>NC_137276.1:84777045-85426363 GCF_054371585.1 Giraffa tippelskirchi | reverse complement strand
CTTAAGAGAGAGGTGATATGTATGTTATTATGGCTGATTTCCATTGTTGTACAGCAGAAATCAACACAATATTGTCAAGCAATTTTCCTCCAATTAAAAAATAAATTTAAAAAATGAAATGAAAAAATGAGAGAAAATTTCATATCAAATATGCAATTAAGAAAGGAATGAGATTTAGGAGGCTTTCTGTGAATGATGTTGTACAAATTGTATGGCATGTACTCTGTAGGACCTCTGCTCTGATGAATAAAGTGTGAAGTGCTAGAGAGCTGAGTTCTGAATAGCCAAAGTACTAGACACAGATGGTCAGGTGTCTTGTGAAAATTGCCCCACTCAGATGACTTTGAAAAATAGTTGTATTATTAATCAAAAATAGTGTTCTGCAAAAACTTTTTAAATTTTTTTTTATTCAGAAAGAACGATTAGTCCAAAGTATTTGCAGGTGTTGAATTTTATGTGTATAAAATATTCTCTCTAGATTGAAGAAGCAGAAGTAAAACTCTGGCTTGACAGTCACAAGACATATTACCATCATGATTTTTCCAGGAAGGAAAGACACAGCCTATCACAGTTTAAGATGATCTTAAGTTCGTACCATGATGGTAATAATAGCTGGGTACACCATTCAACATGGTGCTGCCAGATAAGTGGACCAACATGTTTCCAAAGATCACTAGAGAAGTCTGGCCACCTATTTGATCTATTTATTCAATAAGGCCAAATTTCTTTAAAATGTTTAAGGATAGAGTGAATAACCACTCTAACTCCAGTAGAGATTTGGGTAGGCAAGTATGACTCATCATGGTTCACATAACACAATTACAAAGAGTAGCTGTAACAAATTTCCATATAACCAGAATTTTTTCTATGTTGATATAAACATATACATGCATACTGTATAGGCAAACTTGCAAACTTTTTAATACACACAAATATCTTCATGCAGATACAGCTACCCATATGTATTTGTCCTAACTTTTGTACAGAATTTTGCTTTGTTCTGGGGATTGACTTCATTTTTCAGATGTTGCCACTATTAACAATACTGAAGTATCCATTCTTGAGACTATACTACATTCTTACGTTTCACTTTTTCCATTGCTATTGAGGATACAGCATCAGGATTAAGACTACTTGATCAAAGAGTTGTGTGTATTTCTCATTTTTTGTATATGTTACCAGATTTCTCATTTTTTGTATATTTTGCTTTTTTACTTTTTCAGCATTATTGTGGGAAATAAGTATTATAGCCTTAAAATGTTTTCCAGTCTGATGAACATCCAAAACATCTCATTATTAACTTAATTTGCATTTCCTTAATTAGTAGTAAAAATAACCATCTTTTTATGTTTGTTGGTCATGCAGATTTACTCTTCTCTGAATAGCTACTTCATATTCTCTGACAGTTTTCCTATTGGCTTGTATCATTTTTTAGAGAATTCTTCACATCATGTTGAATATATTTTAATCACTTGACTGTCATCTGCTTTGAAAACTTTTCCTCAAAAATCTATTTATCTATTGATTTTGCTAATGTTTCACATTTCAAGTATTCTTTTTTAAATAATGTCAACCATTTCTATACCTTTTAAATATCTTGGTTAAGATCTAACTTCAAGATTGTATATACAGCCTCTAAAATTTTTTCTAAGATATCTGTTGTTTCATTTTTATATTTAAATATTAATCCATCTGGAAGGTGTTTCTGGCAATGATATGCTGCTGCTGCTGCTGCTAAGTCGCTTCAGTCGTGCCCAACTCTGTATGACCCCATAGACGGCAGCCCACCAGGGTCCCCTGTCCCTGGGATTCTCCAGGCAAGAACACTGGAGTGGGTTGCCATTTCCTTCTCCAATGCAGGAAAGTGAAAAGTGAAAGTGAAGTTGCTCAGTCGTGTCTGACTCCTAGCGACCCCATGGACTGCAGCCTACCAGGCTTCTCCGTCCATGGGATTTTCCAGGCAAGAGTACTGGAGTGGGGCGCCATTACCTTCTCCAGGCAATGATGTGAAATGGCCACAATTTTATATATTTAATTTTTATGGTAGCCATTCCACCACATCATTTGTGCCTGTGCCATTCCACTCAAAAGTTTACCTCTGTTATATGTGAATTCTCATTTATGCCTGGATCTGTTTCTGAACTCTCTACTTCATTCCACTGATCTATTTGCTTATTCCTATGGATTACTATTGATTTGATTATAATGGATTAATAATAGGCTCTAGATCTATAAAGAACACCTGTCCTTATTCTTCATCCTTTTTACAAGCTTCTTGGTTATTGATAACTTTATGAACCTATAGGAAATTCAAGATCATTTTATTCACTTATGAAAAAGTCCTCTTGATATTTCTATAGGATTTATAGAGAAAGAACATTTTTATTACATATATTTTTCACAAAGTTAATTTTGACCTTAGTTTTAGCTTTCTTTTTCTTATGCTCATTTGGAAAAACCCATACAAACTGGTCCACAGGGAGATGTCTTTATTTGAAGTCTAAAGCACAGTATAAATCCTTGGAATAATTCTGGCATTGTGACATTTATTCCTCTGTGTACACACAGAAAACAGAAGGTTAAGCTTCCATAGAAAACAAAAGAGGAAAACATTCAATTTTATTTCTTCCCTTGTGTCTCAAGGGGAACATCTTTCAGTGTTTGGGGTTAATAACAGGGACATAGAGGAAGAAGATGTTATATTTTCCTTATTTTCATAATTGACACATAAATTATTTTACATCCTTTCTTGCTATGGTCTGGAATAGGTTACTGTTAGACATAGTGATACACATTTCAGATATATTTTAGGCTTAGACATTTGGCCAAATACCTGTACAAAAGATATTCTATCATTCAATACGTCTTTTCTGGGGGCAGGTAAGAATAGCTCCATTTTCAAATTTTCATTAAGATTACATATATTTATTTTACAAACAGCTTTCAAATTCTGTGATATTTTGCATATTTGAAAACTAAATTTAATTGCAATGAAGAATATCATTTTGTGGTTTAATGGAAAGGCCACACATTTGGCACTTTACTAATCTGGATTCAAATTTACGGGTTTATAAAGGATTTATAATCTGAGGGAAAAGACCCTGAAAATGTACTCTCTTCAACAAAAAAGCATCTACTACATTCTTACTTAAAATTGTGGATTGTTTTAATAAAAACTTTGCTCCTTGTGAGATAGTATTATCTGCACTGCCTTTAACTTTCAAATCACTGAATCCTTGGAGTAGGACTTCCTGAAACTGAGCAATATGCTATGCTGTACTAAGTCACTTGATTCGTTTCTGACAATTTGTGACCCTCTGGACTGCAGCCCACCAGGCTCCTCTGTCCATGGGATTCTTTAGGCAAGAATACTAGACTGGGTTGCCATGTAGTCCTCCAGGGGAACTACCTGACCCAAGGATCAAACCCTTATCTCTGGCATCTCCTGCACTGGTAGGCAGACTCTTCACCACTGTTGTTGTTCAGTCACCCAATTGTGTCCAATTCTTTGCAACCCCATGGACAGTTGGTCGCAAAGAGTCAGACACGACTGAGCAACTCATGGTACATCAGTGTCTCCTGGTTCCCCTGGCCTGTGTGTTCTCATAGTAGCTGCCTAAGATTACATCTTTATCACTCCTATCTAGGATTACAGCAATGTGCCCAATTACTCTCTCACATCATCAGTTCAGGCTTTACAGTCTACTTGAGCTAAATTTTTAATGGCAGAATGTGACAGTATTACCCTACCTATTATCTCCCTCAAAACAAAACAAAAAATCCAAACTCTGGTCATGCCTTATATATGGTTATGACAGAAAATTAAAACTTATTATTTAAGGTCCCTTCTGCTCTATAATTCCAACACAAGCTACTTTTTATTACTGCAGGACTCCCAAGATTTTCATTTTTACATGCAATGTTCTCAACTCCCTTAACCACCTCAAAAAGTCAGACCTCAAGAAAGTTTAAATATCACCTCCTCTGGGATGCCTTCCTCTAGTCCCAAGCAGGGGCTGCTTTCTTTGAGATCACATTGTAGCACATTGATTTATCAGTAGTTTTCTCTGCTTCAACATCTATATGTTAAGTGTTTTATGGATAGGCTTTATGTTTGGTCATCTACTAGTTAGAAAGAAAAAGTTCCTGATGCCTCACTCAACTTAAAAGATCATTCCAACATGAAAATAAACACAAGGACAACTCATACCTTGATGTTTGGAGTCAATTACCAGTTACCAGAAGGAGAAAATGACTTTCAGCAGGTCTTACTGCTGATGATGAACCATGAAGACTGACTTTTGCCATCACTAGAAACTATGGAATTAGTGAAGCAAGTCTTCTGGATTGGGGACTACCCCTGCAAAATGAAGATATAGCCAACAGACAGTAAACGCACAATAGGACAAGAACTTTTCTAATAAACTACAATTTCCCAAGTGGCATTTCAATTTAAAAATATGTTTAAAGATCAACTTCTTTAACCATTTGTGTGTGCATGCTAAGTTGCTTCAGCTCTATCTGAATCTTTGTGATCCTACGGACTGTAACGCACCAGGCTCCTCTATCCATGGGATTCTTTAGGCAAGAATATTAGAATGAGTTGCCATGCCCTCCTCCAGGGGATCTTCCTGACCCAACCCTTGTCTCAGGCATCTCCTGCACTGGCTGGCAGGAGATGCCTTTACCACTGTTGTTGTTTAGTCGCTCAGTCGTGTCCAACTCTTTGTGATCCCATGGACTGCAGCATGCCAGGTCTCCCTGTCCCTCACCATCTCCAGGAGTTTGCCCAACTTCATTGCATCAGTGATGTCATCCAGCCATCTTATCCTCTGACACTCTCTTCTCCTTTTGCCTTCAATCTTTCCCAGCATCAGGGACTTTTCCAATGAGTCATCTGCTTGCATCAGGTGACCAAAATACTGGAGCGTCAGCTTCAGCATCAGTCCTTCCAGTGAATATTCAGGGTTGATCTCCCTTAAGATTGGCTGGTTTTCTGTACAAGGGACTTTCAAAGAAGGAGTCTTCTCCAACACCACAGTCTGAAAGCATCAATTCTCCAGTGTTCTACCTTCTTTACCATCCAGCTCTCACAACTGTACACTACCACTGGGAAGGCCATGGCCTTGACTATATGGTCCTTTGTCAGCAGAGTAATGTCTCTGCTTTTCAACACACTGTCTAGGTTTGTCATCGCTTTCCTGCCAAGAGGCAATCGTGTTCTGATTTCATTGCTGCAGCCACCGTCCACAGTGATTTGGAGACCAAGAAGAGGAAGTCTGTCACTACTTCCACCATTCCCCCTCCTATTTGCCATGAAGTAATGGGGCCAGATGCCATGATCTTAGGGTTTTGTTTTTTCTAATTTTTAGTCTTAAGCCAGCACTTTCACTCTCCTCCTTCACCCTCATAAAGAGGCTCTTTAGTTCCTCCTCACTTTCTCCCACTGAGGTGGTATCATCCACATATCTGAGGTTGTTGATGTTTCTCCTACCTATCTTGATTCCGGCTTTTAACTCATCCAGCCCAGAATTTCTCATTATGTGCTCAGAATATATGTTAAACAAACAGGGTGACAGCAGACAGCCCTGTCGTACTCCTTTCTCCATCTTTAATCAATCAGTTGTTCAATACAGGGTTCTAACCATTGCTTCTTGACCCTCATACAGGTTTCTCAGGAGACTTTACCACTAGTGCCACCTTAACTGTGTAGCAAACCATTTTTAAATATTATAAAAATAACATCATAGTGACTTTACATATAGGGTCACAGTGGATATCTTTTCATTCCCATCGAGATAAGGGTAGCCAAGAACATAAATGGACATATTTTTGCAAGGTCTTAGATGGAAAATCACTCATGATGCCAGGTGGATTACTTTATTATTGTGTGTGTCACTCAGTCATGTCTGACTCCTTGTGACCGGATGAACTATAGGAAATCTTCCTGACCCAGGGATTGAACCCAAGTCTCCTGCAGGGCAGACAGATTCTTTACTGTCTGAGCCACCAGGTAAGCCCTAAAGAGTTAGTCCCTCAGTCCTGCCTGACTCTTTGCGACCCCATGGACTGTTGCCCTTCAGGCTCCTCTGTCCATGGAATTCTCCAGGGAAGAGTCCTGGAGTGGGTAGCCATTCCCTTCTCCAGGGGATCTTCCTGGCCCAGGGATAGAACCCAGGTCTCCTGCACTGCAGGAAGATTCTTTACTGCCTGAGCCGCTAGAGTTTTTAATATTAAAACCAAGGAATTGTTTCACTGTTCCACATTCAAAAGAGAAGGAATCTATGTTTTACCCACTTTTCATCATGTTAGTCTCAAGGGAAAATGGGAAAACATAGAAGTCCTAATAAGTCTACATCTTAGGTCCTTCGTAAATAGTATCATAATATGATGAGGATTTTCTCAGGGAAAAAATTTAGGAAATATTTCAGAAAGCAAATATAATGAATAAGCACATTTTAACATGTCTATCATTTCCCAGAACTTGAATGGTTTTATCCAGGAACAACCCAATAATGTGAGCAACACATTTTCAAATGGAGAAAGAACAAAGTGTTAAATGCTGAGCAATTTCCCCTCTGTATTTTATTTTTATAAAATCTTTTTCTTTCATTACGTATTTCATCTTATATATTAATTCCTTTCTGCATCTAAACTGTTCACTATAATACAATATTTTCTCTTCATCTCTCTAGTCTGTCTAGGACCTGGCAGAACCTTATTTAGAATATTTATTTGTGTTTTTCTATTTTTTAATAAAAAAACTTTCCTTTCTCCATAAAAAATGAAAAACAAATGAGCCCCAAAGCTTCTAATAATTCTAACAAATCCATTTATGGTGGATTTGGAAAACCTATATATCAATATTTTCCCTTTTTAATTAAAAGGGAAAGCAGAACAAAAATCAATAAATTAAACTATTTAATACTTTGATAACAAATTACTATTTTAAAAATACCAAGATGGGACTTCCCTGGTGGTGCAGTGGATAAGAATCTGTCTACTAATGCAGGGACACAGGTTCGATCCTTGGTCCAGGAAGAGTCCACACGTCACAGAGCAAATAAACTCATGTGCCACAACTACTGAGCCCATGCACCCAAGAGTCTGTGCTTCACGACAAGAGAAGCCATAGCAATGAGAATCCCGCGCATTGCAAAGAAGACCCAGAGCAACCACAAATAAAAGTAATAAATAAATAATTAATTAAAAAAAAAAAACTAGATGACATCAAATACATTAAAAAAAAAATACTAAGACATACACTGACCCAAGCACTTTCTGCTTCCCAAATTTCTACCCAAGTTATAAATGAGGGTCTCATTAACCCACCTTTACTTATTGTACACACTGAAATTGCCCCCATCTGCATTAAGCATTATGTTCAGAGCAAGCATGTTTACAATAAATATATCTGACAGAGATTAAACATTTCATTTTCTTTCAGGTATCTATTATTATATTATGATAGGCCTTCCAGGTGACTCAGCTGGTAAAGAATTCGTCTGCAATGAGAGAGACCTGGGTTTAATCCTTGGGTTGGGAAGATCCACTGGAGGAGGGCATAGCAACCCACTGCAGTATTCTTGCCTGGAGAATCCCCATGGACAGAAGAGCCTGGTGGGCTACAGTTCATGCGATCACAAAGAATTGGACACAACTGAGCAACTAAGCACAGCACACATTATTAATAAAAAAAATTTGCCAACTCGTGCATTATCAACAAAATGTACGTAAGAGTAAAAGTCAATTTAATTGGACCAGGGTGGGGCTTTGGAATTAGCATCTTTAAGTTCCTTGAATGATTTTAATAAGGAAAATCTCTGCTCTATAGGGAAGACTTTTGCAGATGGCAAAGTGTGTGCTGACGTACTTTAATGTGGTTAGGTTTGTCTCAAAAACTCCTGGTTTAATATCATATCAAAGGCTCTTAGTAAACAAACAAATGATGTTAAAAAAAAAAACTGAGTTTACATTTCATTATCGCAATTAACAAGGACAGTCCACATTAGTTACTAGAAGGAATTTTTTAAGAGGGACAAGAATTGGAGGCTTTGAAATATATTTCACATTGGAATTTTGATTTAAAGTATATTTATTTCAATCACATTTGACATATATATCCTGTTACTACATTTTCTTCTTGTTCCACTTTAAATAATTAAAACACTTCAGGAGCTTTTGTTTTACAAATAACTTACCAAGTAATAATTTTTGAAATGAATATTGCTGTAGAAAAAATTATATTTGATTTTCTGAAATATGTGCATTTTTTATATTAACCATCAGGAGTAGAGATGAAATCTAAATATTCTTAAAATTTGAGATTGTTTTTCAGGTTTAACTTTAGCATAGTTTCTCAAAAGTGTGTTTTTATAGCATACATCCCTCTTTGGTTAAAATCAGAATAATTATTTTATCACATTTATGCTTTGAATGATCAAACTAAACTAATATTCCTGGATTACCTACCTGACAAAGGCAGTTTCTGGTATTTTTTTTAATGATTTTACGTATAATATTCTATTACAAACTGTGAATGCAAAGTGAATCAGTCCATGAAAACTAATACATTTAAAATGTATAAACAAGGTCCTACTGTATAGCACAAGGAATTGCATCCAATCTCCTGGGATAAACTGTAATAGAAAAGATTATAAAAAAGAATGTGTGTGTGTGTGTGTGTGTGTGCATGTGTGTGTGTGTGTGTAACTGAGTCACTTTGCTGTTCAGCAGAAATTAACACAACATTGTAATTCAACTATACTTCAATTTTAAAAAGTCCAGCTCACAATGAGTTATTTCCAGTTCACTATTTTAATCAGAGTAAGTTAGTGAAAATTACTATGCAGGTGTGAAGTTTAAAAATGGGTTAATAAAGGAAATAAAATTCTGCAGCCTGAAATACTGTGATATCTCATACATGAGATTCGATTCACATCAGATGTAATATTCTATGTATTATATTAGAGCTACAACTTGAGTGATTTAGAGTGATTTCTTCTTACAATGTATCACTTCAATATTGAGACAGAAGACAAAGCAAAAAATCCTTCCCCTTACTTCTTATTTCCTTAATATAGAGTACATGAGCTCATGTTGTTATATTGAGCATGCATTCATTTGTGCACTATTTCCACAAAATTCCTTCCCTGATAGCTCAGTTGGTAAAGAATCCACCTGCAATGCAGAAGACCTGTGTTTGATCCTCGGGTTGGGAAAATCCCCTGGAGAAGGGAATGGCTACCCACTCCAGTATTCTGGCCTGGAGAATTCCATGGACTGTATAGTCCATGGGTTGGAAAAGAGCTGGACATGACTGAGTGACTTTCATTTTCAACATCCCACAAAATTAGCACCAATTACCAGAAACAGTCCTGGGAAAAGAAACAACAGAGAAAACAGGCAAAACAAATTTGAAATGTATTTACTACTGCATATTTCAGATCATAGAGTTTCAGTGGATATAGTGAACTAGTGGCACATACATTCTCATCCAAGGATAATTTCATAATAATTGTAAAGTCATCTGCATCTGTTAATTTATTTGACTAAACTTTAAATCAAAATCCCAGGTTTATACATATTTGCCAAATACTTATGCATCTTCAAATCACCACTAGCCTATTTAGAAGAACAGGTTGTGGGTATAAAAAGGAAGAAGAGAAGAGGAAGAATAAGGAGAAAGAAAGAAAAAAGATTGTACTTTCTGTTTGTGGCAATATGGTAGACTAAATAACCTGCAAATTCTTAAATGATAAAACATCTAGGAATCCTGAAAAAATAATAGTTAAACCATTACTGTTAACCATCTCATTTAAGAAATGGTTGATCAATAAGAAAGTAAAGGGAATCCTCAGAAACTGAGATCAAAGAAGGAAGTAAACTCCAGAAAGGGGAAAAAAAAAACAAAAAAAAACTGATTTGGGGAATATCCTGGGGAATAAGACTGATCTCAGCACAAAAGGGATTAGAAAAGGGATGAAGCCTTCAGTCCAAGCAAGCAGAGGATTGAAATAAACCTCTCTCAAAAGCTAGAACCTTCCAAGAACTAGAGACTCAATGAAAACGATAATGAATAAGCAAATGAACAAATAAGAAATCAGCTTGAACAGAGACGAGAAGGAAGCTTGTCTACCTCAGCCTACATTCCAGGGTCTGAAAAAGGCTCTCTTAAGAACTCATGAGGCTAGGCTAGTCAAATTCAGGTTTAGATAAAGAAATTGACAACTTTGTGGAGAAAGCTACACAAGCATTGACTGATAAAACAACAATGATAAGCTCTAATTTGAGGAGCAAAAACAAAGTTGAGATAAAATGCTGGAAAACAATAGCATATGATAAAAGAGAAAGACTCAGAGTTCAGGATCGCTGAAAACTTTAACATTTTTTAAAAGAGGTTAGTAATGCTAACTTTGGGTTTTAAGCATTTAGGTTAAATTTTAGGTATAATTTTAAAGTGGAAAAGGAAATAACAAAAAAATCCCAAGAGAAGGCAGAAAGTGAAGAGAAAAATGCATAGAAAAAAGCAAATTAAACAAAAGTTTCCAAAAGATGGCAGAAATAAATCCACATGTAAATAATCACAATGAATACTACAGACAACACTAATTAAAGAGGATTATTGATAAGATTAAATTTAATAAGCTATACATAACATAAAATATATATCTGTTTAAATATTAAGCTATAAATATGTTAAAAAGTTAAAAATAAAGAAATAAAAAAGTAAATGTATCAGGCATCAATAAGTATCCAAGAATACTGATGACATTCTCTAGATAAATTTAATTGAAGACATAAATGCATAATAATAAATAAAAATACATTTTGGAAATTTTCATTATAATTCTAGATAACAAAGGGATCAATAAAAATCAGAACAAATTAGAAAAGTTATGAGTGAACAGTAATGAAAATATTGTTTCCAATACACTTCTACAATGGTACTTAGTTAAGAATTTATAGATTTAAAATCTTTTTTAGAAAAGAGGAAAAGCTTGAGAAGTGTTATTTTCAAAAGTTAGAAAAGAATAATATGATGAGTCAAAGAAAGTACAAGGAAGGGGATAAAAAATAAAACCATTTCTGTTTCTGGTTGTATGGCAGGTCCAACACTTTTTGAAAATAATTAAGATAGAAGATCATAGATAGATAAATATTATAGATAGATATATCATCAATTCTTTCTTAAAATTATTAAATTCTAACAATGAATTACCAGCTAAGAACTGCATAGGAAAGTAAACCTAACTCACTTTTGCCTTGAGGGCTTTTGCTCACCCAGGCGCAATCAAGCCACACATTGGTGGCTTCATGGGGAAAGAGACCTAACACAAAACCCAGGGCTTGCCTAATAATAGTAAATAATAAAATTAAACACATAACACTTCCTAAATGGGCTCCCTGGTGGCTCAGTGGAAAAGAATCTGCCTGCCAGTGCAGGAGATGCAGGTTCAATTTCTGGTCTGGAAAGATCCCCTTGAGAAGGAAATGGCAACCCACTCCAGTACTCTTGCCTGGGAAATTCCACGGACAGAGGAGCCCAGCAGGCTACAGTCTATGGGGTTGCAGAGTCAGACATGAGTTAGTGAGTGAACAAACGAACTTCCTAAATAGGAAGTACTGTTCTGAACACATTATATAATTTTTATAATCTTCACCAAAACCTAATGAGTTTTGCTCTATTAATATCTCCACTTTACAGATGAGGAAACTATTGCATAGCCTCAGACAATACTCAAGTATTAATTATCCAGAATAAATCCCAGGTACTATGATTGCTTCTAATGTATAGTTCATCTCTGTTTCTTCTTTAGTTCTTCTAGATCTTTGATAAACATTTCTTGCATCTTCTCTTTCTTCTTCTGAGATCCTGGATCATCTTCACTATCATTATCCTGAATTCTTTTTTTTTTTTTTTTTGGAAGGGTGCCTATCTTCATTTCATTTAGTTGTTTTTCTCAGGATTTATCTTGTTCCTTCATCTGGGACATAATCCTACATCTTTTTATTTTGGTTAATTTTCTGTGATTATAGTTTTCATTCTGGAATCTATGGGATTGTAGTTCTTCTTGCTTCTGGTGGATGAGGCTAAGAGGACTGTGCAAGCTTCCTTGGGGAAAATATCCTTGAGAGTATAAAATCACAAATCAACCAATGGTAACAAGGATATCTTTTCTGAGATCTTAACAACACTCATAAAAAAAGTCCAAGAAAAATGATTAGCTCTGAGCCGCAGATAACAAAGGCACAAGTAAACAAAGCACAATAAGTGAGAAAAAGAATCAGCAGGCAACAGAAACTGAAGATGCTGAAATTGCCAGATAAAAATTATAAACACCAAGTTAGAAAATTTTTGCAGCCAGGGATTCCCTGGAAGTCTTATGGTTAAGACTCTATGTTTCCACTGCAGGGACCTAAGTTCACTCTCTGGTTGGGGAACTAAGATCCCACAAGCTGTCAGTATAGCCAAAAAAAACTCCCAAAATTATATCAAATAAGAAACATAAATCTGAAAGTTAAAATATGTTTAGAAAATAGCATAGAATGATATTGGTATGACTTCTGGATGGGGATGCAAAAGTATAAACCAGAAAGGAAATAACTGATAAATTTAATTTAATTAAAATTAAGAATTTGTGTTATTCAAAGGACACCATAAAGAGGGAATGGACAGCTTTTAGAGACAGTACAAGTAAGCATGTGTGGGACTTGGAGATCAGTTGGATGCAGAGAGTTATACAGAGCTACGAACCAAAGATGCTAAGTATTCTGGCTTGGGTGACTGGTAGTACCATAACTGAGAGAGGTAATTAAGCAGGAGAATATAGTTTGTGGCATAAAAGACTGGTTTCACCTTTGACAGGCTTAGGGGGTATCCAGGGGAAGGACTCCCAGGAAAGGTGGAAACATACCTCTGGAGTGAAGAAAAGAATTCTGGACTAACGACATATATCTGTAAAATGTTCAGTAATTGCTTCACAGTCCCAGATCGGTAATTTTGGATGTTAGAGAAGATGAAATTCTCTGGTGTAAAGTAAAAATGTCTGCCCTTCTCGTTCAGGGAAAATGTTCCACTCTGCTCACAGGGAAATGTCAGTACTTCAGGGTTTTACTGCTTTGGGAAGCTTTATTTCTCTCTTTGTCTGGTTTAGGTTTTAGCAGACTCAATCACCATCGACCCATCCATCTCCCACAGGCAAACACACTGATACCGAATATTTTAATGAAAAACGCTTGCCTGAAGCTACTCTACAACTTTGTTAAAATTTGACTGTTGCTTTATCTAATGTGATGGGAACCAGAAACAGCACTAGAATATAACTGAGCCATTGGCATATTGTATCTGTTCTGTGGAAACAAAATACAACCGATAACAACCCAACCAGTTTTAAATTTCCCAACCTCTCTCACAAATATTCCAATAATTTTCCTCAGAGATCTTGGAACCCACAAAATCATATGTAACCGAAACAATTTTCTTAAATCTCTCACTTTAGAACAGTTGTTTCGAGTAGGAAAATTAAAAATAAGAGTAAGCTTCCCTCAGGTGGAAGAAAGATATGCTGTATATGAAACAAAAATTTCTCTTTTATACTGTGGTATAAAAAGCAGGGAAACAAGTGTCTCTATTGAAAATGCAGATGAACTGAGTGTATCTTAAGATACACTGGGAGTAAGCGGTTCTATGTTACACTGTTCATTCTTCTGTCTATTGTTATCCTTCATCTCCCTCACTAAACAACATGTGCCTAATTGAGTTCTTACAGGATTCTCTGTGTAATCAAGGAGACCATTCTATGATGACGTTTGCTTTACTCCAGTTGTTGTAAAATTGCTAATCAGGATATTGTAGGTGTTTGAAACCAGCCTGTATTATATAGCTACTCGAGAAGCTGCTGTTTGAGTTAACAGAGGACAAAGTCAACATCTCTCTTGCTTTCTGCTAAGACGTTTAACCCAACCCCAGCTGGGAGGGATGGTTTGTTTTTACTTGAGCCTACCTTTGTATCCTTTTTAACTTAAAGAACAGAGTCATACTGGTATTATATGTGTATAGTTATATTGCGCTTGAAGACTAAATTTTCATGTTGTGAAAGTTTGTGTGTTTTTAATTTTTTTTCCCTTTTCCTTTCATTTTGTTAATTTTTTTAAAACTTTTCCTTTTTTTTGGTTTCATATGAGAGAGAGGTTAAAAGTTTTGGTTTACTCTGTACATGTCTGTGTTCAGAACTAGCCATCTGTGACTACTCAATCTCACTTCATAAAATTAGGTTAATTCATGATGACATTTTTAAAAAGTTTTCTATCTTTATCTACATATTACTTTTCTCAGAGGCCTTATAACAATAACTTTACATCTCTTTTCCCCAAAGGAACAGAAATGAAATAACTGTACACATATGGGTGGGAAAACAAACATTTCTCAAGATTGAACTAGAATTCACAGTTCAAATAAACAGTGATGTACAAAGTTCATTGAGAGTTATTTGCCACTGAACATCAGAAAGGTCAATGCTTCAGCAGAGTAACCATCATTAAATATGTGTTGCTACTGAGCAATTTGCACTGAAGAGAACATAAACTCTACTTGTGAATATTTATATGTTTTTCTTTTTTAAGAAATTATCTTGGCACTTGACATTTAAGCTCGTTTCAGGAAATAAAAATGTAAAATTTGAATGCAAAGAATGATAATATATCAATATGGAAAACTCAGTGAAGAAAAATGGAAATAGTCATCAATAGGCAATTTGGGGGGACAGTCAAGATAGGGCAGGTAGACAAAAGGCGAGAAAAAGAAGGTGAGGCTAGTGGTAAGAGAACGTGTGAATGAATGAAACAGATGAATAAAAGATATTTTAAAAGTGGTAGCTTTGTTGTAGAAGAAGAATTAAGTTACTTTATCAAAAGAAATATTAAATGGAAAAGATAAAAGGGAAATAAATTATATAAAAATATATTTCTATTCCAACCTAAATTTATAGTAAAATCTAGTTACCCTAAGATTTGCAACATCCCTGGCATCTGATGACTGAATGCAGAGGTAAGTGCAAAGACAGAATATCATAGTAGAAAATCCCAAAATGTGAAAGCAAGACCACTAAACAAGTCTTGATCATTAAGACTATAAAAAACATGAGTAAGGATTTTAATAATTGAATCTGACTCTGATGTATCAGAAGTCAGAACTGAAAGAGACACGTGTACCCCAATGTTCATCGCAGCACTGTATACAATAGCCAGGACATGGAAGCAACCTAGATGTCCATCAGCAGACGAATGCATAAGGAAGCTGTGGTACATATACACAATGGAATATTACTCAGCCATTAAAAAAAATACATTTGAATCGGTTCTACTGAGATGGATGAAACTGGAGCCCATTATACAGAGTGAAGTAAGCCAGAAAGAAAAACAACAATACAGTATACTAATGCATATATATGGAATTTGAAAGATGGTAACGATAACCCTATATGCGAGGCAGAATAAGAGACACAGATGCATAGAACAATTTTATGGACTCTGAGGGAGAAGGTGAGGGTGGGACGTTCTGGGAGAATAGCATTGAAACCTGTATATTATCATATGTGAAACAGAACACCATTCCATATTCGATGCATGAGACAAGGGCTCAGGGCCGGGGCAATGGGATGACCCAGAGGGATGGGATGGGGAGGGAGGTGGGTGGGGGGTCCAGGAAGGGGAACACAGGTAAACCCATGGCTGATTCATGTCAATGTATGGCAAAAACTATTACAATATTGTAAAGTAATTAGCCCCCAACTAAAATAAATAAATTTATTAAAAAAAAAAAAAAGTCAATCCTCACACTTAAAAAAAAAAAACAAAAAACAAACAAACAAAAAAAATAAATAACATGAGTAAGGATTTTAATAATTGAATCTGACTCTGATGTATCATCTCAAGTGAGAAAATTGTGAAAAATTGCTAACACTAACAAACGCACATACTATATCTGTTCATTAGGCATTTTTTTTTTGTTTTAAATCAGTACAAATTATTAGCACCAGAGTCTGAATTATTGCAATAGCCTCATAGCTCATCTTCCTGCTCCAATAGCCACCAGTCTTCAAATCTGTTCAAGTCTTTAATATTTATGAAATCACATCATTTCTCTCTCCAAAACATCCAGCCAGCAGAAAAGGCAAGTTCATCCATGTCCTTTAGGATTCAGTCCCAGTCCCCTCTGTGACCTAATCCCTTATCACTCCCCTCCTGGTCACTCTGTCCCAGTCACACTGGCCATAGTCATTCCTCAAATACTCTACTATCTTCTTGTCTGAGGCCTGTGCACTTGCTATTCCATCATCTAGAACAATCCTTTCTTACCTATAGTTGCCATTTTCAGTAGATATTTTCCCAGAACATCCTGTTTAAAATACTAGTCCCTCCCTTCCTCTCCCCATTCCCTGCTCTAATTTTCTCCATAGCACACGCCATATTTTATTTATTCATTGGTTTATATTACAGTGATAGTATTTGTCATATAGAAGACATTTGATATAATATTTTCTTAGTGAATAATCCACATCTACATTTGTTCTCTAGTGGCTCAGTGGTAAAGAATCTGCCTTAAACGCAGGAGACTTTCAGGAGATGTGAGTTCAATCCCTGGGTTGGGAAGATTACCTGGAGTAGGAAATAGCAACCCACTCCAGTATTCTTGCCTGGAAAAACCCATGGACAGAGGAGCCTGGTGGGCTACAGTCCATGGGGGCAAAAAGAGTCAGAGACAGCTGAGTGACTAAAAAAGCTTATAGTGTTTGTTATGTTCCAGGCCTGTTTATGTGCAGTTTCCATAATTAACCCTTTTAAATACTTACAACAACCCTCTGAGATATCAATTCAGTTCAGTTGCTCAGTCGTGTCCGACTCTTTGTGACCCCATGGACTGCATCACGCCAGGCCTCCCTGTCAATCACCAACTCCTGGAGTTGACTCAAACTCATGTCCATTGAGTCGGTGATGCCATCCAACCATCTCATCCTCTGTCATCCCCTTCTCCTCCCACCTTCAATCCTGCCCAGCATCAGGGTCTTTTAAAATGAGTCCACTCTTCTCATTAGGTGGCCAAAGTAATGGAGTTTCAGCTTCAACGTCACTCCTTCCAATGAACATCAGGACTGATCTCCTTTGCAGTCCAAGGGACTCTCAAGAGTCTTCTCCAACAAAACAGTTCAAAAGCATCAATATTTTGGCACTCAGTTTTCTTTATAGTCCAACTATCATGCGTTGGCAGTGGTCTGCTGCAGAGACAGGGGTTATGGGTGTGGGTATGGCAGAAGTCCTCTTGGAGGAGGTTGCCACTGACACCACCATGGAGCTGCCAGAACTTGCATAAGACTAGGAAGTCAAGAGATACCTGGAGTAACAGGCAAATTTGGCCTTGGCCAAATTTAGCCGGGGCAAGGCTAATAGCGTTGTGCCAACAGAATGCACTGGTCATAGCAGACCCTCTCTTCCAATAACACAAGAGAAGACTCTAAACATGGACATCACCAGATGGTCAACACTGAAATCAGATTAATTATATTCTTTGCAGCCAAAGATGGAGAAGCTCTATACAGTCAGCAAAAACAAGACCGGGAGCTGACTGGTTCAGATCATGAACTCTTTATCGCCAAATTCAAACTTAAATTGAAGAAAGTAGGGAAAACCACTAGACCATTCAGGTATGACCTAAATCAAATCCCTTATGATTATACAGTGGAAGTGAGAAATAGATTTAAGGGACTAGATCTGCTAGACAGAGTGCCTGATGAACTATGGACGGAGGTTTGTGACATCATACAGGAGACAGGGAACAAGACCATTCCCAAGAAAAGACACGCAAAAAAGCAAAATGGGTGTCTGAAGAGGCCTTACAAATAGCTGTGAAAGAAGAGAAGTGAAAAGCAAAGGAGAAAAGGAAAGATATACCCATTCTAATGCAGAGTTCCAAAGAATAGCAAGGAGAGATAAGAAAATCTTCCTCAGTGATCAGTGCAAAGAAATAAAGGAAAACAATAGAATGGGAAAGACTAGAGATCTCTTCAAGAAAATTAGAGATACCAAGGGAACATTTCATGCAGAGATGGGCTCAATAAAGGACAGAAATGGTAGGGACCTAACAGAAGTAGAAGATATTAAGAAGTGGCAAGAATACACAGAAGAACTATACAGAAAAGATCTTCATGACCCAGATAACCACGATGGGGTGATCACTCACCTAGAACCAGACATTCTGGAATGTGAAGTCAAGTGGGCTTAAGGAAGCATCACTATGAACAAAGCTAGTGGAGGTGATGGAATTCCAGTTGAGCTATTTCAAATCCTAAAAGCTGCTGCTGTGAAATTGCTCCAATCAATATGCAAATTTGGAAAGATTTTTTTTGTACAGTTCTTCTGTGTATTCTTGCCACCTCTTCTTAATATCTTCTGCTTCTGCTAGGTTCATAACATTTCCATCCTTTATTGAGCCCATCTTTGCATGACATGGTCACTTGGTATCTCTAATTTTCTTGAAGAGAGCTCTAGTCTTTTCCATTTTATTGTTTTCCTCTTTCTTTGCACTGATCACTGAGGAAGGCTTTCTTATATCTCCTTGCTATTCTTTGGAGCTCTGCATTAGAATGGGTATATCTTTCCTTTTCTCCTTTGCTTTTCACTTCTCTTCTTTTCACAGCTATTTGTAAGGCCTCCTCAGACACCCATGTTGCTTTTTTGCATGTCTTTTCTTGGGGATGGTCTTGCTCCCTGTCTCCTGTACGATGTCACAAACCTCCGTCTATAGTTCACCAGGCATTCTATCTATCAAATCTAGTCCCTTAAATCTATTTCTCACTTCCACTGTATAACCGTAAGGGATGTGATTTATGTCATACCTGAATGGTCTAGTGGTTTTCCCTACTTTCTTCAATTTAAGTCTGAATTTGGCAATATGGAGTTAATGATCTGAGCCACAGTCAGCTCCCGGTCTTGTTTTTTGCTGACTGTATGGAGCTTCTCCATCTTTGGCTGCAAAGAATATAATCAATTTGATTTCAGTGTTGACATCTGTGATGTCCATGAGATATACAGTTGTAACTCAAACATTAAGTTTTGCTGTCTTTTTTTTTTACCTCCAAACTAGCAATTAGCAAAGAAACTAATCCTATTTTATAGTCAAGGAAACTGGGGCATAGAGATTTTAAATACCTTGCAGAAGAGTACATACTTAGTAACTGGTACAGCTAGAATTTCAGCCCAAGCATAGAGAGGAAAGTTCCATGCTCTCAGAGATTAAGTTTCACTGCTTCTCCATAAATGAATGGATCAGACTAATCCAAAATACCTGACATGTGTGGAATGCCTAATGATTTTTAAAATCTGTTCTTATGCATGATCTCAGATGTTATACAGAGGGAGTCTAGTGCCTTGGTTATTTTACTGGTAAAGAGGGAATGTATTTTATCTTTTCCCAAACAGTGTAAATTTTAAAGCATCATCATTTAATATTTAGGAAATATCTAACATATAACTGGTGCCAAGAAAGTACCTGAAGGAGGAAGATGTAAGAGTCCATGGAACCAATTTCCATCCTCAGTATGCTTACATTCCATTGGTTAAAACAGAAAATGCAACACGTAAATTATAGATACTGGGTTAACTGCTCTAACAGATGCTTATATGATGTTCTACAGGATGTTTAAATCTAATCCTGTCTTAGGGTAAGTGAAGAAGACTTTATAAGGGGGAAGGAGGGCAGCTTTAGAATAGAGAATGAAAAGACATTTGTTCTGTAGAAAGAAGAGGGAAAAAGACACTCCAGATGGGCAGCTTATTCTAAGCCAGCATGAAATAAAGAGCTTGGTGTAAGTTGGTGAAGCAGACAGTTCTCTATGGGGAAATTATTGAGTGAGTGTGAAAGAGTGGTAAAAAAGAATACAAAAAATGTAGACTGGATCCAGTTTATGAAGGAAGTAGAATACACTCTTTCTCCTGTATACACTGGGAAGTCATCTAAACAAGAACAAATTTACTCTTTAGGATTGTAGAAGACGGATGTTTACACCAGATTTACATGGAACTTGGCAGGATTCAAGGACGAGCCTAAAAACTCCTTGTACTTTGGGGAATGTCCTGGGTAAAAGCCTGATGTGAATACCATTAAGGAAGCCGAGGGCTTCCAGAACACCGGAAGTTCCTCAGATTTTGCACGGAGTTGGCAGGAAGCCAACTTCAAAACAGTCCCCAGAGTGTGATGTGTCCCCCCCTCGGGGAGCACCAAGGGAAGAAAAGGAAATACAGACGGGTTTACAAGCCAGTCATGATGATAAAGGCCAAAGTTAAATTATTTGAGCCCAGTAGGCGGGAGGGCCATGAAGGAAACTCACTTTATTTTTGTGAATGCTTCAAAAGAAGCATTTGACTTTTTCCTTAAGCCTTAAGCTTTGTTCTTTGTTTGTTTGTTTGTTTGTTTGTTTTTCCTTCTCATACATCTACTGTGTGTGCTAAGTCACTTCAGTTGTGTCTGACTCTGTGCAACTCTATGGACCGTAGCCCGCCAGGCTCCTCTGTCCATGGGATTCTGCAGGCAAGAATAGTGCAATGGGTTGCCATGCCCTCCTCCAGAGGATCTTCCCAACCCAGGAACTGAACCCACATCTCTTGTGTCTCCTGCGTTGCAGGCAGGTTCTTTACCCCTAGTGCCACCTGGGAAGCCTGCTTACATCTACTAGCAACCCGTATGAACACTAAACTCTTTAGTAGTTCTTTGGGGAACGGATTGCTAATTTAGATGGTTAGGAATCATGTTAGATAATCAAACAGTTACTCAATTACTCTACATTTTATTTTTACTTAAAGTTCGTTTTAAGTCATATGCTCAAACTGTTGAATTATTTGTTACCATTATGCTTCAAGATATGTTACTCTCATAGAGCTCTCCAAACCAGAAAAGAGGGCAGCATTGTAGATGATTGATAAATTTCTATTGGTTTGATACTATTTTCAGAATAGAATCCTTATTTTCAGGATAAGGTTGGTTTTTTTTTTTCTGAATGCCTTTAAAAAAAATAGAGAATCAAAATAGTATCTTATAGTTTGGGTAATAAATTTCCTCTTAAAATTCTTTCATTTACTTCATTTCATTTAATTCTCACAAAAACTCCAAGAGGAGGGTATTTTCGGGTCAATTCTGCAAGTGAGAAAACTTAAATCTAGAAGTCTTTCAACTGGTACCTGAAAATAATTTTTTAGCAGCCAAAGTTATTTCATTTTATTACAAATTTTTAAAAATGTATTTCCCTTCTTAACATGTGATTGATACTCATTATTTACTCAAACTGATTTACAGAGGTTTAAATGGCTTCCTCAGCCACAAAGCCGACTTTTTTGAGTCTAAGCCTGTCGTTTTTCTCCAGTATCATACCTGAGAAAAAAACCATCAAATTTACCAGTAATTCGAGTTGCCGCCAGAATCAGTAATTGATGATACTTAACACCTATATTATAACCATTCATATTGTATAGAGTGTACATGTGTGTGTATACTTTAAAAGATAAATTTTTTAAAATTTCATTAATTCAGGTGACTTCAGTTAAATCACCTGGTACCCAGATGCTAGTCTGAACTGAGCTTTATCACTTCATATCTGGGAAAAACGTGCTTCTTAATCAACCACTACAATACAGAAGGCAAGTAACCCTTTCATGTCTTATTGTCCAGAGTTCCATGTCCTCATAAATTTAAATAATTTCTGCTCTTCTACCATAGTCAAGGAAATGTCATCGAAGAATCTTTTAGCAATTTCTTGGATCTGACTTCTCTCAAGCATAAAGAAGAAGTATAAATCATTTAGTACTCTCATTTGCTTCTTATAAATAACTTCCTAATAAGAATTTAAATTTATGGAGAACAGGACTGCTATCTTTGTTCTCGCTAGAATTCTTCACATCCGCTAGGTTAGTACCTATGCATGGAGGGTTGACATTTACTGCACGTTTGAGTTCTTAGCAAAGGCATGTTCTACACAAATATGGGGGTCAGTTGATCAATGACGTGAGTTATAAATTAGCCATTTAGTAAAAATTTATTCATGCAGAACTTGTAATCAGAAACAGCTAACTGCGTAAGTTATTTTATTTCATTGAAAAGTAATAAAATCATAATTCCTTATCATAATGTGTGATTCAGATTTATTACTAACTCAGATTGTCCTTGGATCTAATTAGATTTTATTATTTTTTTTAACATATGTACAGCCAAATTCCAAAGATGTGTCTTTTTTTTTAAAGTCATTTAAACTATTCTCTGCTTATCACTAAACTCAGCATCTCGTAATTCTTATGACTTTTATGGAGCATGCAATTGGCTTTTTTTTTTTTATGAAGAACTGAAAATAGGGAGTTATCCTATTGAAATAAAGACTTGAAACTCTGGAGAGAGTCCTGTCATTGCTTTCCATTTCACTTGATATCTTTACATTGTGGTGATTAGGTTGTTTGAAAACTTCCAAATCAGCATAAAGTAACCAGAACACTCTGTGTTCTGTCAGAGACACTTACAGCATCTCTCTGATTTAAATTGTACACCCTGAGGGCAGAAATAGAGGTTTTTCTATCCTGGATAAAATACAACTCAGGCACCAAATAATATATAATAAAAGTAATGACAGCACTTCCTCATCTCCTGTTAGTGTTTGAAACCACATCAAGGCGAAGGTGTCTGGGGAATTTTTTTTAACATTCATTTGTCTTGAAACATATTGTACCCCTTTGTTTAGAACATTTTATATATATTTTTGTTCAATTTGAGAAAATACTGTTATAGTTATTTCTAAAGTTAGAAACCACTTGGGGAATATGACCTTTACATAGATTGGTTTACTTATCTTCCAAGGTCTTTCTGTTTCCCCTTTATAAAAAGTGTTAGATAAAGCTACAGGGAAAAAATGTACATCTGTATGTGGACGCTGACAGTATTCCCTGCCTCACACGACTGCAGCCGTTATCTTGGAAAAATGAGGTTTCTGTTACTATGTTTGCATAACAATTCAACCCCAAATTGAATGGTATAAAGTAACAACGATTTTATTATGCCCACAGATCCTGTGGGAATGGGGTAAGGGATCACTGGGATGTTGTGTTTCTGCTCCTTGTCTGGGGCTGTGAAGAATCTGAGGCTAGGGAGCCAGGATGGCTGAGGACTGAAACCATCTAGAGTGCCTCTCTCTCTCTATGGCTGGTGCCTGAGCTAGGCTGACTTATATATTGTAACTGTCAACAAGAGTACCCACATGAAGTCTCCCCACTTGGCTTGACTTCCTTGCCACATCTTACTTAGTGTTGCCCTTATGTGTCAGCCCATGACTCCAAGAGAGTGTCCAATGAATTCAAGTAAAAGTCACTTAGCCTTTTAAAACTCAGCCTAAACAGTCACACAGCATCACTTCTACTGTATTCTACCACTCAAAACCAATTCAAAGCCCGCACAGATTCAAGAAAGGGAAAGAAGACTCTATTTTTGTTGTTTTGTTTCCTATTGGAGTACAATTGTTTTATAATGTTGAGTGAGTTTCTGCTGTAAGACAAAATGAATCTGCTCTATGTATACATATATCCCCTCCCTCTAAAGCCTCTCTCCCACCACACCCCATACCACTCTTCTGAGTCATCACAGAGCACTGAGCTGAGCTTCCTGTGGTATAGAGCAGCTTCCCACTTGCTATTTTATGCAGGAATGGCAAGCTTGCATAGCAACAGCTCATATGGTGTGGCCACCTTTGGGAAATGAAATCTTCTGCAAATAGATGCAGTCCTTCATATCGGTCTCCACTGGCTGCATGAGTGGAACTTGATTGAAGAAAGAGTCTTACTTGTCTGGGTTGCCATTTTGTCTCCCTTATCAATTAGAACTTGCTGCATTTAGCACTCACCAAATGTTTACTGAACCTGAATTTGAATTAATCTCATTAGTCTTTTCAATGAGGACCCAGGAAAACTTTCACTTAACGTCACAAGAGAAAACTTTTGTGCCATTATGAAATGACAGTGAACATCAATGTGCCAGTTGTCTCAGTTGTAGGCATAAAATTGCCTGAAATTCATGCATCAGCTTCCTAAAAGGCAGTGTTGCCTGGCACAGATTCTGAGGTGAGGCATGCTTATTGTTTAGTCCCTGAGACACTAGCTACAAAGGTGTGTCCTTGAGCAACTTATTTCACTGGGTTCAGTTTCTTCATTAGCAGAAGGAAGAAAACACTGCTGACTCAAAGTGTCAGAAGTGAGCACAACAGCAAAGCCAGCTTGGAAAAGCTGTGATTGAGATTACACATGAGTTGGGTATGATAAGTGCCAACCAGGGATGCAGATAAAGATCTATTTATCTAGCTGTTCATCTATAAATCTTCACATACACACACACACACACGCACAGATATACATATATAATTTGTTCACCCAGAAGGGATGTCTTTTCTAATTTTCACAAAAGCACCATACGTGATTGTGGAGGTCCTTGTGGTATTTGTAAAAACAAACAAACAAAAACAAAAATGAAGCAAGCACCACTATGACTATGACTGTTGAGTGTACCAAATAGCCAGTGAGGCCTGTATAAAGTAAAAAACTCATACATAATTAGTACCAAATTTGGGTTATGTTGCACTGAGGCTCCTGAGCTATATTATCAATAGTCACTATCTAATTATACTACATATACCTTCTACTGTGCTAGAATATGTTGATTTTTAGAAAGGCATCAGTATCCTCTTAGGTATGAAAACACGACATCCATCTCATAATTTGTTTGCTCAGAATCCTGAGATAAATGTAAGTAAAAGTCCAACTATACTCTCAACAAATGAGTTCGGATATGTGATTCTCCACAGTGAATCTACCCTTTTCAGTTCAGTCGCTCAGTCATGTCTGACTCTTTGCAACCCCATGGACTGCAGCACGCCAGGCTTCCCTGTCCTTCACCAACCCCCGGAGCTTGCTCAAACTCACGTCCATCGAGTCAGTGATGCCATCCAACCATCTAGTCCTCTGTCATCCCCTTCTCCTCCTGCCTTCAATCTTTCCCTGAATCAGGGTCTTTTCCAGTGAGTCAGTTCTTCACATCAGGTGGCCAAACTATTGGAGCTTCAGCTTCAGCATCAGTCCTTCCAATAAATATTCAGGTAAATAAAATTACCCTTTTAGGCCGAGTGACATTTTTCACAGATGTTTAAATTTTGTAGAATGAGAACTTGACACACTTTCATAATTCATACAAAAATAAAGTGGCCCTGTAACCCATCCCAGTCCGGGTGGAGGCAGTTGGCTTCAATGATTCTATTTGCACCAATATTAAAAACCAAAGACGATCAGAATTCCAAATGGGTCATTTTGGTGCCCATTAGAGAGCATCAGTGCAGCTTGAAATCATCACCTAATTGAACAAAAAGCATTCTGAATCTTAGGCTTATTACTGAACAGTCTTGAGTGTATCCTTAAAGAGCTAAGAGTTTGCTCAAAAGAAATTAAAAGTGGCCACTTTCCCAAAGGAGAGTTCACTTAAAGACATACACAGACTGGAATCTGCTTTTGCTGCAAATAAGGAACTTGCTGCAACTGGCTACACAGTATTTCCTCGCCATGCAACAGCAAACATCTCTGCCTAAAGTTTATCTTGTTAAAACATCTGATCTGCAGATTAACATTAAATTATCAAATTAGCTTGAGCCAGCATGAATAGAATCTTTTATTCCCCATGCATGAAATAAAAATATTTCCAATAAGATCAATATAAACTGTTTTCTCCCATAGGAGTTGCAATTAAGAAAGTCAAGCTCTACCCACATACACTTCAAACTCTCTATCAAATTCTTTACCTTAAAATTGTATTTACATTTTAGTATCTGGTCTTTGTCACTGGGGTCCTGGAAGCTTTGTCTGTGTCACATGCATAACACATTTATAAAGACAGGAGTTTTTTGTTGTTAGATATATTTTAGCTCCCTCTTCTCTTTCCTCTCTCAAAATGAACATTTTGATCACTTGCTCATCTGCTCAATAATTAATAATTGTCAGGGCTAGAAAGTGAAAGTGTTAATCATTCAGTTGTGTCCAACTTTGTGTGACCCCATGGACTATAGCCTGCCAGGCTTCTCTGGCCATGGAATTCTCCAGGCAAGAATGCTGGAGTGACTTGTGATTCCCTTCTCCAGGGGAAATTCCTGACCCCAGGATTGAACCCAAGTCTCTTGCATTGCAGGCAGATGCTGATGTTTTACTGTCTGAGCCACCAGGGAAGTCAAGGCTGGGGAGTGGGGAAAATGGGGAAAGGGTACAAATTTTAATTATAAAGTGAACAGGTCTGAGGATCAAATGTACAGCATGGTGGTTACAATTGATAATATACTATATTGCATAACTGAAACTTACTAAGAGAATAGATCTAAAGCATTCTCACCAAAAAAAAAAAAAAAGGTAAATACATGAAGCACTGAATATGTTAATTAATTCCATTGTGGGAATCCCTTAAAAATGTACACATTTAACAACTCATCATGTATGCTGTAAATATTACAATTTTACTTGTCAATTACAGCTTAATAAAGCTGGAAAAAATAACTGATAGTTATCAGTTTATTTCTGTCTCTCACAGGTCATCAAGGAGGTAAAGGCAGAGTTATTTTTCTAATGTCACAATACCTAACCCAGGTTTATAGCCGGCCTCTGCTTCTTTTTCTGTGATCTAGAGCAGTGGTCTCCAACCTTTTTGGCACCAGGGACTGGTTTCATGGAAAACAATTTTTCCACAGACTGGGGTGGGAAGGTGTGGTTTGGAGATGATTCAAGAACATTACTTTTGCTGTGCACTTCATTTCTATTATTATTACATTGTGGTAGATAATGAAATAATTATACAACTCACCATGAAGCACAATCAGATCATCATAAGAAGCACGACCTAGATCCCTTGCATGCACAGTGCACAGTAGGGTTCGCACTCCTTAGAGAATATAATGCCACGCCGATCTGACAGGAGGTGGAGCTCAGACGGCAATGCAAGCAATGGGGAGCAGCTGTAAATACAGATGAAGCTCCACTCACTCACTTGCAGCTCACCTCCTGCTGTTCAGCCGGGTTCCTAACGGGCCTGTGTCTGTCCGTGACCTGGGGGTTGGGCACTCCTGATCTAAAGGACAAGAACATGCCTCCCTCTAGTCCAATCGTCTCCCTACCTGTACTCGAGGAGGGGAAAGTCAGGACAAATTCCCTTCTCTGTCCCAAATTTTTCTTTACCTCTCCTTATCTAGATCATAACACCCTGAACTCCAAGGGAGATTTTAGCTTTTATTGTATTTTAGCTAAATATTCCAGCAAGAACTTTAAACCTGGAGGGTTTGATGGAGGGAATTCCACTTCACTAGTGTATAAAATAAATTCCTTTGAGCCCACAAGGGTCTGAGTGGATACGCCAAGTATTAACAATGTTTCCATAATTTCTTTATTTCCTTCCCCTCCAAAATTCTAGGCCTGAAGTCTTTCCCAGTCATTTCTTTTTGTGAGACACCGCCCTTTCCCACAGGATACTGCCCATCCAACCCCAATGCTGATTTGGATCATACAAATCCATTTCCCATCTGAGGTGTTTTCCAGACAGTTGTGGCACTCACCACTTCTCCGGAGGAGAGGAGAGAACTCTGAGTTGTGAGAGAGGAGAGGAGAGGAGAAATGTGGTGATGTGCTTTCACTTCAGTCTGTGGCTAATTTTCTTGTAAATTAATTTCTTGTAAAGTGCCTGAAATTAATCACATCTTGGCACCATAGGGATTGTTATTGTTGTTGTTCAGTTGCTAAGAAAAGTGTGACTCTTTGCAACCTTATGGACTGCAGCACTCCAGGCTTCCCTGCCCTTCACTATCTCCTGGAGTTTACTCAGCCTCATGTCCATTGAGTCAGTGATGTCACCTAGCCATCTCATCTTGTGTTCCCCCCTTCTCCTCCTGCCTTCAATCTTTTCTAGCATCAGGGTCTTTTCCAATGAGTTAGCTCTTTGTATTAGGTGGCCAAAGTATTGGAGCTTCAGCTTCAGCATCAGTCCTTCCAATGAATATTCAGGGTTGATTTCCTTTAGGATTGACTGGTTGGATCTTCTTGCTGTCCAAGGGACTCTCAAGAGTCTTTTTCAACACCACAGTTCAAAATTCTTTGGCGCTCAAAGAATTCTGAGCAAATCCATTGGCACTCAGCCTTCTTTATGGTCAACTCTCACATGCACACATGACTACTGGAAAAATTATAGCTTTGACTATATGGACCTTTGTCAGCAAAGTGATGTCTCTGCTTTTTGACTATATGGACCTTTGTCAGCAAAGTGATGTCTCTGCTTTTTAGTATGCTGTCTAGGTTTATCATAGCGTTTCTTCCAGGGATCAGGCATCGTTTAATTTCATTGCTGCAGTCACCATCCACAGTGATTTCAGAGGCCGAGAAAATAAAATCAGTCACTGTTTCCACTTTTCCCCCATCTATTTGCCATGAAGTGATGGGACTAGATGCTATGATTTTAGTTTTTTGAATTTTGAGTTTTAAGCCAACTTTCTCTTTCTTCTTTTTCACCCTTATCAAGAGGCTCTTTAGTTCCTCTTCACTTTTTGCCATTTGAGCGGTATCATCTGCATATCTGAGGTTGTTGATATTTCTCCCCACAGTCTTGATTACAGCTTGTGCTTCTTCCAGCCCAGAATTTTGCATGATGTACTCTGCATAGAAGTTAAATAAGTAGAATGACAATATACATTGTTGTGGTACTCCTTTCCCAATTTGGAACCAGTCTGTTTTTCCATGTTTTGTTCTAACTGCTGCTTTTTGACCTGCACACAGGTTTCTCAGGAGACAGGTAAGGTGGCCTGGTACTCCCACCTTCTTAAGAATTTTCCATAATTTGTTGTGATCCACACAGTCAAAGGCTTTAATGTAGTCAGTGAAGCAGAAGCAGATGTTTTTCTGGAATTCCCTTGCTTTCTCTATGATCCAACAAATGGTTGCAATTTGATCTCTGGTTCCTCTGCCTTTTCTAAATCCAGCTTGTACATCTGGAAGTTCTTGGTTCACATACTGCTGAAGCCAACTTGAAGGATTTTGAGCATTACCTTGCTAGCATATGAAATAAGCATGATTGTATGGTAATTTGAACATTTTTTGGCATCTTTCTTCTTTGGGATTAGAATGAAAACTGACCTTTTCCAGCCAGTTTTCATTCCAGTCCCAAAGAAGGGCAATGCACTATAGGAATTAATTTCCTCCAACAGCATCTTGAGCCTTAAACTTGTACTTTTCTATTACTATGACCTTGATCTTATTCTATATGAAATAAAACCTTCGCCTTGCTATGCTCCTTTCCTACCCTGAGCTTTATTAAAAAGTACTTCCATATTTAATTAAAATGTTTCCTTCTGAGTTATCTAGACAAATGGGTCATACTCAGAACACTTCTCTCTGGACTATCAGGTTCCTTGTATTTACTAGAAAAGTGGGAGAATAATCTTGTGGGAAAATTTTCAAGTCATCCTGCAGGAACCGAAGGAATACATCCAAATCTTTCCATATTATTACTATAGCATTTGTAAGTCCTGTCGTGTCTTTTTATTTCCCTCTATGTTTTATATCTTTGCTATTATATTCTTCCCTCTGATAGAGTGGTGAAAAGCCTACTAAACAGATAATTCAGTATATCTTCTAAACTCATATAAACTTTTTTTGTTGTTATTTACTCACTAAGTTGTATGTGACTCTTTGTGACCCCATGGACTATAGCCCTCCAGGCTCCTCCACCTATGGGATTCCTCACGCAAGAAAACTGGAGTGTGTTGCCATTTCGTTCTCCAGGGGATCTTCCAGACTCAGGGATCGAATCTGAATCTCCTGCCTTGGCAGGTGGATTCTCTACTGCTGAGCCACCAGGGAAGTCCCTCACATTAACTCTAGAAGTCTTTATACTAGAATTTGTGGTTATTCGCTCAGTCTTATCCGACTCTTTGTGACACCATGGAATGTTGTTCGCCGGCTTCTCTGTCCATGGGATTCTCCAGGCAAGAATAATGGAGTGGGTTGCTATTCCCAGAAAAGCCCAAATAAAAGAAACTTCAGTAAATTTTTCTAAGGAGTCTTCCAATGAAAGGTTGGAGGAGGAATTTCTTGGATTGACAAATAATTGTATATAATCAAATACATAATCATATAGATGGAAGGGTAAATGGGAAGCTAAAGAAGGAGGGGATATATGTATACATATGGTTGATTCACTTTATTGTACACCAGAAACAACACAGATTGTAAAGCAATTATACTCCAATTAAAAATAAATACAAAACAAGTACAATAAACCTTATTGAATGTTTACAGAATTAAAAAAAAATAATATATCCATAGGGTCTACTTTGGTTCTAAAGGTAAACTCCCTTGCACTTTTACTAGATACATTTAAAAGTACAAGAAAAATAAGTGGAAAGTAATAATGTTATCTCATATGGACATTTAACTTCTCAGAATTCAACTCCATGCTCTGTGAAAAAGAGGAGGAAAGAATCAGGGAGAGAGAATGATTTGAATTTATGTAGTAGAGAAGGCAATGGCAACCCACTCCAGTACTCTCATCTGGAAAATCCCATGGGCCGAGGAGCCTGGTAGGCTGCAGTCCATGGGGTCTGGAAGAGTCAGACATGACTGAGCGACTTCACTTTCCCTTTTCACTTTCATGCATTGGAGAAGGAAATGGCAACCCGCTCCAGTGTTCTTGTCTGGAGAATCCCAGGGATGGGGGAGCCTGGTGGGCTGCCATCTATGGGGTCGTACAGAGTCAGACACGACTGAAGCGACTTAGCAGCAGCAGCAGCAGCAGTGCAGAAGTTCCATCTGTCTCTCCTCTGAAACAGTGGGTGCCTGATGTAAGTTTGAGAAGGAAAATGGGAAGTAAGGATCTGCTCTCTATTCAGTCCTGCTTGTGGGAGTGAGACATCAATGAAATTTAAGGCATGTTTAAAACTAATTTTGACTAGTTGTGATCTTTTCCTTACACCCAGTAGATCTCAACCTGAGGAAGTGATAGGCTCCATTAAATAACTTCATTTCTGCCCTGTCCAGAGTGCTGAGAATTCCAGCTGGCTCTGTTCTCTGAGATGACTATGAGGAACTACTCCAGTTCCTCCTTAAGATATCCATGTTACTTGTACCAACTCACTCTAAAAACTTCACCTTTGCGAAGTTTTCCATTGTCTTTTGAATGTGAAATGTTTATGAAATATATGAAAGTGAATTGGATTTTCTGCAGAAAAATAGAATGAAAATATGTTAATTTTTGAGGGTAATATTATGGGTGATCTTTTTTGCTGTTACTTTACATTTGTCTAAATTTCTCAATCACAGCCACAGAAGTATTCATTTCTTAAATAAAATTTAAAAAATGAAGTTAAAAAACTAAGAATGATTTTTTGGACAAATTTAAATGTTTGTTGTTTATGTTATGTGTGATACTTCTTTGAACTAGGTAAAGGTAATCGATAAGGGTTTCACAGGAGAACAATGAGACAAGCCTTTTTTCTTATAGTTTTTTCTGAAAAGGATTAGGACAAGTTTGTCATGTATGTATTAGATAAAGAAGAAATTTAGTAAAGGTAACAATTCTTTATTTTTATGATTTCATGCCTAATTCTGAGTTAATAGAAAAATCAGAGTAATTAATTTTTAACTATAAGATCTTCTTTAAGCAATGGAGGAGAGATTAAAATTAGCCTGTTGCTGGGACCTAAAATTGTCTTTGGGGCTTCCCTTGTAGCTCAGCTGGTAAAGAATCTGCCTGCAATTCGGGAGACCTAGGTTCAATCCCTGGATTAGAAAGATGCCCTGGAGAAGGGAAAGGCTATCCACTTCAGTATTGTCTTTACTCTTAACAAAATCATTATTACTTTCATCACTTTGAAAACAATGAAATAAGAATAGAAAAGGAATAGTTACTGAATACAAAGCCAAAGCCTTTGACTATGTGGATCACAATAAACTGTGGAAAATTCTGAAAGAGATGAGAATACAGACCACCTTGCCGGCCTCCTGAGAAATCTGTATGTAGGTCAAGAAGCAACAGTTAGAACCAGACATGGAACAACAGACTGGTTCCAAATTGGGAAAGGAGTATGTCAAGGCTGTGTATTGTCACCCTGCTTATTTACTTATATGCAGAGTACACCATGGGAAATGCTGCACTGGATGAAGCACAAGCTAGAATCAAGATTGCTGGGAGAAATATCAATAATCTTACATATGCAGATGACACCACCCTTACGGCAGAAAGAGAAGAGAAATTAAAGAGCCTCTTGATGAAAGTTAAAGAGGAGAGTGAAAAAGTTGGCTTAAAATGTAACATTCAAAAAACGAAGATCATGGCATCCGGTCCCATCACTTCATAGCAAATAGATGGGGAAACAATGGAAACAATGGCAAATTTATTTTTAGGGGCTCCAAAATCACTGCAGATGGTGACTGCAGCCATGAAATTAAAAGACGCTTACTCCTTGGAAGAAAAGTTATGACAAACCTAGACAGCATATTAAAAAGCAGAAACATTATTTTGCCAACAAAGGTCCATCTAGTCAAAGCTATGGTTTTTCCAGTGGTCATATATGGATGTGAGAGTTGGACTATAAAGAAAGCTGAGCACCAAAGAACTGATGCTTTTGAAATGTGGTGTTGGAGAAGACTCTCGAGAGTCCTTTGACTGCAAAGGAATCCAGCCAGTCCACCCTAAAGGAAATGAGCCCTAAATATTCATTGGAAGGTTTGATGCTGAAGCTGAAGCTCCAACACTTTGGCCACCTGATGCGAAGAACTGACTCCTTAGAAAAGACCCTGATGCTGGGAAAGATTGAAGGTGAGAGGAGAAGGGGATGACAGAGAATGAAATGGTTGGATGCTATCACCAACTCGATGGACTTGAGTTTGAACAAGCTCCAGGAGTTGGTGATGGACAGGGAAGCTTGGCGTCCATGGGGTCGCAAAGAGGCAGACATGACTTGGTGACTAAACTGAACTGAACTGAATACCTATTATGGGCTAGGTATCATGCATGTAGATATTTACACACATTATTTTTTTTTTTATTTTACTAACAATCCATGAATATTATCCTTACTTATAGCTACGTGGAAAGAAGCTTAGAAAGATTAACTTTACTAGGGTCAAGTAACTAGTAAATAGAAGTGACAAAATTCAAAACAGACTGTTCTAATTCAAAGTCTTTCCTGGAAACCAAAATCAAAGCAATTAGTACATAAATAGTAATTTATTTTTATATTAGAATCAAGATGAGATAGAGGTCACTTAATACATTTTTGCCTTGGTAATATTTTGAGTGAAGTCTTTTGGGAGAATACTACTTAATTACATGCGAATCCTCTAATTTTCAAATTTAACATGGGTGGTAATGATAAGACCAACTAATTTTTTTCTTTTTTTTAGTTTTTACTACATTCCATACATTGTTCTAAGCACTTTAAATAAATTAACATATTTAATCTTCATAGCGACATTATCAGATAAGTTACCATTATTATTCATATTTAAGATGAAATTGTGAGATTGCTAAAGACACAAAGGCAGCTTTCAGATTAATGAATCAGCAAACTACATTTACACAACACTTGAATGTCATGAGAAAAGATACTACAAGGATTTCCATCAGCTACAAGTTTAACTGGATCCTCTTATTCCTAGTTTCCCTGGTGGTGTAGTGGTAAAGAACCTGTCTGCCAATGCAGGATCTGCAAGAGATGCAGGTTCTATCCCTGGGTCAGGAAGATCCCCTGGAGAAGAAAATGGCAACCCATTCCAGTATTCTTGCCTGGAAGATCCCACAGAAAGAGGATCCAGGTGGGCTACAGTCCAAGGGGGTTGAAAAGAGTTGGACACAACTTAGCAACTAAAAACAACAAAATTCCTACTTTCAAGGATGAAGGAATGCCCCCATCAGCTCAAAAGAAATCTAAGTAGTAGTTTATGTTCCATGAGATCACTAAAATATCATACCTATTTAAGTGACAACCTTCAACATTTTTGTTGTGGTTTATTGACCATTAATTCTAGAGGCCAACAGCACTTACCATTTTTTTGTCTATAAACACTTCAAAAGCAAACTAGCCTTCAAAGGTGACCACTTTGTTAAACCTCTGAATGTCCTGAGGTAGGATAATGTTTTATTCTTTCTCTTGGGACATTATCTAAGGAGTGTTTTTATTGCTGTAATTATAGTATTTGGGCCTGTGAGGTATATTCATCTTTATAATAAACTTATTCAAAACATTTTAATTTGAAAGGGAATAAAGTTGCAATTAGAGAGCCCAGAAATAAACCCATACACACAACACACATAGTCAATTAACTTACAACAAAGGAGCCAATAATATACAATGGGGAAAGGCCAGTCTCTTCAATAACTGGTATTGGGAGAACTGGACAGTCACATGCAAAAAAATGAAACCAGACAACTATCTTCCACCACATACAAAAATAAACTCAAAATGGACTGAAGACTTGAACATAAGACATGAAACCATAAAACTCCTAAAAAAAAACATAGGCCTTGACATAGGTCTGGGCAATGACTTTTGAATCTACAACCAAGAGGAAAAGTAATGGAAGTGGAGAGAAACAAGCTGACTATGTCAAACTACAAAGTTCCTGCAGAGCAAAGGAAATCATCAACAAAATAAGGAGGCAGTCCTCTGAATCGGAGAAAATACTTGCAAATCCTGTATCTGATAAGGGGTCAATATCCAAAATAGATAAAGAATCCATACAATTCATTAGCCAAAAAAAAAAATCCAATTAAAAATTGGGCAGAGATTTAAATAGACATTTTTTCAAAGAGAAATGTAGATGACCAGCAGGCACATGAGAATATGCTCAACATTGCTAATCATTAGGGAAAATGCAAATCAAAACACAATGAGGCTATTATTTAAAAAAATAGCTGTCAGGTTATTATAAACAAAAAAAAGACAAATAAGTGTTAACAGGATGTGGGGAAAAGAGAACACTGGTATCTACTGGTGAGAATATAAATTGGTACAGCTACTATGGAAAACAGTTTGATCGTTCCTCAAAAAATTTAAAATAGAAATACCATATAATTCAGTAATTCTACTGCTAAGTATCCAAAATTGACAATACTAACTCAAAAAGATATATACCCCCATGTTCATTGCAACAGTACAAGCATACCTTGGAGATATTGTGGGTTTGGTTACAGATCACTGCAATAAAGTGAGTCACACAATTTTTTTGGTTTCCCAAAGCATATAAAAGTTATGCTTACACTATAGTCTATCAATAGCATTATGTCTAGAAAAACAACACACATGATGTATTAAAAAATATTTTGTTGCTAAAAGGATGTTAACCATCATCTAAGCCTTCAGTGAGTCATAATCGTTTTGTTGGTCTTGCCTCAATGTTGATGGCTGCCGACTGATCAGGAAGGTGGTTGCTGAAGGCTGGGATGACTGTGGCTATTTCTTAAGATAAAAGTATGAAGTTTGCCACATCTATTGACTCTTCCCATAATAAATGATTTCTCTGTAGCACACAGTGCTGTTTGACTGCATTTTACCCACAGCAGAACTTCTTTCAAAACTGGAGCCAATCAATACTCTCAAATCTTTTCAATGCTTTATGAACCAAGTTTCTACATCCTTTCTTATCGTTTCAACAATGTCACAGTATCTTCATCAGAAATAGATTCCTTCTCAGGAAACCACTTTCTTTGTTTCTTCATAAGAAGTGATTCTTCATCTGTGAAATGTTTATCATGGGATTGCAGAAATTCAATCATGTTTTCAGGCTTGGCTCTAGTCTTGATTCTAGTTCTTTGGCTCTTTCCGTCACATCTGCAGTTATTTACTCCACCGAAGTCTTGAATCCCTCAAAATCATCCATGAGTTTGGAATAAACTTCTTCCAAATCCTTGTTAATGCTGATATTTGAACCTTTTCCCAAGAATCACTCATGTTCTTAAAGACATCTAGAATGGTGACTCCTTTCCGGAAAGTTTTCAAGTTAATTTGCCCAGATTCATCAGAATAATCACTATCTATGGCAGCTAGAACCCTAAAGAATGTATTTCTTTAATAATAAGACTTAAAAGTCAAAATGACTCTTTGATGCATGGATTTCAGAATGGATGTTGTGTGAGCAGGCAGGAAAACAACATGAATCTCGTTGTTTACCCCCATCAGAGCTCCTGGGTGACCAGGTGCATTGTCAGTGAGAAGTCATAATTTGAAAGGAATCTTTTTTTTTCTGAGCAATTAGTTTCAACAGTGGGCTTAAATTATTCAGTAAACCATGTTATAAACTGATGTGCTGTCATCCAGGCTTTGTTGTTCCATTTCTAGAGCATAGTCAGGGTGCATTTAAAATCATTTTTAACAGCCTTAGCAATTGCAGAATGGAAAATAAACACTGGCTTCAGCTTAAAGTCATCAGGTGTGTTAGTCTGTAACGAGAGAATCAGCCTGTCCTTTGATGCCTTGAAGACATGCATTGACTTCTCTCTGGCTACGAAAGTCCTAGATGGCATCTTCTTCCAATAGAAGGCTGTCTTGTCTGCACTGAAAACCATGTTGTTTAGTGTAGCCCCCTTCATTAATTATCTTAACTAGATCTTCTGGATTACTTGATGCAGTTTCTACATCAGCACTTGTTACCTGATCTTGCACTTTTATGTTATGAAGATGGCTTATTTCCTTAAGTCCATGCTCCAACCTCTGCTAGCTTCCAACTTTTCTTCTGCAGCTTCCTTACCTTTCTTAGCCTTTATAGAATTGAAGATAGCTAGAGATTTGCTCTGGATTAGGTTTGGGCTTAAGTGAACATTTTGCGGATTTGATCTTCTATCCAGGTTACTAAAACTTTCTCCATATCAGCAAAAAGACCGCTTTGCTTTCTTATCAATAGTGTGTTCACTGGAGTAGCACTTTTAATTTCCTTCAAGAATTTTTCCTTTGCATTCACAACTTGAATAAGTGGTGGTGCTGGTGGTGGTGTTCAGATGCTAAGTTGTTTCTGACTCTTTATGACCCCATGGACTGCAGCACGTCAGGCTTCCCTGTCCTTCATTATCTCCTGGAGTTTGCTCAACATTAAGTCAGTGATGCTAACCAACTATCTCATCCTCTGTAGCCCCTTTCTCCTGCCCTCAATCTTTCTCAGCATCAGAGTCTTTTCCCATGAGCTGGCTCTTCACATCAGGTGGCCAAAGTACTGGGGCTTCAGCTTTAGCATCAGTCCTCCCAGTGAATATCCAGGGTTGATTTCCTTTAGGATTGACTGGTCATATCTCCTTGCAGTCCAAGAGACTCTCAAAAGTCTTCTCCAGCACCGAATTTGAAAGAATCAGTTCTTCGTCATTCAGCCTTCTTTATGGTCCAACTTTCACATTCGTTCACGACTACTAGGAAAGCCATAGCTTTAACTATAGGGACCTTTCTCGGCAAAGTGATGTCTTTGCTTTTTATTATGCTGTCTAGGTTTGTCATAGCTTTTCCTCTAAGAAGCAAGCGTCTTTTAATTTCATGGCTGCAGTCACCATCTACAATGACTTTGGAGCCCAGGAAAATAAAATCTGACACTGTTTCTACATTTTCCCCAACTATTTGACATGAAGTGATGGGACCAAATGCCATGATCTTAGCTTTTTGAATGCTGAGCTTTAAGCCAGCTTTTACACTCTCCTTTTTCACCCTCATCAAGAAGCCCTTTAGCTCCTCTTCACCTTCTGCCATTAGAGTGATGTAAGAGGCCTAGCTTCCTGCCTATCTCAGCTTTCAGCATGACTTCCGCCTTAAGTCTGATCATTTCTAGCTTCTGATTTAAAGTGAGAAATGTGAGACTCTTCCTTTCACTTGAGCATGTAAAGGCTATTGTGGCATTATCAACTGGTACAATTTCAATGCTGTTGTGGCTTAAGGAATAGAGAGGCCAGAAATGGGGGATCATTCAGTTGGTGGAGCAGTAACAGCACACACAGCAAGTGTTTATTGAGTTCTCTGTCTTATATGGGCACCAGTTCATCATGCACCAAAACAATTAAATCATAACATTAAAGATCACTGGCCATAGATCACCATAACAAATATAACAATAATGAAAAGGTTTCAAATATTACAAAAATTACCAAAATGTGACACAGAGATATGAAGTGAGCAAAGCTGTTGGAGAAACAGAACTAACAGATTTGCTGAAGTGGGGTTGCCACAAACCTTCCAATTGTAAGATAAAACTCAGTATCTGTGAAACACAATAAACTGAAGTGCAACAGAACAAAGTATCTATATTTATAATAGCCAAGGTATGGAAACAACATGTTTCCATTGATGAATGAATGGATAAAGAAATTGTGCTATATACAGTCACACAGACACATACACAAACACACATGATTGAATATTATTCAGCCATATAAAGAAAGAAATTGTACCATTCGTGACAACATGGATGGATCTATAGGGTGATATGCTAAGTGTAGTAAGTCATACAAAGAAAGATAAATACAATATTATTTTTCTTATATGTGGTATCTAAAAACAAAACAAGCTGATATGTACAGAAAACAGATGAGTGGTTGCAGAGGTGGGTCCTTGGGGATGTGAAAAAGGGATGAAGGGTGTCAAAAGGTAAAATGAATAGATATTTTTGAAAAAGTGACTTATCAAATATTTTACAGCCTTAATAATTTTTTTCTTCTAGTCACAGAGAAATAGCTCACTATCTGAGTAAGTTGAGTGCTTATTTATTTGATAAATTTAGAATCCCTGATATATAGATTAATGATAATATTTATATGAAAATCTTTTTCAAACCTAATTAATACTAAATCCATAAATCTAACATTGAGGATGATGAAGTTAAAAGCAAATGGGTGAGGGTGAAAATAGCCTTTATAATATATATCAATACAAGGCATTACATTAAACAGGCAGACTTCTGAAGATGTCAATAAGTTCAATAAAAGTACATCAGCACACATATTGGTCACTGGCTCCTGAATATGTGTTGGAACTAGAAGAAAAATAAATATTAATATATGATATATTATAAAGATAAGTTGTTAATAAAATATCATATTAAGAGAGCAAGGACATAAATATAACGTGGATCAATGGATCATTTTTATGTCATTTTATATCATTTTATATTTATATAATTTTATATCATACAAAAGGTAACTTTCATTTTTTATTATCTAAAGGGCCTTTATTAGATGATTATCTGACATCAATTTTCTTGTCTCTTTTAGAAACACTTAAAACACTGAATTCATATTATATACGGTAGCTATTAGCTTTTCAAAACTGATATTCTTTGTGAGGAATCATGTGTCCATTGTCTTATGTGCACTGGACTATCATTGAACTATCTGAGTATGCAAGTCAATTTCCAAGGTACCATCATGAAATGGCAGGTAGTGCTTGGGGGCCAACATGTGATAAATCAAAGAATAGGGCATTTAGGGCATATGGTAGCAATCTAGGAAGAGTTCAATGATGTTAACATTAGCAAGGTGACAACAGCCACAAAGGAAATATTAGATATTGAAACAATAAATAAATATAAGTTTTTAATTATACACAATTTTAAACTATTTATAATGTTAGACAGAAATGATGTTGTATTTCCTTGCTTAAGGAAGGAAGTATTCATGGGTTGACAATGATTAATAAACAAATGCTTATCACAGTGTTTGGTATTTATGTTTTTTTCTCTCTCCATCAACATAAAGTCATTTAGTCAGCCAAGTAACATTGCTTGAAGCAAAGTGTAATAAATATACATATTTACTCTTCAGCGATAATTTCTGTGACTGACATGTGCTACACTCAAACGGTGGAATCTTTTAGGAATCCTCTCAAAGTTATGTTATACTTTACAGGCTAAAGCTTCTGAACTAGAATACTACAGCAAACTAGTATGCCAAGTATAGGATCACAGTGTACCAATATAATATTTTCAGACTTCAGAGCAAACAAATGGAGCTGGAGCTGGCTACTCTCAGAATTACCATTTTCTACTGTGCAATATTTTGATAAATGTAGAGAAGCCTTGCTTTAGGACTATGTCTCTGACATTCAAGTTAGCCAACACTGGTATCTGGTTGTCATATTAGCCTCTCAAGTTGTCAAGACACTTCAGTTCAGCTCAGTCACACAGTTTTGTCCGACTCTTTGTGACCCCACGGACTGCAGCACACCAGGTTTCCCTGATCATCACCAACTTCTGGAGCTTGCTCAAACTCATGTCCATCAAGTCAGTGATGCCATTCAACCATCTCATCCTCTGTTGTGCCCTTCCTCTCCTGCCTTCAATCTTTTCCAGTATCAGGGTCATTTTTCAATGAGTCAGTTTTTTGCATCAGGTGGCCAAAGTATTTGAGCCTCAGCTCAGCATTAGTCCTTTCAATGAATATTCGGGACTGATTTCCTTTAGGATTGACTGGTTTGATCTCCTTGCAGTCCAAGGGACTCTCAAGAGTCTTCTCCAACACCACACTTCAAAAGCATCAATTATTAGGTGCTCAGCTTTCATTATGGTCCAACTCTCACATGCATACATGACTACTAGAAAAACCATAGCTTTGACTATGCAGATCTTTGTCGGTAAAGTAATGCCTCTGCTTTTTAATATGCTGTCTAGGTTGGTCACAGCTTTTCTTCCAAGGAGCGTCTTTTAATTCCATGGCTGCAGTCACCATGTGTGGTGATTTTGGAGCCCTCCAAAATAAAGTCTCTCACTGTTTCCATTGTTTCTCCATCTAATCGCCATGAAGAGATGGGACTGGATGCCATGATCTTAGTTTTTTTAATGTTGAGTTTTAAGCCAGCTTTTTCACTCTCCTCTTTCACTTTCATCAAGAGGCTCTTTAGTTCCTCTTCACTTTCTGCCATAAGGGTGGTGTCATCTACATATCTGAGGTTATTGATATTTCTCCCAGCAATCTTGATTCCAACTTGCGATTCATCCAGCCTGGCATTTTGCATGATGTACTCTGCATAGAAGTTAAATAAGCAGAGAGACAATATACAGCCTTGACACACTCATTTCCTAATTTGGAACCAGTCTGTTATTCCATGTCCAGTTCTAACTGTTTCTCTTGACCTGCATACAGAATTGTCAGGAGACAGGTAAGGTGGTCTGGTATTCCCATCTCTTGAAGAATTTTCCACAGTTTGTTGTGATCCACAGAGTCAAAGGCTTTGGTATAGTCAATGAAACAGAAGTAGATGTTTTTCTGGAACTCTCTTGCTTTTTTGATGATCAACAGACGTTAGCAATTTGATCTCTGGATCCTCTGCCTTTTCTAAAACCAGCTTGAACATCTGGAAGATCATGGTTCACGTATTGCTGAAGCCTGGTTTGGAGAATTTTGAGCATTACTTTACTAGCGTGTGAGATGAATGTAATTGTGCGGTAGTTTTAGCATTCTTTGGCACTGCCTTTCTTTTGGATTGGAATGAAAACGGACCTTTTCCAGTCCTGTGGCCACTGCTGAGTTTTCCAAATTTGCTGGCATACTGAGTGCAGCACTTTCACAGCATCATCATTTAGGATTTGAAATAGCTCAACTGGAATTCCATCACCTCCACTAGCTTTGTTCATAGTGATGCTTCCTAAGGCCCATTTGACTTCACATTCCAGAATGTCTGGCTCTAGTTGAATGATCACACTATTGTTATTATCCAGGTCTTGAGGATTCTCCAAAGAAACAAAATAAAAAATCATAATGAGAAATCCAATTTAAAGAATGATTCTAATTTATAAAATTAAAAAAAAAAATCTAAGCATCAAGATGACTCTCGTTATTCAAAAGCTTTCTCCAGGCTATTGGTCTACTCTTACTAAAACCCTCATACCTATTTTTTCTGGTGATAACCAAGAATGATGGAGATTGCATTTATTGTTGGGTTAATTATAATTAAAAAGTCTTTCCCACCAGGAAGAGGATGGAAAACATTAATCCCCTGCCTTTTGGCTTCTTTTATACTGATGATTCTCCACTAATCTCATCCCACACTGCAGTATCCATTGTTTCCCTGATTACTAGAAAAGTCTTGGATGGAAAGGCCTGAGTCACCCTCCCCTTCACTGTACGTCCAAGTCTCTTCTCTGAAAATGTTCATCATCTATATTTCCACCTTCCACTATGGTTATCCTAGAAAAGCAGATCAGCTTTATCACAGCAGTGGTCATTAAATATCTCACATATCACCTAAGCAAGTGTCTTTAAAAAGAAATCAAAGAAAGTCAAAACATAATAGCATTTTAATAGCCAAACCTTTAAAAAGCAGCTAGTTTTTACATAAAGGCATTAGACAATTTAAGTTTACATGTTTCCTCTTAACCCTTTTGACTACTGCAAGTGATCTTTTAAGGGTCATGACAAGTGGATTTTTTTTTTTCTTTGCTGAGCCATAAATTTAATTACCAACTCAGGGAGGTTAGTGTGTGAGAGAAGAACCTCTTAACTCAGATTAATTGAGTGATTCCCAGACTCCAGAATATCACAAACCAGTTTTAAATTTTCTATTGGGAGTCTAGATATGCCAAGGACAACTCATTTTGTCAAATAACTACCTAAAAAAAAATGATAACTTCTACCTACCATCTCCATAATTTTCAAACTAAATGGCTATAAACTGAATTTGAAAGGGCATAATCTCTAAAAAAAGACTTACCACATGTACTGAAAATACTAACTACATATATTTATGACTCTTTAAATACTTAAAAAAACAAAAATCCACTTGCCATGACCCTTGAAAGATCACTTGCAATAGTCGAAAGTGTTAATAGGAAATGTGAACTCAAATTGTCTACTGTCCTTATGTAAAAACTAGCTGCTTTTTAAAGGTTTGTCTATTAAAATGTTATTTAAGTACTTAAATAGTCATAATGTATGTGGTTAATATTTAAAATATATGACCTGTATTTCCTATATTTCCACTCATGAATGGGGGAAAAAATCTATAATTTAACCTCACATCAATTACCAAAGCTGTGGTGTGAACACTGACCTGCCATCTAATTGAGGTCCTTGGCCCCAGACTCCATGTTGCAATGTACTCTATTCTCTGCAAGCTACCATGACATCAAAATCCTTGGAAAATATCACAGCTACATTCTTTTGAGGAAAGAGCCACTGAACAAAAGAAATCTTTAAGGAAAACGGAAAAAACTGAAAAAGAGATGTGATATACAAGAAATAAGTGGAAGCAGCTGTTCATAGAAATGTTTTAAGCATCACTATCAAATGCAAAGAGTCTCCTATACATAAGGAGTTCCCTACCAGTGTTAACCTTTTCCATTTTAATTAATAATGTAATATCTTATAAGATGATTGTCATTGTGAATGTTGGTTGCTCAGTCATGTCTGACTCTTTGGGATCCCATGGACTATAGCCTGCAAGGCTCCTCTGCCGAAGAAATCTCTCCAGGCCATAATACTGGAGTGGGTTGCCATTCCCTTCTCTAGAGGATCTTTCTGACTCAAGGATAGAACCGGGGTCTACCGCATTGCAGGCAGATTCTTTACTGTCTGAGCCACCATATGTAATTAGTATTTTCAATACGTATAGTAAAGATTTTCAAGTAAAATGACCAAAAAAAAAAATAATTTAATTAATATCAGATTATTTGGCATTCTCTAAATTATTTATTTTGCATGTGGAGTATTTAGGAAAGTCTGCTTTCCATTCTTTTCTCTTAACATAGGCTCTTACTTAGAAGCATTTTACATGCAATGCTGTTTTTGTTTTCTAAATATGCATCTGTTTACTAAGTGTGGTCTCCCGAGTCCAGGAAATAAATTTATGCTCTTTTTACCAGTATTCAAGAATGGAAACTAATTAATGTCAAATATATTATACTTAAAAGACTCTTTTTTTGTAATTCTTAGTTACTACTTCCAGAAAGAGGCCAAAGTTCAAACAGTTAGTAATAAAATAAACTGCCATTTATACTGAAAATTATCAAAACACATGATCTAATAAAAGATCATTGTCCCACACTTCCATCGTATATATGAATCAAGCAAGAAAGAATATCCCAAATAGGCTTTGAAGAATGAGGTATATCATGTTAGTAATACCATTTCATAAATGTTTTTGAATGGGAAAAAGAGTTTTTAAATTCTATCTAAATACCAGCAGTAGGAATGACATTACAGCTTTCCAATCAGTAAGGCTTACATTTTACAAAGTTTTCTAACACTATGTTATCCCCAAATTCACCTAGAACACAGAACTATTGAACATACAACAATCTTACAACATAGACTATAAACATATATTTTTAGAAAAGATGATAATATAAATGAGAAAGGTTAAAATTTACTTTGAAATTACAGAATGTTTTCAAACATAGGTATCAGGGCTTCCCTGGTGGCACAGATGGTAAAGAATCTCCCGCAATGCAGGAGACCCAGGTTCAACCCCTGGGTTGGGAAGATCCCCTGGAGAAGGGAATGACTACCCACTCCAGTATTTTTCACTGGAGAATCCCATGGACAGAGGAACATCATGGGCTACCGTCCATGGGGCAGCAATGAGTCAGACACAATTGAGTGACTAACACTTTCACTTTTTATATTCAGATAAAATGTAGATGGTCAAATGAATCACCTGCCTTTCTGGCAGGATTCAGCCACAAGTTGTGTTACTATAATCAATACGATACACGTGTGCAAGTGGTGGGTGCTTTTTTGCTTTATCCTCTATCCAGCTCTGTGCTATAAGTATAATCAGTTCCATTTTACAGATGGGAAAACTGTGTCACCAACTGGTTAAGTAATGTTTCAAATTTATACAGATTTTTCTATGTCTCATTTGTCCTTTTTATTTTGTTTATTTATATTTTACTGAAGAATTCTACAGAGATTTGTAATTAAAGTCACATCCACACAGCACAGCTAAATGCAAACTTTGTCTTCAAATCCAGATACTTTCACCATACCCCTCTGCTGACAAATACAGCTTCATATTTATGGAATAGACCAGAAAGGACACCTCATTTTCTAAAGTTTAACTAACAATGAACTAAACAAATTCTAACTTCATCCAACCTAGGTTAAAATAAAAAATGGCATCTAGTGGAAAATTTGAAGTATTTAAAGTTATGATCTGTGTTCCAATCTTTTGCCCAATACCTATTAGGTAAAAAATCTAAGAAAAATCACTTGCCTTTTTCTTTTGTAAAGTGGATATAATAATATGCCTGATGTTTCTACCTCACAATATTGTTTAGAGAAACAAAAATGTATAGTACACTTCTGTGCAATTTGTAAAAAGAATTATACTGCACCAAATTAATTTATTTGCAGAATCTATTCAGATCTTCTCTCTCCCTGAATGTGAAAACTTTCAAAATTTTAATAATATTAATCTCAAAAGAACCAGTTCAAAAAAGTCCTATAAGCTGAAATATTAAGTTACATTATAGGATTTATTTTATACTAAAGTGAATAATTTAAATCCACTTAGTATGTGCTCATCATAGAATACAACTAAAGGCAATATTTATATAGCATACATAAAGAGTATCGGAAGTGTCAATTTTTTTTTCTGAGCATCTATTATGTGTTAAGCACTTGCTTAATAATGGTGCTAGATTATGCAGGTAACATTTTGCTTTTGCAAAGATAAATGAGATTCAGCTTCTAACACTGATAAGATAGTGACCTCCTGGATAAATTGAAAAAACAGCCAGTGCTAATACAAGGTGAAAAGTGCTAAAATCAATACATGAAACAGAAAGTTCATTGACTTGAGCCAATTCTGAATATATTTTCACTTCATATTCTTATGTAATTCTTTCTGATCCTTCAGAGACCATTATCTCTGTAATTGCTGGTTATTGATTCCTAATTAAACCCAGTGTATGCAAATTAATTAAACATTGTTTGTAATAAACATCTCCAAACAGAAGCTAACATTATTTCGCATGATCAGCAACACTTGACAAGAAAAACAAATTTCCTAGAAGCAGTGTGACTTAGAATGTTTTGAGGTCAATCAGATTTTTGCTCTGTTAACTTCTACTGTTCTCACACTGTAAATCCCATAGGCCACACCAGTAATATCTTAGAGTCAACAACTCTCTTAAGCATTTATGTATTCGGGGCTGCAAAATGATCTGAAAACTATATGGACATTTTTAACAGAACTAGATGCTTCCTATAGTTAAAATATAAATAAATAAATAAAACTTCATACAGTAACCACCACCATAAGGGCACACAACAAAAGCCAGGATGTTCTGCAAGGCAATTATCCATTCAAACCTGGGAGATTTCCAGAGCAGATGTGCAACAGTCTTCTGTCATAAACAAAGGTCAGAAAAATAAAGACTTAAAACTAGAATGTTTTTATTCAATTTAGGTGCCATACCACAGAGCATTTGACCACAAGTTCTCTGTCTGTATGAGAAAACTGAAGAAATAAATCACACTTCTTTCGCTTAATGGCTGTTTTTACTGGCCAGCGCTTGGCAATATAACTCAAGGCCCAGATTGAATTTCACTTTAGGGCAACTACATTTATCATGATTCCACAGGCAGGTACTGTGGCCATTTGGTTTCAGCACAATGAAAAAATTGCTATTTCAATGGGATTTGTTTTGTTGTGGTGTATGGAGGGGGGAAAATCACAATAGTGTACTCTTATACAGAAGACGATACTGTGAAGATCTTTCAATGAGTAGTAAAATATTCAGCCAGGCATAGCTGATAGTAAAATGGGGTGTTTCACAAGTCCACTAGTTAATTCAGTATTTGTCATGCATCATGTTGGTCACTAAAAACCAAATCCATCACACCGATAAAGGAAAAGAATTCAGCTAAAACACCAGAGTGAAAAACTCATTGCTTTTATTCTGCTTTGCAAGTTTGTATTTTGGAAGTATTCATTCATCAGTATATATTGAATGTTTATTCTATGCAATGCATTGTGTTAGGTGTAAGAACTAATACATTGAATAAGGCAAAATGCCAGCTCTCATAAGTCTGGACTATACAGAATGCTGATCAGAGAGACATTACCGTTAACACATAAATGGGTGGCTAATGGGAAGGAAATGTATCAAGTATTAAACAGAATCCTTTTTTCTGTAGCCTCAGTCCTTTTTGTGACTCAGATTGAGGGTTTCCAGGTTGGTGTTTATCTCTCATAAGCAAAAATAGATTCTAGTGAGGAGTGGGGAATGAATTCTTGTATTTGGGATCCAGTTTCTCTACTCACTATGTGATTTGCGGCAGTAACTTCAAATTTTAGGACTCAATTTACATTTTAAAATTAGAAAATAATAGTACCTATATCTACTGGGTAGTCGTGAATATAAAATGAAACAATGCATATGAAAATACTTTGCAAGAAAACAGAGTAGACTGCCAACTGATACACAAACGCTATTTGTTGTTGTTGTTGTTATTAATGAATCCTCTGGGCCAAATAAACCCCTTATAAAAAAAACAAGCCATCTTAAAAGAAAAAAGTAATAAATCATGTAAAATAGAACTTCCTGCCTGCCTTCCCATGAGAAAACTATATCTGAGCAGTTTCAATTTATCCCTAACCATGTAAAAGCAAATAGACCTGACCCAATTCAAACTTATGAAATTGGAGAAACCTCTGCCCCAGGCCTTGTCTTCTTGATTTGGGGCAAGTTTTTTAATTTGAGTATCCGTTTCTATCACTGGAAAATGGGACTGAAAACACTGAACAGAGAACTACCCAACTATAGAGCCACCAAATGAACAGGAGTGTATAAAAAAAAACCATGAGGTCCTCTGCCAGGTTCATAGTAGGTCCTCTATAAATGTTTATCAGGTCCATCCCCAAATCAATGAGTTCCAAGATTGTCATTAACTCCAATTTAATTAACCAGTTACCCTTTACTATTGATGAATTTTACATCAATAGCATTTGCATTTTGACACTTCTATTTCTAATTACATATAATTTGCTCCCTGTTAAAGGAATTTCAGGCATCAGCAAGCAGGTCAGGAGATACTTCACCAACTCAGAAAGTCTCCTAGAAAGCTGATTCTGAAATCATACTTCTTTATTTGTTTTAATGCAGTCTTCAAGAGAGTAAATGGTGATGGAGATCATCGCTGCTTTCTTTTGAGACTTGGAATTACATGCCCTTCCACAGCTCTTTTCTTTTCCCTAAAGCAAGCCCTGGGGCTTCTCTGGTGGCTCAAATAGTAAGGAATCTGCCTGCAATGCAAGAGACCAGTTTGATCCCTGGGTGAGGAAGACAACCTGAAGAAGGGAATGGCTACCCACTCCGGTGTTCTTGCCTGGAGAATTCCAAGGACAGAGGAGCCTGGTAGGCTACAGTCCATGGGGTCGCTAAGAGTCGGACACGACTGAGCAACTTCACTTTCACTTTTCCCTTTCATGCACTGGAGAAGGAAATAGCAACCCACTCCAGTATTCCTGCCTGGAGAATCCCAGGGATGGCGGAGCCTGGTGGGCTGCCGTCTATGGGGTCGCACAGAGTCAGACACGACTGAGGCGACTTAGCAGCAGCAGCAGCAATGTGTATTATTGTTGCTAGTATAAATAAGTAACCTTTTGTATTTGATTAAAAGTGATACACAGGCTTTTAGTATTTTTATGAAAACAATATTTCAATTAATTCTAATAAGACCCAGCTACAGAGGCAGATAAGAACAAGCAGCAGTATGTTTTCCCATGATGAAGAGGTTTACAGACTCAGTGGCTTGCCTAAAGGATGCTTTGAAAAGTCTTCTATATTTTTTTCTGTCCCAGTCTCTCCAAGGTACTTTGTAAAACAATCAGTTCTTTACCCTTTTGTGACTACCTTCCAAACTCCCAGAGCAGATACAGAGAGGCTAACAGGAATCATTTCAGTGAACGTCACAGTGTTTGGGGAGCCAAAGAGGTAGGCAGGGCCTCTCAGGCTGGTGTGTTCTTGCTGTGAGGATACATGCCAACAGACCTGGCCTCTGCAAGATGTGTTTACATGATAACTCCAATTTTTTACCCTTTTATAGAGTCACCCTTATGATTCTAAACATACGATAAAAACAGACGTTTTAGTTAGCTTGGGCTACTGCAATGAAATATCATAGTCTAGATGGCTTAAACAACAAACTTCTATTCTTCACAGTTCTAAAAACTGGAAAATCTGGGATCAAGGTGTCAAGAGATTTAATGTCTGGTGAGAACATTCTTCCAGGTTTGTTGACAGTCATCTTCTCATTATATCCTCACACAGCAGAGAGCAGACCACCTCTTTCACTTTTCTTCTTACAAAGGGACTGGTGCCAATCATGAGGACTCCACCCTCATAGACTAAACACCTCCCAAAGGTCCCATTATCTAATACAATCAGATTGGTTGTTAGGATCTCAACATATGAATTTGTGGGGTGAGGCTACAAATACTTAGTCCTTAATAATACCTATTCTGCTATTTCTACTAACACTGTATAAACATAGTTTAAATGAGTTACATCAATATAAACAAATTGATTTATACCTTAGATGGTTTTTAAAAAAGCAATACACCAAACTCCCTTAATGCTGACCCCACTTAAAGTATAAAACTCTGATCATCAGAAAGAAAACTTTTGTGTATTTGCTTGTTTGGTCGGTTGTTGAGTTTGAGAGTTCTTCATATATTTTGGACAAAGTCTTGTCAGATATTTCATTTGCAAATATTTTCTCCAAGTGTGTAACTTGTCTGCATCCTCTTGGCAGAGTCATTCATAGAGCAAAAATTTTTAATTTGATGAGATTAAGTTTATCAATTTTCCCTTCTATTGATTTTGTTTTGAGGGCATGTTAGAACTATTGGTCTAGCCCTAAAATTTGGGAGATTATCTCATATTTTTTCTAAAAAGTTAACAATTTTACATTTAAGTTGATCCATTTTAACTTAATTTATATATAGGGGGTGAAGTTTATATGGAGATTCAATTTTTTGCCTATGGATGTCCAAAAGCTCTAGAACCATTTGTCGAAAAATGCTCTCTCTTCTTCTGTTAAATATCACTTGGGCATATTTGTGTGGGTCTATTTCTAGGTACTCTATTCTGTTCCAGTTATCTATCCCTTTGCCAATACCATCAAATCATAATTACTGAACCTATGTAGTAAGATTCCTCCCACTTTTTTCTTGTTTCAAATGTTTTTGCTATTATAAGTTCTTTTCAAGTCCATACAAATTTTAGAATATTTCTCTCTCTCTCTATGTGTGTATATATATATATATATATATATATATATAAACACTTTGCTGCTGTTTCGATGGAAATTATGTTATATTTGCTGTCAAATCCTCTACCACTGAGCTACATCCCCAGACTGTGTTATATCCATATATCAATCTGAGAGGAACTGACATCTTTACTATGCTATCTCCCAATTCAAGAACATTTATTTAGGTCATTTCTGTTTCATTATAGAATGGTTTTAAGCTTATAAATCCTATTGTATATGTTATGTTAGATTTACACCTGTTTCATTTTTTGAATGATTTCAAATCATACTGTATTTTTAATTCCTGTCCACAGTTTTATTGTTAGAGTTTAGAAATAAAAACAAATTTTTATCATTGATTATGTTTCTTATGACCTTGCTGAACTCACTATTTAGTTATAGCAGGTTTTGGGGTGAGGTTGTTTGTTTTTGTTTTTTGAATTCCATGAGATATTTTATGTAGACATTTATGTCATCAGCAAATAGGGAGAGTTTCTTGCTTTCCAATCTGTGTGCTTTTTATTACTTTTTCTTTCCCATTGCGCTGGCTAACACTTCCAGTATTATATTGAATGAAAGGTGAAAGCAGACATCTTAGCCTTGTTCATGATCATAGGGGAAAATTATTCACTCTTCAACCATTAAGTAAAATGTTAATATAATGTGTTTTGTGGATGATCTTATTTGAACAAAAGATACCATCTTTTTCAGTCTTGTATGAGATACTGCAAAACACTGAATGTAGGAGCAGACAGTAGAATCTAGCTACCTTCTATTGTTAGACATTAAAGAGATTAGCAAAACTGTGAAGCAGTGCTACACTTCCACTTCTTTTTTTTGAAAACTTAGTAACTGTCTATAAAAACATGCTATTTTAATTTTTAATGAATTAATAAATGTTTTAAATTTTATCAGTTTTCATTTTTGATATGGTAAATCAATAGATATATGCCAAATAAATACAAAGTCTTTGGAGTCCTCAATAAATTTTAAAAGCATAAAGTGGTCCTGAGACAAAAATGTCTGAGAACCATTTCTATAAGCTAACAGACATCTTTAAATTTTACTAGAGTTGGTGTTTAATTTCTGATAAATGTCTTGCATGTAGGAATTGTACTGGAAGACATAATTTCCATAAATATGTATGTGAGTCATAATTACAGAGACTTTTTTCATGATTCTTATCAACTTTTTCTTGGAAGTCTGTGTTGTTCTTCACTTTCAGCTAATAAAGGGCAACACAACCAAAACCAAAAATTCACTTTTGGAAACTTTATATGGAGCTATACATACTCAACCAATATTGAATGCTTGTTTTGTGCTCTGGGTTTATAGTGGTAAAGAAAACAGACAGAAATTGTTTGCTTTCATGAATCATGTCTTCTAATTGCAAGAAAAAAATTAATCAGCAAGTAATGTTGTACCAGGTACACTGTAGGACAAACAGGCATGGAAACTCCAGCCAGTTATGGCTTTTCTTGCTCTGGGGCTAAAAAGTTCTGCCTCTTCTGGAGTTAGAGCCAGGAGTAAAGAATATTTCTACTGATTGGGAACAAATATGAAAGAGAATATGCATATCCTCACTAGATGAAAGTGCTTTCCTTCACTTTTTCTCAACCCTTCTTCCTTTGCTTGGCCTTGTGTGGAACTCTTATCAAGCTTGGGGTATTACTGTCAAGGTTTCTTCTTATAAGGAGTAAAATCTGTATTACTTCCCTAGAGCATGTTACTGACTTCTACTCTTAGGGGAGTTTTAAAAAAAAGACATTCATTTACATCAGGAAGTTATCCATCAACTTTTCCTTATCCTTTGACTGTTTTAATGATGATACATGAAACAGGCCCACATTTTTTAATAAATAAAAATAGAAATCTTGTAAAGAATTTGTTTCCTGCTGACTGTGAGAAACAGGATCCTAGGTGGCATGGTGGCCTTATTTGTTTGCATATAGTCTTATTTTGAGATAAGGAGAGCTACTGAAAATTACTCTCATGCAAGGCTAATGTCACAGCACATGGAACCCTATAAGAATCAGCAATGTGGCAAGCCAGAGTGTGCAGAAGGCCTCTGAGCTTAATAAGCAACTGCCTTAAATTATTCCATCAAGTTTTTTTTTCCTTAATTTTTGTGCATCCGTTAACATAATCATCTTTTTCATTTCTGGAATAGCCTCAAGAAAAGCACATGTTGTTTCTTTCAGTGATGATCTAGTCTGGCGGGTGGGTCTTATGTTTATAACACGACTCTGCAAACATTATCACTAAGCTCTTGGATGTGCTTAATTGTGTGAGTGAGGAAATTTTAAGTGATAATAATTTGGCATAATTCATGAAATAAGGAGAATGTTGTTAGAAATTGTTCTTGACTGGTCATTTTCTTTACCTTCTGTAATTAAAGCAGCCTTCCTCTTATCTTTCACATATTCCCCTTCTTTCCCATAAACACAGCATCAACAGTGACTTCTTGCCTAAGTTTTCTCATATATTCATTTATCAGTTATGTGTAACTCAGATATTTTTCTGAATATACTTAGATGTGAAACATATTAAGTGGTTTTGGCTCCATGAAAATAAGGCTTGGTTTTTTTTTTCTGTTGATAAAGTTTTACTTCAATGACTACTTTTTCTTTCTTTTTTTCCCTTGGGTCCTTTTCAGGGAAAGTTGGCCACTTTGTGATTGGAAGAAGCAGAAAACAAACAGAAGGAAAATTAATGTGGCTACTTCAGAAAAGGGGATCTCTGGAGGCCTTTCTGAGAAGATGACATAAAACTTGAAATCTAAAGAGGGCCAGCCAGGCAGAAGAAACAGCAAGTGCAAAGGCCCTGAGGTACCAAGGTGGGATAAGCTTGGTTTGTTAAAGGAATAGCAAGTAGAGAAGTGTGGCTGAAGCTGAGTGCCCTAGGGAAGAGAACAGGGGTCTGGGGGGAAAAGATTTTTTTGGCCATGGTGAGAGACTGGATTTGATCTTTAAAGTGATGGGATGTCACTGAAAGGAATTTGATCCATCAGTCATCAAACACCTGTGGAATCTTCCTTCAAAATACATCGGAACACATGCAGACCCATGGCTGATTCATGTATGGCAAAAACTATTACAATATTGTAAAGTAATTAGCCCCCAACTAAAATAAATAAATTTATTTTTAAAAAAATAAATAAATAAAATTAAAAAAAAAAAAGAATCATTCTAAAGAATCCTTACCTGCAGCTTAAGGAAATGCCATAGCTGGACTTGGGAGCCTCCAAGAACTGCTTCATCTAACCCCCTTTGTTTTCCAGAATTTCAGGGAGGGCCATGGCCAACCCCCAGACATGGAAGAGATGGGGAACAAGAACCCAGGCTTCAGAGGTCCTACCAGAGGGGACTGCCTGACTCTTCTTGTTCCATCCTTGCACTTCACATTATTGCAACCATTCCTCCCATCATCTTTCACTTTTATCTCATTTCCAAATCCTGCATCCCTGCTCCCATCTCACCCTCCCCCTGCTTGTGCCAAGTCCTTTTACTTCCCTTTATTCCCCATCCCCAATTCTGAATGGGCCCCCACTGAATTGAGAAGCAAGGAGGAGGGGGGATTTTGGAATGTGGGTGAGGGAAAAGTGGGGGGTAGGTGAGGTGATATCTGCTTCTCTTGCCTCTGATGCCAAAATCCATTCATTAAAATCAAATAATGGCTGGAGCTGATGGGACTGCCTGATTACCTACCCCAAGGTCCTAGATCCCTCTCCATTCCACACACCTCCTTTCTCCTCTATTCTCTTTCTCCATGACCCACTCCCCAGTAACCCCTACACCTTCTTCCAAGATCCTTCCTCCTGACCTGTTCCTCACATTTGCCATGACCTCTCCCTTCACCATCTTCTCTCATTAGCCACCTGAGTCCTGCACAGTCCCCTGTTTCTCCTTTCTCCCCAGCCCTCCCTCTCTGCTCTTTCTTCAGTCTCTCCCTCCCCTTAGCCACCCCAGAATCTCCTTCCATATTTGATATCTCTGGCCAACTCCATTTCACTGCTCCTCCCCTAGAGAGGAGGAAGAGATCTTGATATTCCTCCATCCCCACATCAGTGAGGCTAAATGGGGGGTTCCCCGTGACCATCCCTCACCCCACCATAACTCTGTGTATTTCTGTCCCCAGCTCTTGTCAGTGACTACTATTTCAAAAATGATTTGAAGTTATGTCTTCCCTGGTGGCTCACCTGGTAAAGAATCCGCCTGCAATGCGGGAGACCTGGGTTCAATCCCCGGGTTGGGAAGATCCCCTGGAGAAGGGAACGGCTACCTGCTCTGGTATTCTGGCCTGCAGAATTCCATGGACTGTCTCCATGGGGTCGCAAAGATTCAGACCCGACTGAACAACTTTCACTTTCACTTTTCACATCCCTGTAGTCAGTCATTCCTGTGATATATTTATTGAGCCTATTCTGTGTCAGTCACTAAGCATGATTCTGGATTTAAGTATCCAGGGCTGATAACACATAGCAACCATGACTCATTTACACAGTTATTCAATTCTCTATAGTCCTTATTTTCATATTACGCTCAAAAGACACCTGGAATGTGTTCAATTGTGGCCCCTGTGGTATGAGGACAGAGCTCCACCACTGCTATGTTCTCAGTTCTAGATAATGGAAAATGATATAAATTTAAATAATTGAAAACATACAATTTTAAATGTCAATTTAGATAATTGGAAATATATAAATTTAAAATTTGCAAATTAAAAAAATAAATAAATAACTGGACTTTCATGTAAGATTTCATTTAAAGAGTTGTAAAGCTGACAGAATCCTTTCCTCTGTCATTAAAAAACTAGCAAGATAAAAATATTTTTCCTAAAATCATTCTTTCCTATATTAACACAAGACAATGTGCCTGATGATAAAATGGTAACCCAGAGAATTCATTTAAATAGGAGTGGATTAAATTAGGGATTCTCAAACTTTTTCATTTTAGAATCCCAAACTCTTATTGAAGATCTCAGAGAGTTTTTCTTTATGAGTTCTATCTATCAGTGTTTTTTATATTAGTAATTGTTTTCGCATTCAAGGAAATTTAGAAATATTTATTTAATCCAGTTCCATGGAATTCTACAGGCAAGAATTGCCATTCCCTTCTCCAGGGGATCTATCTGACACAGGGATCCAACCAGGGTCTCCTGAGTTGCACTAAGATTCTTTACCATCTGAGCCACCAAGGAAGCCCAGTTATTTAACAATTCATTTAAAAATAAATGTACACATTAACATACATTTTTGTGTTAATATACATAAATCTGTAAAAAATAACTGTATCTTTCAAAACAAAAAAAAATTAGTGAGTGGTTTACTTTGCACTCTTGCAAGTCTCTTGAAGGGTGGTACATAATGGAAGAACTGCTGGACTCCCAATTCTGGAGCAATATCACATGTCATATAGCCTCTGGAATATGTCACTACAGGTTCATGAAAGAATAAGAACAAAAATGGCAAAAAATATCCTAGTTTAATTTTAAACAAAATTTTGACCTATGGACCCACTGAAAATGTCTCAAAGGACTCCTAGGAGTCCTCAACCACACTTTAAGAACCACTGACTTAAGAGCTATTTTAGAAAACAGCTGATCCACTCAAGGTTATAAAAAGTACTATATAGTAGAGAATAATTTCAAAAAGAACAAATATTTTCCATAAATGTAAAAGTACAGGCATATAAGCTCCAAAACTAAGGGTATACTATTTGTAGATGACATGCTTTTCCACATATAAAACCCCAAGGAACCTATTACAAAAACTCCTAGACAGATGAAGCTATTTTAGCAAGATTGCAAGATACAAGATCAACACATACACACACACACAAAATCGCTCACATTTCTATATACTAACAACAAACATATGGACACCAAAGGTTACATCACAGTGTCATTTTTACATTTGCTTCAAAGAAAATTAAATACTTTGGTATGAAATTTTAAAAAAATGCACAGGTTCTGTATTATCAATACAAAATGCTGATGAAAGAAATAAAAAACTTACCTAAATAAAGACACATATTGTGTTCACAGATTTGAAGATGCTGCAGGAGTAAAGGTGTTAATTCTCCTGAAACTGGTAAATAGGCTTAATGCAATTCCCTTCAAAATTTTGGCAGATTTTTGTAGACATAGACAATCTTATTCTACAAAGAATATGAAAAAGCAAAGGGCCTATAACCATTTAAAACAAGTTTTCAAAGGAAGAATAAAGTTGGAATCATTCTATACAATGTTAAGTCAGACTCGAGAGCTCCAGTACTCAGGACCATGTGTTCCTGGGATAAGAAGAGACAATACAACAGAACAGAGAACCTAGAAACAGTCCCACACAAGTATGTCCAAGCGATGTTGACAAAGATGAAAACTCAATTCAATGAAAGAAGTATAACCTTTTCAACAAATGGTGCTGGAAAAATAAGATATCCATAGACAGGCAAACCTTGATTTCAACTTCACACCTTGCACATGGAATCATGGGCTTAAAACATAAAACTATAAAACTTTTAGAAAATGACAAGGAAGAAAATCTTTGGAACTTAGAAATAGGCAAAAAATTCTTATATTTGACAACAGAAGTTATGCTCACAAAAAAGCCTGTACTTGAATGTTGAAAGCAGCTGTATTTGCAACAGCCAAAATTAGAAACAACCCAGATACCTTTCAATGAGTAACTGGCTAAACAAACTGTCATGCCTCCACACCACGGATTGCCCTCAACAATAAAAAAGAACCCATCACTGAAACCATAACAACCTGGTTTGATATCAATGGTATTACACTGAATGGAAAAGCCAATCTCACCAAGTTACACAATAAATGATTCCACTCATATCATTCTTGAAATAACATACTTATAAATACGTAGAATGGATTAGTGATTGCCAAGTGTTAGAGGTAGAAAGAAGGAAGATAGATATGCTTATAAATGGCTGCATGAGCAAGCTTTCTGATGATGGAACAGTTTTATATCCTGTTGTCATGGTGCTTGTGCTGTGTGCTTAGTCACTCAGTTGTGTCCAACTCTTTGTGACTCCATGAACTGTAGCCTGTCAGGCTCCACTGTCCATGGAGATTCTCCATGCAAAAATACTAGAGTGGGTTGCCATGCCCTCCTCCAGGGGATCTTCCCAGCCCAGGGATGGAACACAGGTCTCCCGCATTGCAGGATTATTTACCCTCTGAGCCACCAGGGAAGCCCATCATGGTGCTTACACAAATCTAAACAAGTGATAATATTGCATAGAACTACACATACGCATGCATACACACACACACACACACACACACACACACACACACACACATTCACAAGTGTACGTCAAACTGATGAAATCTGAAAAAGATCTGTGGATTGTCCCAATGTTAATTCCCTGGTTTTTTATATTCTACTATACTTAAGCAAGATGTTATCATTGGAGGAAACTGGCTGAAAGGTATGTGGGACCTCCATGTACATTTTTACTACTTCCTATGAATCTGTAATTATTTCAAAATAGAAAGTTAGAAAATAGTAACTAAAACTTCAAAGTAGAAAACACATAAAGCACATCTGAAGAGAAGAAACTCAGAATTTGTGAGCAGTTCAGTAGATGGGTCATGTTTCTACCATGCAGTCTCTATGGTTTAGCCAGGAGGCCAAGACAAAGAACCACCATCAAGAGAGGAAGCATCAACATGGAGGGACTAAGTGAGCTTATAATCAGAACAGGAGCATACAACTGGTTACTTTGGCTCAGTTCCTTTGTCAGCCACCATCCTAGCCTACTGGAGGCAATTCTCTCCAATTTCAAAAGAGCTTTAGCTAATTTTATGCTAATTTTTGATCATATAATTATACATTCAATTTCCAGACCCAACTCTGAAGTCAGAGTAGTATTTATGTTTTTAAGTCAAAAGATATGATGTCTTTTATGGTTCATGGTCCAAGTGGGCCATTACTATGCTAACTAAAGTTATTAAAAACTAATTAGATAAAAATGATAAAATGCTGACAACCGAATTTGAATTAATTTCAATAAAACAAATATTATTTTATAAACTACTTCCAAGCCAGTCAGCATGTATTACTACAAGCCTGGATTCTCAGACTTGTAAACTACTGGCTTCAGCATTATTTCCAGAGATGTAGTGTGTGCTCTGACTCTTCAGAAGTAACTGGCTGTGACATGCATCTGGAAAACATGCATTAAAGATCTGTTTTGTCTAAAAGAGCTGACTTCTCGGAATTAAGATATTAGTTATTTCCTTTTCCTTATACCAAAAGAGTGTAGAAATGACAAACTGTCAGAAACTGTTCAACAAAATGATGGTGTTAACCTCATGAGAACAAAATTCAGTTCACCAGTTGTGTGTTCTTATTCTTTGACTGGTGTTGTGAAAACCAGCAGTCTCTCCTGCAATTTTAATGAAGCTTTCTTTTAGAAAGAATTAACTAACTGCTAATTGTAACCCATATCAGTTTTCAAAAAGCTTCTTTCAAATGTTTTAATTCAGTGGCCTTTGAAGTTTGTATGTTGATATTTACATATCAGTAGACACTTTCATACATAACCATGAAAGTGCATTCATACACAAGCATACTGGTACAGAAAATATGCGACCTTTAGATATAAGTTATGAGTTTGAGAAAGGATACATCATGACTAATATTAATTGAAACAACAATAAAAATTCATTTGTGACACAACATCATGGTCTCAGGAGTCAGAGGGTGAAGGTGCACTTGGACTCAGAATGTTTCTTCCATTAGTCTCAGCAAGTGTTTGGATTTTTGAACTTTAATGTTCTGACTTTGAATATAATATATTTTAATTAACTTATCCCAACATTCTAATAATATAAACACTTTAATAGAGCCATAAAGCATACTTCTCTACATCACTTCAGTTCAACCAAAAGCTGGTTGGTATAAACAGCTAACAACATACTAGATATTGGTGTAGAGACAAAGAAATAAAAAGACCAGGCCCGTATTTTGAAATGTTTACAGTTTTTGAATTGACAATATTAAAAAAGGGACTTCTGGCCAGTGGGGGACGGAGACTTTGCTGCTTTGTCAAAGGAGCTGGACTGTCACTTCAAGTTCAGTGTCATGGCTAGCCCTAAAGAAGAAATGTCAGATAATCAAACAAATATTAGATAAAAATTATTCGACTTTCTTTTACCAAGGCTAGAAGTTAGTTTGCATTCAGGATAAATGCACAAGGTTTATAAACTTAAATAGAGATGATATCTCAGAAGCTTCATGCATTTTACTATCACACACCAACAAAGTTCATGTATAACTGTCAGGTGACAAAAGCTTTACATGGTGAACTGCTGTGTGCCCAGTGCTGGTTACTTCCTTTGTCATGTCTAATACAAAACCCCTTTCACCATAAATAAAATGTAATTAGACAAAGTCTTCCCACCGTACGTGGAGGTGAGAGTAAATGCACAATGAGCAAAATAAATGCAGCAGAACATGGGCTGCAAATTCCTAATGGTTGCTTGGCAGTAAAATATGTGTATACAATAATAATGACACTGTATTACCCTCAAGAGCAATGAGGCTCCTATCCAAGGGAGAAGAAGTTCATTAAAGTACCAAGAAACCATCCTGGCAGTATAGATGAGGCCCCCTCCTGTATCATCAATCAGAGAAAGGGTCGGAAGCAATGGGCCTGGTCCCTATACCTGATGCTGAGGCCCAGGGGCAGTGCTGCCTCCACCAGTGGCAGTACAGTGATGCTTTCTTTCGTAATTATGACATAATCTAATGTGAAGGATTTTGGTTACCATGATATTTGGGTTACCATGACAACAGCCTGGAAATATTTGGCTTGGTAATGTCATCATATACTTATTTATAAGATATATGATTCATGTGCTTTATAACTTCAATTCAATAACAAAAGGTATAGTGTTTTACTAAATTACACTATTTTCCTCCCTTTTGGCTAAGGTTTCTTTTTCTTACAAAGACATAAAGAGAAAAAGGAAGAAAAATCTTAAAGATTATGGGACACGTATAAACTTATTCTGAATTTAACCAGGAAACCAGGAAAAGGTTCAATGGGCTTGAATCCCAGTGTTGACAATGGGAACTTGGAAGCCATCATACCAGTGTATGGCTTCATACTACCTTTAATGAAGTATAACAGATTTAATTTCACTTTGATATTTTCAGGGTTTCTGATTATCTCCAGCAAAAGGAAATTAATTAATAAAGCTGTCCAAATTAAGTCATTTTTGCTATATTCCTTGAGCACTAAAGAACAGACTTTTTCCCTAAATTGTCTAAAATGAGCATAAACTACAATAAGGAGGGGAAAATCTTTTACAAAAACCAGAATGTGTTTCCATAAAGATTCAATGTGACCATCAGTTCAGAGTAGTTAGTAGCTAGTAGTTAGTAGTAGTTATTAGATGGCTGGCTTGCTAGATAAGAAAATAAAACGGAACATGTTATATAATATGCCAGTTTTACTAACAGATATAATCCATTATGCATCCTTTGTGAAAGAGATCATATCTCCACTTATTCCAAAGTTCTTTAGTAAGGGAACCGCTGCTCTCACAGATAAGCTAAAAAAAAAAATGCTTTCTTAGAAAAACCTAAGGACTCTCACACCATAAATTTTTGATGAATTAGTAAGTCATTGGTAAAGCTTAAATTTACTTCTTAATTGCCTACTATTCATTAAGCAATAGTAGGCAATTAATGAACTGACAACTAGATACTGTGCTCAACTGAATATTCAAAAACATGATACAGATATTTTGAAATGGAGACATTCTTTTTAAAGAATAAGAACTATTAATTGTTTGAAAGAGTAATAAACAAATAGGAAATGCCTTAAGCAGTAAGAAATATGAGATATAGGGCTAAAAGAGTATTGGAAATATAGAAAATAAATTATCTGACCAAGCGTTTGGACTTACAACTGCAGTAGATGCCATTAATTCCCTTTCCAGATCCCTGACTTGCCAGTGTAACCGTCCTCCACCTGCTGAAAGTTTTGTCTACAATGGCACACAGCTGCTGGAAAAGACACACCTTGCTGGAAGGCGAAAGAAAGGGGCGGCAGATGATGATGAGATGGACAGATAACATGCCAACTCAATGGACATGAATCTGAGCAAACTCCAGGAGCTAATGGAGGACAGAGGAGCCTGGCATGCTGCAAGTGTTGCAAAGAGTTGGACATGACTTAGCGCCTGAACAACAACAACCACAGCTCCCTTCTCCAGACAGGAATTGTGCTGGACCAGGCCAGAGATGCCTTTGTGGTTATGAAAGCTCCCACCTACCTGGGGGAGGAGCTTAGCTCACCTGCCAATAAATGACGCAGGTGAAGGAAATCCAACTTGTCCAAATGGAACAACTCTGAAGTTCTATTCGTACTCTAGAGTGCCCCATAGGATCAGGCTGACCCGTAGACTTCTGCTAAGAGCACATATTTTCCTATCTTCTTCATCTACTCTATTCTATTCAGATTTCATCACTTCCTTATTTTCTGAAAGCATATTCTCAAAAAAAAAAAAAAAACACACCTTCATTTACATAATAATCTCCAATTTGGGTTCTGATCCAGGGAAACTGACCTCAGGATAATCAGACAACTTGATATTTCAGCATAAGGAAACATGAACTCTAAAATGACTCAAGCAATTTCTAAATTTTTTCCTTCAACTTTTGTTCTACTGAAATTCTATCATGTATATTTGCTATCAAATTAGTCAGAGAGTATCCATTAATGTCATTCCTAGTATTTCAAAAGAAACAATGAAAATATGTCTTCTTTAAACCCCTGAGAATCAACAAAATCACTACATTAGTTTGAATTGATATCTTGGAATTTCCATTCTTGCTTGATGCTCACACTTTTTTATATGGTAATACAAGTAAACACAGAATAGGGAATACGTATGGCTATATATTAAACTATTCTACATTTGAACATTTCTCTAAATATGTTTCAATATTGTCAGTGTACTGAATTATGTCTCTTTGAACCATAATTTTGAAAACACTAGGGCATATTTTGTAATTAATTGATCTGCATCAGAATTTTTTCATCTTTCATTTTCATTATTTCTACATTTCAGGGTAACTAAAGAGATTCTTAAGGAAAGGACATCCATTAGTGTCAAAGGTCCAAAATTCAGTTCAGTTTAGTTCATTCGCTCAGTCATGTCTGACTCTTTGCAACCTCATGGACTGCAGCATGCAAGGCCTCCCTGTCCATGACCAACGTCTGAAGTCGACTTAAACTCATATCCATTGAATCGGTGATACCATCCAACCATCTCATCCTCTGTCGTCCCCTTCTCCTCCTGCCTTCAATCTTTACCAGCATCAGGGTCTTTTCAAATGAGTCAGTTTTTCTCATCAGGTGGCCAAAGTATTCGAGTTTCAGCTTCAACATCAGTCCTTCCAATGAATATTCAGGATCAATTTCCGTTAGAATGAACTGGTCAGATCTCCCTGCTGTCAAAGGGACTTTCAAGAGTCTTCTCCAACACCACAGTTCAAAAGCAACAATTTTTTGGTGCTCAGCTTTCTTTATACACTAACTCTCACATTCATACATAACTACTGGAAAAACCTTAGCTTTGACTAGAAGAACCTTTGTTGCCAAAGTTATATCTCTGCTTTTTAATATGCTATCTAGGTTTGTCATAACTTTTCCTCTAGGAAGCAAGGGTCTTTTAATTTCAAAGCTGCAATCACCATCTGCAGTGATTTTGGAGACCAAAAAAAAAAAGTCTGTCACTGTTTCCATTTTTTCCCATCTTCTTGCCATGAAGTGATGGAACCAGATGCCATGATCTTAGTTTCCTGAATGTTGAGTTTTAAGTTAACTTTTTCACTCTCCTCTTTCACTTTCATTAAGACGCTCTACAGTTCTTCTTCCTTTTATGCCATAAGGGTGGTGTCATCTGCAAATCTGAGGTTATTGATATTTCTCCCGGCAATCTTGATTCCAGCTTGTGCTTCCTCCAGCCCAGCGTTTCTCATGATGTACGCTGCATAGAAGTTAAATAAGCAGGGTGACAATATACAGCCTTGACATACTCCTTTCCCAATTTGGAACCAGTCTGTTGTTCCGTGTCCAGTTCTAACTATTGCTTCCTGACTTGCATACAGATTCCTCAGGAGGCAGGTCAGGTGGTCTGGTATTCACATCTCTTTCAGAATTTTCCAAAGTTTGTTGTGATCCACATAGTCAAAGATTTTGGCATAGTCAATAATGCAGAAGTGGATGTTTTTCTGGAACTCTCTTGCATTTTCAATGATCCAACTGATGTTGGCAATTTGATCTCTGGATCCTCTGCCTTTTCTAAATCCAGCTTGAACATCTAGAAGTTCATGGTTTACATATTGTTGAAACCTGCCTTGCAGAATATTGAGCAATACATTACTAGCATGTGAGATGACTGCAACTGTGTGGTAGTTAGAGCACTATTTGGCATTGCCTTTCTTTGGGATTGGAATGAAAAATGACCTTTTTCCAGGACTGTGGCCACTGCTGAGTTTTCCAAATTTGCTGGCATATTGAGTGCAGCACTTTCACAGCATCCTGAAAGATTTGAAATAGCTCAACTGGAATTCCATCACCTCCACTAGCTTTGTTCGTACTGATGCTTCCTCAGGCCCACTTGACTTTGCACTCCAGGATGCCTGGCTCTGGGTGAATGATCACACCATCATGATTATCAGGGTCATGAAGACCTGTTTTGTATAGTTCTTCTGTGTATTTTTGCCACCGCTTCTTAATATCTTCTGCTTCTGTTAGGCCCGTTCCATTTCTGTCCTTTATTATTCCCATCTTTGCATGAAAAGTTCCCTTGTATCTCGAATTTTCTTGAAGAGATCTCTAGTCTTTCCCATTCTACTGTTTTCCTCTATTTACTTGCATTGATCACTGAGGAGGGCATTCTTATCTCTCCTTGCTATTCCTTGGAACTCTGCATTCAAATGAGTATATCTTTCCTTTTCTCCTTTGCCTTTCGCTTCTCTTATTTTCATAGGTGTTTGTAAGGTCTCCTCAGAAAACGATTTTGCCTTTTTGCATTTCTTTTTCATGGGGATGGTCTTGATCCGTGCATCCTGTACAGTGTCATGAATTTCCATCCATATTTCGTCAGCCACTCTATCAGATCTAAATCCTTGAATCTATTTGTCACTTCCAGTGTATAATAGTAAGGGATTTGATTTAAGTCATACCTGAATGTTCTAGTGGTTTTCCCCACCCTCTTCAATTTAAGTCTGAATTTGTCAATAAGGAGCTCAGGATCTGAGCCACAGTCAGCTCCTGGTCTTGTTTTGCTGACTGTATACAGCTTCTCCATCTTCCATCTTTGGCTGCAAAGAATATAATCAGTCTGATTTCGGTATTGACATCTGGTGATGTCCATGTGTAGAGTCTTCTCCTATGTTGTCAGAAGAGGGTGTTTGCTATGACCAGTGCATTCTCTTGGCAATATTCTGTTAGCCTTTGCCCTGCTTCATTCTGTACTCCAAGGCCAAATTTGCCCATTACTCCAGGTATCTCTTGACTTAATACTTTAGCATTCCAGTTCCCTATAATTAAAAGGACATCTTTTTTGGGTGTTAGTTCTAGAAGGCCTTGTTGGTCTTCATAGAACCATTCAACTTCAGCTTTTTCAGCATTACTGGTTGGGGCATAGACTTGGATTACTGTGATATTGAATGGTTTCCCTTGGAAACAAACAGAGATCATTCTGTCGCTTTTGAGATTGCATCCAAGCACTGCATTTAGGACTCTTTTTTCTCTCGAGAAATCTGTTTGCAGGTAAGGAAGCAACAGTTAGAACTGGACATGGAACAACAGACTGGTTCCAAATAGGAGAAGGAGTACGTCAAGGCTGTATATTGTCACCCTGCTTATTCAACCTATATGCAGAGTACATCATGAGAAACGCGGGGCTGGAGGAAGCACAAGCTGGAATCAAGATTGCCAGGAGAAATATCAATAACCTCAGATATGCAGATGACACCACCCTTATGGCAGAAAGTGAAGAGGAACTAAAAAGCCTCTTGATGAAAGTGAAAGAAGAGAGTGAAAAAGTTGGCTTAAAGCTCAACATTCAGAAAACTAAGATCATGGCATCCAGTCCCATTACTTCATGGGAAATGGATGGAGGAACAGTGGGAACTGTGGCAGACTTTATTTCTGGGACCTCCAAAATTGCTGCAGATGGTGATTGCAGCCATGAAATTAAAAGACGCTTACCCCTTGGAAGGAAAGTTATGACCAACCTAGACAGCATATTAAAAAGCAGAGACGTTACTTTGTCGACAAATGTCCGTCTAGTCAAGGCTACGGTTTTTCCAGGAGTCATGTGTGGATGGGAGAGTTGGACTATAAAGAAAGCTGAGCACTGAAGAATTGATGCTTTTGAAGTGTGGTGTTGGAGAAGACTCTTTAGAGTCCCTTGGACTGCAAGGAGATCCATCCAGTCCATCCTAAAGGAGATCAGTCCTGGGTGTTCATTGGAAGGACTGATGTTGAGGCTGAAACTCCAATACTTTGGCCACCTCATGTGAAGAGTTGACTCATTGGAAAAGACCCTGATGCTGGGAAGGATTGGGGGCGGGAGGAGAGGGGGACGACAGAGGATGACATGGCTGGATGGCACCACAGACTCGATGGAGAAGAGTTTGGGTAAGCTCTGGGAGTTGGTGATGGACAGGGAGGCCTGGTGTGCTGCGATGCATGGGGTCACAAAGAGTCGGACATGACTGAGTGAATGAACTGAACTGAACGGCATTTCAGACTCTTTTGTTGACTATGATGGCTACTTAATTTCTTCTAACAGATTCTTGCCCACAATAGTAGATATAATGTTCACCTGAGTTAGTTCACCCATTCCAGTCCATTTTAGTTCACTGATTCCTAAATTGTCAATGTTCACTCTTGCCATCTCCTGTTTGATCACTTCCAATTTGCCTTGATTCATGGACCTTACATTCCAGGTTCCTATGCAATATTGCTCTTTACAGAATCAGACTTACTTACATCACCAGTCACATCCACAACCTGGTGTTGATTTTGCTTTGGCTCTGTCTCTTCATTCTTTCTGGAGTTAGTTCTCCACTGATCTCCAGTGGAGATCTCCAGAATAAGGGGCACCTACCGATGTGGGGAGTTCATCTTTCAGTGTCCTATCTTTTTGCCTTTTCATATTGTGCATGGGGTTCTCAAGGCAAGAATATGGAAGTGGTTTGCTATTCCCTTCTCCAGTGTACCAAGTTTTGTCAAAACTCTCCACCATGACCCGTCCAGTTTGGGTGGCCCTACATGGCAAGGCTCATAGTTTCACCGAGTTAGATAAGGCTGTGGCCCATGTGATCAGATTGGTTACTTTTCTTGGATTGTGGTTTTCAGTGATTGTGACTGTGGCCCAAAGTTAATTCCCTTTAATATACACACTGGAGAGTGCACATGGATGAATACAAGGGTTGAAAATGTCAGAGGGCTGATTTGATTTGATTTTGCTTTGTTTTCCATTATGAACATATAATCCAATGAGACTATTTACACAAACAAATCAAAATCAATTAAGAAACAAGTACTGATTTATTTTGCCATATTTAACAGCATTAAAAGCTTATCACTGTTACAATGTAGTGTTTACAACATGATATCAGGTGGTTTCCAAAGCAAACCATTCAACATCACGGTAATCCAAGTCTATGCCATGACCAGTAACACTGTAGAAGCTGAAGTTGAACACTTCTATGAATACCTAGAAGACCTTCTAGAACTAACACCCAAAAAAGATGTTTATTTCATTATAGGGGACTGGAATGCAAAAGTAGGAAGTCAAGAAACACCTGGAGTAACAGGCAAATTTAGCCTTGGAGTACAGAATGAAGCAGGGAAAAGGCTAATAGAGTTCAACCAAGAGAACACACTGGTCATAGCAGACACCCTCTTCCAACAACACAAGAGAAGACTCTACACGTGGACATCACCAGGTGGTCGACACCGAAATAAGATTGATTACATTCTTTGCAGCCAAAGATGGAGAAGCTCTATACGGTCAGCAAAAACAAGACCGGGAGCTGACTGTGACTCAGATCATGAACTCCTTATTGCCAAATTCAGACTGAAATTGAAGAAGGTGGGGAAAACCACTAGACCATTCAGGTATGACCTAAATCAAATCACTTATCATTATACAGTAGACGTGATAAATAGATTTAAGGGACTAGATCTGATAGACAGAGTGCCTGATGAACTATGCACAGAGGTTCATGACATTGTACAGGGGACAGGAATCAAGACCAACCCCAAGAAAAAGAAATGCAAAAAAGCAAAATGAGTGTCTGAGGAGGCCTTAAAAATAGCTGTGAAAATAAGGGAAGCGAAAAGCAAAGGAGAAAAGGAAAGATATACTCATTTGAATGCAGAGTTCCAAAGAATAGCAAGAAGAGATAAGAAAGCCTTCCTCAGTGATCAATGCAAAGAAAGAGAGGAAAACAGTAGAATGGGAAAGACTAGAGATCTCTTCAAAAAAATTAGAGATACCAACGGAACATTTCATGCAAAGATAGGCTCAATAAAGGACAGAAATGGTAGGGAAGTAATAGAAGCAGAAGATTTTAAAAAGAGGTGGCAAGAATACACAGAATAACTGCACAAAAAAGATCTTCATGACCCAGATAATCACAATGGTGTGACCTCTCACCTAGAGGCAGACATCCTGGAAAGTGAAGTCAAGTGGGCCTTAGGAAGCATCGCTACGAACAAAGCTAGTGGAAGAGATGGAATTCCAGTTGAGCTATTTCAAATCCTGAAGGATGATGCTGTGAAAGTGCTGCACTCAATATGCCAGCAAATTTGGAAAACTCAGCAGTGGCCACAGTCCTGGAAAAAAGGTCATTTTTCATTTCAATCCCAAAGAAAGGCAATGCCAAAGAATGCTCAAAATATCACACAATTGCGCTCATCTCACATGCTAGTAAAGTAATGCTTAAAATTCTCCAAGCCAGGCTTCACCAACATGTGAACCGTGAACTTCCAGATGTTCAAGCTGGTTTTAGAAAAGGCAGAGGAACCAGAGATCAAATTGCCAATATCTGCTGGATCATCGAAAAAGCAAGAGAGTTCCAGAAAAACATCTATTTCTGCTTTATTGAATATGCCAAGGCCTTTGACTGTTTGGATCACAATAAACTGTGGAAAATTCTAAAAGAGATGGGAATACCTGACCACCTGATCTGCCTCTTGAGAAACCTGTATGCAGGTCAGGAAGCAACAGTTAGAACTGGACATGGAACAACAGACTGGTTCCAAATAGGAAAAGGAGTACATCAAGGCTGTATATTGTCACCCTGCTTATTTAACTTATATGCAGAGTACATCATGAGAAACGCGGGGCTGGAGGAAGCACAAGCTGGAATCAAGATTGCCGGGAGAAATATCAATAACCTCAGATATGCGGATGACACCACTCTTATGGCAGAAAGGGAAGAATAATTAAAGAGCCTCTTGATGAAAGTGAAAGAGGAGAGTGAAAAAGTTGGCTTAAAGCTCAACATTCAGAAAACTAAGATCATGGCAACTGGTCCCATCACTTCATGGGAAGTACATGGGGAAACAGTGTCAGACTTTATTTTTCTGGGCTCCAAAATCACTGCTGATGGTGATTGCAGCCATGAAATTAAAAGACGCTTACTCCTTGGAAGGAAAGTTATGACCAACCTAGATAGCATATTAAAAAGCAGAGTCATTACAATGCCAACAAAAGTCCGTCTAGTCAAGGCTACGATTTTTCCAGTAGTCACGTATGGATGTGAGAGTTGGACTGTGAAAAAAGCTGAGTGCAGAAGAGTTGATACTTTTGAACTGTGGTGTTGAAGAAGACTCTTGAGAGTCCCTTGGACTGCAAGGAGATCCAACCAGCCCATCCTAAAGGAGATCAGTCCTGGATGTTCATTGGAAGGACTGATGTTGAAGTTGAAACTCCAATACTTTGGCCACCTCATGCGAAGAGTTGACTCATTGGTAAAGACTCTGATGCTGGGAAGGATTGAGTGCGGGATGAGAAGGGGACGACAGAGGATGAGATGGCTGGATGGCATCACAGACTCGATGGACATGAGTTTGGGCAAGCTCCGGGAGTTGGTGATGGACAGGGAGGCCTGGCGTGCTGCGGTTCATGGGGTCGCAAAGATTCAGACGACTGAACGACTGATCTGAACTGAACACAAGTTATTGCATATTAAATGCAAAAGTCTACCTTAATGCAATGTTGAGTTTGCATGTTTTGAATTAAATAGAGGAAAAAGAAAATACAAAGTTAGATTCTCTTACCAAAGGTCAATTTTTTTTACTAGTTGAAGGATTCACATAAAATCATTTAAATGGCCAAAGTAGCAACATTTTTGCAAGCAAAATATGTAAATTCAGTTTAACAATTTACTTGTCTACCTATATGAATATGTATGTGTTCTGTGTTTGCATATACATATCTTTTTATATTAATTCAATTTTGGTTATGAAGGAAATTAAGTGAATAATTTTAAAACAATCTATGAGTTTATGGATTTCTGTTCAAAAAACAACAAGGCAATAAGAATCAAGAGCTCCAAAAGGAATATTTCAGAAACTATTACTTAATTTAATTTAGTGCAACAAATTTAATACTACAAGTTTAAAATAAATTCATAAGTTTGGTAGAAGGAAGAGACAGATTTGCTGAAAAATCACCATAGTGTAGAATAGGATTATCAAGACCATAAAAGACAAAAGATACCAAGAAACCAACTTCTTGACCTCATGGTCCCTCTGTCCATTTAGAAAGCCAATAAATGTATGTGTGAAATAATGAAATAATCCAGTTAAACTTTGTTCATTCAGTGATAATATCTGTTACCTATCACCACAATAATACTACAAAGAAAGCAACAAGAAAATCTCCGTGATGTAAAACAAGCCCTTATTGCTCACAAGTCTGAGGTGGCCATTAGGTGGCTCTGCTGATCTAAATAGTTCACTTACTCATGGGGTTGGCTGGCTACAGCTACTGTAGGTAGGCCTTGACTAGGCTCATTCACACCTGCAGTTTGGCTCACTTACTTACCTATCTATTGATTGGGTTACTCCACATGGCGATAAAGGGGCTTGTCAGGTGGCTCAGTGGTAAAAAAAAAAAAAAAATCTGTCTGCCAATGCAAGAGTTGAAGGAGACGTTGGTTCGATCCCTGGGTTGGGATGATCCCTTTTAGGAGGAAATAGTAGCCCACTCCAATATTCTTGCCTGGAGAATCCCATGGACAGAGGAGCCTGGTGGGCTACAGTCCATGGGAATTGCAGTCAGACATTACTGAGCAACTGAGCATGTGTCTCTGATGATCCAAAAGACTAGTCAAGAATGTTCTGAAAGCAATGGCCAGAGTGGAAATAAGGACATTCTTCTCCACCTCTGCTGTATCAAATCTTCTAACCTCCATTAGCCAAAGAAAACTACATCCAAGCAGGAAGACACCAAACAGCTATTAACAAAGTCCATGGACTCAAAGAGAGGAGAGAATTTGGGCCAGTAATGTATTCTACCACAATGGGTATTTATTGAGTGGATTATACTATTCTCAGAATTTGTTGGGGTTGAAATATTTCTATCATCTTTATCAGTATATCAACCAAAAAGCAGTGGTATATTGTGCTACCATAAAATGGAAGACCAAATGTATAGCTTTAGATTCACACAATTAAGCTGATTTTTTTCCCTTTTTTAACCATTTATAAGGTCAGATACATAACCATTTATAACATTAGGGTGGTTTTGATGCTTCATTTTGATAACAATGTAAAAAACAAATTTCTGAGTAAGCATAACCTACTTAACTAGGCAAAATACTTTCATAATTATTATAGAACCTGCATACAAATGAGTAGTTGAATTATTTTTACCTCCTCTTTAAAAAGTTCCCTCAAAGATTCCAAGTTGTAATACAGTGTTTGTTACTGTTGAGATTATTATATGTACTTAATAATAAAATCATATTTGGATTTTTAGCCATAAAATTTAAATTTTCTTTTATTAATATTATGTCTTTTACCTCTTTGTAAAATAATTAGTAATTTTTACAATAAGAAATAATAATTCAAAAAATAAATGAAATGAGTTGTGAGTATAAAATTAAGCCCAAACCAATGTAAATATTTACAACACTGTAATAGTAAGATGCTTGCTTCTTAGAAGAAAAGTTATGACAAACCTAGATAGACAGAACTCTGTCTATCAGATTGTCTTGATCCCTGTCTCCTGTACAACGTCATGAACCTCTGTCCATAGTTCATCAGGCACTCTGTCTATCAGATCTAGTCCCTTAAATCTATTTGTCACTTCTACTGTATACTCATAAGGGATTTGATCGAGGTCATATCTGAATGGACTAGTGGTTTTCCCTACTTTCTTCAATTTAAGTCTGAATTTGGCAATAAGCAATTCATGATCTGATCCACAGTCTGCTCCCAGTCTTGTTTTTGCTGACTATATAGAGCTTCTCCATCTTTGGCTGCAAAGAATATAATCAATCTGATTTCAGTGTTGACCATCTGGTGATGTCCACGTGGAGGCCTTACAGATAGTTGGGAAGAGAAGAGAAGTGAAAAGCAAGGGAGAAAAGGAAAGATATTCCCATCTGAGTGCAGAGTTCCAAAGAATAGCAAGGAGAGCAAGGAGAGATAAGAAAGCCTTCCTCAGAGATCAGTGCAAAGAAATAGAGGAAAACCAACAGGTTGGGAAAGACTAGCTGCTGCTGCTGCTAAGTCACTTCAGTCGTGTCTGACTCTGTGCGACCCCATAGACGGCAGCCCACCAGGCTCCCCCATCCCTGGGATTCTCCAGGCAAGAATACTGGAGTGGGTTGCCATTTCCTTCTCCAGTGCATGAAAGGGAAAAGTGAAAGTGAAGTTGCTCAGTCGTGTCCGACTCTTAGCGACCCCATGGACTGTAGCCTACCAGGCTTCTCCGTCCATGGGATTTTCCAGGCAAGAGTACTGGAGTGGGGTGCCACTGCCTTCTCCGGGGAAAGACTAGAGATCTCTCCAAAAAAATTAGAGAAACCAAGGGAACATTTCATGCAAAGATGGGCTCAATAAAGGACAGAAAAGGTATGTACCTAACAGAAGCAGAAGATATTAAGAAGAGGTGGCAAGAATACACAGAAGAACTGTACAAAAAAGATCTTCACGACCCAGATAATCATGATGGTGTGATCACTCACCTAGAGCCAGACATCTTGGAATGTGAAGTCAAGTGGGCCTTAGAAAGCATCACTACGAACAAAGCTAGTGGAGGTGATGGAATTCCATGTGAGCTATTTCAAATCCTCAAAGGTGATGCTGTGAAAGTGCTGCACTCTATATGGCAGCCAATTTGGAAAACTCAGCAGTGGCCACAGGACTGGAAAAGGTCAGTTTTCGTTCCAATCCCAAAAAAAGGCAATGCCAAAGGATGTTCAAACTACCGCACAATTGCACTCATCTCACATGCTAGTAAAGTAATGCTCAAAATTCTCCAAGCCAGGCTTCAGCAATACGTGAACTGTGAAATTCCAGATGTTCAAGCTGGTTTTAGAAAAGGCAGAGGAACCAGAGATCAAATTGCCAATATCCGCTGGATCATCGAAAAAGCAAGAGAGTTCCAGAAAAACTTATATTTCTGCTTTATTGACTATGCCAAAGCCTTTGACTGTGTGGATCACAATTAACTGTGGAAAATTCTGAAAGAGATGGGAATACCAGACCATCTGACCTGTCTCTTGAGAAACCTGTATGCAGGTCAAGAAGCAACAGTTAGAACTGGACATGGAACAACAGACTGGTTCCAAATAGGAAAAGGAGTACGTCAAGGCTGTATATTGTCACCCTGCTTATTTAACTTCTATGCAGAGTACATTATGAGAAACGCTGGGCTGGAAGAAACACAAGCTGGAATCAAGATTGCTTGGAGAAATATTAATAACCTCAGACATGCAGATGACACAACTCTTATGGCAGAAGGTGAAGAAGAACTAAAGAGCCTCTTGATGAAAGTGAAAGAGGAGAGTGAAAAAGTTGGCTTAAAGCTCAACGTTCAGAAAACTAAGATCATGGCATCTGGTCCTATCACTTCATGGGAAATAGATGGGGAAACAGTGGAAACAGTGTCAGACTTTATTTTGGGGTCTCCAAAATCACTGCTGATGGTGATTGCAGCCATGAAATTAAAAGACGCTTACTCCTTGGAAGGAAAGTTATGACCAACCTAGATAGCATATTAAAAAGCAGAGTCATTACAATGTCAACAAAGGTCCATCTAGTCAAGGCTATGGTTTTTCCAGTGGTCATGTATGGATGTGAGAGTTGGATGGTGAAGAAAGCTGAGCGCCGCAGAATTGATGCTTTTGAACTGTGGTGTTGGAGAAGACTCTTGAGAGTCCTTTGGACTGCAAGGAGATCCAATCAATCCATCCTAAAAGAAATCAATCCTGGGTGTTCATTGGAAGGTCTGATGTTGAAGCTGAGGCTCCAATACTTTGGCCACCTCATGCGAAGGGTTGACTCATTGGAAAAGACCCTAATGCTGGGTAGGATTGGGGGCGGGAGGAGAAGGGGACGACAGAGGATGAGATGGTTGGATGGCATCACCGACTCAATGAACATGGGTTTGGGTAGACTCCAGGAGTTGGTGATGGACAGAGAGGCCTGGCGTGCTGCAATTCATGGGGTCGCAGAGAGTCGGACACGACTGAGCGACTCAACTGAACTGAACTGAGTCGCTAAGCTGTGTCTGACTCTTTTGCAACGCCATCCACTGTGGCCTGCCAGGCTCCTCTGTCCATGGAATTTCCTAAGCAAGAATACTGGAGTGGGTAGCCATTGCCTTCTCCAGGGGATTTTCCAGACCCAGGGATTGAACCCATGTCTCCTGCATTAACAGGTGGATTCTTTATCACTAAGCCACCAGAGAAGCCCAGTCTTTATCCTATATCAAATATTTATACTATATAAACTCATACCACACAATGTTTACTCTGGATTAAAATTTCTATTATACAAATTCAGACCTCATTACTTTGTGGCTGAGAAAATAAAATATCTTAATGAAAAGAAAGGTCTTATTTTTCAAAACGTCTCTTGACAAGTAAAAATGAAGAGCAACAATCACAACTCTTATTTTATTTTGGAAAAAAAAGGGAAAGTGAGATTTCCAAAGAGAAGCAATTAGTAATTATTAATCAACCTAATTAAGGGTAGCTGAATTTTATAAAGTGTGCATGACTTTACCTTTCCCACAACATATCTGCATAAAACAGCACATTCACATAACATTGCAATGAAAGCCCAATATGGAAGTAGTTTTGAAGGAGTACTCAAAAGAGGATCTTACTCAGCAACATGGTCCCTAATGAAAAATTGGTGTGTAAACTAAACAAGCAACAAAATAAAATAAAACATACATATAAATATTATTATGATGTAAAAAAATATGGCACATTTTATTTTCAAAAAATAAAATTATTGTTCAAAGTTTCTATTATGATAAATTTTGGTTTTGTCACAAAGTTAAAACTTGCATATGAACACCAAATTTTCATATGCTGTTTACTAGTAATATAATTAAATTTATAATTAAAAAATTCTCAGCAAAGAAAAGTCCAAGACCAGACAAATTCATAAGGGAATTATACAAAACATATAAAGTTAAACTAATACCTATCATTCTCAAATAGTTCTAAAAAATCTAAGAGGACAGAACACTCCCAAATTTACTCTGAGGCCACCATTACGTTGATCCAAAGACCAGATAAAAACAGCACCAAAAAATAAGGTTATAGGCCATTATGTCTTATAAATATAGGTGCAAAAATCCTCCAGAAAATAGTAGCAAACTGATTCCAACAATATATAAAAATGATCACACACCATGATCAAGTAGGATGATTTATTCCAGGGATACAAGGATGGTGCAAATTCACAAATCAATCTATGTGATATATCCCATGAACAAAAGGAAGAATAAAATCACATTATCATCTCAAGAGATACAGTGAAAACATCTGACAAAATGCAACATCCACTCACAATAAAATAAAGACAAATACTGTATGATATCACTTAAATATGAAATCTAAAATTAATACAAACCAATGTATATGAAAAACAGAAACAGACTTACAGATACAGAAAACAAACTAGTGGTTACCAAAGGGGAGAGGGAAAGGATAAGGGAGGTTAGAGAGATGGAATTAAGATACACAAACTACTATGTATAAAATAAATAACAAGTATATATTACGTAGCACAGGAAATTATAGACATTATCTCGCAGTAACTTTTAATGGAGTCTAATCTATAAAAATATTGAATCACAATGCTATACACTAATATAATATTGTAAATAAACTCTAATTTATTTTTTTTAAAATATAACGAAACAGAAACAGACTCACAGAGAACAAACCAGTGACTGCCAGAGAGGAAAGCACTGGGTGGATGAGAGAAATAGGTGAGAGAGATTAAGAGGTATGAACTAGTTATAAATAAGTCCCAGAGATGTACATACAGCGCAGGGAATATAGCCAATAATATTGTAATAACTTTGTCTGGTGACAGATAGTAACTAGATTTAACGAGGTGATCATTTTGCAATGTATAAAAATATTGAATTACTTTGTTGTACATCTGAAAAGAATATAATATTGTAAGTCAATAAAAAATCTGGATTTGGAGCTTCTCGCAAAAACTCAACATGGCACCAGTGGCCCCTGCATTCCCAAAGTTATGGCAATTGACTAATGCTAAGCAGAAGGTGCTGTATTTGGATTGAAGATAATGCCCTCTACGTGCATGCATGCTAAGTCATTTCAGTCACGTCCGACTCTTCGCAATCCTATGGACTAGCTCGGGAGGTTCCTCTGTCCATGGAGATTCTCCAGGCAAGAATACTGGAGTGGGTTGCCATGCCCTCCTCCAGGGGATCTTCCTGACTCAGAGATCGAACCCGCATCTCTTATGTCTCCTGCATATGCAGGTGGATTCTTTACCTCTAGCACCACCTGGGAAGCCCAATGCCCTCTATAGTTCTCAATGATTCATGTGATATTCATGCTGCTATTTATCAAGCCACCTTCCCTCACCTGTTTGACATTTGATGGCACAGGATGTCATTTCAGTTTACAAGCTCTGGCTTAACTCAGATTCTACCTGAAGCTTGTTCTAATAAAAATCTTTTAAAATTATTCCTCTGGGTAAATTATGTCACTTCTCAGTTCAAGTTTCTCAAATATAAGATGACGAGGAAAGACCAACTGGTCCTAAATCTACTAATAGGAGGGGCCTGGGAAAACCAATACCTTGACCTCACCTTCCTTCCTCCTTCTACTCTTGGGCTAGGGCTCTTCATTGCCTGAACCCAACCAGAACTCCAAGGATGGATGAATAGTTTAGAAGAATTTAGAACCCCAAATGGCCAGGCAGCATCAAATTTATCAAAACTGTGATTGTCTTCTGATAAAAGCAGTCCTCTCCAGAAATTTAAAATGCAGAGACCCCAGAGCAATGTGGAGAATACGAAAAAATTCAATCAGTGGATCATTAGTCAAAACAATGATAAAGGCCAATCTCACCTTCATCTTTGGTTTCTGAGAATCTTCTAACTACATAGTTGGAACTAAATTCCAACTTCTGGATTAAGGACTATTAGTTGCATTCCATAGAACAGTACTAAACCTCCCAGGGCATTTTTTTCCTATCTGACACTGCAACTGAGCCTTCCCCAGACCATTACACTGTTTTGTCAAGATCATTGTTTTGGGAGCATGAGGCACAAAGTAAGATCAGAATGAATTCAATGGGCATGAATCCAACGCCACACTTTCTTCACTATTAAATGAGTCCGCTGGACACCATTAAATGAGTCCCTTGATATTTTATAGGATGCTATGGATACTGCAATCTGTAAGTCATGAACCAACATGCCGGCAGAAGCCCTGAAGGCAGGGAAGGAAAGAAAACATTTTATTGATTGACTGTCTCTTTGTGGACCAGCGCTGACTCCTCCCTGATGAGCAGGTAGTGGCCAGCTGTTCCCTTCATGAGTGGTACAGAAACCCACTGTTGCCCTTTGCTGCATTCAGGTTAGACACTCAGTTAAGAGTCTAGAAGCCAGATCAGACTTGCTGAGAGCAGGTGCATGTTGAATACACACAGAACTTCCAGACTTGATGCCATGACCATTTCACAATGGACGTGTGAAACAGTGACCAGGGTGCCAGCAATAAGAAGCTGACTGATATCCAAGCTGACTGATATCCATGATGAATCAAGTTTTCTACCTAATTATTAAGATCCTCCTTCACAAATTTGAAGCCCTATAGTAAGCATGTATGTAGATCATAAATATTTTGCACTCAGTGCCCCATATAAGAGGTCTGTCTATATAGCTTATCTCTAGACCTCTTGCAACCAACCTTCCAAATGTGTTCATTTCAAATCCAAGACCATCCCATCAATCCATTAGCTACAGTTCATGAATCAGATACATCTACACTCAGGCCATCCTTCCTTCCATGCAACCACATGGATCACCTAAAGTCTTGTCTATTCTGGGGATTTCTTTTCACCACTGTTTTTCAGAGCCAACTGTGAGAGGAGCTATAGTTCAGTAGCTGCCCCTTTCTGGCTCATGCCAACTCTAACAGTATGAAGCAGAAGAAGGCAGAATCCTACTCTGATATTTAAGCCCAGTAACTATCCTGATAATTTCTAATTTTTTTTTTCTCAGATGTATAAAAAGTGAAACAAACACACGGCATCAATCTCACACGTAAGCCCATACCAGCTTTGTCCCTGAACTAGATCCTATTGTTTCAGAAACATTTCCTACCAGGCATCAAGCATTAAGAGTCAACTATAAATTAACCTTTCTACAGCAGTAGAAAAAGTTAGCAATAACATTCCTAAGATGTACATATTTTCCTAAAAATTAAACATTGCTTTAGAGCTATGTTGATTTCCCTCCCCCATTTCCATCACAAGCAAACTTACTCTTACTGGAAAGGATACAAATGATGTCAGGAAAAGCAAACAGTCCTCACTCATGTAAACAACCTCATCTGTAATTCATTAACTCTACTGCTCTCACCCTCTTAGAAACAGTGTCTCATTTATTAGCTTCCAATCCCAAGTTCATGTTTGTCTTCCAGTTCGGCAGTATTATTGAGCAGTAAAGAAAAGAGATGTTCTATTACTGATGACATCTCATACATGGAGTTACCAGTCTTACACCAATGATGCAGGTTTTTAATAAATAAAATCTTTGATCTCTGTCCAATTAACTATCCCACTCTCTGCATCATTTATATGCCCTGCCCACTGAAGAAAGTAGAAAAACACATTTGCTGAGGCACCCCACTCCTCATTCTGCCATCTAAACAAGAGAAATAGAAACTGAAGTAGCAGTAGCCACTGAGGAACAGCAATGCCTCTCACAGTGAATGATGCTATTGGTATTTGACATGATTTTACTTAGTAAGCGAGACTACTGATGTCAGATGATACTCTAACCAGGAAAACATTGATATTAAAAATTATCATAAGAAAGTTATTTCCTTTTACATTTTTCTTCAATCCTTTAAAACTATTAGGAAAAACAAGGTCTCAGTTTGGTGATAGTCTTTAATACCTGAGGTTTTAACTCAGAGAGAGCAGGCTTCATGCTCAGAACACTTGGTGGGCAACCACATCTAGCAAGAACTTATTGTCATTATTTTGTTTTTGTTGGCTATTTATGAAAAGTGGTACCACCTGTTTAGTAGAGATAGTGAGGTTTCTCTTTTGATAAACTTACGTTTTAAAAGCAAGTTATTTTAAGCAAAACTGTTAAGCAAATAATAGTGCAGGTGATACATAAATACAATAAACATTTCAAAATGGGAGTATAAAAGAAAGAAATATTGAAAACATTGCAAGAGAAAAAAAAGACATAACTCTTTATGATAGGATGTTGTCCAGAAAGTAGAAATTACTCAATATGGCAGGTGTTTGTGTCTGGGCCATGTGTGTGTGCACAGGAGAGGACCTAAGGTTCTGAATCTTCTTCTACGTCCCATTTCCACACGATGAAAGTATCACATTTTTGTCATATTTCCATTGTGTCAAATTTATGTTTATATTGTATTACATATATATAGTAACATTGGCTCTCATATTACCATATTTTTCAAAACTTGATATATGTGTGCATGTGTGTGTGTGTGTGTGTGTGTGTGTGTGTGTCTGCTATTGCTTCAGTCATGTCTGACTCTTTGCAACTCTTTGGACTATAGCCCACCAGGCTCCTGTGTCCATGGGATTCTCTAAGCAAGGATACTGGAGTGGGTTGCCAAGCCCACCCCCAGAGGATATCCCCAACTCAGGAATCAAACCCGGGTCTCTTATGTCTCCTGCATTGGCAGGTGGGTTCTTCACCACTAGCACCACCTGGGAAGCCCATATGTATGTAGACATACATGTATTTTTATTTTTTACAACTGTCTTTAATCCTGAAAACTCTTTCTGGAATATCAGTTATTTCTTTCAATTAAATATATAATATACTGTTTTATAAACACTACGTCCTTGAGCATTTTTGTTTATTTAGTCTCTGGATTGTCTTCTATTTAGAACCTAGGCTTAACAAACTCATTTTATTGAAGTAAATGTTTCTGGAGATCTTGTTCTTCAGAAAGAATAGATGTAATCGGCATTTTGTGTATAGGAATAGAAGAGTCTTTATTAAACTTCATTAGTCTTATTCAGCTGAGATTAAGTGTTAAAAATTATATTTTGCTGCAGTTATTTATATTTCTCTCTATGCAGTCATATGCAAAATATATTATTTGTTAATTTCACATTAAAAAAACTGACTTTGTAGACAGATCAAGAAGAAGGGCTTATACCTATTTAGAATAATTTATTTTTCATTTCACTACCGTCAAACATTTGTTTATAGCATTGACAACTGTAATAGATGGAAGTAGTAGTTTAAGGATCATCACTCTGTCAGCTTTTCAGTTTCTGGCATTCCACTGTGTCTCCCAATAGTGGTTAGGACCTGCTGCACTGGAAATGTTGCACATAGGTCACTAAACTTCTAAGGTCTCCCAAATACTTCCTAGGCACAGTGTGTTCTTTTCCTTCCATGGATTCTTGAATTGAAGCTAAAATTGCTGTGGCTTTTGAACACAAATAAATAGAAAACTTCTAGAGTTGTTTTTGGATTACTGAGATTAAGTTTTCACTCATTCTCATGAAGAAAGACAGATTTGCCACATGTGCATAAACCCAAAGGGATGCTGAACTGAGAACCAGATTAGTAATCACTGTAGAATAAACAGATGTACACTTTGGCAAGTTTTGAATTTTTTAAAGAACAACAACCAAAAAAAGTTGGTCAAGTTTATTCCCATGCACAAATCTTTTACTTCTTAGTTTAAAGTGCCTTTTGTAAAGTACTTTTTAAAGCATAATTAACGCATTTTGATATGTTTAGTGTCCTACAGCTGTAATACCATGGGACCTGGAATCACTGGTTTCTCATCGTATAGATATTTTTAAATAAACACTCAGCAATAAAAACAACAGCAAACCATGAAATTCACACAGATTTTTTTTCCATGTTGCCTCTAGATTGTATACTTTTCTTTATACACTTCTTTCACTTAAAGGACAATTGACATAATCCAAAAGCACATCATTTAGAGAATGCTTCATGTGTAAAATATAACTTTTAAAAAATTATATTGAAAATGTAACTTTAAAATCAGTTCAGTTCAGTTCAGTCACTCAGTCATGTCCGACTCTGCAACTCCATGAATTGTAGCACGCCAGGCCTCCCTGTCCATCACCAACTCCCAGAGTCTACCCAAACCCATGTCCATCGAGTTGGCGATGCCATCCAGCCATCTCATTCTCTGTCGTCCCCTTCTCCTCCTGACCCCAATCCTTCCCAGCATTAGTGTCTTTTCCAGTGAGTCAACTCTTCGCATGAGGTAGCCAAATTATTGGAGTTTCAGCTTCAACATCAGTCCTTCCAATGAACACCCAGGACTGATCTCCTTTAGGATGGACTGGCTGGATCTTCTTGCAGTCCAAGGGACTCTCAAGAGTCTTCTCCAACACCACAGTTCAAAAGCATCAATTCTTCGGCACTCAGCTTTCTTTACAGTCCAACTCTCACATGCATACATGACTACTGGAAAAACCATAGCCTTGACTAGACGGACCTTTGCTGGCAAAGTAATGTCTCTGCTTTTAAATATGCTATCTAGGTTGGTCATAACCTTCCTTCCGAGGAGTAAGCATCTTTTTAATAGTCACTGTTAAAAAACAAATTTCTTTAAGTCTTTTTTCTTTTACAACATCCAATGTGAACTTTGCATTTATTTGAAAATACAATGCTTCCTTATACATTTCTTGTAGCTTACTTTCAGTTTGGAAATAACGTTGCAACTTAAGATTCAAAAATATTACAAGGAACAAGGAAATATAACTTTTGTAGTAGCTGATTAAATGCTTAGCAAGAAAGTATTTTTTATATAATAGAGAAATTTTATAATAAAATCAGAATCACACAGACATTAAATATATCTGGGATCCTGGTCAGGGGACTATCAAAATCTCTCTGTCACTTTCTCCCCAAGAAGAGTCTTGCCATCAAGATAAAGATGGAGAGAAATTAAATAAAAACTCAAGACTATGTATCCCCTTATATGGAAAGACAAGTTTTCTAGAAAGAAATGTAACATAATCAATCTGGTATCCATTCAAGAAACTTTTGCTCTTAAATCCTACAATTAAATTAAAACCAAATTGCAAGTTGAATATTAAAATGTAAAAACACCCCAAAGGATTGTAAGTAGCCTAACCTATGTTATGGAATTTTACAATGCCATTTTTTTTACAAATATGAGAACAAAAATTTTTTCAGGCTTAGGGAAAACATAACATTTTGTTTTATGTTCTCTATGTCCTGTTGAAAAGAAGGCTTATTTCAGTAGATTACAGAAACGATTATAAAGAAGTATTATTCCAATATGAATTATTAGTCCAGGCATTTAAAACTGTACTTGGGAAAGAAAATCCTGAGTTCATCCTAAAACAGAAAGGTTCAGTGCATAAATATCAATACAACTGGAAAAGAAGTAGAGGTGGAGGAAAACCAAGTCTTAGAGACCAGGATACTCTGCATCCACATGCAAGTGTTAACTGTTAGGCTGCTGTTTGTAATCACTGTCTTCTTGTCCTTCTCAAAGCAAGTTTATGCAATTTCTTTTTCACTTATCCTTCTGTACATGCTGTTTCATCATATTCTAAGTAACACTCCTCTGCACTTGTCTGGTGACTCAGGTAGTAAAGAATCTGCCCACAATGCAGGAGACCTGGGTTTGATCCCTGGGTCGGGAAGATCCCCTAGAGAAGGAAATGGCAACCCACTCCAGTATTCTTGCCTGGAGAATTCCATGGCCAGAGTCCATGGGGTTGCAAACAGTCAGATAGGACTGAGTGACTAACATGCACAAATAAGATTCTAAAAGTTCAAAGTCAGACTGTGTGCTTCCTTCCAGTTCATACTTCAGACACTTAGCAACCTTTCCTCCCAAAATCTGATTAAAATGCTAAAAATATAAATCACAGCATCTAAAATAATAATAGCTTATTTCTATTGAGCAACTACTATGTTTCAAGCATTCTTTTCATGTATCTCATTTAATCCTCAGCAACTCCCACTTTACAGGTGAACAAACTGAGGAACAAAGAAGTTAAGGAACTTGTGCCAAGTCACAAAGTCAGTATTTTGTGGAGCCAGGGTTTGAATCTAGAAGCCATGAAGGGAGCCCCTAAGCATACTACCAGTGGAAAGAAGAAGATGAAGAAAAGGAAGGAGGAAGAGAGAGAGGGGAAGATGGAGGAAGAGAAGGAGAAGGAGATGGGGAAGCAGAAGGAGAAGAAAGGGAGGGGGAGAGAGGTGGGGAGGGGAGGAGAAGGAGGAGGGGGAAAAAGAGGAAGAAATCAATCAAGGTGATGAAAATAAGAAATGTTCTTTTCAGGAGACTAAAATTTTCAAAGGATTTCTATAAGAAAACAGATTGATGGAGGGTGCACAATCATAAGAGGAGCGGCAGGCTATGCGGCAATCACCATCAAGACATTAAATTTCCTAAATGTCTATAATATGTCTAGATTAAGGGTTCTCATCATCCCCATAAGACAGTGCAGCTGCAGAATTTGTCCTCACCCTAAAGCAGGCTCCAACCAGGGAGTCAGAAAAAAAAAATTATTTATACTAGAGGAAATGTCATGCAGGTGATTGATCACACAGAGGACTATGTAGCTGAGAAGCCATGCAGGGATAGAGGGCAAAAGCAGGAAGCAGGGTGGACGTGGAGTTCCTGATGGCAGACAGTCAGGTCGCCAGGTAGAAGCTTGGATAAGGCGTGTCCCGGGAAAGCGGAAGCTATTTCTGGAGACACTGTCTGAGACAGGCAAGCTGAGGGAAGGGGAGAAAGGCTTTTCATTCCCCTCCTCCATGTCCCCATCTGACGCCTCTGTGTCCGATTGGTCAAACCCAGCCAGAACCATTTTTGATGAGACCCAGGAAACACAGCCTGTGAGTCAATTTTCCCGTGATAAGGAACAGAGCAAGAGCAAAAAATGATTCTGAGCGCACAGGCTCCAGAGCAGCATGGATATTTCTAAATAAAGTGACAGACCATCCTGACAAACAGTCCCAGTATGGGTATGAGGGCCAGAGATGAACAAAACAAAACCTGACATAACCCTAGACACCTAACTTCATCCTCTTAGGGGCCTGCACTCACCTTCTATTTATGTCCCACACACTCTAAAGGGAAGCCCTTATTTAGCCCCCAACAGTCCAGGGAGAGACCATGTGTGTGAACTCGCCTAACCAGTTGCAGAAGAAGCACAGTAGTAGGTGCCCAAAATTATCAAACTCCTTCATTCTTTATCAGTTTTAAAGGACAACTCAGAGTTAGCAAGAATCTGAAGAAAATGAACTGTATGAAAGAAAAGGACCATAATAAAAAAACAGGACACTTAACTCTGGAGAAAACAGTGATACTGAAGGAGACAAATAATTCTAAATTAATGTCAGAAGATTAGACAACACCTGCCTCCAGTATTCTTGCCTGGAGAATCCCAGGGACGGGGGAGCCTGGTGGGCTGCCGTCTATGGGGTCACACAGAGTCGGACACGACTGAAGCGACTTAGCAGCAGCAGCAGCAGCCTCCATAAAACTAAAACAAACTGCTATACAAAAAAGAAGCAATCAAAGAAAAAGAAAATATTCTTGGAAAGTAGGTCATAGACTTTTTAATAAAAATTCAAAACTGCTGAATCATAGAGAAAACATTCCTAAAGACCAAATTTGTGATAGAGAAGATAAGATTGAATACATCTTCCAAGATGAAAACAAGACAGAAATTTAAAATATAAAAAAAACCTCCAGATATACAAAATAAGGCTCAAGGAGGTAGGAAAATAATTTTTTAAATAGTCATAGAAGAAACTTCCCACTCTCAAGAAAGATACAAGTTTTAGATTGAAAAGGTCCATCCAGTTCTAAGCAAGAAAAAAAAAAAAAGAGAGAGAAAGATATACATTGAGATTTTTATTGAATTCAGTGGATAGAGAATTCTGAAAGCTTCCAGAACCAACAAACAAATGAGAATCAGACACATCAGACTTCATTTCAATTGTACTGAGAGCCTAAATAAAATGGAACAATAGCTTCAAAGCTTTGAAGGGAAATAAGAGGTATAGATATGGATACATGTATAAATATAAAGTTAAAATCATAGAAGTATATACACGATAATAATAAGAGCAACATTTCTAAGTAAAGACAGCTAACCTGTGTGTTTGCACTTCACTGCATCTAACATAGTCTGTGGCACAAGTAAGTTGCTCAGCCAATATTATTGGCTTTGTGTATGAAACATTGTTGAATGGAATACAGAAGGGGCTGAATAAGGCCACAAAATCTTAACGGGAAGCTATATGCATAGTGACAACCTATATGAACCATTAAATCTCAGTCAGTGTTATCCTCTTGAGGCATTCTTGCTTTCTGAGACTCATTTGTTTGCATTCTCACATTTGATTAACAATTTGATTAAGCAGTCAGATACATTAGTTGAAAGCAGGCATAGGGCTGGTTTATGCCTCCAAGGACTTGCAGGCTGAACAGTACCAAATAGCACTGTACACCACACCACAGTATGGCCAGCCTCAGCAGTTATAACCTCTCTATGGCAGGCAAATGTCAAGGGAACAGACGGAAGGCTGATACCTCAAGCTCGGCTGTTGCCTTTAAACTGACTGACCTTTTCAAGCTTATTTTACACCCTGGTTGTGGAGGATCTAGGACCCAGTGAAAAGGCTGCTAGGCTTTCCTAGTTTTCTTATGGCCCTGTGTTTAACCACAGTTAATTTCTATCAATTCAAGTAATTCCTCTCTTACGCCAAGAACCTGAAGAGTACATATTAAAAGTATTTTGTTACATATGAAATAATATTCTTAATAAAACACAGACAGTAGAATCAAAATTGCCCATAATTCAATTATCTAGGAGAAAAATCACTGCTACCATTTTAATATATCCTCCTCATGTTTTACTTAGAAAAATAAAATCATACTTCTTTTCACTGAATGAAATATCATTAATATACTTCCATGTCAATGAACATGCTTTTATGTCATTAGTTTTTAGTTCTGCAGAGTTCTCTAATGTGTATATATATATATATATATATATCTCAAAATGAATATAAATAAAAACCTATGGTTGGATATTTTGGATTCTCCAACAGAGGGAAGGCATTTTGTGAAAAGAATATCTTAATAATCAACTACTATGACTAAATATTTTTCTGATTATATCATTAAACCTTTTGCCAAATAAAAATTTTTCTGTCTCCATTATAAAGCAAAAGTTAGATAGCACAGTTTTATATCTTCTAATAATCAAAATAATGCTTTATAGTAGAAAGTTTAGAAAATGTAGAAAAATATATTGAAGAATACAAAAAAATCCTAATCTCATCACAAAAAGTCCACTATTTATATATTATTAAGTATTCAATTCTATCTGAATAATTAAATTTCACTATAATTCTTATATTAAGGGAGGTTATTAACACTTTGTTGTTTTTCATGTTGTCCATTTCTTTTATTTCTTTTTTGTTTTACTAAATTATACCTGGAAGCAATGATTTAAGAGAGTGCACAGCTAATTTTTCTTTCTTGTTTGCTGGTTTTATATTTCAGTGTTATTGAGATATAATGGACATATAGGAGTATATAAGTTTAAGGTATGCACTATAATTATCTGACTTACATACATCAAAAAATGATTATGTAGAGAAATATTATGAGTCCATGTCCTCCAAAGCTGTTTTTTACTTTCTCTTCACATCTAATATTTTAAGTCCAAAAGCCTAGGATTAAAATAATTTTCCTCAGAACAGATAAGACTTTAAGCTACATAGGGCACTTAAAAGAAGTTAACTATGAAGAGCAAGAATAAAAGTATTCTGAAAGTAAAGGTGGTGAATGGTTGATTGGTAAGAATATTTGAGGACCCAGAGAATCTACTTATAGTAGAAAAACATCCTAAAATTGAGTGGAAGACGATAAGGTCAAAAGAAGAATATGAATATCTTAAAAGACAATAAAGAATGTTTCCAATTTATTAGAAATTCTTGGGAGAGGTGAAAGAAGTGATGTGAAAAGGACTTCCAGATTCTGGCACCAAAATGCCCAGCATACAGTGGGAAGTTAATGTTGACTGAATGAATGGAGAAAGTTTGCTGCTAAGTCGCTTCAGTAGTGTCCGACTCTGTGCGACCCCATAGACGGCAGCCCACCAGGCTCCGCCGTCCCTGGGATTCTCCAGGCAAGAATACTGGAGTGGGTTGCCATTTCCTTCTCCAGTGCATGAAAAGGAAAAGTGAAAGTGAAGTCGCTCAGTCGTGTCCGACTCTTAGCGACCCCATGGACTGCAGCCTACCAGGCTCCTCCATCCATGGGATTTTCCAGGCACGAGTACTGGAGTGGGGTGCCATTGCCTTCTCCAGGAGAAAGTTTAACATTAACTAAATCATGAGGTTAAAAGGGTGTGCACTAGAGAAAGTGGTAATGAAAACAATGAGAGATTCATCAATTATAAGGGAGTTTCTGACGTGATGTACTGAAAGGCAACAAATAAGTATTTGCCCAAATATCTGAATTTTCCTGTAGTTAATGATGGGTTTGAAATAGTCTGCCCATTCTATCACCAAGTTTCCCTTCTAGAACAGTGTCAATGAATTGCAAAATAACTTGTTTTTAGCTGGGACTGTTTTAAGACATTTGCCTTATGAGTAGCCTATCCTAACTTTAATGGTCCATTTTACCAGAAGCGAGGGCATTCCTGGTGGCTCAGAGGGTAAAGCGTCTGCCTGCAATGTGGGAGACCAGAGTTCGATCCCTGGGTCGAGAAGATCCCCTGGAGAAGGAAACGGCATCCCACTCCAGTACTCTTGCCTAGAAAATTCCATGGACAGAGGAGCCTGGTAAGCTAAAGTCCATGGAATCACAAAGAGTCGCACATGACTGAGCATCTTCACTTCTTACTAAAAAGCCAATAATAAAATCCTTTAGTTGTATTAAAAAAAAAAATCAAGATTCCTGGTCTTTTGTCTGTCTCTCTTTCAGTCCCCTTGTGGGGCCTCAAGGAAGTCAGTTAACCGGAATGTGTCCTAAAGTTAACTTCCTAATATGGTGCCCAGCACATCTCAAGCCTCAATAAATATTTATAAGACAAACACATTTCTATAAGCAGATTAATTGCTGAGAAGTAGTTCCATTAGACAATTTAGCCCTTGAATTTTTATAATACTTTGTACTTCCTAGAGGTACTTCCACATGCATTTTCTTATGAGATTTGATGTGTTGTATATGGATATTACAACTGTCATTAACAGAACACAATTCAAACAGAATAACTAATAATAAAACACAGTTTCTAAAAATGTTAAGACTTTCCAATATTGACTACTCTGGCAGCTTAATGATCTCATCAAGGGTCCTAATTTTCTGCCCTGCTTTCCACTGTGCCAATCTAGTCATAGTTGTTTTCCTAAGCTGCCAAAAATAGAACCAGAGTTGTATCCTTCCTCTTACATGTCCAATTAAAAAGTGTCTCTCCCGGCGCTTAGTCCAGGACCCAGCACCTCCCCTGGAGAGTGTGAGGGCTGTAGAAACTGGGATCTGGACATCAAAGCAGGTTTGAGGCTTCTTTACATCTTGCTCTCAAGTTTTTAACCTCCAAAGGGCTAATGCAGACCACAGCTACCATATTGCATCTCTCTCCACTAACCTCTTTGGTGTTAGTTGTTCAGTTGTGTCCAACTCTTTGGGACCCCATGGACTATAGCACACCAGGCTCCTCTGTCCATGGGATCCCTCCTCTTGCCTGGGATTCTCCAGACAAGAATACTAGAGTGTGTTGCCATTTCCTCTTCCAAGGGATCTTCCCAACTCAGGAATTGAACCCAAGTCTCCCACATTGCAGGCAGACTCTACCAACTGAGCCACCAGAAAGCCCACATTCCTGCTCTGGATGCATTTGGAAGCCTGGTCTAGGCTTTTCTTCTCTGGTTTTCCCATGGTGATCTTTCCCCTTGGGATTGCAATGTGCCTCTGTAATTTCTGCTTCATCTCTCCTCAACTGAGAACCACCCCCCACAGGAGGGCAGGGCTTATTCACCAATGTAGCCCCAGCTAGCACCAAATAGTGACTGGCCTTCAAATGTATAGTAAGTCTGTGCAATAAATCTAACCGTGCATAATTTGAGGGAAAAAGTCTCTGTTAAAAATAATGAATGAAAAAGTTTCCCAGAAATCCCTGAGACACCCCAGTGCCCCAAATTGTAATGCATGTCTATTCCTGAACTAATCACAGGCTGGTAGGTGGGAATCCTCTGATATGCATTACTAATCAGAGCTCATTTCTGGACCTCGTGTGTGTGTGTGTGTGTGTGTGTGTGTGTGTGTGTGTGTGTGTGTGTGTGTGTGTGTAAAGGAAGGTGAGGACAACCAAAACAAAATTAGAATACTTTCAGCTAGAGGAAAGAAGGAATGGATGCTAGGGAGACATTCAACAACATCTACTCCAGTCATTTTCTTGCTTGCTGTTAGTAATACAAGAATGCAGAGGCTGGATTGTCATGCTAGAAATATTGTATCATAGACTCACAGAATTTTAGAACAGGCAGGACCAGAGAAATGTTGAGCTTACTCCTCTTCTTCACAAGTGAGGAAACTAAGGTCTCAAGGTCTTGAAAAGTTAAATGCCTTACCCCAGTTCGCACAGGCAGTTAAAATAGAACTGGTAATAAGAGTCGAATTATTTAATGGCTAATTATATGTCCCATCTGTGACATTCCTCTTCAAAAATAAGGATGGTGACACTAGATAAGAGAAGAACACTCAGTTACTGACATCATGTCAGTAAATTAATGACAAAAAAATATATAGTGTTTAATGAGTGATATTATAAATAAGATAAATGATTAGAATAGTAACTATTTTTAAACTAGGTGATTATAAAAGGATACACTCAGTTTTCATTTGTTAGTTATCAATGTACTGTGACCTTAATTTTTAGGAAAAATTTATAGGACTTCCTCTTTGCTGCAAAGAACTAAGCATATTTTCTAAGAAATGCCATGTCATTAGATCCCATCCAAATCAAGAATAAGAAAGGGCAGAGTTTATGACAATCAGAACTTGAATATACATGAAGGGGAAAAACATTAAGTATTTTCATTTTACAATGACTCAGAACATTCTGTTTGGGATTATTTACATTGTTTTCCTATTTTCAAGGCCATTCCAAAATTTTTCTGTATTGTAAGAGCCATTAAAACTAATGTAAACCAAATATGAATCATGAAATTATGTCAAAGAGGCTTTGACGTATTTTTTACTATATTTTCATAGTCACAAACAGCATAACTACAGATATGATTTCCATGTATTAAATAAAACAATTATTATATAGAAAAAGCTCCTCCTTTCCTTGATGTTTTTTGGTGCCATTTCTGATATAAAGGGATCATATGTTGCCTTCTGGACTGTGATAGCTCTGTCACCAGCAACAACTGAAACTGCTTCAAAGATTAACAAAATTCTAGGAAATAATCATTAAATATTCCAGAAACAAACATGTGAGATGAATAAAATTAGACATTTTCAAAGAAGAAAGAACTAAGAACACCAACTATTGCTCTTAAGCTATTAAATTACATTTATTGTTATGATTTCCACATAGGGAATATTTTATGCGCTACTTTGAAATGTAAAATATCTAAAGAAAATATTTTATGTGACATGAAACCTGGCATAAAAATTAGGTAACCATGCAAGAGAGCACAGGTTCTACTACTTTGGACTTAGCTATCAAATAATGCCAGAGACATTAACATCAATTTTTCCATTATTCATCTTCTGTTTCATATTTCTGTGATGATGAGATGCAAAAACATTTAAAAGTACACATTCACCCTCTGGTAAAATACTAACAATGAAAAACCAAAAGTCAATCATTGAGTGGTACAAGTTAATTCATACTATAATTTTTGGAGGAGAAAAAGAAATCAGCTGTAAATGTGAAATGTTTCAAGATAAACAAATCAGCAGGTATTATTGTATAATTATGTCATATGTAATAATTATGCAATATAGTTTTAATTTATTATAATTTCAAGCATTTTTGTATTCCAAGATAACCTTAAATATGTTTATGCTATTTTGAAATAATTTCCAAGAAATTCCTTGCTTTTGAACTTAGTAGTTATTATAATGTTGACATTTCAACTTATTACAACACTCAATGATTATTTAGCAGTTAATACATCTTGATGTTTCAAGTCTACAGCAGAATTCAGGGAAGAGAAAGAGCCATTTACAAGTATAAATTAATAAGGAATATAAAAAATTAAGTATATGTTTCCAGCTATTATACATCTTGCTTTTGAAAGCATTTGTGAATTATTTTTATTATAATTAGCTTTAACATTTGTTCAGCTTTTGCCAACAAAGGTGTTGTGTTTCAAATATGCTAAGAAAGTAATGTCTTTGAGCCACTTAAAGTTTAGCAATCCCTTTGCTACTCTCAATTACATACCTAGCAGATCAGTTGTTTTAATGGTCCCATTCTATAGATTAGAAGCTGAAAAGAAAAATAAACCAGTCTTTATTAGTTAGAATTCCAACCTGAAAAACCAAAGGTTCAACAGTTATAATGGAGAATCACAATATAAGCTTCAGAAAGGTAATGGGGATAATATTTTTGAAATGCCTCCTGGTGCATTTTTGCCTTCTTGATTTGATAGTTTCTATAGCATAGCCACTCTGCCATTACTGGCTCAAGAAAAGGGAAAGCACTTAACACAGCATTGAGAAGAAGCAACATGTGATGTAAGGGAAATAATGTTCATCAAACCACTGTACTTTCCTCCTCTAAAACTATCATTCCCCGCACACACATACTTGCATCTAAGTCTTTCTTACATCTCTTATATTCACCTTCCAAGTTGTCGTTTCATACTACAGGATTAACAAAAGACAGCACTGGCTCCCTTCAAGGGAACTCCTTCCCAATCATGGTAAAACATACATCAAGGTTTTGGTCTTGTCTTCAGTCTTTGTTCACCGTCTTGATTTTTGCATTCTAATCACTATCAAGACATTACAGCACTGTAATCCAACATCACAGTATTTCTTGAAGCCAGCGTTAACCCTTCTTAAGTAACAAGCCGAAGTCCAGAACAAGGCTAGCTTTCCTAGAATGTTCACACAGCTCTCTCTCAGGTCAGTCAACTGATCAGAGGAAAACAAAAAACATAGATGTGACCAAAGATAATTTCAATTTAGAGTACTGAATAGAATACAACTCTCTTGTGAAAATCTGTGTTTGACCATTTCCATATAGAACTTTCCTAAGTTCATGGTGGGACACCTGCTTTAAATACATACAAATTTAAAAAGTGAATTAAATGTTTCACTTTATGTCTCAGAAAAAATTGTTCATTCCAAAGGTAAATTAAAATTTCTATCTCAAAGCTATCTACTTGTCAAGCAAAGACACCGAAAAAATGTAGAATACACACTATTTTCAAGTGTATACAAAACACTGTGCATTAACAAAACATTAACAGGTGAAGGTATTTCAATAAAGTTGCTAAAAAATATGACCATCTACAAAAAAAAATAAATAAAGTATCAATGAATTTTAAAAATCAAAATCATACAGAAGATATGTTCTGACTATATGGGAATTAAGCTAGACATCAACAACTAAAAATAGTAGAAAATCTTCCAATGTTTAGGAATTAAGCAATATACTTCTAAATAGCCCTTGGGTGATCTCAAAGCTGAGATCACAATGAAAATTAGAAAATATTTTAAATCTAATCTGTGAGATTCAGCAAAAATGTGCTTAAACAGAAATTTTTTTTTTAAATAAATTTATTTATTTTAGTTGGGGGCTAATTACTTTACAATATTGTAGTGGTTTTTGCCATACATTGAGATGAATCAGCCATGGGTTTACACGTGTTCCCCATCCTGAACCCCCCTCCCACCACCTTCCCCATCCCATCCCTCTGGGTCATCACATTGCCCCAGCCCTGAGCATTTGTCTCATGCATTGAACCTGGAATGGTGTTCTTAAACAGAAATTTATAGCTGTAAATGAATACATTAGAAAAGAAAAAGACTAAACTAATGACCTAAGTTCCATGTCAAAGAGCTGGAAAAAGAAAGCAATTGAAGGTAAAATACAGGAAACAAGATAGATGAGGGCAGAAATAAGTGAAATAAAAAAGCTTACAGAAGATCAGTTCAGAAAAACCAGATGTTGGATCTTTTAAACATGAATACAATTGATAAAAAGATAATGGCCAGCATTAGAAATGGAAAAAAAGTAAGCTACTTCACACAGCACATAGACATCGTAAGAGTCATAATAGGAGAGATTATGAAAACTTTATACCAACAAATGTTAAAAAATACATTAATAGACAAATTCCTAGAAATAATCAACAAAAAAGATTTAAAAAAACTATTTATCAAACTCATATAAGAAATTGAAAAAATGGGTATTTCCATACCTAATAAAGAATTTTAAATGACTATTAAAATTCTTTACACAAAGACAATGCCAAGACCAGAAATGTTCCACCTGTGAAATCTACCAAGTTTTTAAGAAAGAAATTACACCAATATTATGCAGACTCTTCCAGAAAATATTAAAGTAGAATATGATAGATGTAATTATACAGATGATTCAAAAGAATATGTAACTATTAATAAAGTTTAGAATTAATGAATGAATTTAGCAAGGGCACTTGATACAAAATCAATATGAAAATCAGTTTATTTCTATAAATCAACAACTATAATTATAAAATAAAATCTTGAAAGTAATGATTTACAGTAGAATCAAAAAGCTTCTAATACCTAACAAATGAATAAAATGAACACCTCTCCAACAAAAATATTATGAAGACTTCTCTATCGAAAGAGCCCAAGGTGTGAAATATTGTTTAAAGAAAATAAAGAATACTCAAATAAGTTTTTAAACATATTAACACTGAGTTATTGGTCTGAAAGATCCAAGATTGTTCTTTCCAAATTATTCTTTAGACTCAAATGCAATACAAATAAATTCAAACAGGATTTTTTGTGATTATTTGATTCTCAAATGGATATACATTTAAATAGCCAATAATACCTACAAACAATGATGAAGAAACAAATTAGAGGACTACCCTTATTAATTTAACTGAGCATCAAGACATTATTAAGATATAGTAGTTAAGGCAGGTTTTATTGCTGCACAAACAGGCAAATACAGACCAATGGAACAAAACACAAGTTCAGTAACAGACCCATACATTTGGGATAGATTTGCTTTATGAAAAAGGTGGCACTGCAGAAAAGTGGATAAAGACTTCTTAAATGGAGCTGGAGGAATTAGTTATCCATATGGAAAACAATGAAATTAGGATTTTTCCTCATACCACACAGAAAAATCAGTTCCAGGTAGACTGCAGATCTAAAGATGAAAGGTCATGTGGTCATGGTCTTAGAGTAACAAAGACTACTTAAGTAGAACCCCAAGAGCACTAACCACAAAAGAAAATTAATTAGGTAGATTACATGAGAATTTAAAACTTATTTTCAACAAAATATTTTATGAAGTATGTGAATGAGTGAGCCACAAGGTAGAGAAGGTAATTGATATACAATTGACAAGGGGTTTACACTTCAAATATATGAAGAACTTCAAATCATGTGAAACAGACAAGAAAAATAGAAAAAGGCAAAAGACTGGAATAGACACTTCAGAGAATATTCAAATGCATAATTAATATAGTAAAGGGTCCTCAACTTCATTAATCACCAAAGAAATGAAAATTTAATCAAAAATATGATATCATTCTACACAAAAAGAATGGGTAACTTTTTTTAAAGACTATACCAAGTGATATTGAGAATGGAGAACAGTTGCAACTCTAATACTCTGCTGGTAAAAATGTAAACTGGTACCAGTTTGAAACACCATCTGACAATATCTAGTGAAGCTGAGTGAACATGTGCATACCCTTTGTTACAATTCCACCTCTAGGTATATACCCAATTCAAAAAGGTGCCCATGTTTGAGAGAAGACATGTACAAGAATATTCATAGTATTGATAGTAGAATATCCATAGTAGCATTAACTGGAATAACTAATAACTGGAAACAATTTAAAGTCCCACAAGTAGCAAAAATGATAAAAAATTTAAATAATTCACTATCATACCATAAAAGGATATACAATACAAAATGAAAACAACTTCTACAAAGAACATGAATGACTCCACAAGCATATGGTGAGTGAAAAAAAGCCAGACCTAAATATCACTATGTTAGAAGGTAATTTTAAAAACACTGAAGACTATTCTGGTGTTAGAAGCCAGAATACTGTCACATTTGGAAGGAAGGAGGGAGTATTATTGAATGTTGACTATGCTGTATCTCTTGAATTGGGTGGGTCTATTCACTTTGTGATTGAAACATACACAAAATATAAGCATTTTTCTATATGTAGAAGTATATAACCTTTTTGAAGGTTTCTTTTAAAAATACATTTGCAACCTATAAATTACTTTTTAACTACCTCTTCAACAATTGTTCCAAAATGATCATATGGCCTATACTCTCTCAATGTCACCATAAGTAAAAATTAAAAAATTACATGTTAAATGTTAATTGGGAATGATTAGAAAGGTCAACAGTGTAAAAGAAATAAAATCCCCCCTGCCAAAAAAAAAAGAAAGAAAATCCCAAGTGTATTAAATGAAGTCGCTCAGTTGTATCCGACTCTTTGTGACTCCAAGGACTGTAGCCTACCAGGCTCCTCCATCCATGGGATTTTCCAGGCAAGAGTACTGAAGTGGGTTGCCATTTCCTTCTCCACGGGATCTTCCCAACCCAGGGATCGAACCCAGGTCTCCCGCATTGCAGGCAGATGCATCTGAGCCACCAGGGAAGCCAAGTATATTAAGGTACTGGTAAATGAAATACCAAACATATGATAGACTCCATCCCTAGTTAATTATGTCCAAAACACTACTCTGTATTAACTTGCTGAAGAAAATGAATGTGATGCTCTCTTCACAGGCAAAGAAACTCATGTATTTAAAAAAAAAATGAATCCCTTTGATTGACTTGGATCATTTCAATGCATTCCTCTTTCACTAAAGGAAGCAGTCATGAAGGAAAATGTGTGTAAGTAATAAAATAATGAAGAACAGTTGCACATTTAAATAAGAGGTTAGACCAATGCAAAATGAGAATGAGGTGTTTTTATAATTTTGTTACTATAAAATATTGTCTACACTAATGAAAAAACAACATAAAAAATGATGGAACACGGGAATTATTGAAAACAAAGTAATCAAAAAATGAGAATTTTTAAGCATTTGCTTTTAAACAAGACTAATTCATTGTTAGTATACAATAACATATGGGATAAAATTTAATTATCAAATCAGCAAAAATAAACAGTTTCAGACACAGCCCTCATCTACAGACCCATTCCAAGCATTTGGTCTCATTTTAGAGTTTACTGCTTCCATTCCTCTTCAAGTGAGGGTGTACACACCAAATGTTGTCTCTGTTTTCAGGATTTTGGTCCTAAGCTGGGCAAGGCACGGGTCCCTGGAGTAGGCCATGTAAGTGGTGAAAATCAAAACAGAACTTGAATTCTTTCAAGCTGACTTATCCCACAAAAACATTCAGAGTAGAAGGAAGAAATATTTTACATGGTGTCTCACTGTGTTTATTTTTGGCATTTGAGGGTTTTTGTTTGGCTGTGTTATTTCTTTTTTTTCCTTCTTTTTCCTTTCCTCCTTTTCTTCCTCCTTTCCACCCTTCCTTCCTTCCTTTCTTTTTGTATATATAAGGTTTAAAAAGAAAGTTTTAAGAAATAGTGCCCCACATTCACATTTTTAGTTGATTTTTCCTGGTGTTTATGTGTATGGCCAAAATCTAATCAAGAAATGTTTCTTCCAGGTTACCATATTTATAAGAAAGAGGATGAATACATGTGATTTAGAATGAGTTTAGGTTTAATTCCTTAAATGATTCTGGCATTTTCCACTTGCTGAATCTATCTTTAATCTACATTGCATTTCTATAACTACATTTTATTACATTAAGACTTTAAAAGTCTTATGGATATGTTTTGGTTGATTGTGGCATAAAATATACCAATGTCCATATAGTGCTTAACATTTCCCCTTAAAGCTCCTTAAATTTTAAATTTGTGTTCAACGTTCACACTCAGCCATTCCCAGGAAGCCTGGTAAATGTAATGCTAAATTTTCACTGCCTCTTTTTTTTTTTTCTTTGCTTGTTTTATGTCATCTATAACTTGTTTTATTAGAACATCTTGAGCAGGAAGTGTACTGTTAGGATACCATTAAAAAGGTAGTGGTGCTGACGGCATATAACAGGAGGATGAGAAGGAAAAAAATAAGTAGCCAGGGAAGAGATGAGAGGGAAATGGCTGATGACAGTTAAAATTTAAGTGACAACTGGGAGGATTCAGCTAGAATGGCTCTGTCTCTGACACTTGAAGCCTGGTACCTGGCACATGGCAGGTGTTCAGTAGTACAGTTTGAACTATTATCATAATTGATATTTCTCAGAGCAAAACATGGTAGAAAGACCAAGACCAAAAGCTAGCTTGACCACTTACTCTATGTATGACTCTTGGCCTTTTCCTTGATCTTCTGAGCCCCTAGATTTTGTTTGTTTGTTTTTTATCAATACATGGATGAAAGTAATATTCACCAAAAACTTTCATTGTAAAAATAAGAAGAAAAAAATGTATGTAAAGTATCCAGCAAGTATCAAGAGCTAGTATGAAATCAGTAAATTAATAAATTACTATTGTTTTCTCAAAGTGACTTTTTTTATACACACATATGTACCTACAATGAGATGTGTGAAAATCACTGAGGCCAAGATAAACTTTCAAAGAAGAAAAAAGGCACTGAAAGTTGTGTTCATTTTAATGTAACTTGTTAAACGTCCACCGCTGAACAAGTTCCATATAAATATTTCCTGATTTAAAAATGGTTTTCCAATGGTCTAGGAGAAAAAGTTGTGAGTATGGCTGCCAATTTTCACATCTGGACACTATGAAATGTAATATGGTCCTTACATTTGTAATCATTTTCCCTATGGCTCAGTAAAATTCCCCTATTAGCCATCATTTATTCAGAATAAGGAAAATTATACAGCCAATAATAGTGCAACTTAACACGATTTAAAAGCATGATGGCTTGTATATCTTAAGACTCCTTATAAATTGGCATCCTTTGTAAACTTAAAACTAGTATAACTAGTCCCTTTTCAGCACCTAAGTCATATACTGTTTTGTTTTGTTTTTTGCTAAATCAAAATGGCCAGGTTTGGCAGGGTTGGTCCAGTTCTTGTCATTATTGAGGCTATCACCTTTAAGATTAACATGGACCCTGGGAATTTGTGTGGCTCCAGAATACTAGGGAATGGACCTGATCCTTGGTGGTCACTACAATCCCACTTACGATTCAGTGGCACTGCTACCTTCTGGTCCTTTGCTGTATCTCCAGACAGGTCACAGTGTCCCCCTGACAGACATCCACAGTCACAGCACTCTCACCCACTGTGGGGCTCTCTCCACTACAGAAAACTGCTCCCCAGAATCCTCCCAACAAATAAACACAAGCACTCCCTTCAGTAAGAAAACAAATCTTCAGTATCTCATAGAAACTCACCAAATCCAAACCCTCCATTCCCCCAGTCCTTTTCCTTTCATCCATCCTTTCCCCAAATGGTCTCCATGGCTTGTTCATGGCTTTTAAAACACAAAGTAGCTTTAATTTCCCTTGGGGCAAGAAATTCAGGAACAAATTGACAAGGCTCCTTTTTAAAGGCAGTGTGCTGGGCCATGTGAGGGACAGAGTGACAAAAATTACTTGCTATTCATTCAGTTGCCCATAAAAGCAAGAATAAACTGAAGTAAAAATCTCAGAGCCACATCCTTCTACAGAAATTATATGGAAGATGGAAACGTGGTCTTGAATAACTGGAGAAAAAAGCAGGGCTCACAGTCAGGCAGACCTAGGTTTCAATGTACGGCAAAAACCACTACAATATTGTAAAGTAGTTAGCCTCCAATTAAAAAAAATAAATTAAAAAAAAAAAGATCTGAGAAACTCTACTCCTAGTATATATGCAAGAAAAACGAAAACATGTCCACACAAAACTTGCACACAAATGGTTATAGTAGTGCTATTCATAGTGTCCCTAACATGGAAACAGTCAAATTTCCAGTCATTGATGAATGGATAAAATGTAGCATATCCATGCAGCGGAATATAACTGAACAATAAAAGGAATACATGTTTTGTATAGCAGAAACTAACATAACATTGTAAAGCAATTGACCTCAAATTTTAAAAAAGGAAGGAGGAAATACTCACTTTGTGTGTGCTCAGTTGCTCAGTTGTGTCTGACTATGCCACTCCATGGACTATAGCCAACCAGGCTCCTCTGTCCATGGGATTTCCCAGGCAAGAATACTGGAGTGGGTTGCCATTTCCTCCTCCAGAGGATCTTCCCAGCCCAGGGACAGAACCCTTATCTCCTGTGTCTCTTGCATTGGCAGGTAGATTCTTTGCCATCACACAACCCGGGAAGAAACCCCAGAAATATTCACTGGTAGGATATTATGGGAAACAAACAGCACTATGAATCTACTGATTGTAAGATAGCATACTGCACAAATCTAACAAAGCATTGAATCCATGTGAAACAAACAATATATTAATTCTACTGATTGTAGGATTATCTTTGAGTTATGTGAATATGAATGCTTTCCATTTGTTTTATTTAAGTATAAACTAAGTCACCTGTTGAGACTGGCTCGACCAGCAGAGTTTCCGAAAGTGCGATACAGCGAGAGAATGAGAAACAAGACACAAGAATTCAGTGAAAAGCGGGGATCAGGGGACCAACACCGCTCCAAGGTGAAGGTGCCGAATCTGAATCCAAACCAGCTTTATTATACTTTCAGCTGTGAATGAAAAAATATGTGAGGAGTTAAGCTATAACTCATGTGGCCTTCAGGACCAAAGAACAAAATGATCATTAACCATTGAGTAATTAAGAAACAGTAATCGATAACAAATCAGTAACTAAGACTAATATTCTTATCTATAGATTTTCCACCAGATTCGTAAAACATGTGACTCTGACACACCAGTTGAGAAACAGTCTGGGGTTGGTTTTCCGACCCCAGGATCATATCTTGTTTTCAAAATTATGAACTGTTCCCTCTGGACTTTTTCCAAGAGTCTCATGCCTTATAGCATCCAATTTATCAATAATTAAAGATTTCTTTTGTGGCCCTTGCCAGGGCCTGCTTTTCTTTTATTCTTCCTGTCTCCTACAGTCACCCAAAACTCATGCTGTATAGGGATTTATGAATTCCAAGGATAACCATTTCAAAGTTTTGTCAAAATAAAAAAAGGAAATGTCAAAAAATGTATAAAGTACTTATGCATGCTCAGTCAGTTCAGTCCAGTCACTCAGTCTGACTCTTTGTGACCCCATGGACTGCAGCACGTCAGGCTTCCTAGTCTATCGCCAACTCACAGAACTTGCTCAAACTCATGTCCATCAAGTCACTGATGCCATCCAACCATCTCACCCTCTGTCATTCCCTTCTTCTCCTACCTTCAACCTTTCCCAGCATCAGGGTCTTTTCCAATGAGTCAGTTCTTCACATCAGTGGCCAAAGTATTGGAGTTTCAGCTTCAACATCAGTCCTTCCAATGAATATTCAGGACTTATTTCCTTTGGGGTTGACTCGGTTGATCTCCTTGCAGTCCAAGGAACTCTCCAGAGTCTTCTCCAACACCACAGTTCAAAAGCATCACTTCTTCGGTGCTCAGCTTTCTTTATAGTCCAACTCCCACATCCATACATGACTATTGGAAAAACCATAGCTTTGACTAGACAGAACTTTGTTGGCAAAGTAATGTCTCTGCTGTCTAGGTTGATGTTGAAGTTGAAACTCCAATTCTTTGGCCACCTCATGCAAAGAGTTGACTCATTGGAAAAGACCCTAATGCTGGGAAGGATTGGGGGCAGGAGGAGAAGGGGGCGACAGAGGATGAGATGGCTGGATGGCATCACCAACTCGATAGACATGGGTTTGGGTAGACTCCGAGAGTTGGTGATGGACAGGGAAGCCTGGCGTGCTGCAGTTTATGGGGTCACAAACAGTCGGACATGACTGAGCGACTGAACTGAACTAAACTGAGGTTGGTCATAGCTTTTCTTCCAAGGAGAAAGCATCTTTTAATTTCATGGCTGCAGTCACAATCTGCAGTGATTTTGGAGCACAAGAAAATAAAGTCTCTCATTGTTTCCATTGTTTACCCATTTTTATTTGCTATGAAGTGATGGGACCAGATGCCATGATCTCTGTTTTTTTAATGTTGAGTTTTAAGCCAATTTTTTCACTCTCCTCTTTCACTTTCATCAAGAGGCTCTTTAGATCTTCTTTTCTTTCTGCCATAAGTGTGGTGTCATCTGCATATCTGAGGTTATTTTTCTCCCAGCAATCTTGATTCCAGCTTGTGCTTCATCCAGCCTGGCATTTCACATGATATACTCTGCATATAAGTTAAATAAGCAGAGTATGCATGCTACAGCACTGATAAAACTGTGAAAACATATTACTGAAAGAAGTCTGCCAAAAAGACCACATGTTGTCTGATTGTATAATATTTGTACAAAATTTCCAAAATAGGCAAACTGATAGAGATAGGAAGCAAATAAGTGGTTGCTTAGGTTCAGTGGGGGGTGCTATGAGGGGAGGGAGGTGATGTAGGTGGAGAAGGAATAATGCATGACTGCTAATGGATGTACAGTTTCTTTGGGGAAGAATGGTAATGTCCTAAAACAAGATTGTGAGGATGGAAAAGTCATTGGAAGGGTTTAACATATTTCTTATTTCAAATCATGACCTGGACAGGACATTATAAGCAAGGCACAGATGTAGATTACACAGAGTCACTTCAATAATATCTAAAACCAGCAAAATTTTGGAGCTCATTAGGATGATTTGTGACCCATTTTTGTTAGTAAATAATTCAATTTACTTAGAGAATGAAAGAAATATATTTTTAATTGTTGGCATATGTTGATTTATAAGTTAATGGGAGCTTTATTTCAGCATTATATTTGTATCTTTATAGAAATGTGGCATTAGTAGTAAAGAACACACCTCCCAATGTAGGAGACACAAAAGATGTAGGTTCGATCCCTGGGTTGGGAAGATCCCCTGGAGGAAGGCATCGCAACCCACTCCAGTATTCTTGTCTGGAGAATCCCATGACAGAGGAGCCTGGTGGGCTACAGTCTATGGGGTTGCAAAGAGTCGGACACAAAAGAAGCAACTTAGCATGCACACCATCACAGAAAATACAAATCATTAACAAGGTACAACTTCTACATATTTCCTGAATATATCAATAGTTCTAGAAAAAGTCCTAGGATTGTTTTGTATTGGATCAGCATGGTCACATGTCCATCACTGAACCAATTACACTGCTTTAGGGGCTGGCTTATTTCATATGTCAGGTCTGCCAAGCACGTAAGAACAAAAAAGACTACAAATATAACTTTGGGAAAAAAATTACCTTTATTTACACTGCAAGAGATGACTGTTTATCAGGCAATACATCCTTATAATTGGCTTGGTTATGACTACAGATATCCTTAATGTATAAATTTGGGATCCATCTACACCTTGGCTCCTCAATATAAAATTCTTATCATTTATTTTATAAAGGAATAAAATTCACAAACTGGAAGAACCTCAAATTCATTTGTTCCAAACCTATCTTATAAATAAAAAAGCTAAAGCACAGAGTGACCAATTCATCAAAGTCGTGTACATCATGGCATGATAGACACTAAATCCGGCTTCTTCCATGCCTCAGAGTGAGTTAAATGGCATTTAGCATGAACCCAAATGACTGTAATATGATGAAAACAGTAATCCCCATTATAAAGGTATAAATTGAGTGCTTTGAGAATTCAAATACAGTAATCATCTTCAGGATGGTGGCAGGCCACACATTTCATCTAGAATGCTCAAACTTACCCCTTTGGATGCTCAACCTATTTTTTTGTATCATTTTATGCAAATTTTTGAAAACTTCATTAAATTCTTCCCTGTCTTTTAATAATAGCAACTGCTGAACATAATTTGGCCTTTTTCATAACTGTGCCATCATAATGAACCACCATCACTGCATAATTTGGTAAAACACACAGTTCCTGTCTGTGTTCTTAATTTTCTGCTTGCCTCTTCCTTATTTAACAACTGTCATTTCCTTACTGCCAGTTTGCTTGCCTCTAACATTCTCTCACCCATTTCTAACTTGTTATTTATGATCTACTTTGAGCTGGGAAGCCAGAAAACCCACAATTATTATGACTTCAGTTAAGTAAGAATAAACAACCTCTAAGTGAAAGCACAGAAGCCTTTAAGAAGGGAAGTCCATGGTTTTAGTCTGTGGATGTGGAAGCTATTTTGAGTACTCAAGAATCTTTTTTGCTTATTTCTGAGTCTGCATTCCAGAAAACAGAGAGTGCTGGGATTTCAAGGAGTACTCTAAATAAACTTTGTAGAGATGTACACTACCAAGGGGTTTCACAAGAATGCAAGATTTGTGTGCTACCAAGTGAGTATGGTTGGTGTGGCAATTGGCTTTGCATTGCAGAATCACTTTTCAGGCCCACTTCAGGAAAGCTCCTAGAATATTGGTCATGGTTTAAGCTCCTAGACTATTGGCCATAATTTAAGCTTTTAAAACTATGAGCCTAGAGTTGTTTTATATCCCAGTTTCCATTGGCAAGACCATAACTCTCAGTCTAGATCCCCAAAGTGCTAAATCATTCTGATAGTTTCTGAGATTTAAACCAGGAGTCTTTTCCCTACCATGAGGGTCATCCAAAATGCCTGCAAGCCAGTATTGTTGTTATAAGCCCACAAAAACTTCAAGCCAGGCCAACATGTCCAGCTCATCTTACCCCAAAATATAGTTTTGCTTAAACCCAGTATTACAGGGATTCATGAAAGAATAGAATCATAGCAAAAATTGTAACTCACATTTCACTGGTTCTGGCCTTTGACAGAAGATTCAAAACCTTCAGCACCCTACAAAATGCCCATCAAATACTTGTGGGGGTCTCCAAAAGTTGACTCAAAAACAAGAGTACTCCTACAAGGCACCACAGTCTCTAACAAGCTGTGAAAATGTTCTTCCATCTTTCACCAGGAAACTGAATTTTCCAACTGATGCTCCAGGTAAGCAGAAGCCTGAAGCACTTTAGGGCTCACAAGGTACCTGGCCCCCCTCCTGCTTCACTATATTAGAGGCATCTCTAAAGTTGTGCTGTTTGTGTTTCAACAACTTTCAAAACTTTCAGGTCACTAGGTCTCTAATCTGTTTAGGACTTGACCATGGGTCACAGATAGGGATGCTTGAGCCAGAAAATAAAGCTGTGGGACAATTACAGTGTCCTACTGAAAAGGACTTTCTCTTTCATTCAATGTCTTGTTCCAGGTATCAATGTCTTGATACCTTTTTCTTCAGGGCAAGTGCTTTCCAAAGGAGAAGTCTCAGCCCCCAGGTAATGAGGCTTCTGGTTGAATTTGCCCAATTTGTTAACATGTTCCCAAAAAAGTCTCAGAATTTAGCTCTGAGGTTGGAAGGAAATGTATGAGAACTATAAGTTCTGATAATCAATACTTTTTCTGTCTCTACCATTATTGTAATTGATCTTCATCCATGTGTGGTACCTAACTATCTATTTTAACTTCCAATTTCATCTTTTCCCTCATCTGTGTCAAATAAATCAATGATCAGTCACCTTGACTTTTAAAAAGAATTCATCACTGAACTGATTCACAAAAATAAAAATTAATTTATTATAGGACTATTCACCTCTTACTTTATCTTCTGCTTCACTAATGATACATTTTCAAAAAGTGACAGCCCCATGCACATACTGCTGCTTTGAATCCCATGATAAAATAGGCTCACAGTAAATGAGCAAAAGAAATATTTGCACTCTGGGGAAATGTGTGAAAGTTGAATGCTGTAAATAGCTCATATTTTCTAGAAGAGTACATTCCTATCAAAAGATAAGTTCATTCAGATATAGCCTCCATTAATTTTCATGTTTCTGAAGCAGATACTATCATTTTCCCTATTCCAGCTAAGAGATACAGCATCCTTCCAGGAAGAGGCAGGGACTAGGTAAGTAAATCAGCTGTGTCAGATGGTTGTATGCCAAGATATCTCAGGTACTGAAATTTCCTTTATAACAAAGTTAAAAATATGTTTTAGACATGCTCAAAATTTTGGAGACTGGATAACCAATTGCAGAGGGTTTTGGGGTAGTAAGAAAAGACATTTTCTCAGCCTGAACATGTGGCAAAGTCCCATAGGCCTGACAGACCTACTCACAGTCTCCTTGGGGAATATAGAATCAATCCATTGTGCCATTGAGACCCCTGCCACCTTGAGGTCAGGCACCCACTCAGCATTTTGGGAGAGGAAATCGAGGGTCAGAATGACTCAGCAATGACTGTACATGCACTTTAATGGGGGCTCAGTGTACCCTCACATACACAGAGGTGTACACACACGTAGTATTTGACCATTGTGTGAAGATTCTAAGTGAGCATGCTTCACTTGAAAAGACAGAGACATCAGCCTTCTCCCGCTCTATTTCTACTTTTCTTCTTCCACCTCCTCTCCCCCTTTCTCCTTCTACTCCTTCTTCTTTCTTCTTGCCTGTGTTCCCTTCAAGCACACCTCCCCTCCTCTTTCTTCTGTAGTCCCTATCACCTTTGCCCTCTTCTGCTTTGCGGGGCACTGCAGAGACCATGTCCTGAACTCCAAAATCACTGCAGACAGTGACTGCAGCAGTGAAACTAAAAGATGCTTGCTTCTCATAAGGAAAGCTATGACAAAGCTAAACAGAGTATTAAAAAGCAGAGACATCACTTTGCTGACAAAGGTCTGTCTAGTTAAAGCTATAGTTTTTCCAGCAGTCCTGTACAGATGTAAGAGTTACACCATAAAGAAGGCTGAGCACTGAAGAGTTAATGCTTTTGAACTATGGGGCTGGAGAAGACTATTGAGAGTCCCTTGGACTGCAAGGAAATCAAACCAGTCAATCCTAAAGGAAATCAACCCTGAATATTCATTGGAAGGACTGATGTGGAAGCTTAAGCTCCAGTCCTTTGGCCGCTTGATACAAAGAGCCAACTGACTGATAAAGATCTGATGCTGGGACAGATTCAAGGCAGGAGGAGAAGAGGGTGGTAGACGATGAGATGAGATGGTTGGATGGCATCACCGACTCAATGGTCATGAGTTTGAGCAAATTCTGGGAGACAGTGGAGGACAGAGGAGCCTGGCATGCTACAGCCCATGGGATCACAGAGTCAGACAGGACTTAGCAACTGAATAACAACTACTACCTCTCTGGGCTTATACATTTATTCCACAGCTAATAAAGCTGGAAAAGGTCAGTTTTCATTCCAACCCCAAAGAGAAGCAATGACAAAGAATGTTAAAACTACCATACAATTTCACTCATCTCACACACTAGTAAAGTAAAGCTCAAAATTCTCTAAGCCAGGCTTCAACAGTACATGAACTTCCAGATATTCAAGTTGGATTTAGAAAAGGCAGAGGAACCAGAGATCAAATTGCCAACATCCGTTGGATCATCGAAAAAGCAAGAGAATTTCAGAAAAAAACATCTACCTCTGCTTTATTGATTTCACCATAGCCTTTGACTGTGTAGATCACAACAAACTGTGGAAAATTCTTAAAGAGATGGGAATACCAGACTACCTTACCTGCCTCCTGAGAAATCTGTATGCAGGTCAAGAAGGAACAGTTAGAACTGGACGTGGAACAACAGACTGTTTCTAAATTGGGAAAGGAGTATGATAAGGCTGTATATTATCATCCTGCTTATTTAACTTCTATGCAGAGTACATCATACAAAATGCCAGGCTGGATGAAGCACAAGCTGGAATCAAGATTGCCAGGAGAAATATCAATAACCTCAGATACGCAGATGATACCACCTTTATGCTAGAAAGTGAAGAGGAACTGAAGAACCTCTTGATAAATGCGAAAGACGAGAGTGAAAAAGTTGGCTTAAAGATCAACATTCAGAAAACTAAGATCATGGCATCCAGTCCACCACTTCATGGCAGATAGATGGGGAAACAGTGGCTAACTTTATTTTTCTGGGCTCCAAAGTCACTGCAGATGATGACTGCAGCCATGAAATTGAAAGACGCTTGCTCCTTGGAAGAAAAGCTATGACCAACCTAGACAGCATATTAAAAAATAGAGGCATTACTTTGCCAACAAAGGTCCATCTAGTCAAAGCTATGGTTTTTCCAGTAGTCATGTATGGATGTGAGAGTTGGACTATAAAGGAAAGTGAAGTGAAGTCAATCAGTCATGTCCAACTCTTTGCGACCCCATAGACTGTAGGCCACCAGACTCCTCCATCCAAGGAAGTTTCCAAGCAAGGGCACTGGAGTGGGTTACCCTTTCCTTCCCCAGAGGATCTTCCTGACCCAGCAATTGAACCCAGTTCTCCCACATTGCTGGCAGATGCTTTACCATCTGAGCAACCAGGGAAGCCCTACTATAAAGAAAGCTGAGCGCCAAAAAATTGATGCTTTTGAACTGTGGTGTTGGAGAAGACACTTGAGAGTCGCTTGTACTGCAAGGAGATCCAACCTGTCCATCCTAAAGGAAATCAGTCCTTAATATTCATTGGAAGGACTGATGCTGAAGCTGAAACTCCAATTCTTTGGCCACCTAATGTGAAGAATTGACTCACTGGAAAAGACCTTGATGCTGGGAACGATTGAAGGCAGGAGGAGAAGGGGACGACAGCGGATGAGATGGTTGGATGGCATCACCATTTCGATGGACATGAGTTTGAGCAAGCTCCGGGAGTTGGTGATGGACAGGGAGGCCTAGCGTGCTGCAGTCCATGGGGTCGCAAAGAGTCGGACACCACTGAGCAACTGAACTGAACTGAAGCTCCTCAAAACCAAGGATACTCTTAGAACACAGATCCTTATGAGTAGCACAATTGCTGTCTTCAGTCAAAGGCAGAGCACAGAGGAGAAATTAGGTGTCCTAGGTCATCCGCGGTCCCTTACACACACAAACATGCTCTGCTTCCCTCAGGCTCTCATTGCAAGATTTGCCCAGGCCTCTCACCGTCCCCTGTGGATAGCACAACCCTCAGGAAGTCTTCTTGGATCTTACAATCCAACCCAGTCCCAGAGCCACACTATGATTTTGCACATTTCCATTATTACTTTGTCCCTGTGTCATCACAACATATATTTCATCAGCCTCTTGCTGTTTTAATCGGCATTTCAAGGAAGAAAAAGATGTATAGAGGGCTCTGTTTGGAGAACAAGTAATTTAGTTCAGTGTTGCCGAGGGTAAGGTGAGCCTCAATCGTTCAATTGTCACTCCCATAAACTACTAAAATTGTTCTACTGAAATAGCTATTTGAATGTTTGAAAAGTCTGTTAAAAATGAATCTTTGAATACCTGAACCTTGCACCTCTTCCCTGTATATAAAAGGAATACAGGATTTTTTAAATGCTTCTTTTTGCTTTAGTTCTTTTTTTTAGTCATTGAACTGCATGTTCTTTTATAGATCATTCTTATTTCTCTTCTGAGAATAGGAAAATGGGAGACACTTTAAGGGATTTTTTTTCAATTAAAATGAGTTGCAGAAAACTAAGAAATGTAACACTTCATTAGCAAGCATTTAATTCCCTAGCTTTTTATTTTTAAGGAAATTAAAAAACCATATGCTCTCTGGTACCATTTGTGTCTTTCAACTGCAGTACACATTATAAGCTAGAACAGGGAATTTTTTTAATAAATATGAGGTGCTAACAAAAGACTTCAACCAGAATCACTAACTGTGATTTCTGTCATTTAATGCCGATGAATGTAAGTTGTTTTTGCCTGAAGAAGCAAGAAGAATGATTAAAAAGCATGTATTAGAAACTGCACACACTACTGATGCAATATTTTAGTGTGTTGGCTTAAAATGGTGGATGTCTAACTACGGTCACTTGTTTATGGTGCTTCTAGTAAGTAAAGGTGCTTGTTTCTCATAAAAATATTAAACATAATATTTGCAATAATGCCGTCTATATTAGAAAAGCCAACCTAAACATGAAACATTTTTGCCTTTAAATAGCATTTTTAGAGATCATAATAAGATGCCGTCAGTTCTAACACATTCAGAATGGCAGAAGATAGTTAACAATTTTTGATATGCTGAGAGAGATTTCATACATGTTATATACATAGTCAAAATTCTCACAGAATTCAAGTCCGGTCAAAATATATTTTGCATAAAGCAACTAGGGAACAAAATTTAATTTTTTCCTGATGATACTTCAAAAATCATTTGAATATCTGGTAGTTTGTGTATTATAGCTATGTACAGCCATTCTCACTGTACTATACATGCATTTCAAGTATATCTGCTGGGCATTTTACAAACTGTTTGAATTCTGCATAAAGGGAAATTTAACATAAATTGGAATTCTGCAACATACTTTCTCCTGGCTTTTGGCTGTCAAGATATTGTCCCAACATTAAGCATGTAAGAAATAGCCCCACAAGAAGAATTTTAAAAACTAAATGTCAAAGATTGTAATGCAGTATCCTGGAACTAAATTAATATTGCTGTATTCTCTCATAAAAAGAACAATATTAACTCTATCTTTTTCTCACTTCTTTTTCTTTCTTCTGACCTTTAGACCAGACCAAAATTCTATTACAGTCTATCTGCATTTTGATCCTTTAATATGACATCTAAGTATTAACAACTTCTTATATGTGGTATTATAGTCACACATAAATGCACATATAATCACCAAAGGTTAACCAGCGTAACTCTTGATTGAAGTAAGCCACTTACACATGATTTCAAAAGCTTTCTGAACTACTTCAGTGAGGCCTCTTTCAAATGAGGCTTTCAAAATTACTTCTAATTAAAAAAAAACAAAAAACTAGAGCTCCTCTCTAGAATGCATTAATCACAGTTCAGCTTTTGTTTTTCTCTCTTTCTTTTCCCTTCTTTTTAATTGCCAGGAAAGAAAGGGTTAAACACTCAGTTGTGTCCAACTCCTTGCAACTCATGGACTGTAGCCCACCAGGTTCCTTTGTCCATGGAATTCTCCAGGCAAGAATACTGGAGTGGGTAGCCATTTCCTTCTCCAGGGGATTGTCCGGACCTAGGAATCAAAAATGTCTTTCTCACACTGCGGACAGATTCTTTACCATCTGAGCCACCAGCTTCTATCAACTCATTCATAGTCTATGACCAATGCTAAAGATTTTTTAAATACATATTCTAGAAAAATATCACAGGATTTTTACTCAATGTTTCTTGGCCTTATTTCCTTTAAATAAAATATTTTCCATTTCATAAATCTAAGCAAATATAATGAGCAATTTGTGACAAAGGGTGACAATTTAGAGACAGAGGGTATGTATTTTACATGCTGACTACAAAAAAGATGGAAATTTCAGCTGAGCTCTTTATCTGCCACTTACCATTCTTAGAATAATGGCTGATAATGACAGAAATCACCCTGGCTAATAGCACTATTAACATCTTCCATATTAGCTTACACTCTTGCTGTATATGAGTTCCTTTTGTAAATTTTTAAAGTTCTATCTGGATTTTCTATGAAAAAAAAAAAGAAACATGACAATGTGGGAATTTAACTTAAGCCACAAATATTCACCAGCTTGCAAGATGCCTTCCATCCTTAGTGATCTTTTGTTAAAACCAGCAGATCTTGACTTTGTACTCAAATCATAATTTGCTTTTCAGAGCTCTTTGAACCTGACCTATAAAAATCTCTTATGGAACCAGTGGGTCATTAGGTGGTTCAATAATCATTAGATATATTTATCTTTCTGAACCAACATGAGGCCAAGACACAGTGTGACAGTGATGCATACATCTTTCCAGAGGCTGAAATTTCACAGACTCTCTGGGTATTATTTTCTAGTATTGACATGAATACACATGCATTGGAATTGAAAGTACAAAACTATTATGCACAAAATGTCCCAGGTAAAATGTTATAGTTTTTGTTTGTTTGTTGTGTTCTGTTTGCCTTGGTGACTTCAAAACAACACAATTAACTTATAGAAAGAGCATCAGCTGGAAAATCCACAATTAGATATGTGGCTCCTTTTCTTGAGTAACTTTTGCATAATTTCTCTTGGCCAGTTTCTGCTTCTTATGATGAATCACAGGGCCTTTGCAGAGAGATAAAAACAAAACACCTAGGTCTTTTGAGCCAAGATGATTACAGCTGAAAAGAATGGATTCATTTCTTGAAGATGGGGGATGTTAAAAACATAGTTATAGCTTGACTAGAAAGGGATTTTGCTGCCTAAAAGATATGGTATATTTGTTTCCTGTAATTGTAAACACAAATAATCCATTTGCAGCAACATTTCTCAATTTATTGTTTATAAACCAACTTCATTTTAAATCAACAGAATAAGTTCCAACAGCACATTTGTAACTTAGTGTTTGGGAGCTCAGAATGTATTTTACGATAGATGAAATGTTATGAATATTGTTTAGGCAGCTAGGCAAGACCACAAAACGTATTTCATATTTTTCATCATTTTGATGTATTTATCAAGCACCAACCAGGCACAATCTAAGAAACTGGGGATGCTAGTATAATAGGTGAGGCCTATGTCCATAATTATGCTCAGGCTTTAGACCGGGAGTACATACAGGCTTTACAACAGTGATCTATTAATATATAAACCACTCCTGAACCCCCAACAAAATTTTTTATGCAAACAAGTCAACCTAAAGAAAATAAATCTTGGGGCCTTTCCTGGTAGTTCAGTGGTTAAGAATCCACCTTGCAATGCAGAGGATGGGGATTCAATCCCTGGTGGGGGAACTAAGATCTCACATGCTGGAAGGCAATGAGTCTGCACAGTACAATTACTGAGCCCGTGCACCAAAACAAAAGATCCCACATGACACAACTGGGATATGATGCAGCCAAATAAATAAATATTAAAACAAAAGAAGTCTTTAAAGAACACAATCAAGAATATTGATGTATCTCCTATTACTATAGAAATTGAACAAAGTTTGCTTTTGTGACACCGTGCAGCAGTGAAATAGTGGAGCTGCAGGCAGATTTGCCAGTGCCGATGCTTTTCTGGTTTGTCTTGCCTGGGTTATTAAAGCAAGTTGAAGCTCCAGGCAGTAGGGCTGCTCCCAGCCTGCATGAAGTCAGGGTACAGTGAACCAGAAGGGCTACAATTAGTTACCACCCCTGGCAATCCTAAGGCTAAAGGGTGATTGATTTTATGCAATGAAGACATGCATTCCTGAAGGTCCTTCCATAATTGCCTTATTCAAGATTAATTTTCCCATAAATACAATGGAGTAGTACTCAGCCATAAAAAGGAATGAAATTAGGTCTTTTGCAGAAATATGGATGGACCTAGAGACTGTCATACAGAGTGAAGTAAGTCAGAAACAGAAAAACAAATACCGTATATTAACTCATGCAAGTGGAATCTAGAAAAATGGTATGAAAGTGAAAGTCGCTCAGTCATGTCAGACTCTTTGTGACCCCATGGACTATACAGTCCTTGAAATTCTCCAGGTGGAGTGGGTAACCTTTCCCTTCTCAAGGGGATCTTCCCAAACCAGGGATCGAATCCAGGTCTCCCGCATTGTAGGTGGATTATTTACTGCTGAGCCAAAATGGTATCAGTACAGTTCAGTCGCTCAGTCATGTCCGACTTTTGCGACCCCATGAATCACAGCACGCCAGGCCTCCCTGTCCATCACCAACTCCCGGAGTTCACCCAAACCCATACCCATCAAGCTGGTGGTGCCATGCAGCCACCTCATTCTCTGTCGTCCCCTTCTCCTCCTGCCCCCAATCCTTCCCAGCATTAAGGTCTTTTCCAATGAGTCAACCCTTTGCGTGAGGTAGCCAAAGTATTGGAGTTTCAGCTTCAACATCAGTCCTTCCAATGAACATCCAGGACTGATCTCCTTTAGGATGGACTGGTAGGATCTTCTAGCAGTCCAAGGGACTCTCAAGAGTCTTCTCCAACACCACAGTTCAAAAGCATTTAATTCTTCGTTGCTCAGCTTTCTTCACAGTCCAACTCTCACATCCATACATGACTACTGGAAAGACCAGAGCCTTGACTAGACGGACCTGTGTTGGCAAAGTAATGTCTCTGCTTTTTAATATGCTATCTAGGTTGGTCATAAGTTTCCTTCCAAGGAGTAAGCAGCTTTTAATTTCATGGCTGCAATCACCATCAGCAGTGATATTGGAGCCCAGAAAAATAAAGTCTGACACTGTTTCCACTGTTTCCCCATGAATTTCCCATGAAGTGATGGGACCAAATGCCATGATCTTAGTTTTCTGAATGTTGAGCTTTAAGCCAACTTTTTCACTCTCCTCTTTCATTTTCATCAAGAGGCTCTTTAGCTCTTCTTCGCTTTCTGCTATAAGGGTGGTGTCATCTGCATATCTGAGGTTATTGATATTTCTCCCGGCAATCTAGATTCCAGCTTGTGTTTCTTCCAGCCCAGCATTTCTCATGATGTACTCTGCATAGAAGTTAAATAAGCAGGGTGACAATATACAGCCTTGATGTACTCCTTTTCCTATTTGGAGCCAGTCTGTTGTTCCATGTCCAGTTCTAACTGTTGCCTCCTGACCTACATACAGGTTTCTCAAGAGACAGGACAGATGGTCTGGTATTCCCATCTCTTTCAGAATTTTCCACAGTTTATTGTGATCCACACAGTCAAAGGCTTTGGCATAGTCAATAAGGCAGAAATAGATGTTTTTCTGGAACTCTCTTGCTTTTGCGATGATCCAGCGGATGTTGGCAATTTGATCTCTGGTTCCTCTGCCTTTTCTAAAACCAGCTTGAACATCTGGAAGTTCATGGTTCACATATTGCTGAAGCCTGGCTTGGAGAATTTTGAGCATTACTTTACTAGCGTTTGAGATGAGTGCAATTGTGTGGTAGTTCAAGCATTCTTTTGCATTGCCTTTCTTTGGGATTGGAATGTAAACTGACCTTTTCCAGTCCTGTAGCCACTGCTGAGTTTTCCAGATTTGCTGGCATATTGAGTGCGGCACTTTCACAGCATCATCTTTCAAGATTTGAAATAGCTCAACTGGAATTTCATCACTTCCACTAGCTTTGTTCATAGTGATGCTTTCTAAGGCCCACTTGACTTCACATTCCAGGATGTCTGGCTCTAGGTGAGTGATCACACTATCTATGCCCCGACCAGTAACGCTGAAGAAGCTGAAGTTGAACGGTTCTATGAAGACCTACAAGACCTTTTAGAACTAACATCCCAAAAAGATGTCTTTTTCATTATAGGGGACTGGAATGCAAAAGTAGGAAGTCAGGAAACATCTGGAGTAACAGGTAAATTTGGCCTTGGAGTACAGAATGAAGTAGGGCAAAGGCTAACAGAGTTTTGCCAAGAGAACGCACTGGTCATAGCAAACACCCTCTTCCAACAACACAAGAGAAGACGCTACATATGGACATCACCAGATGGTCAACACTGAAATCAGATTGATTATATTCTTTGCAGCCAAAGATGGAGAAGCTCTATACAGTCAGCAAAAACAAGACCGGGAGCAGACTGTGGCTCAGATCATGAACTCTTTATTGCCAAATTCAGACTTAAATTGAAGAAAGTGGGGAAAACCACTAGACCAGTCAGGTATCATCTTAATCAAATCCCTTATGATTATACAGTGGAAGTGACAAATAGATTTAAGGGACTAGATCTGATAGAGTGCCTGATGAACTATGGACAGAGGTTCATGACACTGTACAGGAGACAGGGATCAACATAATCCCAATGGAAAAGAAATGCAAAAAAGCAAAATGGCTGTCTGAGGAGGCCTTACAAATAGCTGTGAAAAGAAGAGAAGTGAAAAGCAAAGGAGAAAAGGAAAGATATTCCCATCTGAATGCAGAGTTCCAAAGAATAGCAAGGAGATATAAGAAAGCCTTTCTCAGTCATCAATGCAAAGAAATAGAGGAAAGCAACAGAATGGGAAAGACTAGAGATCTCTTCAAGAAAATTAGAGATACCAAGGGAACATTTCATGCAAAGATGGGCTCAATAAAGGACAGAAATGGTATGGACCTAACAGAAGCAGAAGATATTAAGAAGAGGTGGCAAGAATACACAGAAGAACTGTACAAAAAAGATCTTCACGACCAAGATAATCACTATGGTGTGATCACTCACAATGGTATAGATGATCTTATTTGCAAAGCAGAGATATAGACATAGACACAGAGAACAAATACATGGACAGCAAGAGGGAAAGGGTGGAGTGGAAGTAATTGGGAGATTGGGATTGACACATATACACTATAGATAGTATGTGTTTTTGTTGTTCAGTTTCTCAGTCCCGTCCAACCCTTTGCAACACCCATAATATGTATAAAGTAGATAACTAATATATAGCAAGGAAACTCTACTGAATGCACTGTGGTGACCTGAATAGGAAAGAAGTCCAAAAGGGAAGGTATATATGTACAGAAATGACTGATTCACCTTGCTGTACAGCAGAAACAAACACAATATTGCAAAACAACTACACTCCCAAAAATTAATTAAAAAAAAAAATAAATGGAAAATATGGCACCAGGTCCCATCACTTCATGGCAAATAGAAGGGGAAAAAGTGGAAGCAGTAACATATTTTATTCTCTTGGACTTCAAAAATCACTGCAGATGGTGACTATAGACATCAAATTAAAAGATACTTACTCCTCAGAAGGAAAGCTATGACAAACCTAGACAGAATATTAAAAAGGAGAGATGTCACTTTGCTGACAAAGGTCCACATAGTCAAAGCTACAGTTTTCCCAGTAGTCATGTATGGATGAGAGAGCTGAACAATAAAGAAGGCTGAGTGCTGAAGAGTTGTGGTGCTGGAGAAGACTCTTGGATTGCAAGGAGATCAAATCAGTCAATTTCAAAGGAAATCAACCCTGAATACTCACTGGAAAGACTGTTGGGAAAGCTCCAAAACTTTGGCCACCTGATGTAAAGATTCGACTCATTGGAAAAGACCCTCATTCTGGGAAAGATTAGAGACAAAAGGAGAAGGGGGTGGCAGAGGATAAGAAGGTTAGATGGCATCACCGACTCAACGGACATCAGTTTGAGCGAACTCCAGGAGATGGTAGAGGACAGAGGAGGCTGGCATATGCTGCAGTCCATCGAGTTGCAGAGAGTCCGACATGACTTAAGAGACTGAATAACAAGAATCGGGGGTGCATCCTGATCTGAATAAATGTACAATCTTGAGAATGTATCTTTGCTTATTGTTGCTTTTATAACTTTCGCAACATTATCACGGATATTTCGCAGAGTGCTCCTTCCTAAACAAGTGTGGCAGTAGTTTCCTTCCCTCTAACTTTGGTTCTAGAGTTACTGGTACTCAGGTGAGTTGCTCAGCACAAGTCCCTTCTCCACCACTTGCTGAGTGCTCATGATACTGTTAGACAATATTTCTTAAGATGTCATATATAATCACCATGAAGGTTAAAAGAAGAGTAAAATAGTAAACAAAGCCTTTCCTCTAAGAAGTCCCAGTCTCTGGAAAACTGTGATATGGTAAGTTGTCACTTGTTTACCAGCTGCAGAAGAAACGGCCTAGTTTGCCATTTACTGGGCCTGTCAGCATCGAAATTATACAAGTCTCAATTTTGTTGGTTCTGTTTTTGTTCTTGATTTGGAGCATAGGAGGAAACTCTCTGGATGGAGATTTTTAGCATAAATGCAGAACATACAAGTAGGACCTCGGGTTCCTCCTGAATGTTGGGGTTGTGAGAAAAGTGTGAGAAAAGTTACCACAGTGATGTCAGTCAGTTCTCTAATTTGATATAACAGTTAAGATTTTATTAATATTTTGTCATATTTCAAACTACCATAATTCAAATTTGTATAAAATATAGGCAGTTTCTCACAGAATAAGTTTTTGTTCTTATTCTGTTCTTACTCTGCATGGTATGATCTGTGACACAAGGGGTTACACCTTGGTCTTCACATGAGGGAAGCAGTCGGTTTTGAAGGAAGAGGAAGTGATAGCAAGGATCAGAGGGAAAAAATAAACATTTGGGCCCTGAAGCTTGACTGGCTAGATTCAGCAAGTGTTCTTACCCAGACCCCTGCCCAATGAGCTGAAGCAAAGGCCAGGATCTCATTCCACAGAGTCCAGCATGCCTGGGAAACACGGCCTGATGAAATTAATGGGAAACATGCAATATCCCGCAACAGGACGATAAACATGAAAGTTCAGCACCACCTGGTAGAGTCTTTAAGGATAAACATCTAAGAGCCTCTTTATTCTGTTAATTTAGTTTTGCATGGTGAGAGTCCAATGTTCAAAAAGTCAGTATGATAAAACATTGAAGAAAGGGTATTTATAAAAATAACAGAAATTGGAAAATGTGATTTTTTAAGAGATATCCCTAGAAAAGTACTAATTTGTGACCTAAACCCTTTCTTTGAGCCTTGATGGTGATTGGTACTTTTTTGTGTATCTCCTTTTCTCAGTAAACCCTAGGTTTTTATCCTTTTGGTATTGTGGTGTTTTTCTAAGCTTTATCATTTTTCTACCTCTAAAGTAAAAGAAAGCATATGTGGGTTTCTCAACATAATCCCAGTGACATTTTAAAAAATCCTTTTGTAATTCTCTCTCCTTAAACTGGTGCTTTTATTTGTGCCTCGTGGAATTGTTCATGGGGGTTATTGCTATGAAAACCTATGCAGAAACTTCTATGTGATTGTCTACTAATACCCAGAGATTCTTTGTCTCCTAAATGTTTTGCAGCATATGGCTACTGACAGCACATTCTTTTTGAATTTAGTGTCTAGAATTATTACCTTACATTTCTATCTACTGAATTACAGATAGCACTTATTACATAGCCTCTTTCTAGTCAGCAAGATCCCTCCTATCTATGGCGACCTTTCGCCTAGCATCCCTCACCATCATTGTATGTCATTTGCACATTTCATCATTGTCAATTCATGTTTCATTTTGCAAGTGATTGCTCCATTTATATATTTTAGTTGTCTTTCATGCTTCATGTGAGGTTCTACCTGATGCTTTTATAAAGCAAGAGTTAAAATTTTAACCAGGTGAAACTTTAACTTTTTAAATCTCTTCAGTATGTTTCATTACAGTAAGAAAATACACCAAAGTCTCCTGAAAGTGTTATCTTTGGGGCTGTGACTCTTTTAACACCTTTAATGATGAAGAACATTTTGGCAACTAACATTAGATTTTTGTCCAAGGCAAACTTACTGTAGGGAGTGATCATTGTATTTGGAGCATGCCATTTACCTAATTATGTTTATAATCCCAAGAAAACAAATGACATACATCACTGTAAATTTTCTGTGCAGAATTTTCTGGTAAAATCATTAGTATTCAAAACTTCCCTGTATTTTAAGATAGTTCTAAATTATAACATTTTCCTGGTTAAAATCAAGTATAATTCTATAGTGATAAGGCTTTTTAGACTTTTATCCTGACATTCTAAAACAGGCCACAAAATTTTTTAAATTGCAGTTTTTTGACTTTCTAAATTGCTTTGTTCTTATGTCCTTATTTTATTCTGTGATTACATTTCTAAGTTACACAATTAAAAGGTAACGCTGGGAGATCCTCATTAGACTGTGGACTCCTACAGGGAGGAGACACCATCTTATTTATCTTTGTAACTCTGGTACCCTTTTAGAAAATAACCCTGATAGCAATATAAAACAAATTTATCAAATTGATTTTTGAATGCATTAACTTTTTTCCCTGAACAGTCTCAGTGCATTGCTAATTTCCTATTAAATTCACTACCATTCTCAGGTTTTTCTCATTCTGCTCTGCTGTACTTTGTATTGTATCCTCCATTGTAGAATCAAACATATTTTACACTTTTAAATTAAATTTTATTATACAATGTATACTCAAAAAAGAAAAATTAGGAAATACAAAAACCCAAAAGTCCCTGAATTCCTCACCCAGAGAGAGACATGATGATTTAAGTGGATGTAATGTAAGCCTTCCCCCTCTGCATATAAATGCAACAAATATATGTTCTGTGTATGTGCAAAAATCGTGACCATACTACCTATGCTGCTTTGTTACATCTGTAGCATCTTTATAGGTCAATAAAGATACAATTATAGCATCATTTTTTACTAATGGCATTTTGTTCCACCACAGATTTTCATATAAATTATTTGCTAAAATGCTGTATACTGGCAGCCCATGACTCAGGGCCTACAACTACTTTGATTTTGCCTTCATATAATTTTAAAAGTTGGAAGATAGCTTACAAAAAAATATGGATTTCTAATTTATTTTGGTAAGTCAAAAACTGGCAAGCCTGACCCAACACCCCCACAGGGCAGCCTCCGCTAGAGCTGCCTGCATGATTTGCCACATTTCTAACTCACCACTAATCCCTATTGTCCTACACCCAGCCTCCTTTACTAATTTCAGTTACCTTTCACTTGACTTATTCGCTCTGGGTAAACAATTCCCTGTTTGAGGTGGTTTTTCCTTATTACAAAAGCGTTATGATGAATAATCATCTTTGTACATTCTTTTGTTTTGTTTTTCCATTAGAATAAGGTTCTAGTAGTGGAATTGCTGAGCTAAAAAGAATTTTTAAGTCTTGATTTCTCTCACCAAATTTACACTCTAACCATTGGATTCCATGAAAATCTGTTTCAAACCACCAGCGCTCCTCTCCTCTGTTCATGTGGGCCACAGTATTCTACTGATCTTTACTGATCTGGAAAGGATAAACAAAATGATAATCCTCATTGTCAGCAAGGGTGAGACAGAGGATGGCTATCCCATACTTGCATAAATCAGTATTTCTCAAGCCGATTATCTGCATTGCAAATATTCACCTATTTCTCCCTTAGTCAATGATCATTTCTAAAGCATAATTAGACATGGAATTTTCAGTCTACTCATTTTTATTAATCATAATACCAAACCACACTTTTCCATAGATTCCTTGCCTGCACTTCTATTCTGTTATCTTCTTGTGTAACTGAGGAAACTTATAGAAGGAGGTTAAGCTAAAAATATTTTGCCATAGCTGAAACTATATGCTGAGTCTACTTGATATAAAAAAAAAAAATCAGTTTCCATGTTATTGTCCTCGACTTCCTAATACATGGATCAGGTTGATTTCTATACATCCTATGCTATTAAAGCAGTTCTGATGAGAGAGAAAAAATAAGAGGAAAAATGACTGTGATATGTTAGATTCTGATTTATTTTCATACAAATTGTTATTGTTCAGTCGCTAAGTCATGTCTGACTTTTTGCAACACCACGGACTGCAGCATGCCAGGCTTCCTTGTCCTTCACCATTTCCCAGAGTTTGCTCAAACTCATGTCTGTTGAGTCAGTGATGCCATCCAACAACCTCATCCTCTGTCACTCCCTTCTCCTGCCCTCAATCTTTCCCAAAATCAGGGTCTTTTCCAATAAGTCCAATACAACTCTTTGTCAAAGTATTGGAGCTTCAGCTTCAGCATCAGTCCTTCCAGTGAATATTCACGGTTTACCACCTGACCTGCCTCCTGAGAAATCTGTATACAGGTCAAGAAGCAACAGTTAGAACTGTGCATGGAACAGACTGGTTCCAAATTTGGGAAAGGAAAACGTAAAAGTTGTATATTGTCACCCTGCTTATTTAACTTATATGCAGAGTACATCATAGGAAATGCTGTGTTGGATGAAGCACAAGCTGGAATCAAGATTGCTGGGAAAAATATTAATAACCTCAGATATGCAGATGACACCACCCTTATGGCAGAAAGTGAAGAGGAACTAAAGAGCTTCTTGATGAAAGTGAAAGAGGAGAGTGAAAAAGTTGACTTAAAACTCAACATTCAAAAAGCGAAGATCATGGCATCCAGTCCCATCACTTCATGGAAAATAGATAGGGAAACAATGGAAATGATGAAAAACTTTATTTTCTTGTGCTCCAAAATCACTGCAGATGGTGACTGCAGCCATGAAATTAAAAGACTCTTGCTTCTTGGAAGAAAAGTTCTAACCAATCTAGACAGCATATGGAAAAGCAGAGACATTACAGTACTTTGCCAAAAAAGGTTCATCTAGTCAAAGCTTTGGTTTTTCCAGTAGTCAGAGATGGATGTGAGAGCTGGACTATAAAGAAAGCTGAGCGCCAAAGAATTGATGTTTTTTAACTGTGGTGTTGGAGAAGACTCTTGAGGGTCTCTTAGACTTCAAGGAGATCAGTCCTAAAGGAAACCAGTCAACCAGTCAATCCTAAAGGAAATCAGTCCTGAATATTCATCGGAAGGACTGACGTTGAAGCTGAAACTCCAATATTTTGGCCACCTGAGGTGAAGAACTGACTCATTGGAAAAGACTCTGATTCTGGGAAAGATTGAAGGCAGGAGGAGAAGGGGATGACAGAGGATGAGATGGCTGGATGGCATCACTGACTCAATGGACATGAACTTGAGTAAGCTCCGCTAGTTGGTGATGGACAGGGAAACTTGTCATGCTCCAGTCCATGGGGTCTCAAAGAGTCGGACACAACTGAGCAACTGAACTGAATTGATTTCCTTTTGGATTGACTGGTTTGATCTCCTTGCTGCCCAACGGACTCTGAAGAGTCTTCTCCAGCACCACAGTACGAAAGCATCAATTCTTCAGTGCTCTGCCTTCTTTATGATCCAGCTCTCACATCTGTACATGACTACAGGAAAAACCATAGCTTTGACTATAAATCATGGAAGCCCCATAATTAAGCCTGGTCCTAAACTGTCACTTTTTGAAGGACTGGGAACCCAGAGATTTCTTCTATATTTCATACATATACCTCTCTTCAATACTTGGCTTCTTCACATATAGATGATGGACAATACATATTCGTTAAATCCAATGAATTTCACAACTAAACAAATTAGTTCTGCTAAAAAAAATAAAGAAAGGAAATCCTTCCAAGTGATTTACCCAAGTTTCCCCTTAATGACAAATGACAATTAGATCCATAATTCTGCCCGTGTTCAATCAATTCTTAACCTCATCACAAAAGAAAAGACTTCAGTTTTGAAATAACACAAGAAAGGATATGTGTGATATAATGTTCTTTAGCTTTAAAAAGACTTTATAGTTTTCAATTATTATGTTTAAGTAATTTCATCAGCTGTATCTATAGTTATATACACACATATAATTTATATATACTGACTCACAACCATGTGTATATACAATCACTTATTCCATATATAATAGATAAAACTACAGTACATTCCTAGCTTTTGCAGATAAAACTATTTGTAAAAGATTATCATAATTAACAAATACATAGTTCAAAACATCACACATCCATGAAAATTCCTAAAGAGAATAAACTTTCCATGGACACAATATATCTTTGGGGGTAATCATATTTCTCCTTACCCAGTAAATCTTGAAAGCCATGGCAACTTCGAAACCTGAAGACAGACACACTGAAGAGACTAGTTTCTCTTCTGCCATAAGATACTGATGAAAGATGCTCACATCAGCATACACTGCAGAGTTATCATCAATGAAAGTTTTTTTTTCCTCCAAGAAATAATAGAAATAGAGATGAGCTAGGGTTACTTCATAAATCATATTTTGAATTGTGAATTTTTTCAGGTGACTTAACTGAAGGGTGGAAGATGGGAAGCCATTTGCCATTTAATCCATTTCATTTAAAGGATCACTAGCTATATTTAATGACATCCAAAAATAAACTCTTCAGAAGCTGAAATACTAGGCTAGGAAGGCAGGCAGTGGAATCAGGAAGGCTATTCTAGTTTTATCTCATTTTGTTGGAGGGCAAAGGCAGCTTCTCATTCATAATAAGAAACTGACCCCAAAGTGACAGAAGGTAAAAAAACTATTCTAGGCTCATGGAACCTGAGTTGGCAATTGATATCTATCCACAATAGCAGCAAAATGTTTCCTTCTATAAACATTCAAGACAGAGAGAGACTCTGCCTCTTAGGAAGCTAGAAACTGTGGAGGTTATTAATTCATCTAAAAAATGTGAGAGAGTTTTATGTAGCAAAATATACGCTGACCAGGTACTTGATTTTGTGCAAGCAGTTCTTATAGATTACATAATGCACACTTTTTAAAGGACCCGAGACTCACCAGGGACCTATTTCACTGAACACTCCCAACATCCATTGTAATTGGGCCTTTTTATTCAAGAGTAGCTCTATTGCATCAACATTGTTGAACTGTATAAGAACATCAAGTTCTCAAACATTTTCTTTGTATTTTTGTATCTTAAATTTGCATACTAATATATTTTTCCTTTTAATTTCAGGTGAAAAATACACACAGATAATATCTGTCAAAAGCTGTCTTTGGTAATTAGGTAGCTATTGCACAGTTGGATGGTTTAGATAGAGTTAGGATGTAATATTTTTAAAACAATTCTTTATTAGGATATAGCAGTCTCTGTTACAACACTATCTCCTATTGCCTTTTCTCCTTTCTTGAGTCCCTGCTTCCTAACTATTGAGGCCTTGGGCTTACTCATGTGGAACACATTCAGTTTTATTGAGGTAGTAGCTGAATCTCAGAATCAGTAATTATCAGTGGGACACAAGATAGGGGCATGGCCTGCCAAAGAATGTCACAGAACCACTCATAGTTCTTTGTCAACCCACATGTAGAAACATCCATCACTGGAAAGTTGGCATTGCTTCCCCCGGCAGGCAGGAGTGGGAGAGAACTGCATATCTTGTAGACTGAAAATCAGTGCCACAAAGAGCCACTGTTGTTGACTGTGAATATGGGGTAGCCCTCATGTCCATTTATACAGAAAAAGTTGAGAAATACTCTTATAAATTCCACCCACCCAGAAGTATACTTACAGTTCTATTCCACTTCAAGCACCATGCCCAATATGTAATGTGTTCAAGAAAAGTTGTTGAATAAAATGAGTGAATCAGTGCACACATAAACACAAGCTTTTTACATGAACTCAAAACTTAAACATTTGATTTGCAGCTGAAATTTCATGAAATCATTGTGTGACAGGTGGTTTCACAATAAACACTGCTTCTAAATAAAATGATCTGAGATCTCCATCAATGAACTAGTAAAACGAACATCAACTCTTTGACATCTCAATCATACTGGACTCAAATTAATCACAGGTTATAACCTTATTAGGAGAACAAAACAGTTGTCCTTTGCACCCTTCCTGAAGCCCCAAATTTTTCCAGAGCAGCTGTGGATCCATTGAAGGGAAGACTGATTCAGACGATGCACAAATATGGTTTTTCAATGGATCCCAATCTGCTCTTGAAGATTAGGGGCTTCAGGAAGGGTAGAAAGAATAACTATCCTTCTACCATCGATGCTCCCTCTACCAGCTACCATACTTCTTCAGCTCTAACTTCAGCCTTTAATTAAGCTGATTAGTGAGAGGTCAACAGGTTAAAGAGACAAGCTTTTCTTCACGGATGAGAAAACTGGCTGTCCACCACACTGGGTGCTCCTTCATTCCACAATCTAAACTATTGTTAAGAAGTGGCTACCCAACTAGAGACTATATTTTCTGGTTCTCCATGCATCTAGGTGAAGCCAGTGCAACTAGTTCTTGCCAATGGACTGTCAACAGAAGTAAGATGTGTCCTTCAGAGCTAAAATATTTGAAGAAGCATATGTGCCTTTTCCTCCCTTCCTCTTTCATCTTTTGCCATCTGGATACAAGAGAAGAAAAAGTCCTATGGGCTGGCTGAACCACAAGATGAAAAGAGCCTGGATCCTTGATTCACTGTATGGGCACAGAAGAAAGACACTTTCAATCAGAAATACATTTACTGGTCCCTCAAATGGATAAGAAATAAACTTGTATTCAGTTAAGCTGCTGAAATTTGAAGATTTACTTATTACAGCAGCAAGGATTATACTAATAAAGACTGTCCCCTACCAATTGCACTTTATGTTTCAGCAATAACAACCTATGTGCAATTTTCCAGATGGACCAGGCAGGTCCATGCTTCCCGGTGGGTACAACACTGAACCTTCTGCTTATAATAGGAATTTTCTCCACTTACTCTTTCTCCTGACCCTTTGTCCTTGATCAAGTTATATTAGTCCTTAGAAACCCAACCCCTAATGTTCAGTGAAAGATTATTCTGCCAATGGGCTCCGTTCCTGACATGTACTTCCTTAGCTTGTACATAATTCCACTTCTACACATCACAGTATTTTAGAATTCTCTGTATATAAATATGTCAACTTTACAATATACACATTTGTCATGTTTCTACACTATAAAGCTCCTAGTAGGGTGGTGCTACAGAAGAGATTTACGACTATATGCTGGGTTCCTATGTAACTGGGACTTTGTTTATTTTAAGTTAATCTGATCCATGGAGGATCATAAACAGAATCTGTTAGCCACTAGAAGATGTAGACACCCATAAAGGGAAGGAATCCTGATGTGTGCAGCTAATTACTCACTGAATGAGTAACAGCAACACAACCTTGCAAATAAGAATAAAAAAAATCACACACACTTCTACAGATTTCTAAATTTGACATAAGTACAAGAGAAACAGGATCCTGATATACAGGCAAGGTCTGATTCCCTAGGTCAATAACACTAGTTCAACATAAAGCCTTTATGGTATGCAGTATTTGTATCTTAATATATGTAAATTGTTAACTTAAAAGATGTAATCCTGACTTTTGCTAGAATTTTTGTAAAGATTAAATGAGGTAATACTTGCAAAGACATCTAGAATAGGACCTGAAATTTAATGAGTGTTCAGTAAATGTTGGGTAAATGCACATACAAATTTCCCAGGTGACTCAGTGGTAAAGAACCCACTTGACAATGCAGGAGATGCAGGTTTGATCCTTATGTAGGGAAGATCCCCTGGAAGAGAAAATGGCAACCCACTCCAGTTTTCTTGCCTGGGAAATCCCATGGACAAAGGAACCTGGTGGACTAAAGTCCCTGGGGTCGCAAAGAGTCAGACACAACTTAGCGACTAAACAAACAACAAATGCACCTACAGAATGGTATCAGCGACTAAAATAATAACTATTTTTTAAGCTAAATCCATGTGGTTTTACAACCTAAGCGTTGACCTGATCTTTCTTCCTCTTCATCCTTTTTTTGAGGCAGGGTTGGAGGATGATACATGGAAGAAGAATAAGAGATGCTGTGGATGGTCACAAGGCATTACGAGGTAAGGGAGCCTATTTACAAACTTTTCTGCATCCTTCGTTTGGTGCAAATTTGAGACAAATTGCTTTTCAATTTAGAAAGAGAATCTCTCATTGAATTTTTCTTTGTAAATTATATTTTATGTTACTTACTAGTTTTACACTGGTCCTCATAAAAGGTACATTATTAAAAAAAATACAAAACCTCATTTGATAAGCCTATTACTTTATGTTCATGGCTGCTAGCTTTATTCTATTGAATTCAAATTTGCCTGTGGCAGTGCTTCGTATCTAATTTGTGACTTTTACAAGGTGAACCTCGCATCATTTTCCTTTGCCTCTGCTTTCATTTATCTAAATGAAAACAGTTTCTCTTAATGCATAGGTTTGCCTGATAAGCCATTAATACCACAGATGGGCCCTGAAATGCTCATAAAAAAAAGCATCACAATAAATATTTATTGTTGTTTCACCCAGACACACAAACCCCACATATCTTTAATATGGCTGGCTACTTGGCTTCTCTTTTAATAGAGCTTATTAGTTGATTTCATTTTCTCAAGTAATTGTTCCTCCTCTGAGGGTTATTTGAGGGGAAGGGGCAGGAGAAGGGGTAGGATGAACATTGAAATACGTGAGAGTAAGGCTAGAGGTACAGTCAATTGATTAGAAGAATGAAATGAAATGAAAGTCAAATGTTTTGTGCTTCCATGGATGAATTTTTATGGAATTTATCTAATGCAGAAAAATATCTGTGTGAAACACAGGATTTCATAAACACCGCAACGGGAAAAACAAACAGACTTTTTGGATTACTAAATTTCACAAAGAATGAATCTCAATGGGAGAAACAAATCATGGGGAAGCTAGTGGTGTTTTCTCTAGCTTCTATATCACTTATGGTTGGTGCCCACTGTATTTTTAAATCATATTTACATTCCCAATAACGTCTATTATGTCATGAACAATATTTGCACAACTTTGAAAAAAATCCTTAGGACTTATTTAAAACAATAAATTTCATTAAACACATGAAACTAACTCAAAAATTCCATCTTGTTGGCAGAATCCCATGAAGGGCACCTCACTAGATATATAGTCCCTGAGGGTCCAGAGTCCATGGTTTGATGGAGAAAAACACTTGTCAAGAATGCAAACGTGGAAGTCAGCCCAGTGTGGGTATTGGAGAGGCTTTCCTGGATAAGATGGCAATTAAACTGGGCTTAAACAAGCAAAAGCAGTGGGCAAAAGGGGACCTGCAGAAAAAGGAGATATGTAAGAGGGTAAAACATGACCAAGTTCACCAGGTAAGACAGAGCAACATGTGCAAGGGAGATTGCAACTATTTCTATATTACTAAAGCATGTTTTAACTCCCTCTTCTTGATGACACTTAAGGACACTGTTTCTAGGAATTGTATTTCTTTTACTGTTAATTCTTTGACTGGAAGTTAATTGCATAAATTACGATTTTTTTAAAGTACATATAATTTCAAGGATGAAGATATGGAAAACTTTCTACCACCCCTTGTTGTAGAAGAAAGCCTAATACACACACACACACACATTGTTTTTGCTGTTTAGTCCCTAAGTCATGTCTGACTGTGACTCTCTGGACTGTAGACTGTCAGGCTCCTCTATCCATGGGATTTCCTAGGCAAGAATACTGGAGTAGGCTGCCATTCCCTTCTCCAGAGGAACTTCCCAACCCAGGGATCTTCCCAACCCAGGAGGATTCTTTATCACTGAGCCACTACAGAAGCCCATGAAATATATGTATGTATATATTATATGCTTTATATGTTATAAGCCCATAATACATACAATTTTAAAATATCTGATATTAAAATATTTATATTTACTACATGTATATATACATATATGACTGTGGCATCTGGTCAATTGTGAAAGCTGTAAAAAGAAAAAGAAGCACACTGAAAAAGCTAAGGTTTACCTTTTAAAAAATTAATCATCAGAGCTAAGAAAACTTTTTTTACTTGGAAGCATTTTACTGAGCTTTTTGTAATTAAGGGAGAACTTGGGGTGACTGAAAATTTTTATTTAAAAGAATGATGATTTTAAAGAAAGTTATTTGAAGACATTGTAAATAAAAGTAAATTTAATCTATTTAAGCTTAGATTTAAGAAATCCCCGGTGCATCATTTAAACCAAATGAAAATTACCTCCTATAGATTCCTTTAGATATTTTCCTGGAAATAGCATCTCCTGGGAACCAAAAGAGATATGACTAATATTGGGGAAGCATACCCCTAAGACAGAGAAAATTTAGTTTGCATTTCCATGGGGCTTTCCATGCTGATTGTATAATATTTACTTGTTCAAAGAAGAGGTTCACTTCTTATTTCCTCTTTTTTAAACCATTTAATTTCAGGATTTTTACATTTATTCAATTCCTAGTAAGTGATTATATGTGGCTCTTCTAATTAAAGCTGTCTAAATTGCAGAAGAAAATAATTTACATTTTGTCAGAGCAGTTGAGTCTGCAAAGGATTCTCATTTTATACACAGAATACTGTGCTAGGCCCAGTATTAATCTTGCAAAAGCAGATTTTGAAATCTCATTTCTCTGACCACAACAAGGTTGGGTGAGCTCAAAAATATTCAGAAAATTCATTTATGATGAAATGTAATAGGCAATCTACTCAACAGACTTCAGTAACCTTTCCATATGTATAGATATTGACTCCTTAATTGGATTGTGAATTCCTTGAAAGTAGGAATTACTGTGGTAATTCCTATGGACTTTTCCTCCAGAATCCATTTTTCCAATTTTGTACTTGTCAACAAATGCTGGTTACAGTCCAGTTTTTTATATTAAGACTTTATCGTTTTACAGCAGTTTAAGGTTCACAGCAGAATTGAGAAGAAGGTACAGAGATTTCCACATATTCCCTGCTCCCACACATGTGCAGCCTCTGCCATTATTGACATCATCCACCAGAGTAAGTACACTGAATACAACTATGAACCTACCTTGCCACATTATAGTCACCCAAAGTCCATAGTTTACACTAGGGTTCCCTCTTAGTATTGTACATTCTATGTGTTTGGACAAATTTATAATAACACATATCCATCATAATGGCACTATGCAGAGTACTTTCACTGCCCTGGAAATGCTTCATCTATTTGTCTCTTCCCTTCCCCTCTCCAAACACTGGCACCACTGATCTTTTTATCAACTCCACAGTTTTGCCTTTTTCAGAATGTTATGTCATTGGAATCATACACTATGCAGACTTTTCAGACTAACTTAATTCATTTGCTAATATGCATTTAAAGTTCCCCTATGTCTTTTTATGGCTTAATAGCTCATTTCTTTTTTGGCCCTGAAAAATATTCCATTGTCTTGATGTGACAGTTTATTTCTCCATTCACCTACTGAAGGATATCTTGGTTGCTTTTGGGCAATTATGAATAAAGCTGCTATAAACATCTGTATGCAGGTTTCTGTGTGGATATAGTTTTCAAGTTCTTTGGGAAAATCCAAGTGCCATCATTGCTGGATCTTATGTAAGAGTATGTTTAGTTTTGTAAGAAACCACCAAAGTGGCTGTACCATTTTGCATTCCCATCAGCAATGAATGAGCTTCTACTTCTCCATATCCTCACCAGCATTTGGTGTTGTCAGTGTCTCAATTTTTCGCCCGTTCTAAAAGGTATGTAGTGGGATCACAATGTTGTTTTAATTTTCATTCCCATGATGACATATGATGTGGAACATTTTTTCATGTGCCTATTGCCAACTGAACTTCTTTTTGGGTAAGGTATCTATTATGGTTTTTAGCCCATTTTCTAGTCAGATTTGTTTTCTTATTGTTGAAATTTAAGAGTTTCCTTTTTTTAATTAAAAAAATAAATTTTTAGAGTATTGTGTGAATTACATTAGGGCTTCCCGGGTGGTGCAGTGGGACGGCCAATGTAGGAGGTGCAACAGACATGGGTTTGATCCCTGGGTTGGGAAGATCCCCCTGGAGGAGGAAATGGCAACCGGCTCCAATATTCTTGACTGGAGAATTCCATGGATAGAGAAGTTTGGTGAGCTACGGTCCATGGGGTCACAAAGAGTCGGACACAACTGTGCTCACACATACACACATGAATTATATGACTAATTCTCAAACATATAAACTATCAACTGAAGGAAAGGCAATATTCTATAAGAAAGAAATATGCAACACCAAGCAAATATGTATAGCAGTGATTCCTCAAATTTTCCCCTGAAAGAGGTGCCACATACTCAGGTATCCATACACTGAGGAAGGGGAATATAGATCAGAATGACCATAAAGCATGAAGATATTTTTTATCGAAATTAATACCCACAAAAGACAATCCACTATAAAAGAGGTGCTAAACAAACCAAGAGGGCTCAGTCTATAGTTGTCAGTCAGCCTCTGTTCATGGCTATCCTAGTGTTTGCACATTTATCTCAAGAAGAGAGTAGCCATAGTAGCAAAGTTGGAGGTGCTGGCTGGTTCCAACAGCTTAGTCTTACTATCTTCCAAGTTGACCTAGTTACTACCAAATGATCTGCCAGCAACAGAGACCAACCCTGAGCTCCCTATCAAGGTGCCACCCTTCACAGGAAATGATTACATTGAGCCCTCTGTACCCTGGTTTCACACTGACCAAGAATAATATGTATTATAGATACAGGTGCCTTCCAGGCCACAGTGCCTTGGCCAGCACTACCATCTAAGGCATCATAAAATATCTGCTCTACCTTCATGGAATCCCACATAGTATTTTCAACCAAAAGATTCATTTTAAAGCAAAGGAAATGCTGTGATGAATAAATGAGAAGGTGATTCAATAATCCTATCATGTACCACACAATCCAGGAATTGCCAGTCTAACTGATCAGCAAGAACATAGGCTCTTGAAGGCACAGCTAAGGGTCAGCTTGAATATGACTTCCTGTAGTGATGAGGTACTACCTTTCAGGATGTGACATGCATATTAAACCAAAGCCATTATATGATGCTGTGTCCTTGACTGGTAAATACACGGGCCCAGAAACCAAGAGGTCAGAGTAGGAGTGGACTGCAAACCTCATGCCCAGGGAACCGCTTGGGGAATCTGTGCATCCTATCCATGCAACTTCCCAGGCTATGGGACTAGAGGCCCTGATTCCCAATAGGGGAGGTTCCACAGAAGGATATTCTTAAACTTACATCCAGTCCAGGAGAAGTGGCAACCAAAGGGAAGGGGCTCTAGGATGAGTGATAGAGGATGGAAATGAGAAGAATTAGTTACAGCCTGGGGACCCACTAAGCATCAGGGCTGCAGTACCCAAAATGCTCGTGTAAATTTTCAGATTGTAATCAAACAGAATCCTGGAGAAGCAGTGTCTGGAGAGAATAAAACTAAGGTGAAAGCAAATGTTTCTAAGGGAGGCAAGAGGAAGCCTGTCATGGACACTACTGATGACTGGTGGCCTCGATTCCCTTTCTGTCTGGGGCAACCCTCTTTGAGTTGTTGTGTGTGCTAGCTGCTAATGGCTCACAACTGCCCCCTTCTGGGAGCTTCTTAGCCCTGGAAACCAGTACAACCCCCAACTCACCTAGAGTAGAAAACCAGGTATGCAGAAACCACCCCCTCCCCAGCTTCCCAGATGGCTGAGTGGTAAAGAATCCACCTGCCAACCAGGAGACACAGGTTCAATCCCTGGGTTTGGAAGATCCCCTTGAGAAGGAAATGAATACTGGAAATTAAATACTGGAAAAAGAATACTGGAAAACCACTCCAGTATTCTTGCCTGGGAAATCTCATGGACAGAGAAGCCTGGCGGGCTATGGCCCATGGGTCACAGAGAGTTAAACATGACTTAGCAACTAAACCACCACCACCCCAGCTTCAAGGTGAACCACAAGTAGGGCAACTGGTACTTAAGAGCTTCCTTGTGAAATCAGACTGAAACTGATCTCTGAAGCCAAATTCTTGCTTAGCTCTTCTCCTGACCCATCCTCACTTCCCTCATTCCCTTCTGAAAATGTCCCCCAGTAAATCACAGGAATGAAAATTACTGTCTCTGGCTCTGCTTCCGAAGAGACCAATCTAAGACACCATTAGTATAAATTAAATATACATGTATATCAACAAGTCCACACAATTACAGAAACACACATAAATAAAAGGAAGCATATCAAACATATTGGAGTCACTGTCTTGGTGGGAAAATAGGTTTAAAAGAGAATGAATAAATAAACAATAAATAAAAAGAGGGCTTGCAGGGACCAACCAATGTGGATATTACAACATGAATTGAGGGCTATGATTAACTCTGCTCTCCATATCTGAAATCTAAAAATAAACAAACAGACAGGTAGTTAGATGAACCTTTTTAGTAAATCTCAAACTAAACAAATGTATTCAGGTAAGGGCTCAAATTGTTCTTTCCTCAATATTTATTGGAGAAGGAAATGGCAACCCACTCCAGTACTGTTGCCTGGAAAATCCCATGGATGGAGGAGCCTGGTGGGCTGCAGTCCATGGGGCCGCGAAGAGTCGGACACGACTAAGCGACTTCACTTTTACTTTTCCCTTTCATGCATTGGAGAAGGAAATGGCAACCCACTCCAGTGTTCTTGCCTGGAGAATCCCAGGGACAGAGGAGCCTGGTGGGCGCTGCCGTCTATGGGGTCGCACGAGTCAGACACCACTGAAGCAACTTAGCAGCAGCAGCAGCAGCAACATTTATTATTTGAGCGTTCTTGTACTTCCCGAGAGGTCAAACTAAAAGATTAAGAAAAGTGAAATCCCAGATGCTTTTTATGGGTCTGGGCCAACCTTATTTCTAGTATTCTAAATAGAAAATTTGTGAAGAGGGCTCAGTTTATTACTCTAACCAGATTCTACCTTCCTCTCTCCCTACTTGGCCCCCCATTTCCCCCTGCTCATTCCCCACTTCCACCATTTACCAGGAATAATTTGAAAATCATACCATTGGCATAAAAGCTACCAAAATCATTTCAGCCTGAGTTCTTCTCTTTTGGCAAGCCCTAAGAGCATGTTATAACATCATAAACACAGAAGAACAGAGAAATACAATTTCAGCATAGGAACTGACTAACAGGTTTCCTTCTGAATGTGAGAACATGTTTTTGATATTTCCATAATATTAGGTACAATAATATATAGTCTCCTGTATTTAATTGAACTTGCCACTACACTTCTCTTTAATTCAATTTGATTTAACTAATAAATATTGATTAATGATCACTGCTCTTGGATGCCACAAAAATTATTAAGACACAGACCATCTAGTCTGGAAATATATAATCAGTGTTGGAGACGAGTACTTGAACATATTGAGTCTTTCTTCAAATTCTCAAAGGGAAACTTTCACACTCCTAATTTCCAAAAGTATTCTCATTTCCGTACTTTTAATAAATTTTTGTTGCTCAGTTGCTCAGTCATATCCAATTCTTTGTGACCCCAAGGACTGCAGCAAGCCAGGGTTCCCGGTCCTTCCCCAGCTCTCGGAGCTTGCTCAAACTCATGTCCATTGAGTCGGTGATGCCACCCATATACGTATATATTCCATTAATTCTTTTGTTACTTATTTGTTAAATTCAATAAAAACAAAGTTTAATAATTTTATTATAATGTAAAAAAAAATCATCTCTATGCTTTTCCTGGGAAAGAGTTGAAATTATTTTCTGATACAATCTTTCATTTCAAATCAGCTTGGTAAAGAGTTTTATATTATCCATAATTTCTTCCTTGCCCTGAGATAGCAATGGTTTATTTACCCAATGACTTGCGAAGTTACCCAGCAAAGATCTTGACAGATTCTTAGCTCTCCATAACAGCACTGCTCTTTCTCTTGATAGCAGAAGTGGATTAAAACTATTTGGGATGGCCAGGGATTTCATCGGAAGCAGTCACTAGCATCAGAAGCTCTTTGGGCTTTTTGGAGACAAAAGTTACTACATCATTGCTTGAGAATAGTGGAAAGATATTCTGTGCTCTGCTCCATTTCCATAAATCCAGAGTCTTGTCAACTCCATGAGTATATAAGCTACAACACTGTTGTAACACCTGGTATCTTCTTTATAAAGCACATGAAGTTCAGACCCCAGGACTAGACTCACAGTCTAGCTGCCAACCGTCTTTCTTGACTTCTATTCCTGGTGTGACTTCTGCTCTTCCTAATATTCCCAGGCATCTGGTGGTATTTCACCTGAATGATACTATACACACTCTACTTCTAAGGCAATGCGCTAGCCCCTTACTCTACCTGGGGAAGCGGGACAATGCCTGAATGCCCACATCCCTCATCTCTTATGGTCTCAGAGCTACAGTAGCAGTTGTCAGTAAGATACTGGTGTCCAGAAAAGGTTTTATGCCCACTTAGTCTACATCTGGTTTCCCTGGTGGCTCAGAGATTAAAGCGTCTGCCTCCAATGCAGGAGACAAGGGTTCAATCCCTGGTTCAGGAAGATCCCCTGGAGAAGGAAATGGCAACCCACTCCAGTATTCTTGTCTGGAGAATCCCATGGATGGAGGAGCCTGGTAGGCTACTGTCCACGGGGTCACAAAGAGTCAGACACGACTGAGCGACTTCACTTTCACTTCACTTTCAGTCTACATCTGATCAAGAGGATTGGCTGCAGAGCCCCTTGCCTAGACAGCCTCAGCTCAGACAACTCAGGAAGAAACTCCCAGGCAAACACTTTCACTTACCCCCCTCACAGTCAGGGGTACTTGCTCTTCCTCTAAATTTCAACACCAACCCTGTACTCTTACCTCTCTCTCACATCACCTTTCACTTGCCCACGTTTATTTCATCTACCCTGGGGATGAAAGTGCTCACACAGGGGAATTACTGCCCTCTCAGTGCTTATCTGTCATTTTCCATTCATAGGACTTAACTCGAGTCCGCAATTAACCGGAAAAGTCAAATTCGCCTTTTTAAGAAATAGAGCACGTGGTTAAAATTCAGTTGTACAAATCAAGGGGTCTGGAATTAGCTACTCTGTCTCACATGCACTTTGCTTTATCACCACAATACTGCTTAAGTAAAACATGCAAATCATTAGTGTAAAACTCAGATCACTTTAACTACTAGACATAAAAGCAATGAAGATCCTAGGACCAGCTTGATTTGTACCAAGAGCTCCTAGGACAAGTGGCTCATCTCAGAAGTAGCTGATCCCTCCTTAGAGGCCTGGTCCTCCTCTCCTCTCATCAGACACCAGGAGACAGCTGGGAACACTCGATAGGAGCAGTGAAAACCTTCATGTCTCACATATTTCCCTTGCTGAACCCCATCCTGCACTGGGCTCTTCACCCCCACAGATCCACTCTTCCCCTCATATCTCCCTGCTCCACCTGTGGAACATCTCTGGAATTATAAACAGAGTGTCAACTGTCCTCAGATTCTTGATTGAACATTACATCTCCCACCTCCCTGTGTAGAAACTGGTTTTTCTCATGAGATACCACAGTCTCTGTGGCTTCACAAGGGGAGACAGAGTCAGCTCACTTCCCAGTGCCACCTCTAGACCTCTACTTCTCTCTCCAACTTTGGCCACAAACATCTACCTCTTTGAGGCTTTCCCTCACTGGTGATATCCTCAACACCACCATCACTCTGGGAAGACATTATGGTACCTCTTCTTGTTGTATTTCTCCACCCCTAGATCTGATGTCATCCTGGGTGACATCGACATCCATACACACTACTCAATACTTTGACCTTTCTCCTTGGTCTCCTCACTGGCAGGGACCTAGATATCCAGTTCACTCACAGCCACCCTGGGACTTGAAATAGGCACCTCCAAAACTAAACGAAAGCATCCTCCTTTTGAACCACAAACTTCATTCCTACAAGCTACCTGCTGCAGTTCCTCCTTCTCCTGCTCCTTAAATTTCTGGTTTCTCCAGTCCCACAACCCCTCCACTTTATTCTAAGCCATCAATCCCTTCATGCTTCATCACTTTCCTCTCAAGGTTAGCCTCAATATTTTTGTTCTTCAGCTATCACTTGCCAATATTCTCAACTTCTTTTAATGTTCTTTCTCCATGGCAACCATGTGGCAAACAAAAATAGCTTTATTATTACTATTTTATTTCAATTTTTAACTTGTGATACAACATGGTATGCTTATCTCACATTCTTAACCTAGGATTTTTATAGTTTATTTTTATATTATTTTTCCATCTATAAACTATTAGAATTTTCTTATCCCTGTTCAGTATAAAATACTGTGTACTTGAAAATGCTGTGCAGAGCAAACGTCATGCTGGGCACATACAAGTAAGATAGTTCAGAGCCAGACAGCAAGTGTAGCCAAAGATTCTGAACTATGCACCTCCCATGGTTACAGCGTGGAGAAAATTAGCCTTTAACTATACATTTATAATAAGGGTAGGTAGAAGCAGTGTATAGCATATGGCAGATACCCAGTAAATATTTGCAGCTAATGAATGAGCAAGCAAGATGGACTGATGGATGGATGGATGGGTGGACGGACAGATGGACAGTTAAGACAAAACATAGTCTTTGAATATCTCCAGTCACTCTGCCTTAAGAAATGACATATGGTCCACATGACTGAAGTGATGACAATGCAGGAGAGAAGTCTAAGAAAACAATAAGGGAGAAATTTTTGATAATTAGCCTTTATTTCTGGAATTTTCTGCCTTTATCTTGCCTGGCCAAGGCAGGTTTTTATCACTGCAGGACAAGAAATGATCTGAGAAACTGTCCATCATTCAAGTATCTGAAACTTTATACAAAAATTTTAGGAACTTATGCATTTTTGAATAAATTAAGTAAATTACTACCAGTGTAGGTGGCTCAGTTTTACTGATAACTTGCTTATGGTGACATGCTACTTCTAAGAAAACACTACTTATCAAATTTATAAATACATATTAATGTGGGGAGTAAAATGATATGAATTAATTTCAAACAGAACATCTCGAAAACAAAAAAAAAGTTAGTTAAGTAACTTTTTAAAATGAAAGAAACCCTCCATGTTTTATACTTGTTTCTGGGAAGGGCTTTTATAATTGTTTATTCTTTAAATTTTAAGCACTAACCAGGTATATATGATTAAGTTCCTGAAATCAAATACAGCAAAATCAAGATGATAAGCTGACTCAGCAAAAATTTGTGTTAACTATAAAATAATTACTGATTTTATATAGCCTCTCAGTTCCTGGCACACATACATATACATGCACACATACACACACATACATACAAACATACACACACCGATGTGTATGTACATAGTCAGATATATACCCACACATGAGGGATGAAAGAGAAAATGGTTGAAAACAATGACTCCACTTTCTAAAGTAATATAAAACAACATTATTATGATTTTAAATACCTCATCAATGAAAAGAGAGTCCATTTCAATCAACACTCTATGAAATGGCATGCTCATGTTTATCCCTATAACAAAAGCAGTCAAAAACAGGGTAATGTCTTAAAACCCCAGAAAAGTTATTAAACAGAAAGAAGCAGACTAAATCTTTAAGATCCTTAAAATATTACAAAAAATAATCAAATTTATCTCTTAAAAATTTTGACAGTTTAACAATCTGGACAATCTCATTAAGATAGTCAAAACAGCCTCATGAATATTATTCCACAAATACTAACTGAGTGCACTCTGTGTGCCAGGTACAGTCTTATGTCCTGGGCAAATATCAATGAACCAACACGTAAGATCCCTGCTCCCATGTGGTCTAAATTCCAGTAGGAGGAAAATGGCCACTCATTGCTTGACTAACTCCTATGCATTATGATTAAAAAAAAAAACACTGTTTTTTAAATTTAATGTTTTAAATGTTTTAAAAGAGGGAAACCCCTCCTTTCCTTGTCTCTTCCTAGCTTCTGGAAGTTGCCAGCAATCCTGTAAGTCTCATGGCTTGTAAATGCATCACTCCCTTCTCTGCTTAATCTTCACCTGACGTTCTTTCTGTGTGTCCCTCCCTTCACTTGGCATTCTCCTCTCTTTATCTGTGTCCAAATTACCCTCTTCTTACAAGAACACCAGCTACTAGAACTATAAGCAAGTATGAATTAACTTACTTATTAACTTGCTAAAAAACACAAAGGATACTATTTCCAAACAAGCTTACATTCTCACATTCTGAGCATAAATGTGGGAGAGAGGAAACGTTACTCATCCCAGCATAGGAGCTATTGCAATAAATCCCAGTCAAAAGATGAGGCGAGGCTAAAACTAAGATAGTGACAGAAGACCAACAAGGAAACAGGTTCAACAGAATTTGAGAAGGTTTAATCAATTGAGCTTAATGGCTTATTAGATACGGAGGGTGATTGACTGCATTGATGGCTCATTGTTGGCCTTTCTGTACCTATTCTCCTTGACTTGGGTTTTTTTAAAGTCCCCTTCTACTATAAACTTGACTATCTTGTTACTTTTGATGGAGAAGGAGGAATCAAAGACAATGCCTACTGGTTTTTAAGACTAGATATACAGTGAAAAATGTTAGAAAGTGGCAACTAGTCTGTAGCTTTACTAGTGACACTCAATCTATTAAAATGTTACACCCCCTTGACTTTACATGTCTAAGTACATGTTCAGGTACAGCTTATATACTTCTCTTTCTAAGAAGTATCTTCCAGTGCTCACCCAAATTTATTTCTCACTCTCTTTAGCATTCTTAATAAATTATTTGTGCCACATCTCATCCTCCCTATAATTAAACCATTTCCCTGCCTCTTATATAGCACAGAATTCTTTCAAAAAAAAAACATACTCTAGGTACCAAATACTGTATATTAAAGAGTTCAATAAAAGAAGCAGAAGGACAGTCATATTATGAATTATTATAGAAATTATTATAGAATTTTCCCTTATGTATTTTTAGGAGTTGGCATAATACTTTCTCTAAAGTTTTTGTCTTCACATCTGATGTTGGATCTTGAAGTCTACTGGGTAAGCAATTAAGAAAATGCATATAAAATGGAAGAGAGAGTTACCTTCTCCTGGGTTACAGAGAGGGCTGTCGCCCACAAGCTCAAACTGGAGCCCACAGATAGGTGGCAACCCAGTCAGACTCACTATCTCTGACTTGGATGACGTGGGTGTCTTACCAAAAAAGCTGGTGCTCTGCATCATGGAACTAAACATACATCTCGCCCAGAAGTGGAGGAAGCTGAAAAAGGATTCAGAGGAAGATGAAGCAGCAGCAGTTGCTGGTTGCTGTCCCACACCAGCAAACTGACAACATGAGTGAGCTGTATATAATAGCACCTGCATTGACCTGAGTGTAAAAACAATATGGAGGCCTGCTTTTTTTCCATCCTCCAAATTTTGCAAAAAGAAATCTCTCGTGGCCTATCCCAATTGGATGCATATAGTGAAGGAAATTGAGAGGCATTTATACATGCCTTTAAACCACATTTAGGATCCAAATAAAAATAGTGACAGGAAGCCAGGTGGTTCAGAGGTAAAGAATCTTTCTGCCAAGGAGGAGATGTGGGTTTGATCCCTGGGTCAGGAAGATCCCCTGGAGAAGAAAATGGCAACTCACTCCAGTACCCTAGCTGGGAAATCCCATGGACAGAGGAGCCTGGTGGGCTATGGTCCATGAGGTTGCAAAAGAGTCAGACATGACTGACTAAAATAACGATAACAAAGTCATGCTTCTAGCTCACATGATAAAACTATCCCATGTACAAATGAAAAGAGGATATGAAGTCCCCTCGTCATCCTTGAGGGATGTTCATTCAACTCCTCATCATGGCAGGGTGAGGGCTTCAGTTCAGTTCAGTTCAGTCCCTCAGTCTTGTCCGACTCTTTGCGACCCCATGAATCGCAGCACGTCAGGCCTCCCTGTCCATCATCAACTCGTGGAGTCTACCCAAATCCATATCCATCAAGTCGGTGATGCCATCCAACCATCTCATCCTCTGTCGTCCCCTTCTCCTCTCGCCCCCAATACTTCCCAGGATTAGGGTCTTTTCCAATGAGTCAACTCTTCGCATGAGGTGGCCAAAGTATTGGAGTTTCAGCTTCAACATCAGTCCTTCCAATGAACATCCAGGACTGATCTCCTTTAGGATGGACTGGTTGGATCTCCTTGCAGTCCAAGGGACTCTCAAGAGTCTTCTTCAACACAACAGTTCAAAAGTATCAATTCTTCGGCGCTCAGCTTTCTTCACCATCCAACTCTCACATCCATACATGATTACTGGAAAAACCATAGCCTTGACTAGACGGACCTTTGTTGACAGAGTAATGTCTCTGCTTTTCAATATGCTATCTAAGTTGGTCATAACCTTCCTTCCAAGGAGTAAGCGTCTTTTAATTTCATGGCTGCAATCACCATCTGCAGTGATTCTGGAGCCCAAGAAAATGAAGTCTGGCACTGTTTGCACTGTTTCCCCATCTATTTCCCATGAAGTGATGGGACCAGATGCCATGATCTTAGTTTTCTGAATGCTGAGCTTTAAGCCAGCTTTTTCACTCTCCTCTTTCACTTTCATCAACAGGCTCTTTAGTTCTTCTTCACTTTCTGCCATAAGGGTGTTGTCATCTGCATATCTGAGGTTATTGATATTTCTCCCGGCAATCTTGATTCCAGCTTGTGTTTCTTCCAGCCCAGCATTTCTCATGATGTACTCTGCATATAAGTTAAATAAGCAGGGTGACAATATACAGCCTTGATGTACTCCTTTTCCTATTTGGTGAGGGCTAGTCTTTCCTAATTGTTCAGCTTATGCATCCCCAGCCCCAGAGTTCTCTCTCTTGGTGGCTGGCAATGGCATATGATACTATGAGGTCTCTGTGCTTCCTCAGAGTGCTGGGCAATACCCCTGCAAGAGTCCCCCTGCTATGCATTTCCTATAATAAATGCTCCTCGTCAGAGCCAGGTGGGGCCTCAGAGGGTCACTTCCCCTTGTCTGCCCAACAATGGGTTCTTTCAAAATCAATGAACGATAATGAGGCAATTAAAATTTCTCTAAAATTGTATGGCAGATCACATTTTCATTAATGTTCACTAAAAAAGATCTCACTCAATTATGTACTTTCCTCCAAATTGAAGAATCCATACCCCTATCAACTAAAAATTTTACAAACTGAGTTCCTGATAGTTTCTTTCTGCAAACTGAATTTCTTTCTCTCTTTTCAAAATATGTTTTATACAGAGAAAAAGTTTTACTGAGTTAAGCTTTGGAGAGGAATTTACCGAGTGATCAAAAATCTTACCAGTCTATTTAAAACCCTGTTTACCTGATACTTATTGATTCTCATTTCCTTCTTGTTCACATGCAAAGTACAAACTACTTTACTAATCGTTACATGTTTAATTGCTCTCTCTAAAGACTAGACTCAGGCCAAAATCTGTCTGGTTTTTTCCTGTATGATTCTGAGACATGGTGCACAGCTGGGAATAAAATGAAGAATCATCATAAAGACAAATAAGGTAATAATGGTCAGTTGAGCCAAGAAATGAGTAGAATTCTAACTAAGGATATTTATTAGACTGATTTTTAAATAGCCATGTTCATCCTTGAATGACTTCATGTGAATTTATTCAAGGAACTTCCTCTTTGTTGATATTTGACCAGTATTTTATACATTTTAATGGATGAGCTATTTTATTTTAGCTATTTACTTTATACTGAGGTTGAGCCAATTAACAATGTTGTGATAGTTTCAGGTGAACAGTGAAGGGATTCAGCCATACATGCTGGATGAAATATTTTAGAATAATATTTTCCTTTCTTAATAATTATTGCTACTGTATCATACTATGAATTGTGCAAAGCAACAAATATCAATTTTATAACATAAGACCATTTTGATGTCATTACCAATAGTGTTAAAAAATACATTGATACTATGGTGTGCTATGCTGTGCTAAGTTGCTTCACTTCAGTTCAGTTCAGTTGAGTTGCTCAGTCATGTCCGACTCTTTGCGACCCCATGAACTACATCATGCCAGGTTTCCCTGTCCATCACCAACTCCCAGAGTTTACCCAAACTCATGTCCATTGAGTCAGTGATGCCATCCAACCATCTCATCCTCTGTCGTCCCCTTCTCCTCCTGCCCTCAGTCTTTCCAGCAACAGAGTCTTTTCAAAAGAGTCAGCTCTACGCATCAGGGGCCAAAGGATTGGAGTTTCAGCTTCAACATCAGTCCTTCCAGTGAACACCAGGACTGATCTCCTTTAGGATGGACTGGCTGGATCTCCTTGCAGTCCAAGGGACTCTCAAGAGTCTTCTCCAACACCACAGTTCAAAAGCATCAATTCTTCAGCGCTCAGCTTTCTTTATAGTACAACTCTCACATCCACACATGACTACTGGAAAAACCATAGCCTTGACTAGACAGACCTTTGTGGGCAAAGTAATGTCTCTGCTTTTTAATATGCTGTCTAGGTTGGTCATAACTTTCCTTCTAAGGAGTAAGCGTCTTTTAATTTCATGGCTGCAATCACCATCTGCAGTGATTTTGGAGCCCAGAAAAATAAAGTCTGACACTGTTTCCACTGTTTCCCCATCTATTTCCCATGAAGTGATGGGACCGGATGCCATGATCTTAGTTTTCTGAATGCTGAGCTTTAAGCCAACTTTTTCACTCTCCTCTTTCACTTTCATCAACAGGCTCTTTAGTTCTTCTTCACTTTCTGCCATAAGGGTGGTGTCATCTGCATATCTGAGGTTATTTATATTTCTCCTGGCAATCTTGATTCCAGCTTGTGCTTCATCCAGCCCAGCGTTTCTCATGATGTCCTCTGCATATAAGTTAAATAAGCAGGGTGACAATATACAGCCTTGACATACTCTTTTTCTATTTGAAACCAGTCTGTTGTTTCATGTCCAGTTCCAACTGTTGCTTCCTACCCCAATTCTTTGCCTCCGTATGGACTGTAGACCACCAGGCTCCTCTGTCCATGGGATTCTCCAGGCAAGAATACTGGAGTGGGTTGCCACGCCCTCCTCCAAGGGATCTTCCTGACCCAGGGATTAAACCTGCATCTTTCTTGTCTCCCGAATCGGCAGGCAGGTACTTTACCACTAGTGCCACCTGGGACACCCCCGGTACTATGGTACTTTCATGTAAATTAGCCCATTTAATCTTCACAAAATCCTTGAGATGAGCACTGTTATTAGATCTTTTCTACAGATGAGGAAAATGAGGTCTAGAGAGGTAACTTCCCAATAAGTAGCAGAAACAGACAGTGTAGTTCATCATTCTTAAGTACTAAGTTCTACCATGTAATATCACCTTGCATTATGTAATGCTTTGCAGCTTACAACATCCTGTGAGAACAGGATTTTCGTACCAAAACCACGAAAAAATATATCCATTGTCAAGCTGAAATTAGTGAGACTCAGAAAAGTTAATCTTTCCAAAGTCAAATGGCAGAGACATGATAAATTGCAGGACAAGAACTCCAGTCTTCTTCTGTATTCTTTCTTCTCTCCTTTGCTTTCTATAAAACAGCAAAATTATCCACCTGTGGAAATGTATGGCAATAGTAAAAATTCTTGTTTTCTCATCAGATCACACTGTTTCCTTTAAAATATTTAGAATTTATTTGTGATTTTGAGTGCTCATTTTTGTATGTGTGTGAAAGACATTTGTCCTGTAGTAATGCATATGAGTATCAATTGGGGAGTTAAGACTCCTAAGAACAGTGGGTTTTTCCTAACCTATTACAATTCTTTTCAGTTTAATTCATCATTTCACGTGTGCTAAATAATAGCACTGAATAGGGAGTTAGGAGATTTGTGTTCTGGTCCTGGTTTTATCAGTAACAAGTGAATCTAAATGAGCTGCTTCACTGCTCTAGGCTTCAACATCCTCACCTACACAAGGAAGGACACTGCGAGTTCTGTGAAGATCTCTACAGCTTTAAAAATTTAACAAACCAGTATGTCTTTACAGGAGGACACTTCCCTTTTGCTTTCCTGAGTCTGTAGTGAGGAAAAACAAAAATCTATACAAATTTTATTCAACAGGGAAGCTTTAAAGAATATATGGGTGAATTACAACATATCACCTAGGTGGGATATTATTTCCCTAAGAGAGTGAAGATAAATATTGCTAATAATGCATTTAGCTCCCTCTAGGTTCCAGATTGTGATAAATGTTTTTACATGCAAACTCTCTTGTTACACAGTTGTAAAGCACCCAAGAACTTTAATCAGTTGGTTGGGTACTGCTAAACCTGCTCCTTCTATTATTAATGTTATTTATACTCTATTTCCACTTTGGCATCCTACTTTAGCACTTTTTCCATGATATTAATTGGTTCATTTTGTATTTTTCCAAGTCTTGAACACCATTCAGTTAAAATACACCCAAGGATCAGAAGCCAGAATCATTAACGATAAAACTTTAAAAATTAATATGCATGCCTGTGTGTGTATGCATACAAACAAAAACAACAATAGCTTCATTCTACATCTTCAGAAATTTCACATATTTAAGAACCTTAAGTAATTAAAAGTTAGTAGAAAGGGAAAAATAATTAATTTTGAAAACTCTAAAGACACTGCAAGGTCAAAACAATGCTGAGTGTCTACTTGGACTGCAATATGCATTAAAACCCATTACACTCTTTTTCTTTTCCCTAGGTGCAAATGTTACTGTAATGTGTTGATGCAAATTATATTTAAACTTGTTCTCTTTATTTAAAAGCCATATGTTTTATGTTAGGAGAGGACAGTTGTAAAATTATTAACTGTACATTAGGCTCACACTGATTTCAGAGGCTATTAAGCAATACAAATAGCATCTTGGTGGTTGGGAATTAGCCTCAAACACAGCATTTTCCAAAGGAGTTCATCTTTACAATTTGTTTCATACTGCATGTAAAACACTAGAGCTATAAGCAACGGAACTGTTAGAATACCAAATGAGGCTCATATGATAGTAAATATTTGGCAGGTATGAAGAATCAGAATGGATCTCTTCAGTGATTGGATGACATTTGGCTTTCTCGACAACAGCATGCGATCTTTATTGAGCATCTACATTGTGCAAACCATTGTTCTGAGTGCTAGGGATGTCATTAGCAATATTATACCATTGTTTTCCTTAGAAATAATATACCAAGACCAAGATTTCTTATACTATTTTAGATACACACAAGGTTCATGTATTCACAAGGACCCAACTAAAATATTTCAACAAATAAAATCTTTACCACTTACCCTACCCAAGAGTAATATAGTATATTTGGTGTCAACTGAATATGTAGCTTTGTCCACCTGATGCGAAGGTGGCTTTGGCCACCTGACTCATTAGAAAGGACCCTGATGCTGGGAAAGATTGAAAGCAGGAGGAGAAGGGGACAACAGAGGATGAGATGGTTGGATGGCATCACCAATTCTATGGACATGAGTTTGAGCAAGCTCCAGCTGTTGGTGATAGACAGGGAAGCCTGGTGTGCTGCAGTCCGTGGGGTCACAAAAAGTCAGACATGACTGAGCTGAACGGAACTGAACTGAATATGCAGCTTGTTATTTTTTAGTTTTCTTCTTTCTATAGGTGTGGGGCAGTTGGGTGTTTGTGCTTAAACAGTTCATGATTTTATATTCAGAAATAATATAAATGGTGCTAGAAAAAGATGGTTTTTTTTCATATTATAGTCAAATTAAGTAACAACTTTTCTTTAAAATAACTCCTTTAGTCATTAGTGCTGGAGTTTGATAAAATCAGAATACCCAAGATAAAAATAGATTAGCAAGCATAGGTGTTTGCTTAGTGTATATTAGGAATCTGTGCCTAGCTTACAGACATCAATACCAACAATGCCTCTAAAATCTAAGCTAGGATTATGCACTATACTGAGCTCAATAGAACAGAAATTTTGGAATGTTTGTAACTATTTTCTTCTTCCAAGATCAGGTGTTAGAAAATAGAGGTATAACCTCTGTGTGGTTAGTTGCTCAGTTGTGTCTGACTCTTTGCAACCCTTTGGACTGTAGTCTGCCAGGCTCCTCTGTCCACAGGATTTTTCAGACAAGAATCCTGGAGTAGTTTGCATTTCCTTCTACAGGGAATCTTCCCAACCCATGTATCAAATTCGCATCTCCTGAATCTCCTGAATTGCAGGTGGATTCTTTGCCCACTGTTCCATTAGGAAGCCAGTATAACCTCTAGCCAGTAAAAATGCTGAAATTCCTGATTCTATCAAAGATCTAGCCATGTTACCACACTTAATGAGTATGATGTACTCTCTTCAGAGACCAGAACAAAACGAGGTCAAATAAAATGCAGAATAGCTTAGCTGATCTTAAAGAAGAGCCTCCTAAACTTAAAGCTTAACCTTATAAAAAGTGAGGTAAATAAGACACCCTTGAATATTAGAGATTTAGAAAACCAAGAAAAATTTGACTAGCCACCAACTTGCAGAAAAGTTATATATGATCCTGAATTAATTCATATACTGCTTATTTCAATTCAGTTTCAGGTACATCACTTGATACTCAATTACACTAGTACCTCCTTCTATATTTGGATTGGAGTTTTCATTTTTAGCAACACTTTTCTTCTTAAACCTAAAATAAAATGTAATAACTATTTGGAAAATTTGGACGGACATTGTACTTGAAAAACACTTGAAATTTCTACTTCAGTTTAGTTGAGTCACTCAGTCGTGTCTGACTCTTTGTGACCCCATGGGCTGCAGCACGCCAGGCTTCCCTGTCCACCACCAACTCCCAGAGCTTGCTCAAACTCATGTTCATTTAGTCGCTGATGCCATCTAACCATCTCATCCTCTGTCATCCCCTTCTCCTTGGACCTTCAATCTTTCCCAGCATCAGGTCTTTTCCAATAAGTCAGCTCTTCACATCAGGTGGCCAAAATATTGGAGCTTCAGCTGCAGCATCAGTCCTTCCAATGAATATTCAGGACTGATTTTCTTTAGGATTGACTGATTTGATCTCCTTGCAGTTCAAGGGATTCTTTCTACTTAATAGAAATTTAAAATCCAAGTATCAGGCAGAGTCCCAGTAAGAAACAGAATTTACCCCCAAGAGGATTAGTAAAGATCTTCAAAAGCTCTACAGAAGGCTAGGTAGGGTTAAGCAAACAAATACAGTACGGCAATGAGCTTAGAGACAAGTAATAGTGAGAAGTCATTACCACCCCTAGGACTAAAGAGACCAGGGGATGAAATGGTGGTCCTGGAACTCAGTTAAAACAGGAGACCAGAAAAATGAACCTCTCAGAAGGAACTAGACACAGGCAGGAGAGGAAATACTTCTAGAGGCTCAATGTCAAAGCTGAGAAGAAGCCAGGGAAAAATACTCCAACTTTTCACCCCTCAGATCTCCTGCCTATTAGCCAAAGCCAACAAGACACCAGAACCAGAATCCAAATCCAATCTTCTACAGTTCAAAGCCATAAGCCAGCAAGTAGATGAAGTATGCCCTCAGTAGGAATCAATACACTGAGGAATAGATACACTCAGGATAGAGAAGGAGAGAGAAAGGGTTTAGATGGTGTGGGGAAACAGATGAAGATTAATCAACACACCAGAAGAGTCAAGCGCCCTTTAAATTTAAGAGAGGTAGTCAGTTAAATAGGTTGCTCTTTGGGTTCACCAAGTAATAACAGCAAGAAAAGTAAAAAAAAAAAAAAAAAAAAAAATTTGAACAAAAACACTTAAATGTATTTCCTAAGACAGTGGTTGCTATGAAGCTATTACAAGATGGCCAATTAAAGCTTATGATTCTACTATGGGGATGTTTTCTCTGCAATAAGGAATGATCCTGTCTTTTGAGGTGAAGAACAGAAGAATGAAGCTACACTTCTAAAATAATGTACACTTGAAAATTATTATCTTAACAGACTCTGGTAACCCAGCTATTCTTCTCCAGGGAAATGTGTATATAAGTGGAACCATGGATAGGTGTGTTCATTCCAGCAATACCCACGATGGCCAAAAGGTCAACCCAAATGTCTACCCACAATAAAATTCATGTGGTAGGTATATTTATACAATGAAATACTCTATCATAATGAAAATGAACAGACTAGGGCTAAGCATAGCAACACAGAAACGTCTTACCAACATAATGCTTAGCAAAAGTAGCAAGATACAGACAAATATATTAACAGTGCATGCAAGCTAAGTTGCTTCAGTCATATCACATTAACAGTAGGGTCCATCTATATGAAGCTTAAAATCGACGTTGTTTATAAATACATTGGAAAATGTATAAAGAAAAGCAAGGAAATGATTGCCATGAAGGTTAGCATAGTGGTAACCTCTAAAACGAATGTGATAGAGAAGAGACACATGGCAGCCTCTGACATTCTGGCCCTGTTCTAATTTTTGCTTTGGATGGTGTATTAGTCTGCTAGGGCTGCCATGAGTAAACACTACAGCCTCAGTGGCTTAATCAGCATTTATTTTCTCATGTTCTGGAGGCTGGAAGTACAAGATCAAGGTGCCATTATTAACTGAGGCCTTGAACACGCACAACCTTTAACATTGCAAAGTGCAGTGTGTATGTGCTCAGTCGTGTCCAACTCTTTGTGACCCCATGGACTATAGCTCACCAGGCTCTTCTGTCCATGGGGGTCTCTAGGCAAGAATACTGGAGTGGGCTGCCATTTCTACTTTAGGGGATCTTCCCAACCCAGGGATTGAAAATGCATCTCCGGCATCTCCTGCATTGGCAGGCAGATTCTTTACCACTGAGCCATTTGGGAAGTAATTGAGGCCTTGCTTTCCGGCTTTCAGATGGCTGGCTTGTCCGTGTGTCCTTATATGACCTTTCCTCTGCACACTTGTGGAGTAGGGGAGAGTTCTCTTGTGTCTCTTCCTCTCTCATAAGGATACAAGCCCAACAAAGATTAAGGTCCACTCTCATGAGCTCTCTTAACCTTTATCACTTCCTTACAGTCCCTGTCTCCAAATACAGTTGGATTTAGACTTTCAACACATGAATTTTGGGAGGATGCAATCCCTTTTATAATAGGTGGTGTTTACATGGATGTTTGCTTTAGAATTATTTACCACAGTGTACATTTATTCTGTGTATTTTTCCATATGTGCATGATATTTCACAATAAAAATGTTTTTAAAATTATTACCTGAGTTTCTTTAACCTGAAAATTTTGAATTTTACAATGAGTAGCTTCTTGGTAATTAAATCATTCCTTTCCAGGAACTTTGAGCTCTGAAATAATTTCCTTTGGTTCCTAATGTTTAATTATAACACTCACCAAATATAATAAATTAGAAGGAAAAATCCAAAACATTTTGTCTATGAAAACTCTTTGAAAAAGACATCTTAGGTGTTTCTCTATCAATGAAGACAATTTATCCCAGAACACATGTGCCAAGCATCTGCCTTTGGAAGGAAATAGAGGATAGAAAATATAACTGCATGATTTGATCTCAGAAGAAAAGAATCAGGGTATGGAAACACCATTAAGTAATAATTAAAATAATCTTAGTGTGCAAAAATATATATAAAGTTGGATTCTGGGTGACTTTTGGCTCAGGGATTTATCAAGGTAAGGGTCAAGGTTAGTGATGAGAAAGTGATATTCTCAGGGATGCAGCCAGAGAAGTGAAAAGAGAGCAAGTCTAGGACAGGAGGGAAAGGGCCTGACAAAAGTAAATGTAACTTAACATAGACTCCTAATTAGAACTGGGAAACAATTCAGTCAAAGGATAACCCAGTCTTAATATAATATATTTGATTTCTGCTTCTTAAAATTTAGAAAAGTTCCATTATGCCTTGGCATTATTTCTTTCATATACAAGCATGTCAGAGATGCCACTTATATAAAATATTTAAATAATAACTTAGTGGGTTTGAGTACTAGCCTTTCCTGCCATTTTTCTTTAACTTTTTTTTTCTATTTTGAAATGAAAATGTGTATTGAAGTTACACAAAGACACCCTTCTCTTCAAACTCCTTTTCCCAACATATTCTCCTCATGACCTAAAATGTTTCCAAATGCATGAACTGTTGTTATGCTTGTTCATCTTTCCTTTTAAATGACTTTCCCTGGAGCCTTCTTGCCCTTTCTGGTTAGCACACATTAGGGACTGATAGAACTGAAATAAGGTTGTCCCATTGGTGAGGAGGAGGGGAAGGGACCAGCCAAAGGACAAACAGTTACTTTTTGTCAGGTGAGACAGCCTCGTCTCCAAACTGCTATGGACCTACGGAGGCCCTAGTGAAATTCAAACTGCCGGTAGAACTCAGTTTTTAAACATCACTGCTTCTTCTCCCTCACTATTTTTAGATAATATCTCGCAACATTATCTCATAATGTCTCAACAACATGCCTCAATTATTTTGAAAGTAAAAAGAAAATTGCACTTTTGATGTAGTGAATATTAAAATTATTTCAGGATACGTTAAATAAACTCTCTCCATTATTTTTCAAATGTTTACAAACATCTCTACATTTTCAACAAATTTTTTTAACACTCAGTAATTATCCATTTGCCTGTTCTCTGTCTCATGGCTAGAAAGAACCGAGGGATGGCCATGCTGAGTCAACTGTATTCTGGATGTCAATAGATCAGGTCCTTGTGTGTATATATAGGAATTACCTAAACACAGTTATATAGCTCAGAGTTATAACTCACATTTCCTAAAAGATCTGAACAACTAGAATCCAAAAATTGAACTCTAACTATAAAAGAAATCAATATTCATTTACCTCAGAGTTCCAGAATAGAAAACTACAGGGATATGACTCCATTTTAACATAAGCCCTTAGTCAAAAGATCTCTAAGTACCGGTAAAGAAATGAATGTATCATTCAAATCTTACTTAAAATATCACCACTAAACTCTCCTTCATGCATGCTAAGTAACTTCAGTAGTGTCCTACTCTTGGCAAACCCATGGACTGTAGCCCACCAGGCTCCTCTGTCCATGGGATTCTCCAAGGCAAGAATACTGGAGTGGGTTGCCATGCTCTCCTCCAGGGGATTTTCTTGACCCAAGGATTAAACCTGCATCTCTTGGTCTCTTGCATTGGCAGGCGGGTTTTTTTACCACCAGCACCATCTGGAAAGCCCACTAAACTCTCTTAAGTGTTGCAAATTTATTTAGAAGTAGGAAAGGAAACAGAATACAATGGAAAGAGAACTGGACAGAAATTAGCCTGACTAGGATCTGATCTGCCATCTGTTAGCTAGATGTCCCTGGATACATTTAACTGCTGATCCTTTGGTTCTTCACTTATAAAATGCGAAGGGTAACACCAGATTTATCTGTCATGGAGGAGGATTATTTTAAGGATCAAATAGAATTCCTCTTAGCCATCGTAGAAGCTGTTTTAAAAACATCATTCAGAACAGGGATCACAGAAGAGGGTATGATGGCTTAGTCCAAATCTCAACCAAAGGTAATCTTCCCCCGTGCACAGAACTTTATGTCTTCCTGTCTTCCACATGATGCTGTTCTGCCAATAATTTTGTCTCTACTAAATCAATAATCTCTTCTTTTCTTTTTAAATCTGGCTCCTTTACACTCAAAAAACGATCAAATTGCCTAAATACTAAAATAAGAAAACAGAACAAAAAACCTCTCTATGCATTGCCTTTCCCTTAAAGAATCACCTTAACTCTATCTTTTCATCCTTGCCAAATTCGTTTTTTAAAAGTTCCTATACTTACTCTTCTGACCTCCTAATTATTCCCCAGCCTATTACAACAGGATTTTTGCCCCTTCACTCTGTTAACACCATCCCTACTGGGTCATTAACTACCTCCTGTTCGCAACACTCAGTGATATTTTTAGGGCTCATATGTCTACATCTGACACTTAACACTCTTTTTCTTTAAAACAAGGGATGGCAAACCACAGCCTGCTCTCTGTTTTTAATAAAGCCCATGAGATTAGAATTAGTTTTCACATTTTTAAACAGTTTAAAAAGTCAAAAAAGAATATTTTTGACACAGAAAAATTATATGAAATTTGAATGGCGGTGTCCATAAATAAAGTTTTATTAGCACATAGTCATCTCTATTTGCTTATCTATAGCTACTTTTTTTTTTAATGCAGCCATGAAATTAAAAGACGCTTGCTCCTTGGAAGGAAAGCTATGACAAACCTGAACAGCATATTAAAAAGCAGAGACACTGCTTTGCCAACAAAGGTCCATCTAGTCAAGGCTATGGTTTTTCCAGAAGTCATGTATAGATGTGAGAGCTGGACCATAAAGATGGCTAACTACTGAAGAATTGATGCTTTCGAATTGTGGTGCCGAAGGAGACTCTTAAGGGAGTTTTCTTACTCTTAAGTAATGTGTCTTCTTACTCTTACTCTTAAGACTCTTGAGAGTCCCTTGGACAGCAAGGAGATCAAACCAGTCAATCCTAAAGGAAATCAACCCTGAATATTCTTTGAAAGGACTGATGCTGAAGCTGAAGCTCCAATATTTTGGCCACCTGATGCGAAGAGCCGAGTCACTGGAAAAAGACTTTGATGCTGGGAAAGACTGAGGGCCTGAGGAGAAGGGGGCAACAGAGGATGAGATGGTTGGATGGCATCACCAACTCCATGGACATGAATTTGAGCATTTCGGGAGATAGCGAAGGACAGGGAAGCCTGGCATACTGCAGTCCATGAAGTCACAGAAAGTCAGACACTACTTAGCAAGGGAACAACAACAGTGGCTTCTTTCAGCCTCATAGGCAGAGTTGGGTAGTTATTGCAGAGGCAGTATAGTTCAAAAAGCCTAAAACATTTACCATCTGGCCCTTTAGAGAAAAAGTTTGCAAATACCTACTTAAACTCCCTCCAGACAACATGTCAGGATGCCTTTCCTGGTAAAGCTCCTTCTCTAATAAGGGCCTCCCAGAGCTGTTGTGAAGATCACACAAAACAACATACTCAGGGCACCTAATACAGCATCTGTCCCACAATTTGTGTTTGAATCAATGTGAATACTCTTGTCTGCTAACTCTTCCCCCTCTCTCTATCCCTTAGATGTGTGTTCCTCAAGATTCATCTTCATTCTGTGCCTCTTTTCTCTTCACATCCTTTCTCATAAACCTCATTTCCTCCCATGGCCTTAGGCATCTTCTCCATACTCATGACTTCCAAAACTACAAATTCCGGGTCAGGTCTTGCTTTACTTGGATGCCCTTCAAGAAAGCAAGCTGAGTACACCCAAAATTGAACTCATCCTTCTTCTGAAAATATGTTGCCTTTTAATATCCCTGATCTAAGTTAATAGCACAGCCATCCACTCATTATCCCAACCCAGAAATCTCATCCTTCCCTTTCTACCTCTCTCTCACCCTTCATTTTCAACTGGTCAATGAATCCTTTCCACTGCATCTCGGAAGCTTGTTCCACCATCCACAAAGTCATCATGCTAAACCCTCTTCATTTCTTCTCTGGAATTTCAAAATCAGTGAGCTTGTAGGCTAGCCTCATTTGGATTTATCCTCTACATTTCCACCAAAATCACTGTTCATCTTCTTACACAACAAATGGAATTATAGGGACTGCCTGCTCAATGACCCCTTCAACTCTGACTACCCACAGGATGAATCCAAACGCTTGCACCTGGACTTTCGCAATCCTCCATTCATTCCATCAACAAATATTTATTGAGCATATACTGTGTGCCAAATGTTATGCCAGACTATGGGCACAGCAGTGAATAAGACCAGGACGGTCTCAGCTTGCTGACGCATTCCAATCCAGCAGAAGAGATCAAGATTAAACTAAGTACCATTGCATCTCCCCCTACCCATTTTAGAAAAGGCACACTGTCATAGTGCCATCTGCACATGTTGTGATCTTTCTTTAGAGTATCCTAACTTTCGTGGAATGGCTAAAATACCTACTCTGGTGTGGAAACTTTTTCCAACTTGTGGATATCAGAATTAACGCTGGCCTTCTTTGTATTCTCTGAGCTTATCTCTATCATTTAAACACAGTATTATACACCTCTGCTACTCTTACTTCACTGGATGGTGGACATCTTATATTCAGGGGCTGTGTCTTTCTGATGTCCCCATGCCTAATTGAGTAGTCATTATTGGTGCTTTGATTAATTAGTTTGTCTCTTCCGTGACTAAAGGCTGAAAACTGGTTTAACTGGTTTTACAGTTAACTGTAACAAGCAATATCGGTAAAAATTACACAGTAAAACATATTTGGAGACAACATATATTGTTTATGTATAAATAATATGAACAAAATAATATGTTATTTGCATATTTAAGTTATAAACTTTAAAAATTTTACTTTTATACTTTGTTCATTCAGGAAAAGCTAAATGACCTGCCAATAAAGACATATTTAGCTGTTAATGCTTATTTTAATCTCTAAATTGTTCCTTATTTTAGTATCTTCAAAGCATATTTTAGAGTGAAATACAAATATCTTTGCTAAGAAATATTTGAGAATATTATTCTTACAATAAGATATTTGCTTTATATGAATAATACATCTATATTCTCTAGACCTTTAAGTCATAAACAATGCAGAAAATAGAGAAGGATGGATGGGCTGCAGAAAGATTCAAGAAAATAATTAAAACTACTCTCATCTTTAAGATGTGCCAAAAGAGAGATCCAGGAAATCACCAAGCGGTTAACATCAATACGAGGAAAGAAAATAACAAATAATAATAGAATTGATCAGGAAGTACTTAGGCAAGAACAATATAATGAGCAACTACCAGCATGAGTTCATGCAGAAAGATCGTGAAATACAAAGCAAACAAAAAGTGTTAGTATAAGCAGAGTCAGCCAAAAAAAACCTGAATTTGTCTATATAAAATTATACCAATAGTCAGATGGAAAAGTGTTTTCAATTAAAATAAACCTATAAGGATAAGTATAAATTAACATTTGACTGCTATACTAGAAAAGACAGTACTTATTTTAAAAACCTGCTATCAGAAGATATCTTCAACCCAACCACGCCTCCGCCACCAAACTCCAAGTAATGCATATGAATGCCAATGGCATTAGTTCAATATTCATACATCATCTCCCACAATACAATTCGCTCAAATCCTGCTAATAAGTGGTTTTCGAGTCAGCTAAATATGGGCTTCTTTGCAAATGACTCCAGCATGAAAACCAGTGGAGACGGAATCCTGACAAGATGACAGCAGTTAGCAATCCAGGGGCTGCAGGTGAGTGTATCAAGTTTTACTTTTTGAACATAATTTGCCTACGTGTTAGAAAATATTCGGACTGCAGGGTCAAGCTGAAGATTCTAATTGGGCCAGGAAAAGCTTCATTCATTAGGAGTTCTCTCTGATCACTGGAGCTCAGATCAGCTATAAGTATCTCTCTCTGTCAAACACAGGCCATTCACTGATTAGGGAGGAACCTCCTGCTTGGACCAGGAATCATGCAACTCAACAGCAGGGCAGAAGTGTGCCATGAGCCAGCAGGGAGTTCTCAAGGTGGCTGTGTGCCAGAGAAGCGTCAGCCACAGTAGACAGTCTGTTATCATGACCTCTGTAGTGAGTACAGAACTGACAACATGATTATGTGAACAAACTATTTGACAGGAAAGAAGGAACCACTCACCAGAATTGAACAAAATAAGAAATATAGTGGAAAATATTTGGATTGTATTCTAAAGACAATGAGAATTTAAATCAAATTGGGACAGCTTCCTCTCTGTATCTTTCCTCAGAAAGTTAAATTCAAACACAGTTTTGCAAGTGTCATACATTTTTCTACAATTTTTATATCTGAAAACCTGTTGAGCTTTTATATGGGTCAAAATATTAATATATCCTCTTTGCCATCCTAAATACCGACCTTGCTTTTCCCAGATACTTCATTTCTAAGCATCTCCATTTTTTAGCATTTACTATATAAAACTTCCTTCTCTTAAAATTAAATTCTAGGAAATCGATCCAACTCTTAGTATGTCAGTTCCTGTATACAGAGTATGATGGATTTATTCAATATTTATTAACAATGATGTTCATATAAAAGAAACAGTCATATATTACAACTATCCAGTTGGGAATTATATTTGTGTAGCAAATAAAATATTTCATTCTTTCCTATTATCTAGCAACACTTAATTGGTGAATATAACAACCTTGTTTTTCTAGAAATTAATTCTATACAATATTGATCCATCTTCATTTACTACCTCTGACTTCATTTCTAACATTAAGAATAGCTTTGTGCCTACTACATTTCTCCTCTTTCCTCATAAGCATTAAAATAATTTTTAAAATTTAACTCATAGGGCAAAATCTAACTTTATTAAACATATTTTATTCTTTTAGAGTCTTTCAAGCCTCTACAAATGTTATCACATTTTCCAGTATTATTGGATAACATTCATTGAATAATATCCTTAAGTTCTGGTGAGTTACAGAACCTTGAAAATATTCATTCTCCATCTTTATAAATGACCCCATTTATAAGAAATGGTAAGTGGTAAGAAAACAGAAAACCTGTCTGTGCTCTATGGAATCCATAGACATGATCTATGAAGTTTAGAACTATTTTTTTAAAGCGGTGAGAGTTACAAAACTTAGAAAATAAGAGGGGTAAAGCAGTTGTTTATTCACTCTACATATCAGTTTCTGCAGTATACTATATGGACAACTGAAATAAGCCTCCTGAGACACACACCCTCATTAAAATACATGGTATTGTAAAATTCAGTTATATTTAATGAGGCTATTGACATCCCTCAATCAAGAATGCTAACAATGCTGTTTGGTTGTCATATTCATCTTTTTATATTCCTGTAAAACTAAAGTAGGGATATCAATTTCGGTAAAGTATATTGAGTAAGATAAATCCCTGTCTTATTAAAAGGATTTTTTAGACTAGTGACTGTATTTGAATATTTGGACAACATATAGAATTATTAGAATATGTAGAATTATTAGAGCTAACTTTTTTAAGCTAATATGTATTGAGTACTAACAACAGAGCAAGCTTTGTTCTATTTGCTTTACATTAATTAATTTAATCCTCATCTAACTGAATTAGGTGCTATTAATACATTTTGCTGATAAGTAAGTTAAAAGATAGGAACTTAAATAACTTGCTCAAGTTCACACAGCTAGTAAATAGAATATTGGAAAATCTTTATTTTAAGGAGAGCTGTAGATGTCAACTGTCTTGGCCTAGCTCCACTGATGTCTCTAGAGATAATGGAGAGTGGGCTCCAGGTCTCTGAATTCCAAGTTAACATATCATCCCATAAAGTCATGCTACTTTATATATTCATAAACAGTACAGGTATAGGCATACTCACAGAGTTGAAGCCATGAGGCCTTCAAGTTTAGTGTAAGCAAAAACTGTCCCCAAAAGAGGTGCCCCCCAATGTTCCTTGATCTCCAAACTGCCCCTGTGCTAAGTTCCCTGCCTTCTTGTTCATTCTACTAACTTTTTTATGGTAATTTAATTGCAATGTAAAATTTGAGCAATATAGACAAACATAAAAAGAAAATGGAATTTTAAAGCATCCATAGTTACTGCATTCTTTATTCAGAACAAACCACTGTACATATTTTAGTGACTATACATTGATTTTTTTCCATGCATATGCATGTGTATGTATATATGTATATGTGTGTGTATATGCGTGGGTATGTGTTTTACTTAATCTGGATGCATGCAAGCATGCAAAGTCACTTCAGTTGTGCCCAACTCTTTGCAAACCCATGGGCTGTAGCCCACCAGGCTCCTCTGTCCATGGAATTCTCCAGGCAACAATACTGGAGTGGGTTGCTATTTCCTTCTCCAGAGGTTCTTCCCAACCCAGGAATCAAACCCAGGGATCAAATCCAGGTCTCCTGCATTTCAGGCAGATTCTTTACCATCTGAGCCACTAGGGAAGCCCATGCAACAATCCTATAGCATTGTGTATATATATATATGTGTGTGTGTGCGCACACACACACACACACACACACACATATATATATATGTAATATACATTATACTTCTGAGAGTACCAACTTACCTATTATCTTGTAAAATTGAATTCTGGTGTTATCTTTTTTCTTTAATCTCTGATGCTTTTATAGGTGAAAAAATGTATCGTTTTGCTTTAAATTTCATTTTTATTACTTTGAAGAGTAAACAGTTTTTCATGTTTATTGGGCACTGTACTTTTTCCCATGTCCTGTTGCATTTTTATTCCAAACTGAGTCTTTCTTGAAAGATCTATTATCTGACATGAGCCTAGCTCTGGCCTTAGCAGCAGTGAGGCTCTGCATTCTGCTTCTGCTCACCTAGCATTTCAACAGCCCACTGCCCTTTCCTTCTGTGTTCCCACTTCCAGCCTCATGCTGATGGTTCACTGATTCTGCCTCACATGACATATATAGAGAAGAAAGAGGAAAAAGCCCCCTCCTTTGTCCACTGTATGAGAAGACTTTATTTATGCAAAATTTCAAATTTTAAATACCAGAAAAAAATTAATCATCAGAAGGATATCAAGAGGTTTCTCTCTCTTTTTTAGAGCATCAAAAATATGTCAACATGACCCTGATGGGCATGGAAAACAGCCAGTTACTCACTGAAAATGACTGCCAATTTATTAAGCACTTTACTATGTACCAGGCACAGTATCTGAAGCTTTTATATATACACTTTCTCTTAATCCTAACAAGAATTTCGAGAACATTATTACTCTATATATTTTAAAAATCCATATCAGAGCATAAATTCGTGTATGAGGCTAACAAGCAGCAAAGCTGGGTTCAGCTTAAGTGTTGGGTGTTTAAACCATCCTATTTCTCAGCTGATTCAGCACAATAATAATGATGCCATTAATTTCTTGGAATCTTGTCCTTCTCATCTGCTTGTGTCTGATGATATAACATTCCATTGAGTCAACCCCACCCTTTTGAGAAGTTTCACCCAAAACAACTGACTCTGTAACAAACTTCCAGTTCTCAAAACTATGATCATATCTAAAATCAAGGTGGAATTTAGTACAGGTGTGACTATGGTTAATGATTTATAGCACTAAATACATTTGAAAAACATAAAGCTCTCCTGATTCTTAAAACAATAATCACAGGAACATCTCCTAATATCACTTACAGACTCCGGGATTTGTCACCTACTTTTGGCTTTTCTACAAAAAGTCTTAGGATAAATGATTCCAAATGTCTGTGATATCATGAGACAAGTTGTAGTCCTCCAACTTTGTTCATTCTCAAGATTATTTTGACTATTATGAGTCCCTTGTGCTTTCCTAAATTTTAGGATCACCCTGTTAATCTCTTCAAAGACAACTTGTTCAGATTTTGATATACTTGTGTTTACTCTGTATATCACTTGCAGATTATTGCTATTTTAACAATATTGTCTTCCAACGCATGAACATGGAATGCCATTCCATTTATTTAGGTCTAATTTAATTTCTTTCAACAATATTTTCTGTTTTCAGAGTATAATTTTTGCATCCTTTTATTAAATTTATTCCTAAATAGTTTAATATTTTTGATCTATGGTGAATGCAGTTTTTTCTCAATTGTATTTTTGATTGCTCATTGCTGACATACAGAAATACAACTGATTTCGTATACTGCTCTTGTATCATGAAGCCTTTCTGAACTTGTTTATTAGCGTTAACAGCTTTTTAATTGATTCCTTAGGACTCTCTAAATAGAAGACCATGCTATCTGCATATAAAAATTGTTTCATTTCCTTTCTAATCTGGATGCTTTTCACTTCTTTTTCTTGCCTAATTGCCCTAGCTAGAACCTCTAGAACAATGTTTGATAGATATGTGGAAAGCAAAGAACTTTGTCTTTTTCCTGATCTTAGATGCAAAAACATTATTTTTCAACATTAAGCATGATGTTAGTGAGTTTTCACAGATAGATTTCATAGTTTGAAGAAATTCCTTTCTATTCTAGTTTGCTGAATGATTTTATCATAAAAAGTGTTAGATTTTGTCAAATGCTTTCTAGCTTATTAAGCTTATCTTGTGGCTTTTGTCCTTTATTCTGTTGATATGGTATATTATAACAATTGATTTTTGATAAACTAACCTTGCATTTCTGGGATAAATCTCACTTGGTCACGGTGTATAATCCTTTTAATATATTACTAGATCTATTTGCTAATATTTCGCTGAGGATTTTTGTCTACATTCATCAGGGAGATTTTCTCCTCATCTCTCATCTTGTTTTGGTATAAGGGTGATACTGACCTCATAGTGTGGGTTGTAAAGGGATAATCTCTCTCCTTCTTCGGAAGAATCGATAAAGAATTTATATTAATTATTCCTTAAATATTTAGTCATATTTTGTTTTGTTTTTTAACTTTTTACACTTTTAAAAATGTAACTCCAGAAGAAGGAAATGAATGTCCACCCTTTCACTTTGTAACAACTCTGAGATTAATCTATGGCAGCGATCTTTGATCAACAATGGTATTATCAAAGTTTGAGCTACATCCAGGGACGAGAAAGAAGCTCCCTAATTCATCTTTAAAAGTTTCCCAAGTTTAAAAAGAAAAAAAGTGGAGGAACCTGGATCTTGGTGTAAATGACTGGTCCTGCACCCTCGGCTCTCTCACCTTTCTCCACTCCCTCCCCCGATGCCGGATTCAGTGCTAGGTACTCGCAGATCTAGTAAGTGACATCGGGGATGACTGTGGCATCATCCCGCTTCCGTCAGCATCTGGAGAGGAAAGGGGGTTGGGCCGAGAGGGTCTCCCGGGCGGGGCGGAGGAGGAGGGAGTGCAAAACACAGCCTCGCCCCTGGAACCCTCGAAGCAGCAACGCCCCTCGCTATAAATGTGGAGCTGCCTCGGAGAGGACGATTCCAGCGCCAGTCAGCCAAGGGCCTGAGGCGACTGAGCGCCCGGGCAGACGCGCGACTAGCAGCTCTGCCGACCGGAGACGGCGATCCATGTGGAGTAACCCAAACGGACCCCGGGAGTGAGGGTGAACCCTGAACCGGCGCCGCCCGCTCGGCCCGACGCCGGCGCAGCGTCCCGAGTGAGTGCGGGTGAGTGGCGCGGACTGCCCCGCCAGCTTGGGGGCTGGGGGCGGGGGCAGTTTCGTGCCAAGGTGTCAGCTGCGGGCGCGGTGCCGGGAGGCTCTCGGGGACGGTGGCGAGAGCGAGCTAAGTTCCAGCCGGCGCCCACTGGGAGCTTGAGGACCTTCCTCAAATCAGATGTGGGAAGAAGCGAACTGATCTTGTTTGCCACATGCCCCAGACATTTCATTCTGAACTGACCAAACTCTGTCGAGCACAATTGAGGAATCTGCAGAGATGGGATGTAACCAAGAAACTTTCTTCCCGAGGCTTTTAGCTAACTCATGTCTTTAAACTGTGATCTGAGCACATGACTCCGCAAGGCGGGAGTCCCTTTAAAAGCTGTGCCACTTTAAAGGCGTACTTGATTGTCCCCACACTCTGCTAACCAGGCCAGCCGCGCACCAGCAAGGCTCACCTCCCCACCACCCCTCTTTACAAACGATAACACTGGGTCCTTGGCCCAGGATGCCAAGTCCGCATCGAATTAACTGCGGAGAAGGAAAACGGGGCTTCTCCACACACGCCAATCCCCACAGCCCTGGGCAGAGCACGTTTGTCACTGAGGGGGATTTTAGGAGAAATTCTTCTGCTTCCAAGACCAAACAGAACCTCTTACTGACGCCTTCCCTTCATACACCCCTCTACCTAGCACTCCATTCTCCAGTTCTCTTAACTGTCCAGCCCGATCTATCCACAGTGCCAGATGCTTTGTCTCCAGAAGAGTCTCCTGCCCTGAGCTATTGAACACATCGCAGGCCTCTTAACCTGATCTTTCTTTGCTGATGGCTTAAGAATTAAACACCCACGAGTGGCCCTCTGGAGCTCTCTCTTCTTGGTAAAAGTTTGGGTGCTCACTTTCCCTTGGGATCACATTTTCCACCTGGCTACTTCTAGTGTCACTCCTGGAAGAGAGTTACAATGAGGCAGGGAGGAAATCTGGCACCCTGCTGTCCTGTTTTATGACTTTTTTGAACAACCTCTATCTCCTCTTCAAGTTGCTGTCATCCCCAACATGATTCTCTTGGTAGTTATACCACCCTGGGTCTCCAAGGCTTATTCTCCTTAGCAGAATCTGTAACACCTTTATAAGTCTCCTTTAAAAAGGAAACTGCCTATTTCCCTTGTTGCCTGCTAGTGTTTGCCTAGCTCTCAAGGCCCCACCACATGGATAATCTCTCTGGAGGCTGTGGTGGATTCCAACACCCATCTGGAAGACAGTGCGGGGGGAAGGAAGCACAGAGGCAAGGAAGCCTAGAGAGCTGGGAATGGAGACTCCCACATAACTGGCCATGTGCTGTTAGAGTTATTTCACAACTCGTACCTCAGGTCCCTCTGGTGATAAAATTCCTAGATTCCTTTTGTTTCCTAGTTATTGCTTTAAAAAATGAAGTCTAAAATAATAACCCTTTTAGCCCATGTTTGTGCTCCGCAAAACTGTCTAAATAGCTCTCCTGGTAAATTATCTGCTCTGGAAAATCATTAGGTCCAAGTGTCCATCCCCTAGATTACAGTTGACAGTTTCTACAACCTGGCTTAAGGCTCAGGGAGTGGCCTCAAGTTGCTGGATCTCAACACTTTGCTAAAGTTTTCATGATTGGTAGTTTCTAGTCCATTATCTACTCTATTGCACACACCCCCTCTTTTTTCTTCCTAATTTCCTTATTTTTTGTGTCTATCATGAGGCCTTGATTTCTATCTCAGTTCTTCTTTGATCTTAAACTGAATCAACTGTCCCATCATCCAACCCAAAAGAAAGCTGGTTTGCTTCCACTGACGCCAAAGGGAGACAAGTTTTATAAAGTGTCTTCCAGTCGCTCTTGCTTTGGCAATGCTCTGCATCCCAAGAGCTCTGAGCTCAAATCTCTGCTAACCCCCTCTTACCCTGCTTTAGTGCTCAAACTGTGACTTTGTGAATTGTTCAGGTTTTTTCTTTGTTTTTTCTTTTCCTACTTTGAGTAAGAGTTGTGTGTGTGTGCTGGTATACAATTTGGGGTTATTTTGCTGCTGCTGCTTATTACTGTTGTTGTTGTTACTATGACTAATTCTTGTCCTGTGCTAGATGAAAAATAATGAAAGAAAATTTGCTGCTTACCCAAAGCCCAGGTAAAATACTTGAGAGTTTCTCGGGTAGCTCAAATAGTAAAGGATCTGCCTGCTATTTAAGGGACCTAGGTTCAATCCCTGGGTCGCGAAGATCCCCTGGAGAAGGGCATGGCAACCCACTCCAGTATTCTTGCATAGAGAATTCCATGGACAGAGGAGCCTGGCAGGCTACATACAGTCCATGGGGTCTCAAAGAGTTGGACACAACTGAGTGAGTTACACATTCACACATTCAAAAAGGAGTTTGAAACTCACAGTTATAATGCATGATTCACGTCTCCTATAGTTTTATCTGTGCTGTCCTTTTTATGCAGCTGACAGTTGCTGTGTTTTGTTTTCAAGTTTTCAAATTTGATACAGGAACCAAGATCAAGACCCATCGCACTTAGATGTTTTGGCTGCTTGATGCAGGCTCCCGGTCTTTTGCCCCAAGCTCACTAGTTTACTTAGTCCTTTTCCTGCTCAGTCATGACTGAGTAATGCCAGAGTCTCTCAGAGCAGGCTGAAAAATTAAGAATTTTATTTAGAAGTTTGAAGTACATCCAAGTGTTGTGAAAATTAAAAAGCTGTTTTGAAGACAGACTGTAGCAAATAAACAAATGCAGAGCCAGAGCAATAAAATATAAGGAAGTATCCAAGTATAAAAAAAGTAACCAAACACTTTTCACCCATGTTATCTAGCAAACTGGAAAAATCAGCTTCTTAACCCATCTTTACTGGAAAGTATTATTATTTTCTTCAAAATGATTATAAATTTTCTCTTTCAAAATTGTCTGAAGTCATTGGATAATACGGTTTATGTGTCTTTTCTCATTAGTGTCTATTAAAACAGTACACTAAAGCTTCCACAGCAAAGGTAAATTTTGTTCCATTTTCCGCCTAAATTTAGCTATCACTTTACATTTTTTATTTTTAATCACAGTATGAATTTCAGCTGTGAAAAATCAACTTTTCAATGGCTTAAAATACAAAGTGATCTTAAATCTAGAAGTATCTGTACGGATTTAAGGTAATAGGCAAATGATTTGGCAAATTACTACTATCATCCTATTAAAGCTCTAAAATACATCTAAAATAAATCACAGCAAAAAAACATTTCTAAAGAGTTATAAATTTGCCAGATGATTTGTTTGGTGGTTACTTTAATAACATACTTGACAATTAGAAAACAAAATATATGTTTAGAACAATCATAACATGACAAATGAATCTTAGCTGTGATTGTATTAACATTAAAAGTTTTCTATCTGATTTTGATCCTTTTTCTTCATAGCAGATGATCACTGTGGGAAAATTTCCTTGACTATGAAAACCAAAATTTCTTTCAAAATATTTTACTATCAAAGAATGTATATATATATATATGCTAGAAGTAAGTGTCTAGAATCTGCCAGTTATCATTTGATTTTCCTTCCTATAGTCAAGAATATTTTAAATTGTGTTGCCCATTTACTTTTCTAACACAAATTGGAAAAATGGGTAAGAAATAGGTATGCTTTATTTTTCATAGTCTAAATCCCAATTCTACATGCCCTTAATATTTAAAATCATAGCATTAATAAGCATTCAGTTTGGGTCAAGTTTTATGGGACTTCTTGTTCTCTTCATATAATCAAAGCTGCTTTGTTCTTCATCAGATGATGTTAAAATCTCACTCAGATCAATGAATAAAAGTACTTTAATTACATAGTTCACTTTAGAGTAAGAATACTGAAGAATACACATTTGATTCTGTCCTTTTTTAATAGAATAATTGTAACAATATACTGTAATAAAAGCTATATGGATATGATTCTGTACTTTTAAAGAGAGTTAATGATTGCTAATTTCCTCTTTAATTTTCTTTAGTTATTTCTTATTTTAATCAAAGCTCCTCTTATCTGCCTTGGAAAAGGAAGAATTATATGTATGAAATATATCAACAATAGTAGAAGATACTTACTGAGGGAATGCAATGGATCTAAGAGATATCAGGTCCTGAGGACACACCAAAGTATAAAAATGGTCTTTGTCCTAGAGAGATGTTGGTCAAGCTAAGTACACATTTAGATATAGGTCTCGCCAGTCATCTTAATGCCGCTGGGGTAGGAAGCCATTTAAAAACAACCCTCTCGTCCTTCTACCTTTCAGACTGGGTGGAATATCTAATGTGGTTACAGGTTTGATTCTGGCCCCTTCCATAATAATCACCACAACTTTCCTTTCCCCGTGGGGTTTTAACTCCTTTAATAGTATGCACCACACCCAACTGCAACCTTGTATTCTATTATTAAAGTCACTTTCTTGCCTGTTTGTCTGATTTTGGCTTAATTTGTGGAAAACATTAAATACATTTTCAGATCCTTATATTGTAGAAATGTTAGAAACCTTTCCTATTACAATAAAATGACTTAAAATTGTTGCTTTAGTCTTACTAATGGAATAACTAAGCATTAATACAATTGCTTTAAATCTAAAGCTTTAAGTCTAAGGCAAGGGACCTCCAATTAAAATAAATAAATTTAAAAAAATAAGGCAAAGGAAAGGTAAAGAATAAGAAAAAGAGCTATGAAAAAAAAATTAAAAGTTGAAATATCAAAGCAGTGGTTCTTCAGGCACCAAAAAGCAGGTAAGGCAAGCATATGAAAATCACCTGGGAAGTATTTTAAATCTGTACATATTGTCTGCACTTCCCCCTTTTCTCCTTTCCCCATTTCTTCCCTATTGAGAACCACCATTCTATCACAAATTAGAAGCAACTATTCATCATTACTTCAGGTGTCAAGGTCCCCAGACTAGCATCATGAGTATCACTTGGGAGCTTATTAGAAATTCAGACTCTCAGACCCCACCTGGACCGACTGAATCAGACTCTACATTTTAGCAAGATCTTCACATGATTCAAAAGGACTTTAAAGCTAGAAAAGCACAAGTGACAGTACCTCTGGCTTGCTCAAATGATTACCTAGAGGCTATTTTCTTGGCTTTTTAATAAAATAACATTTTTAACAAAACTAACATTTATTGAGCATATATAATGTGCCAAACAGTGTTCAGCCTTTCAATACTGTTTTTTATTTAATCCTCACAACATCCCTATATAATAGTCACTGCCTCATCCCCATTTTATAGATAGGGATACTGAGTAATAATGCGATAAGCAGCTTACCCACATTTGGTAACCGTTAGAGTCAAGATTTGAACACAATTTTGATTCTGTGCTCTTTGTTGCCACCCACACTGTCTGCTCTACATTAGGCTGCCTGTTTTTTAAGACCAATTAATTATTGGACCAATTAATTATTTATTAATTATTGGATAATTATTGGAAAGTTATAATTGGAAATCAAGTTCTGTTTTCCTCATAGAAAAAAGCAAGATCTATAACATTTTCCTATCACCTTACCTTTAACTTCAATAATGAGAAATTCTAGGAATTCCTTCTTTAGTTGGAAAACAAGTAAGAAAACTATGATAGTTCATAATTTAAAACTTAAGATTTGATATCTCTATTTTCCCAAAACTTACCTGAAATTTATCTTTTTTACCTTTGTGTTCTGATGAACTTTTTAAAAAAGTTCTTGAGTTGAATAACCCATATCCTACATATATAAACTGTTTATCTTTCCAACTCAAATTATATATCACTCTTTCAGGTTTTAATATAAACATATTTATCTATAAGCATAGTTTTAATATAAACACATTTATCTATAAGCATAGTTTCTAAAACTTTAGTTGAATGTAATACTAATCAGTCAGTCTGCAAACAAGGGTGCCTTATTTTAAGCCAGTGACTCCTCAAATGATGAGTCTCTGAAAAATTTTTCCCAGTGCATATAGACTCTCTGCGAGCTGTCAGTTGGATTGGGTCAAATGTCTGTTGTTTTGACAGGGGCTCATTGATGTGGGTCAAACACCAAGGTGAGTTCTGTGCTCCCTGTGATCATGTTTGAGAGGAGAGGTATGTCAACAAAACTGAGCAGCTACGATTTTCTCTGTGATAAAGGGACATCCTTGGAAGACAGAATGTCACCAGCTGCTTAGATCTAGAACTTTCGGCAGCACTAATAGCACAGTGTCTAACTTGTAAGTTATAGATGAGGGCAAAAATCAACCCAGGGATGCCATAAACCCAAGTGGTGAGGGCTCAAAAGGAAACTTGTGCCCAGGAGACATCCTGCATACTAGCAGGCAGAGTTTCTTAGTGCTGATCAATGATAAAGTACCAGTGATTCTCTTGTGACTCTTTACAGTCCAGCGTCTCACTAGCCCCAAATAGTTGTGAGTGTGGCTGAATTTAGTCAGCACTAGGTTTTTTTTTCTAAATAAACTGGAAAAAACAAAAAACAAAAACCTCACAGCATTTCTTCTAAACTTCATCCATTTACAATTTCATCATCATATATGCTTTTCTTCACTTTTGGACTCAAACTCTTCTTGTTATACAATTCAGATGCATCTTACATACTTGTAAATTACGTGGTATGCTGCTAGAACAAGAACGTTCCATTAACCCAGCTTTAATCATCTAATTCTCCTTCTATTCAAATGATGTCATGTCACATAAAATACATTGTCCCATGATGTCTTCCAGCACTTAACCTTCATACAGTTAATTGCTGCCACTTTATCAGGAAGGGAAAATAATCTGATGTGATTCCTACGTGATAATTTCCTGACTGTATTCTAGCGTTTGATCTACTGGGTTAACAGAGTGGATTTTTGTGAGAAATACAAATCTATTCTTTTAAATTCCCATTACTTTAAGCCATATGATGGAATATTATACAGTCATTGTGTATTTTATATGTATATATTTTAAAATACCTAATGACAAGGAAAGATAATCACAAGTGAATACAGCAGTGTATAAAATATAAATCCAATGAGAGAGAGAGAGAGTGTGTGTGTGTGTGTCTTTGATAGATTCTTGTCAAGGTGCCATTAATGTCTTATTTGGGTCATTGGTGTTCTAATGAAAATAGTTTAGTTACACTAGCACTGATTTGAGAGCAAAATCACTTAGAGATGTTTTAAATGCCTGCATATTTGCAGAACAGATAAGAAACACTAGGCAAAATATATAACAAATCTTTAAAGCTTTTGAGGATTATTAAGATCAAGGCTAAGATCAAAGGTGACTTTTCTTTCCCCTTTTTTGGCATGTGCTTTTAGACTTTCCTATCAGGAGCCTCTGTTCATCCTTTTTGTTTATCTTGGAATTTCTTTTCCTTTCCTTCTAACTCACTCTAGATTTCAGATCATAGACAACCACCATTAACCCTCTGGAGAATGATCCTGGCAAGTCAACCCTGTCTCTATTTTTTTTCCCTAAGGTACACTAGAGCCCTATAAAAGTTCACAGATTTTACACCAGAGTGGCATTTTATAGGAAAAAATAACTCATGGGAAAATTTTTGCTATGACAAAAAAACCACCAAAAAATAAGTTAAAAATATATTCTTCTAATGCCAAAATTCGTGTACGTTGTTGCTAGGGAAAAAAAAACCCTCTACACAGTCTTCTTGAGTAATTCATTAACTTTAAACAATTTCTTACTTAAAAAAATCCCCAAACCATAATGAAAAATATTGATGAATTTGGCTACATAAAAAAATTAAAATGGTTGTATAGTAAAAAGCACCAGAAACAAACACAAAAGATAAACAGGAACTTAGGAAAGCTATTTGCCACACAGTACATGTAAAATGCCAATTTTTGACATGAGCTTTTTAAAACGAGAAACAATGAACCCAATGGAAAGATGAGTGAAGGCCATAACTAGGCAAACTAGTGGAAGAATAACTGCAAAAAATAAGAAAACAAAAAGAAGCTCAACCTCATTCACAACCAAAAAAATGTAAACCAAAATAAATATATATTATTCACTTATCAGACTGAGAAAAAAATGTAAAATTTTATACAAATCAGATTTTTGGTATCTTGAATTCATATAGCCATTATAGAGGACATTTTGTAAGTATTTTCCAAAAACCTAGAGTGTATAAACAATTCGTATTGACAGTTATGTTTGGAATTTATTCTACCAGTATAATCATATAAGTACAAAAATATATATGTATAAATATGATCATTGAGGCTTTTTTACATCCAAAAAAGGGAAATAGAAAAAAAAAAACCTTAAGGCCCATGATGTGTGCTGAGTCACTTAGTTGCGTCTGACTCTGCAACCCCACGGACTATAGCCCACCAGGCTTCTCTGTCCATGGGATTTCCCAGGCAAGAATATTGGAATGGGTTGCCATTTCCTCCTCCAGGTGATCTTCTCCACCCAGAGATTGAACCTGCATCTCCTGAGTCTTCTGCATTGGCAGGCAAATTCTTTACCTCAGAGCCACCTGGAAAGCCCCCAAGGCCCACTATAGGGACTGATTATATCAACTATCATATTTCAGTGCAGTGAATAGAATACTATATAGCTATCAAAATGAGTGAGATAGATTCGTGTATCTGATGTAGAAAGTTCTGTGAGCCATATTACTGTTTGTTGTTTTTTTTTAAAGGAAAGCAAAGTACAGAACATATAATGCATAAAATGAGAAACCATGGATATACACATTTACATGCATGGGTGCACTTTTTTTAAAGTTCTAAAGGGTATATAAAAAAATTATTAGTAGTATGTATCTCTGGGAAGTAGATCTGGAGAGATAATTAGAGAATTAAGAGATGTGTACTTTTACTTTATACATTTCCATAACTAGGCACTTGTACCACATACATATATTACTTCTATGAAAAATTAAAACAGAAAAAAACTTTTAAAGGGATTTCTTTTCAAAATTATGTTATACAATAACACTTGTATAAGCTTTATATGAAAAGAATTATATATCACACTACCTACCATGTGTAAAACAGAATCACACTGCCATGCTATAAAGCATAGGGAGCTCAGCTCATTGCTCTGTGGTGACCTGGATGGGTCAGATGGAGGGGTGTGGGTGAGCAGGAGGTCCAAGAGTGAGGGGGATATATGTATACACATAAATTACTCACTTCATTGTACAGCAGAAACTAACACGATGCTGTATAGCAATTATACTCTAATAGTCATATATTAAAGTTTGTTAATTCACAAGTAAAAATCTAATCTATAAGGATGTTTCTTATATTTAGTAGTTATGCCTTAGAAATTGCATTATTGTTGACCCCAAAACTCTTTTTATCCTTCTCTAGCATTCATCTACAAGGGTGTGAGGGAAGATGTTGACTATAATTAGGATGAGGACGAGGTCCCTTGACAGACGGTCACCCAGTACAGCTAAGTCTGTATAAGGAAAAATATGTTCTTGATGTTGACAGATGGCTTCATTCCATTCAAAAACATTCTTAAGATGTAGTGTTAATGCTTAATAAAATTGTGACCGTTTTTAGTGAATCACTTAATCTTTCTTTTTCTTTCCAGATTTGATATATGATAAGCTGATCTAAAATGACTGAGGTTTTATCTGACTAAGTCATTGAAGCCATCCCAGAAGGTCTGCATCCAGGTAAATGTCTTACATCTATAACATTGTATCTGTCAGTAATTTTCTCCTATGTGTCAACAGTGAAGGTAGCACAAAAAGCCACACAGAGGATTATCAGGTGACAGAAACAGGAAGCAGTGGAAAAGAATGACATTCTTAGCCCATTCCTTCCAATATATAAAGAACATATATATTATTAATAATATGAATTTATTTTTTTAAGATTTTTTTGATGTGGACCATTTTTAAAGTCTTTATTGAATTTGTTACAAGATTGCTTCCATTTCATGTTTTGGCTTTTTGGCCCCAAGACATGTGGGATCTCCGCTCCCCGACCAGGGATTGAGCCTATACCCTCTACAACAGAAGGCAAAGTCTTAACCACTGGACCACCAGGGAAGTCCCCCTAGCATGATTTTAAGTATAAACAGTGTTAGAATTAACAAGATATTCATGTATTCATGATAAACCATGTGAGAGATTTGCAACCCCTTGGCAGGGATCTCCTCATGGTCATAGGTGACTGTTCTGAGCAGTGCTTTTTATGTGATGTAGGGCTTTAGGACGGACAGGAGGGAAATGACCATGCTCTCTCATCAGCCACCAAACGGGCAACTGGTGCTCTGTGATCCCAAGATCTCACTTCTTGAGGCATATGTCTGAAGACTATAAACCCTGAAACTACCTATTCCTGTTCAGAAAACCCAAATGTCTTCGAGTTTCCTTCTTACAAAAGTCTCCCTTACTCCAATAAGGTATAGGAAAAAGGTCTCTGAAACTGGGTACAGAGGTACCCTTTAATTCCCAAGCAGTTTAACCCTGGTAGACATAAGCCCCGTGGAGTCACACAGCGGGGCATTCTACTCAGAACCTCAGAGAGCAGCTAAGGGGGTGCTCTGTCGGTTCAACTCCTATCACACAGACTGTACGATATTTTTCATAAAAAGACTCCTTGATTTACCCAGCTAGCAGGATTTTTTTCTCCTGACATAAACTCAGCTCAAAGAACAAACCCTCGGCTTCCCAAATTAACAGGGGAGACATTCTCTAGTTCCTCCAAGGAAAATGAAAAGAGTAGCTTGAATGTGAATGTGTCATGGCTGGATTTTATCAAAGTAGAAGGTAGATAAGATAGGTGGTGGGTGGGCAGACATATGTTAGAGGTAACTAGTCTTTTTGATTGACAAGTAGGAAACACTTGCTGGAAGGCAGTCCACAGTGGTGTTAGAAAACTATTTAGGACTGCTTTAATCTTGGAAGACAAAAATAGTAACGTTCTGCAGAGTTCTGCCACTGGAAATCTTTAGGGGTTTTTTTGTGAGGTGTAGTTGAAACTTAGGAAGCTGGGCTATGTACATTTTCAGCAAAAATCCAGCTCTGGGAAAATATATTAAAATATATGTCCCAGTTAGGAAGATACCAAAACTAGAAGCTTTCTTTTACATCCTAAGAGTACTGAACAGAAGGAGCTCTTTACATATTCACCCCCTCAGCCTTAAAGCAGAAGAATCAGGATAATAATACAGGGGGGTTCCTCCTGGAAATGATCCTTAGCCTTTCCTCCTGTATTTTGGAAGCCCCTAAGTTTCTGATTAACATTCACACATTTGTAGTAAAACTTTCCAAATAACTACAACATTTTGCTTACAAACAAGAAAACACTGAAGAAAAACATCCTGTACAATGTTAAACTTTTTCAGACCTTTAAGTTTCAGATGAATGAGCAAAAACATGCTTAATTCTAAGAAGTTATTTTCCACTGAAGAACTAACATCATACAGTTCTTCCACTAACTAGCAACTTTGCCTTTGGAAGAATCTCCAAGCCCCGTCCCACCCCATGGTCATTATGCTGCTGCTGCTGCTAAGTCGCTTCAGTCGTGTCCGACTCTGTGCGACCGCATAGACAGCAGCCCACCAGGCTCCTCTGTCCCTGGGATTCTCCAGGCAAGAATACTGGAGTGGGTTGCCATTTCCTTCTCCAATATTATATTGAAATACAAAAAATGTTTTCCAAGGGCCTTCTGAACTTTGTATTGTCACTTTAAAACTTTCATCAACTTACAACTACAGAACTTTGATCTTTTATTGATTTAAACCAGTAATGTGTAAACAGCATTTCAGAGCTTGTTTTATATTGTAGAAACAAAAATACTTAGGCTGAAACCTACTTATGATAAATGGGAAAACATGGTTAATACATATAAAAGAATAAAAACATTCAGGGGCTTAAAATCTATGGTAATAATCTGCCCCGTGTAGCTGTTTACATTAATTATAAATGCAATTAAAAACTGAGTTCCTCAGTGATACTAGCCACATTTCAAGTTCTCAATAGACACATGTAGGTAGTGGCTACTATACTGAATAGCACAGATATAGAACATTTCTATCATTATGGAAAGTTCTACTAACTAGACAGTGCTATTATAAAGAAATTATTAATAATGCAGTAGACTTCCATTGCTACTTGGTAAGAAAGTTTTGGGCTCTTTTATATGTCTTTGGAAATTTTTAAATATTTTTTAAATGCTAATTTTCTTAGCTATAGTTTATCTGGTATATGGCTCTCACAAGGCCCTTTTCTCTTTTCTATTTATCTGCATATTAAGATATGTGGAATTAAATGTCTTACCTAAATATTTATATAAATATTTTATGTATTCTTATAAAATTAGAGGTTTTTGTTTTCTTAAAAATTGCAAAAAGTGGTACACATAGTTATGTTGACCTAATATATGGCTGTTGGCTTTTTTACCTGAATCACTGATGTCTCCAAGTAAGCAAAACTAGAAAAGATGTAGGATCATTTTTAAAGGCCAGTATTTTTTCTTTGTTCTTTATATTCTGTAAGATTTTATTTCTCCTACAATGATAGATGGGTCTCAATCATACCGACTTTACTAAAGCTTTATTTTTTTAAGCAACTGAAGAACCAAAGAAAATACCTATTAGATCATTTATTTCCATGTCATTTATGGAAATGTGTAATATATTAATAGTCTCTAGATTTTCAACTTATTGTATAACAAGGAATAATAGCTTGTTTATAATTTTAATTAATACAATCACCCCCTTTTACAGTGTATATTAAAACTTCTTATTCACCATTGTTCCTCTACCATCATTTAACATCAGTTTCAATTATTTTCCAGTCACTTATATCTAGTAGTTCAATTAAATTTGGTTCCTGGACTAATGGTTATATGTTACATAAGGCAAGAAATTAAAAGCAAATTTATCTTTGAGTCATTGAAGCATCAAGGATTTGAAATAGCTATATAACTATCTATGAAAAAGACATAACTACCTAGCCAATACTCCTTTACACATTTAATAGTATCATTTTTCAGTGAAAGCATAAATAATAGAGGTGTAGACCCAGTTTTGAATTGTTAAATTTGAATCTAAATCTTACCAATGAAAAAAAGGCAGAGTAAAGGTTAGCTGTCTGTAGAGTTTTTGTTTTTTTTAATAAACCAAAAAATAGCTTTTCTTTACATAATAACAGGTTTACTGTAAATAACCTATTATCCATATAGTTTATTCATAGTAACATTTGTCCTAGGTTTAAATAATATAGCTAGATATGCACAGCATATAACTATATAGGAGATTCTAATTTAAACTGGATTACTATTAATATTTTTAATAATTAAAAGAGCTCAGAGAACTAGCCTCTAAATTTCATGGTTTGGTTTTGCTGGCAGGAAGCACTTTTCACAGTACTAGAAGTACGGTCATTCTCTCCCTTCAACTAGGTAGGCATTCCTTTTAAGACTCTTAAAATGATTTAGATATATGAGTCATTTTTTTAAATTCAGGGAATATCTAAAATATCTCAGAATGTAATAGTACAGTACAAACTTGGCAGATGATAAGCGGTTATCTAGAATTAGGTCTTTGGCACCTTTCCAGATTTGAAACAAAATATTGGACTTTCTCAGGGCGTCCCTGGGACAACAGGGACAATGTCACATCGCAAGTCCAAAGTCCTGTCGGAAACAGCCTTCCTTCTCCTTTTACCCAGGCGAAGCCAAAATACTTCTGCACACAGCACTGGCCACCATAAAAAGCAAACAAAGCCACTGTAGATAAAACCAGGCAGTGGATAAAGGCTATCTTTTGACCTATTGTCTGAACCTCGACTCCTCAGTGATGTTTCAGGCCAAGGGGGAAGAACAGGATGGGCATTTTGCTGCTTTATGGTCTGTCCAGTGCAGTCAGTATACAGAGCAAGAGGCTAAAACAACCCAGTGTCTTACTTAATGCAAAGAAGGAAATTCTTTAGCAGTGTGAAAGCAATGTAAATTCAAGTCATTGATGAGAACAGCTTCTTATGTGATACAGAAGGTTATTCTGTAACAGTAATGGCCCAGCCACCATTCATTCAACTCTAAACCATTAATGAATGCTCATCTTCATTTTACATAGAACATATTTATCTACATATAACTGAACAAATAGGGAAATGTTGAAAATGACCCTGTGAAAAGCACTGACCCACAATGCATCTGCTTGGTTTGGGGCAATTGAAATAGTTAGTATAGGCTCCCTCTGGATTTATGCTAGAATTTTGATTTAATTAGATTGGTGACTTAGACACACAGCATCTGAATTAAAGAGTGAGAAATACAATATGAACCAGTTCAGTGAAGAGAAATTTATGCTATGAATAAAATAATGCATGTCAAACAATTTAAAAATTGATTTTAGCTTCCTTTGTATGATAAATGTAACAGATCCTAATTTGACATCTTAAAATGAAGAGATCTATGCACAACCTAATTTTGTGATTTTTATCTTCTGAGGAGGATGTTTTGTTATCTTTAACCTTCATTTTAACCATTTTCTTCCTTTTTTCAGTTACTATGGTATAAACATCCATCAATCCATATTTATATATATGTACATATATATGTATTTTATATATATATAAAGATCTCAAGAGAAAATAATGCTTCAGTCCTCCTCAACAATTCATTCTAACAATTAAGAACCCTTAAGCTAAATAGAATAATTCATTTCACAGGAAACTTCTTTTCAATATGTATAATTAGTTTTAGTTAACTTTATTAATGAAATGTCGCAAATCAATTAGGTTTGCAATAATCAGACGCTGAGGACCCAAGAGGGGCCATTTCCGTCACAAGAGGGGAAGGTGACATGCAATTTAGTTGGGAAGCAAATGTAATTAGATTTGATCAGTTGAGTATTCCTGTACTAAAGTGGAATCAGGCACATACCCAAGCCTGAGTGAATAGTTGGAAAGAGGTAGTAAAAACAGTATGACTTGGAAATGTCTTCATGATCCTATTGAAAACCACAGGTCCTTTAAAATCACGGGTAGACGGGTTCTCTTCTGACAGGGCTATGCTTAATTTTTTTTTTTTTTTCCAAATCTGAATGCCTTTAGGGAGAATAATACATGAACTCAACTATTTGTCACAGCCCCCATCACTCCTTAATGATGCATCACACCTGTCTGAATCCTGATGGCATTTCAGTTGGCAACTATTGTGACCCAGAGGTTTATTACTGAGCAGGTGTGGGGTAACCCTAAAGTTTCTTTCTTCTGACTCCAAAAATATGAAAATCAAAGAAGTGTCATGAGAGTAAAAAGTCCTCTGAATGAAAATTATATTAAACACAAGGTATTCCTATTTAGGGCTGCAGTGTACAACAGATTCTGCTGTTATTTACTCAATAAGTATTTTCTTTGGACACCTACATGCCAGTTACTACTCCCAACATGAAGGACAAAGTGTGAGCAAAGCAGACAAAAATCCTGACCCTCATAGAACATTCCAGTGCATTTGGACAGGAAAGAAAAAGTTAAAGTATAGCATATGTTGGATGACATGAAGAATGGAAATAGAGTGTAGAAGCAGTGAGGGAGAAGGGTGCAGTTCTAAAAGGAGTTTAGGGAAAGCCTCCTCAGTAAGAAGAAAGGAACTGTGTGGAGGAAGATGCATCTATGGAGAGAGCAGAGCAAGTGCAAAGGCCCTGAGGCAGCAATGCAGTGGCATATTTAAGACATAGCAAACAGGCCAGCACCCTGAAAGCAAAAATTGAAGGGTATAAACTGACAGGCAGACTAGAGACATAATTTAGAATGGATGCTCGAAGAGGGGAACAAATGAAATTTTTAAACTGAAATGGTTTCATGATTGACGCTGCTTTGAAATGTAGTGAAATATTTTCACAGGAGAGATTATTGAAGAGAAGTCAGGTACATGATTCAATCCCCAGTGACTGGTTCAGCAGCCATCATCATCAGCGGCTACGACTAGAACTCTAATCATTAAAAACCTGCATTTGGTGTCAGTTCCTCCTGGACCACCCACTGATATGTTTGGCGCCTTTGGTATACCTCAAGAATACTTTGCCTATCACTGACCTGTAATCCTATATCTGTGGGCCTGAAAATAAAACCCCCCATAACAGAGATTTAGTGGTGCATGGCATCACCATTAGATTATTGTTAGTGAAGTTTTTGCCTTCTGACACTAACATACCGGTGAACTTAACAATTCCTGGGGCTACCACTGAATGCAAAATGATTTCATACACTGGGTATTCCATTTAAATTATTTTCTCTTCAAGTCCAAGAAAAAGAAAATTCTAAATAAAATGATATGTTTGGGATTGTAAATGTGGCATCCATCCACATATAACTGAAATAAAATAATGTAATGGAAAACTTCAAATTCTACCACCTCTAAACACATAAGACAGTCTGAATGAGAAGGAACGATTCTGAGTTTGTATTATTTTTTTAGTGGTGGTGTTTTCTAATAACCGCCATGCCTTTTTTCCTGTCCTGCTATTCTTCAAGATTTCCTAATGAGGATTAGAGAACAGGGATATTTAACAATCTGTATTTGCAGACTGGAAACAAGAAAATGAAGACGAATAGTTTCTCTCCTGCTAATTTGATTTTCTGCAGCTCCTCTCCTACCAGCTTAGACAAAGGACTTAGTTACTATTTACAGCCGATAGGGCCAAGGACAGAATCATCTGTGATGTCATGCTTCCCCCAAATAGGCCTGTGCCTTACAGACCTCCATTAGAGACTTCCCCCAAGTGAGAAATGAGAAGTGATTGTGGACAGAATAAGGGAGGGAAATGTGATTTCCTTTATTCTAGAAAAACAATACCCAATAGCTATAGTTCACAATGCTATAGTAAAATATTTTTGTACATTTCTCCTGTGCATGAGAAGAGTTATAGGGCATGCAGTTTGAAGTGGAAATGCAGATTTCATTTCCAAAGTTGTGGTGATAGAGGAGGCTTCGGGAAACAAGGTTGTGCTGAGTTGACAAAAGATAAGGGACTCAGTCCTTAAGTGTTAATATGTGACTGGCTCTCTAAACTGAAATATAACCCCAGAAGAACTTCTGATATAATTCCAGGTCCCAGGGCTGCTGATGGTATAAACAATTATTTATAATGATACAGGAATTTATTTCCCAGGACCTCTCATATCATTGACATCTCATAAAATCAGCCCTTGCAAAAGAACAAGAACATTCTGGGAACATACAACATGCAACTTTAAATGAGGAGCTTTCCTTTTCTCACACAAAAACATGAAAGTTGGTTTGGATTGACACGGACTTGTCCAGGCGAGGGCCTGTGATTTCAGGAAGCACGTATCTCTTTTGAAACTCAAGTGTGTCCTTGGAAACTGCTGCATAAAGGCCAAACTGCCAAAGTCTAGTCCTTCTCCTCTGAGTAAAACCTTTTAGTTCTATGTCAGTAGTTGGTCTTTGCTCTCGCCAGGGGTTGTTGCAAACCAATGTTCACACTAAACCCAAATAGTATTGGGAAGACAAGTTGAGTTAAAATAATGCCTGAAATTTAATCAGCATTCTGTCCCTAATAAAAAGCTAGTTGGTCACAGCTTCCTTCAAATTCCTCTCCCACAGATTTTTCTCCTGAAAGGAGACACTACACAGCATTTTAGGCAAAACAAACTTATCTCAATCATGGGGGTAAGGTAATATGAGGGTTGAAAATAGTATTTTAAGCATCACATTTTTTTCTTTCAATTCCCTGAGGTAGAACCTATCCTTAAGTTCATCTTTTTAACTGCCCTGCAAATAGTTTGTCTGTAGTTAACTCTTATTTCAGGGTAACTTTATATCTTCTTAGTCCAGTAGAGTTGCAAACTTAAGTAATCATCCTGAGCAGAAAAAAATAAGTGAGATTTATAAGGTAATCAAAATGGTACAATATTCTCACTCAAAAAAATTAAAAATTCAAGAATGAACCATCTTTAAAACTCTCCCAACCTACAGTCTAGTTTCATGGGTGAAACCTTTTGGGAGATCAGTTTGGGAAGAGCCTGATACTGTTTCATATACTGGGTCTTATTCCCTTCTCACAACACTTAAAAATAACTAGGATTATTGCTGTTGTATTATATTGCTGGGTTTTTTTTAATGCAGACACAAAGAGAATGCATTAGTTAACATCTATTAAATTGGATACTTACTTGGTCAGGCACCAGGTCAGCCACTTCATCTCCATTTTCTTACTTAATTCATAAAAACAAAGCTACAAGTTAGGTTTTCTCATTGGCTTCGTTTTTTCACAGTGAGTCTAAGGGATCTGTCATATCACTAACCAATACCAAGACAAGAACTGGAATCTGGGACTAACTCCAACATCCTAGTTTTCATTTCTCCCCCAGATGTAAGTCATCAAATTCTCCAAAGCCTGAGATCTTCCTTTCTCTGTTTTTAATTAACCGCTACACTATCAGCATTTATATATATATATATATATATGTATACAACTGAGGGCTTCCCAGGTAGTTCAGTGGTTAAAAAAAAAAAACAACTCGCCTGCGGATGCAGGAGACACAGGAGACGCGGGTTGGATCCCTGGGTGGGGAAGATCCCCTGGAGGAGGGCACAGCAACCCACTCCAGTATTCTTCCCTGGAGAATCCCATGGACAGAGGAGCCTGGTAGGTTACAGACCCTCTTTGGTAGGGTCGCAAAGAGTCAGGCATGACTGAAGCAAATTAGCATTAGCACAAGTAAACACTGTGCTAATATTTAATTAGTATGTTTATACATTGTTAGATGCATGTATAAGCTTAGCATAATTTTGAATAATAATAGAAGAGTCAGGAGGTCTGAAAGTAATGTTCAGGATTGGGTAAAGCAGATATTTTTTCTGTCACATTTCAGTGAGAAAATTGTTAATTCATATGCCACCAACCATACAAAGAAATGCAACAGGAAATGAAAAACTTAACCACTTTAAATAATGTGGTCTGTAGTATAACTTATTGCATTGTGAATCAGTTTCCTTCTGCTGTAGAACTAATCATTTGGATTACACAGATACGCAGTATAAGACATTACAAAAACTGTCCTTAAATCCTAGCTTTGAGATCTATAGAAAACACTAGGCAAATTGCCTGAGAATACATAGAAAACACTTTTTAAAAGGATTAGGATGAGTTATTTTCCCCTCTGTTACATATTAGCCTTTGAAATGAACCCAGATGATCTGCTAAATAACACTTGCAAATTGTTGTGTTTTAATAAAGTGACACTGAGACAGAAGCCACACAAGACCTGCTTATGCTTCTAGAGGCTTTCCAGGCCAGGAACATTATGCAATAATGCCTTTTAAGAAGGCAAGGCTTATAGAATTACACCTTGCCTGGCAACAAATGTATCCACTTACTCCAAATGCAGGCGTAATTAGAATCTATGAAAATCCAGCCTCTAAAGCCCAAACCCTTGGTGCAATACATACTCAGTAAATTATAGCTCTTTACCTCTGTAGTGTTTTCAATCATTCCATTTAAGTGTGTGAATATAGGAGTGTGCGGTGTTTTAGGAGGCCCACCCTATAATGCCATGGAAAGGTTTCATCACTATTAATCAGGTGTCCTGAACAGGACACCTCATTTCTGATTTCTGGAAGGCTCAGAATCAGTGCTGCTGCTGGCAGAAGGCAGGCCCAAAATGGGCTATGCTAGTGAAAAATCCCTGGCAAACATGGAACCCAGCAAAAACTTGGGAGACTCAACTTGCAGTCAAGACCACTAGCTATCCCATTAATATAGCTTCAACCAGGCTAGCTCAAGACTCATGCATTTGTTTATAAAATTGCAGCAAAGTCTTATAAATTCAGCATGAAAGAGCATTAATTTTAGTCTAACGTTGGGTCACCAAGAAAAGAAATTCTTATTTAAAAACCCTCATAAAAGTAGTAAAATTGGTGTTCTAACAACTATTGGGGGGCAGGGCTCAGCTTGAACTGAGAATTGAATTGCTTTGGATAAGAAAACAAATGCTTTATATTTAAAATGAAGACAGAGGTCTTAAAATATATTGGGGGAAAAACTGTTTTCCAGAAAATAAATTTGTTCTCCGGATTTGTGACTGGCTGTTGATTCTGTGTTTCTGAGTATGAAGGTGTACTCAGTGGCACCCTTCTGAATGGAAGGGTTCCTATTAGCTTTTCTCCTTCATTTCCTAAAGTGTTGTGATTTTTATTCCCTGGTGTTATGTTTTTAGAAGATTTTAAATCTTAAAACACAGAAATAGGTGTTGAAATTGAGAACTGAAGGATAACAAGTTGAGTATGATTTTTTTTAAATAGGTAATACAGACCTCTAGTGGTTGAACAGCTTGAAAACTTCTGCATGGAAAGGAAATGGTACATCAAGTGCTTGCATTTTAAAGAGGAAAGACAGTTGCTAGTTAAAACTACTCAGGTTGCAAACTTCACGTATTTCATACATATTGAAAAAAGGTAATAATGTGTAGCAAGGAAAGATGGAGCACTTCCCATCCTTTTAGATGCTCTCAGTTCTCCCCAAACGAGCAAGGACCCTCCCATCAAAGTCCCAGCAAGAAGTCTGAATCTATATTGTTTTTCTTCTGAAAGGTTAATATCCAATTCACTTGTTATAGGTATGGAGCTAACAGACAGTAGCTTTATGTAAAATAGATTTTATTTACCTTGGCACACAGTTTTGCCTCCATGAGACTCTTCTTCCTTTAAACTCCAAGGGCTCCCTCTGAAAACGCAAGAGACTCACTCAGCCACTGCTGGTCTGTCCTTTCCCAGGTTCTCTCCACTGGGCTGGGGCTCAGTGATCCGGGCTAACTATTGGATCCCTGCACAAGCTTTGGTGATTACTAAATGTCTCTCTAGACCAGTTCGTCTCAAACATGAAAGAGTACACAAGTCACCTGGAAAATCTTGGCAAAATTCAGGTTCTGACTCAGTAGGTGGAGTGGGGCCTGAGACTGCTTTACTAGAGAGCTCCCAGGTGATGCTAATGCTGGCATTGTAGGACCACATGGGGAGCAGCAAGGATACTCTATAACATCTCTATTTTTTTTTTTATTAAACTTTGTGTTTTACTGATTTTTTTCATCTTCTTCTTTTTACTTTATTGGCATCTCAAAATTTAACTTTTTACTTTATAAGACTTTTAAAATTCTCTTTCACTCGACTATGTATAAATATCTCTGGGAACTGGTTACTCAAATAATGTAAAGCTGATCTTACATTTTAAGAATGGATTCAGTGTCATCTGTTTAGTTTGGTGAGTTCATGGTGGTTGTGAGCACCTCGCTAGCACTTAAAGTCATTAGGCATTTGTAACTACCATTAAAAATCTGATTAGCCACACTTGGAGGGTGCGAGAGATCACATTTTGTGCATGCCGAAAAACTACTAAGCATCCAAAGCAACATCCACATCATAAAATCAGGCAGAATAAAAAGCAAAAGCTGAAACCATAAGAGTCAACAGATCAGAGTAAAATGTGGGAAAAATATTTTTCAGATAAAATCCATCGTCTAAATAAGTTCCTATCATAGCATGTTGTCAACCTCAAATTTGAAATCCATAATTTTAGGACTTATGTCATGAAGTAGTCTTGAAAAGCCTCTTGCAAACTTTTAGCATCTAATTTAAAATCAAAAATAATATATTAACAGGCTGTAGTATGGAGGGAGTACATAAATTGTCATTGCCCTGCATGAATAGTAATTCACAGGTTTGGCTCAGACATGACTTAGATGAAATAATTAACTATGTAGAGTACTTAACAGTATAAAAGTAATTAATCTAGCTGCCTCATACTGGTTTGGCCTAAATAAACATGCAATAAAAAAGCCATATGATTTTATTATATTTTCACTCACGTTCAGTTCAGTTCAGTTGCTCAGTCGTGTCTGACTCTTTGCGACCCCATGGACTGCAGCACACCAGGCTTCCCTGTCCATCACCGCCAACTCCCGGAGCTTGCTCAAACTCATGTCCATGGAGTCGGTGATGCCATCCAACCATCTCATCCTCTGTTGTCCCCTTCTCCTCCTGCCTTCAATCTTTCCCAGGATCAGGGTCTTTTCCAATGAGTCAGTTCTTCCCATCAGGTGGCCAAAGTATGGGAGTTTCAGCTTCAGCATCAGTCCTTCCAATGAATATTCAGGACTGATTTCCTTTAGGATTGACTGGTTTGATCTCCTTGCAGTCCAAGGGACTCTCAAGAGTCTTCTCCAACCCCACAGTTCAAAAGAATCAATTCGGTGCTCAGCTTTCCTTATAGTCCAACTCTCACATCCATACATGACCACTGGAAAAACCATAGCTTTGACTTGAGGGACCTTTGTTTGCAAAGCAATGTCTCTGCTTTTTAATATGCTGTCTAGGTTGGTCATAGCTTTTCTTCCAAGAAGCAAGCATCTTTTAATTTCATGGCTTCAGTCAGCATCTGCAATGATTTTGGAGCCCAAAAAAATAGTCTGTCACTGTTTCTGTTTCCCCATCTATTTGCCATAGAGTGATGGGACCGGATGCCATAATCTTAGTTCTCTGAATGTTGAGTTTTAAGCCGACTTTTTCACTGTCTTCTTTCACTTTCATCAAGAGTCTCTTTAGTTCTTCTTCACTTTCTGCCATAAGGGTGGTGTCATCTGAGTATGTGGGGATATTGATATATCTCCCAGCAATCTTGATTCCAGCTTGTGCTACATCCAGTCTGGCATTTCGCATGATGTACTCTGAATATAAGTTAAATAAGCAGGGTGACAATATACAGCCTTGACATACTCCTTTCCCGATTTGGAACCAGTCTACTGTTCCATGTCCAGTTCTAACTGTTGCTTCTTGACCTGCATACAGATTTCTCAGGAGGCAGGTAAGGTGGTTTGGTATTCCCATCTCTTGAAGAATTTTCCAGTTTGTTGTGATTCACAAAGGCTTTGGCGTAGTCAATAAAGCAGAAATAGATGTTTTTCTGGAACTCTCTTGCTTTTTCAATGATCCAACAGATGTTGGCAGTTTGATCTCTGGTTCCTCTGCCTTTTCTAAATCCAGCTTTAACATCTGGAAGTTCACAGTTCATGTACTGTTGAAGCCTGGCTTGGAGAATTTGGAGTAGTCACTCACGTTACTACTTCAGTAAATTGGAATTTTAATATTACAGAAGAAAGATACCTTTCCTTTAAAAAAATGTTTCTTTGCAAATGTTGATCCACTAACTATAAGCTGAATGAATTCTATATGCTTCTAATTTGGGGCAGATATTTTCAACTAATAGTATTATGCATTCTGCTTCACAGGAGTTTGATGAATATGGTTATCTATTTCAAATGAAGGTGTAAATAAGAAAACTACTTTTTTAAACTATTTTTTAAATGTACTTTTTAAAACTATAAGTCACATATACTCTATTGAGGTACTACAGCTGTGTGGCAGTTTAGCTTTGGCAAAGTGTTTCAGATAAATTTGCTTTTGCCCCATTGGTTCTAAGAGGAGACAAGTTGCCTTTGGCCTAGAGACCCTTCATCAGCAGGTCCATAAGGTGAAGGATGGAGTTATTAGCTGATATGTGGGCAACAAAAAAGGCACATATCCCTGTTCAGGCAAGAGAGGAGAGCTCAGGAGATCCTGTGAGGGTCACCCCACATGGGTCCTTTTTTAGAGTCCACCCTCAATGTATGGCTGCCCCTTTGCCTAATCTTATAGACTATAACATGTTCTACCCAAATGACTACACTGATTAGTCATTATATTATTACCTTTATTTCATAAATGGACAAAGAAGAGGAGGACGCTACATAGTTCTTCCAAAATAAAACACACAAAAAGTAGGTCAAACTCAAGCCAAGATGGAGTGAGAGGGGGTTACTTTCTCACCTAAAACAGCTACTAAAATATTATATAGTTATGTATATGTACACTTTATATATATATGAAACAATGATTTCCAAGACAGTGAACATCAGCCATCAAAGGGCAGTATTCTGTGAGGGTGGGAAGACAAATGGAGTAAGCCCCAGATCACTGCCTGGAGAAAGTGCCAGGCCATAACTCAGGACAGGATAGTCCAGAAGGAGCTCCCAGGTCCCCCTGTGTTGAGGGGAGGGAGCTGGTGTCCAGAGACGCAAGATGCTAGAGCTCACAGAGCAGAGTACCAGACACTGGAGAGCCTTACAAAGAAAGAGCACGGAGATCTGAAAGGTCCCCCCTGTGTTGCAGTGCATGTGAATGAGTAACCTCCGAAAAGGATTAGAGGTAACAACCCCAGAGATGATCCAGAACCAGACATTCCCACTAGCCAGAGGGGCAGAACTCAAAACTCATGGGGCATCAGGTGGCATACTCAGAAGGGTTTTGCTTCAGGACTAGGAAAAAATTAGACTAAATGCTGCTCTAGGCTTCCCTTGTGGCTCAGATGGTAAAGAGTCTGCCTGCAATGTAGGAGACTCACGTTCGATTCCTGGGTTGGGAAGACCCCCTGGAGGAGGGCATGGCAATCCACTCCACTACTCTTGCCTGGAGAATCCCATGTACCGAGGAGCCTGGCGGACTACTGTCCATGGGGTCGCAAAGAGTCGAACATGACTGAAAAGAAGATAACATACACAAATGTTGCTCTGGTCCCGTCTAAGAAGCTTAAAAGCCAGATTTGAAGGAATTTAAGTACAATTTAAGTGCTTCCCAGAACATAGTTGGAGAATTTATGTAGGAATACAAGAACATCCAATATCCAACAAAGTAAAAACAAAGTTCACAGTGTTAGTATCCATTCAAAAGTTACCAGGCATGCAAAGAAGCATGAAAACAAAAATCCATAAAAAGAAAAAAAAGTCAATTAATAGAAACAGACCTAGTAATGACACAGATGATAAAATTCATTTACAAGGACATTGGATGACTATATAACTACATTCCATATGTTCAAGAAGCCAGAGGAATGTTTGAACATATTGAAGCAACATAGACAATATTAAAAAGTCTCAAATAGAATTTCTGGAGCTGAAAACTCAAACTTGGTTTGACCATGTTCCTTCCACTGCCCACACCATATTCTTCCCTGTATCATGAGTTTGATCCGAGCAGCCTAATACTTCATACTTGCTTAATACTGAAATTTCCAGGTGAATTTTCTCTTTAAGAGGGGTTTACCGTCTGAAGACAACAGACTTCCTGAAGGGCTCCACGTTGGCCCTTTCCCATCTCACTTTCATTCCCTGCAGCCTGTCTCTGGCTCCTGAAGCAAATGGCACCATTGTCAGATGGACTGACACTCCACTCTAGCACAGATTCCTCAATAAAGTAGCAGCTAGCAGTCCTCATCATGGCATTTTCTGAATTATAGGAGTTTACATTATTGGTACACTATTTTCTATCTTGATTTTCTATCTCACTAGAAAACTCTACAGCTTGAAAAATCATGAAATTTGTTCTCTTCACCCAAAATGAAATTAAAAGGGAAGTTAGTACTTTGTAGCTCTCCACTCTTCCCATCCAAGGCACTATGTATAAAATCATGAACTGTTTTATTCCAGATCATGAAACAGTTAACCAAGATGTACGTGTTGCCTTTTTACAGAATTCAAAACATGCTCATGAGAATTCAACTATTTTTCCAACCAAGCTAAAAAATAAACTTACTTGTCTAAAAAGTTTTATTAGGGCTAGGACTTCCCTGGTGGCTCAGAATCTGCCTGTGATGCAGGAGACCTGGGTTCAATGCCTGGGTTGGGAAGATCCCCTGGAGAAGGGAATGGCAACCCACTCCAGTATTCTTGCCTGGAGAATCCCATGGACAGAGGAGCCTGGCGGGCTACAGTCCATGGGGCTGCAAAGAGTTGAAGATGACTGAGTGACTAACATTTTCACTTTCATGATCCAAGAAATGTATATGCTAGTCAAATATTACTATTCATCAGAAATATTCCATATTCCTCCAGTATTAACCATGTGTAACTCCCTCAATGTACTCACCTAATCAATAGCACATATAGTCTCTCTATGTACTTTTGTGTGTGTGTGTTCCTAAGCCACAGTGAATGAATTTAGAAAATAGTATCAGAAACACAAATGCAGCCTTGAAACACTAACATGTAGATAATTTCATGCTTGGAATATCACATTTCACTTTAGAAACATTTGACAAGGAAGTTTTCAAAAATGAGTATCTTTCAGTACTTACTAAAAATATTTTTGGTAAAAATTTAATTTTAGTAAAAATTTGACCTCATCACCAGTTATATCACCAGGACCATTTGGTCCTTATGGCTCTATGAAATGGCATCGGGTGCTTTCACTACTGACCATCTTTTGGGCACTAGATGATATTTTTGAATAAAAGTTAAAATAACATGCAGCAACCAAATTTCACAGATCGTGTGCTGTATTCACCTACATGGAGACGTCACTTTAGTGAAGTGTAACAACAGCTCTAGAAAACATACCAGTATATTCTCCACAATATAAAAAGGAAAAAGGAAAGATAAATTGCCATCAAGATCAAAGAAGAAGGGAGATGCAGTCCTGGCTGCCATTCCGCACTAGTTCTCAGACTCTGCCCCAGACCAGTCTCATGAGAGTTGTTGTTGTTTAGTGCTTCTTTGTCCATAGGATTCTCCAGGCAAGAAATCTGGAGCGGGTTGCCATTCCCTTCTCCAGGGGATCTTCCCGACCCAGGGATCAAAACTGAGTCTTCTGCATTGGCAGGCAGATTCTTTACCATTGAGCCACCAGGGCAGCCCCCTCATGAAAGCAGGGGTGGGGAATAACCTCATCCCGTCATATCTCGGTGCCTTCCTGCTACCTGCAAATCCTCAGTCGTGGGTTGTTGTTGCATGTGGAAATGGAATTTGGAGAGGGAGTTGTCTAACAGCAGTATACTTGAAGTATTTAGTATATTATAAAAACACTGGAATGGGGGTCTGCAGCATGTTGTTGGGGCTTGAAATCTGTTTTCTGATTTGTAAATTTGGATCCTAAGCTGTAAACTGGCAACCCTAGAACTAATTTGATCTGCTAAAGAGTTCTGTTTAGTTCCACACGGTGTTGCTTTTTTTTCCATTTAGTTGAAAACATTTCAAAATAGGATATTCCATATAAAGTTTGAAATTTCCAGCTTGCCTTAAAAAAACTCAGCCTGTATCTCCCCCAGTCACAACTGACACAATCAAGATTCCCCATCCCCACATCCTCTGAGAAAGGGGAAAGGTCCACCACCATGCCTGCTTCACCCCTCTCTGTTACTCTCAGCCCCTGTAAGTATTTAAACATGTGAACGCTGGAGCATGTAATTTCCAGGGCCCATTCCAGCAATAAAATGTTATAAATCTCTAATTCAAGTTGTTTCAATGGAAGCACAAGATGGTAGAGCATTCATTATAGGTTACAGGTTCAACTACATTACAGGTTAAAATAGACTTTCTTAGGAAGTCTGACAACGAAGATCCCATTTAGAATATAGTTATTATGTATGTTTACAGGGATAAAGGGCATACATATAGTTTATGGGTGGCCCACCTGGCAGGTATGGGATTTGATTGTATCACGAATGCTCCCCTCCTACTCTCTCATTGTGGCTTCTTCTTTGTCTTTGGATGTAGAATATCTTTTTTGGTATTATTCTTATTGATGGTTCTTTAGCAATTTATTGTGCTTTTGATGTTTTCATAAGAAGAGATAAGCTCAAGTCCTTCTACTCCGCCATCGTGTCTCTGCCTTCCCTGGTGTTTCTAAGGGCATAGATATATATTTCTCTCAAGAAGAAAAGCAACAAATGTGACCCCTAAATTTACTACTATAGCACAAATTTCTGTGACTTCCTGATCCACAGTAAGATAAAGCTACACTCCAAACCTAAATCAAAAGTCCATAGTTACAGAATGACTTTTTATGTAGAGAACATCTTAATTTGCTGGTATAATATGAACCATGTAATTTATCTAGAAAATGGCTTTAAGCTGATGGTTGGCATGCATATTACAATGCCTACTGAAATAGACTGATTTCTAAACATATTTTCTCTGGATTAGAACCTCTTCATATCCAAAATTATTATCATATTATGTTATGCTCACAAAGTTCTAATGAACTTCACAAATCTGCCTGCTCTATTCTGAGTACAAAAATATTTAGCCTAATTTGTTTTTCCATTATTTTATACAGTAATAAAGTAATATCAGAAATGTTATTACCGAAACAATATAATGTTTTATAATTATTAGACAGTGAATCTTGTGAAGTCATATTAAAAAAAAAAAAAAACAGTTACCACATGTTAAATCAGATAATTCAAGGAAGAGACTTATATGAATACTAGGGGAGCTATTGGCAAAGAAAGTTTTTTCTCTGAATCCTGCACTTTGAAGGAAATTTTTGCCACTTAATTAGGTATGATTCACCAACCAAAGGTCTATAGTGTGATATTTTCCCCCTCCCAGCGACTGAGCGACTTCACTTTCACTTTTTACTTTCACGCATTGGAGAAGGAAATGGCAACTCACTCCAATGTTCTTGCCTGGAGAATCCCAGGGACGGGGGAGCCTCATGGGCTGCCGTCTATGGGGTCGCACCGAGTCAGACACGACTGAAGCGACTTAGCAGCAGCAGCAGCTTAAAGTAAACTTAAAATCAACTGAACTTTAGATGTTTATACTGTCACTTATTTTAGAAATGGATCCTTCCTGGATCTTTTCCATTGCTTTATTGATTAATAACAAGTTGTATCACCATACTGTACTGTACTGACAGAGCTCTAAGATCATTCCAATCTGTTTCTTGGCCATGTGTAATAATGTGATGAATTATATACATATGTATAATTATATATATAAAGTATAATTGTATGGGGTAATTCACCTAGTATTTGATGGGGACATATGAATATATATTGAAAACATATAAAATGACAGTAATAATAGATAACATGTACTGAATGTTTAGTATATAGCAATCTCCCCCCTCTCCAAGTTTCATTTAACCCTCACGTTAACATTTATCCTGTATTAAAAGAGGAGACTAAGGCTCAAAGAGGATGAGTAAATTAACCAGTTACAAGATTAGTCAGAGGCTGAGCCAGGATCTTAACTGACCTTTGTGACTGAGAAGCCTATGGTTTCTTTCCCGTGATGCCTGCCAGCCAGCAGACACTGCTAACATTAATGCTCCCTTTTAAGATTCTCAGTGCTGAATATATACCTCCTGACATAAGATTAGCTTTCCACTTCAGCCATGTATTAAACTTGTTTTTATGTTATGTAGTCTATTCATGTGAATGGGTTGTAACTAACTGTCTTTTGAGGAAACTATTTTAAATATAGAATCTCACAACGTTCTTACAAGGGAAGGTAGGAGTTTTATCATCTCGGGCCCATTTATCAGAGCAAAGTCCAGTGACAGTTTAATGATTTGCCTAAGGTCTCAATTTCTAGAACAGCAAAGAAAAGGCCACAAAGTCCTCCATCTCTCGGTTCCAGACTAGTGTTAGTTCTCAGTCCTTTTTTTCCCTCTGCTAAACCCTGCAATCAAGTGATTTCTGCTCTTCAACTTCTTGAATTATGCCACTTTTTACTCGATGCTATTGGTTTTATATATTTATAAGATTCAGCATCAGCATTTATTGTATCTTTTACCTCCTAATTCTGAGTGTTTCCATCTGATCGCCTATTTTTGTACTTTATGGGGTTTTGCTTTATTTCAGTTTTACCCCAATTATCCAGGAAAGGCTGCCTGCGTCTTTTGAAAGCTCTGATGTTCTCAATGAAAAGACCTTCTGAATGACCTTGCTTGTCTCCCATGGAGTTGCGTATCACAACTTCAAATACCCCACTAAAATGTTACCCATTTGGCATCAGTATACAGAAAAGGCTGCATTCTGTGATAAGAAGTACAGTAGTGTTTTCCTAGTGAGAGAAGAGACTACTTAATGGGGAAAAGGAGAAGTATAATTTCCTCAGATTTAGCTGGTATTTCAAACACAATGGTGCTTTTCTTGCAGAACTAGTCTATAAGAAATTTGTAGGGAAAGTACCACAGGAGCCAATGCAACAATCAAAATTTTGGTCATAGAATTCTATTAATATTATTAATAGAGTTTCCTTTAGAAACTCTTTTTTACAGAAATGTTCTTCAGCAACAAAAACAACTACTCATTGCCCTTATTGATCATAAAAAGCAGTTGGGCAGAGGAGACATGTAAGAGAGACTCAAACTAAGTAACTGAAATTCTGGTTCACAGACTTGGAGAGATTATCATTTGTAACTAGGTATGTTTATCCTCTCTTACTTTACTTGATTTAATTCTGAGAGCCTTAATGACAGGCTACATTCAGTGTGTTGATGTACAGAGGGAAAAAAAAGCCTAACTGTCAATCCAAAGATGAAATTACATTCAAATATTGTAAAATCAGTTGGGACACTAATGACTCAGATTGACACAGCAGTTGCCTATGGCAGTGATGCCACCAGAGGGCAGGGTTTGACTTCCGGAACTGCTTCCCTCCAGAGGCAACTGGGGTTACTATAGGAACCATCAAATCCCTTGAAGACCTTATGATGAATCTAGGTTCAAATTCTCTCTTCCATTGTTCTTGTACAGAATCCTAGAATTCTGGAAAATGCTCAAAGAGGATAATTTCTAGAAAGATCTGACATAACAGATATTTAGTCAGCTCACAATTTTGGACCCTCTACTAAGTATTCAACATGACCTTGAACATTTGAAGGTCACCTGACAGGATTTCATCTTTTGAGGAATCTATAGTTTTCCTGGGAAGCTATGAATATAATACATGAAACAAAACCACCAATAAAATATACTGTATAATTAACTCATTCCATGAAAGATGTGAACTACAGGTTATCAGGAATTGCAAAGGGAAAAAAAAGTCCAAACTAGAAAACCTTCTCAACAACAGCACTATTGACATCTTAGACCAGATAATTCTTTGCTGTGGGGGTCTGTCCTGGGCCTTGTAAGATGCTTAGCAATATCTTTGGTCTCTACTCTCTAGGTGCTAGTAAGACCCTCTCCTCCCATTCCCCCTGTTATGAGAACCAAAAATGTCTCCAGACATTGAGAAATGTCTCCGGAGAACAAAATTACCTGATTAAGAAGTGCCAAACCAGAGTATGAAGAGATGACTTCACCAAAACAAAAAGAACTGAGCCTTGAAACTTTAGAATGTCAAAAATATAAGGATCTGCTCTCTAAGCATCAGTTTCCTCATCTGAAGAGTGGGAATAATGGTGTCTTCCCTCATAGGCTTTGTATTAGTTTGCCAGTTCTGCCACAACAAAATGACAACAGAAATTTATTTTCTCACAGTTTTGGAAGGTCAAGGTCAGGGTGCCAGCAGGGCTGGTTTATGGTGACACCTTTCTTCGTCACTTGAAGACAGTCATCTTCTCATTGTGTTCACATGGCTTCTCCTCTGGGCAAGCACATTCCTGCCTGGTGTGTCTCCCCCTTACAAGGACACTAATCATACTGGATTAGGGCTCCAACCTCATGACCTCCTTTAACCTTATTACCTCTTCAAAGGCCCTATCTCCAAATATAGTCGCATTGGAGATTCAGACTTCAACCTATGAATTTGGTGTGAGCATGTGCTCAGTTGCTCAGTTGTGTCTGACTCTTGGTGACCCCATGGACTGTAGCCCACCAGGCTCCTCTGTCCATGGGATTCTCCAGGCAAGAATACTAGAGTGGGTTGCCATTTCCTCCTCCAGGAGATCTTCCCAACCCAGGGACTAAACCCTGTGTCTCTTGTGTCTGCTGTACTGGCAGGCAGATTCTTTACCACCGAGCCACCTGGGAAGTCCCATGAATTTGTTGCGGGGCGGGGAGAGACACAATTCCATTCATAACAGGACTCTTACAGAGATGTAAGCAAGTAGCACAATACTTGGAATACAGTAAGCATTAAATATCATAAACATTACTATTGTTAATATTAAGTCACTATTATTATAAGTCGTCTACATGAATCAGATACCAGCAGAAACAGAGAAGAGTATAAAATGGTTATACATTGAATAAGTTTATCTGAACACTTGTGCGTCACTTTGTGCTGAAGTTACACAGTTGAAAGTTTTAAACAGATATTTTCCCCACTGACACAGATAATTATCTCAAAGATGTGCTGGCTTCCTTTATGCAAAGATCAAAGGGCAGTAGATCCAGCATCTCTAGCATCTAATGAGTGGTAAATGATCCAGAAATAAACGTTTAAGTGCTTTGGGAAATTTCTGTGTATAAATAAATTCTATGTAAATATTTCTCCAAGAGGAGGCTTGAGAGTGATAATTCACATTCACCCTCTTAATTTGATTTATAGGCTTCACTAGTCTTACAAGAGACAAGAACAAAAATAAATTAGGAAAGAAAGGAAATAAATAGTTTCAAACAGTCATGGTCTTCAGTTGGAACCAAATAACTGTGGAGATTTTGAAACTGTGAAGGAACATAGGCCTTCTTCTGCCAAAAATATTTGTTTATAAAAACTAGAGGGTGTTAGATATTTCTACCACACTGGCTTATCATATGAAATTTCTGCTGGCTCAAGTGAAACCATGCTGCCCCATATCCTACTGTGGGGTTTCCTCCCTAACCACAAGTGCTTTCCAATTGGAGGCTTGTAGCTTCGAGAAACAGAACAGAGTCAGCTTAGCTAGCTAGAAGAACAAGAGGAGAGGTTTTATATCTTATGAAAAAAGGGAAGCACTAACAGGGTTGTTGTTACAGCAAGTTCAGGAAGAATGGAGTTGATGTTGAAAGTTGCTGAGCTGAACAGTTTTATTGTTGGTAATAAAAGCAGAAATTGCTTGCTGAAGGTGAAGGCAAGAAAAGATAGGAATTGCTATGGCAAAGTTAAAAACAAGATGGTGGTCTCGGTGTGGCATAGAATGTTTGAGAACATTCACCTTATCCTTAAAGAGGTGCTGCTGGATGAGTTATGTGTAACCTCACTGCATAGCTTTTGTGTGCAAAAATGCTATTATTCCCCTTTACAAACCAAGGGATGCATTTATTCTACGTTTATAGGAGAAACAAACAATCCAAGGCAAAGAAGTACATTATCTTATGCAACTCTTGGAAAGAGTTCATTTTTTCCTCCTGCTCAGACTGCACACAAATACTGGGAATATATTTTAATTTCAAATCTGATGTATGACATCTGGTAACTCATTTATTGCTAATGAAGTTTTCACAGGAAGCAGCAGTCACTGGTATCTCATCGTATTTTTCAGTTGGCAAAGTGTTGTTTACCTTTTATTGGCCCGGCATCCATGCCTCTTATCACAGGCTGATTAATGAGAAAACACAAGTAGCCCCACATAGAAATGAATGGAGAGGTAAATAATGGGAGATAGGATCTAAACTTTTCTATTAAAATCAGTGGTACAGTATCATTGTAATTTATATTTTAAAATTATATAAGTATTCACCTATGGCTGACTTGTGATGATGTTTGGCTGAAACCAACACAATACTGTAAAGCAATTATCCTTCAATTAAAAATAAATAAATTTAATTAAAATTAAAATAATTATATAGGTATTCAAGAGAATGATGAGAGCTGAAATAACTGTTCAAGAAGCTTATCAGCAGTGCCTTTTTAGACCCTCTCTCTGAGTCTTTCCACCTCTTTCTGGTCCTTTGAAGTGACGTTACTCAGTCGTGTCCAACTCTTTGCAACCCCATGGACTGTAGCTTACCAGGCTCCTTCATCCATGGGATTCTCCAGGTAAGGGTACTGGAGCGGGTTGCCATTTCCTTCTCCAATGCATGCACTGGTCCTTTAGCTTCTTCTATTTTCAGAATCACACGTAGTTTTCTAATCCTTCTTACCATATTTGCTTGCAGGGGAAAAATTAGTCACTTACACCACAGTGTGATTTTAATAATGCTAATGAAAGTCTTAAAGCTACAGGATCTCATAGCATCCCCACATACATGACCTCATTTGATTCTCACAACAGTATTGTGAGCCAGAATGGACAGGTATTTTTTGCTTCATTATCATTATTGTTATTTATCATTTATTATAATATTATTATCATTTATTATTATCATTATCATCATGAACTTCATTATCGTCATTTTCCAGATGAGTAAGATAAGTCACAGGTTAAGTACAAACCTAAAAGCTCCATAGCTCAAGAGAGGGAAATCGTGTGCTTGATTCTGACCTTTTGATTCCCAGCCCCACAATCCTCTACTACCTTAACTCTGACTCTCACCTGAGTCAGTGTGTCTCCTCCCCCAGGTAGATCTTGGTTCTAATGAGAGCACACAAATGGGTATCACCCAATCCAGTTAAAGAAATTCCTAGGAGTAGGTGCAAGAGTTATTTGACTAGATGACCTCCTGTTGGGCTGCACTTAAGCTACGCTAGTCCTAAATGTTTAAAAGAAATACACAGCTTAATGAGTAATTCTTAAGCTGTATTTAGGAAGTTGTTCTATTTTTTCAGGTTTTAACACCTTGAAAGGGTCAAACAAAAATATTTTAGCTGATGGTACTTTCGTTATGCATTGGATTTGATTTTGCCTATGAATCACGAAGGGTTTCCCAGGTGGCTCAGTGGTAAAGAATCTACTGCCTATGCAGGAGATGCAGGAGACACGGGTTCAATCCCTGGGTCAGGAAGATCCCCTGGAGAAGGAAATGGAAACCCAATCCAGTATTCTTGCCTGGAAAATTCCATGGAGAAAGGAGCGTGGAGTGCTACGGATTACAGACTCATAGAGTGGCAAAGAGTCAGGCACAACTTAGTGAGACCAGACAACAGCAGTGAATCATGAAAGGCACAGAGCCTGTCAGCAAAGGTTGCAAATGAAGATGCCAATATGGCAGAGTTTTGGGGTTTTTTTTCGTAAATTAATTTATTTATCTTAATTGGAGGCTAATTACTTTAAAATATTGTAGTGGTTATTGCCATACATTCACATGAATCAGTCATGGGTGTACATCGTGAACTCCCCTCCCACCTCCCTCCCCATCCCATCCCTCAGGATTGTCCCAGTGCAGCAGCCCTGAGCACCCTGTCTCATGCATTGAACCTGGACTGGTGATCTGCTTCATATATGGTAATACACATGTTTCAATGCTATTCTTTCAAATAATCCCACCCTCGCCTTCTCCCACAGAGTCCAAAAGTCTGTTCTTTACATCTGTGTCTCTTTTGCTGTCTCACATATAGGGTCATCATTACCATCTTTCTAAATTCCATATATATGTGTTATTATACTGTATTGGTGTTTTTCTTTCTAACTTACTTCACTCTGTATAATAGGCTCTAGTTTCATCCACCTCATTAGAACTGATTCAAATGCATTCTTTTTAATAGCTGAGTAATATTCCATTGTGTATATGTACCACAGCTTTCTTATCCATTCATCTGCTGATGGACATCTAGGTTGCTACCATGTCCTAGCTATTGTAAACAGTGCTGTGATGAACACTGGGGTACATGTGTTTCTTTCAATTCTGGCTTCGGTGTCTATGCCCAGCAGTGCAATTGTTGGGATGTATGGCAGTTCTATTTCCAGTTTTCTGAGGGTTTTTAGAAAACTGGAAAAGGTCAGTTTTCATTCCAATCCCAAAGAAAGGCAATGCAAAAGAATGCTCAAACTACTACACAATTGCACTCATCTCACACATTAGTAAAGTAATGCTCAAAATTCTGCAAGCCAGGCTTCAGCAATACATGAACTGTGAACTTTCAGATGTTCAAGCTGGTTTTAGAAAAGGCAGAGGAATCAGAGATCAAATTGCCAATATCCGCTGGATCATCGAAAAAGCAAGAGAGTTCCAGAAAAACATCTATTTCTGCTTTATTGACTATGCCAAAGCTTTTGACTGTGTCAATCACAATAAACTGTGGAAAATTCTGAAAGACATGGGAATACAGACCACCTGACCTGCCTCTTGAGAAACCTGTATGCAGGTCAGGAAGCAACAGTTAGAACTGGACATGGAACAACAAACTGGTTCCAAATAGGAAAAGAAGTACGTCAAGGCTGTATATTGTCACCCTGCTTATTTAACTTATATGCAGAGTACATCATGAGAAACGCTGGACTGGAGGACGCACAAGCTGGAATCAAGATTGCCAGGAGAAATATCAATAACCTCAGATATGCACATGACACCACCCTTATGGCAGAAAGTGAAGAGGAACTAAAAAGCGTCTTGATGAAAATGAAAGAGGAGAGTGAAAAAGTTGGCTTAAAGCTCAACATTCGGAAAACTAAGATCATGGCATCTGGTCCCATCACTTCATGGCAAATAGATGGGGAAACAGTGGAAACAGTGTCAGACTTTATTTTTTTGGGCTCCAAAATCACTGCTGATGGTGATTGCAGCCATGAAATTAAAAGACGCTTACTCCTTGGAAGGAAAGTTATGACCAACCTAGACAGCATATTAAAAAGCAGAGACATTACTTTGCCAACAAAGGTCCGTCTAGTCAAGGCTATGGTTTTTCCAGTAGTCATGTATGGATGTGACAGTTAGACTGTGAAGAAAGCTGAGTGCTGAAGAATTGATGCTTTTGAACTGTGGTGTTGGAGAAGACTCTTGAGAGTCCCTTGGACTGCAAGGAGATCCAACCAGTCCATCCTACAGGAGATCAGTCCTGGGTGTTCACTGGAAGGACTGACGTTGAAGCTGCAACTCCAATACTTTGGCCACCTCATGTGAAGAGTTGAATCATTGGAAAAGACCCTGACGCTGGGAAGGATTGGGGGCAGGAGAAGAAGGGGACAACAGATGAGATGGTTGGATGGCATCACCAACTCGTTGGACATGAGTTTGGGTAAACTCCCGGAGTTGGTGATGGACAGGGAGGCCTGGCATGCCGTGATTCATGGGGTTGCAAAGAATCGGACACGACTGAGCGATTGAACTGAACTGAAGGGTTTTTAAAAGTGTGTGGCAGAATCGCCTGGAAGGCTCATTAAAATAGCTTTTTGGACACCATCCACAGAGTTTCTGATTCAGTAGATCTTTGATGGGGCCTAAGATTTGCATTCTAAAGAAATTCCCAGGTGATGGTGCTGCTGCTGTTCCAGGGACCACATTTTCAGAACCATTGCTAGAAGGGTTAGGTAAGTGACTTATGTGAGAGAAGCTCCTATGCTGTGTTGTCCAGTTCGGTGGCCAGGCCCAAGCGGTCACTGAGACTTGAAGTGTGGCTAGCCACACTTGAACTAGAATGTGCTGGGGGAAAAAAACAAAACAAAACTATACTGGATTTTGAAAACTTGGTGAAAAATAAAGTAAAATATCTCAATAATTTTTAGATTGATTACATGTTGAAATGACAATATTTTGGATACATTGGGTTAAATAAGATTTATTATTTTTAATGTGGCTACTAGAAAAGTTTTAATTGCATATGTAGCTAACGTTTTTCTTTTGAACAGCACTGGCCGAAAGAATCAGAAACTAGAGAATGATGGGGATTAGTGAACCACAGAACATTCAAATCCCAAAAGTTATAAACCCTTTGAGGGGTGCCAAAGAAAATACATCTATTGGTCAGACTGAGCCTGAGGGCCTCACTCTGTACCCAGACATTTGCTGCTACAACATAAATACAGATGCTATGCAATATCATTTTACCTTTCTCTTAGCATTAATCAAGTACCATGTTATAATCATTGAAGTAAAAGCATTAGATTATAATAATGGAAAATATTTCTGTTGAACTTCTGAATGAAAAAATCCATTAATCTTTTGAAGTTATCAGTTTTCATTCATTAAATTCATTTCACTTATCCTTGCATCATAAAAAGGTTATGTTTTCGAAAGAGAAATTAAGGAAACAGGAAAAGAAATTAAGGAAACAATACCATTCACCATGGCAACAAAAATAATAAAATACTTAGGAATATATCTACCTAAAGAAACAAAAGACTTATATACAGAAAACTATAAAACACTGATGAAAGAAATCAAAGAGGACACAAACAGATGGAGAAATATACCGTGTTCATGGATTGGAAGAATTAATATAGTGAAAATGAGTATACTATCCAAAGCAATCTATAGATTCAATGCAATCCCTATCAAGCTACCAACGGTATTTTTCACAGAACTAGAATAAATCATTTCACAATTTGTATGGAAATATAAGAAACCTCGAATAGCCAAAGCAATCTTGAGAAAGAATGGAACTGGAGGAATCAACCTGCCTGACTTCAGGCTCTACTACAAAGCCACAGTCATCAAGACAGTATGGTACTGGCACAAAGATAGAAATATAGATCAATGGAACAAAATAGAAAGCCCAGAGATAAACCCACGCACCTATGGACACCTTATCTTCGACAAAGGAGGCAAGAATATACAATGGAGAAAAGACAATCTCTTTAACAAGTGGTGCTGGGAAAACTGGTCAACCACTTGTAAAAGAATGAAAACTAGAACACTTTCTAACACCATACACAAAAATAAACTCAAAATGGATTAAAGATCTAAATGTAAGACCAGAAACTATAAAACTCCTAGAGGAAAACATAGGCAAAACACTCTCCGACATAAATCACAGCAGGACCCACCATGACCCACCTCCCAGAATATTGGAAATAAAAATAAACAAATGGGACCTAATTAAAATGAAAAGCTTTTGCACAACAAAAGAAACTATAAGCAAGGTGAAAAGACAGCCTTCAGAATGGGAGAAAATAATAGCAAACGAAGCAACAGACAAACAATTAATCTCAAAAATATACAAGCAACTCCTGCAGCTCAATTCCAGAAAAATAAACAACCCAATCAAAAAATGGGCCAAAGAACTAAACAGACATTTCTCCAAAGAAGACATACTGATGGCTAACAAACACATGAAAAGATGCTCAACATCACTCATTATTAGAAAAATGCAAATTAAAACCACAATGAGGTACCATTTCACGCCAGTCAGAATGGCTGCTATCCAAAAGTCTACAAGCAATAAATGCTGGAGGGTGTGGAGAAAAGGGAACCCTCTTACACTGTTGGTGGGAATGCAAACTAGTACAGCCACTATGGAGAACAGTGTGGAGATTCCTTAAAAAACTGGGAATAGAACTACCATACGACCCAGCAATCCCACTGCTGGGCATACACACCGAAGAAACCAGAATTGAAAGAGACGCGTGTACCCCAATGTTCATCGCAGCACTGTTTACAATAGCCAGGACATGGAAGCAACCTAGATGTCCAACAGCAGACGAATGGATAAGGAAGCTGTGGTACATATACACAATGGAATATTACTCAGCCATTAAAAAGAATACATTTGAATCAGTTCTATTGAGATGGATGAAACTGGAGCCCGTTATACAGAGTGAAGTAAGCCAGAAAGAAAAACACCAATACAGTATACTAACGCATATATATGGAATTTGAAAGATGGTAATGATAACCCTATATGCAAGACAGAATAAGAGACACAGATGCATAAACAGTCTTATGGACTCTGAGGGAGAAGGTGAGGGTGGGACGTTCTGAGAGAATAGCATTGAAACATATATATTATCATATGTGAAACAGAACACCATTCCAGGTTCGATGCATGAGATAAATGCTCAGGGCTGGGGCAATGGGATGACCCAGAGGGATGGGATGGGGAGGGAGGTGGGAGGGGGGTTCAGGATGAGGAACACGTGTAAACCCATGGCTGATTCATGTCAATGTATGGCAAAAACCACTACAATATTGTAAAGTAATTAGCCCCCAACTAAAATAAATAAATTTATTAAAAAAATAAAAATAATAAAAAAAGAAAACAATGAAAAAAATAAAATAAAATAAATAAAAAGGTTATGTTTTCAAACTACCTTCATATCTTCCAAAGACCTAACTTTTTAACTTTAACAACCTATGAAACAGAAGTGAGAACTGGTGTTGGTATTCTTATACAAAATATTTTGTATTATTTAAGAGATAATAAAGTAAGAAATGAAATTACTTGTGTAGTGGTTCACATGGTAAAGAATCTGCCTGCAGTGCAAGAGCCATGGGTTCAATGCCTAGGTCGAGGAAATCCACTAGAGAAGGGAATGGCTACACACTCCAGTATTCTTGTCTAAAAAATCCCATGGACAGTGGATCCTGGTGGGCTACAGTCCATGGAGTTGCAGAGTCAGACACAACTGAGTGGCTCATGATTAGAACACTGATTTTAGGGACAAAACAAGCCCTTGAAATACACTCTAGTCCAGTCCTTTCTCTTCCAAACCACTCTGCTGTCTTTCCATCTCTACAACATTTTAATGTAAAAAATAAATTAAAAGTAGCAAACTGAACTGTGTTTGAAAAAAACAAACTGTGATAAAATCAAAATCTAATGAACATTACCCTTGTTGTTTAGTCATTCAGTCGTGTCTGAATCTGCGACCCCATAGATTGCAGCATGTCAGGCTTCCCTGTCCTTCACCATCTCCCAGAGTTTGCTCAAACTTATGTCCGTTGAGTTGGTGATGCCATCCAACCATCTCATCTTCTGTCATCCCTTTCTCTTCCTGCCTTCAATCTTTCCCAGCATCAGGGTCTTTTCTAATGAGTCAGCTCTTCGCATCAGGTGGCCAAAGTATTGGAGAGCTTCAGCTTCAGCATCAGTTCTTCCAATAAATATTCAGAAGCATTGCAGACAGATTCTTTACCATCCAAGCCACCAGGGAAGGCCCAAACTACTGTAAGCATTTGCTAAACTTTAAAAAGTTGTATTTTCTTCACAAAGAATTTGAGAGTAGATTCGTTTCAAATAAGGTATTTTAATAATAAAACATTGTGCCACTTTTTTCATATGGATGTTATCTTGACTCCCTAACAGCAAAGTATGCTTTTAATTTTGTCTTGCAACTATTAACCAATCTGTCTTTACTCTCACAACTGGAACTGCCAGTGAATAAGACAGGGATGCATGAGAGGTTCACAATCTTTGACCATAAGTGGAGTAAAAATAGCTAGTCTAGATCATGTTGTTGTTGTTCAGTCGCTAAGTCGTGTCTGACTCTTTGAGACCCCATGGACTGGAATATGCCAGGCCTCCCTGTCCCTCACCATCTCCCAGAGTTTGCCCAAGTTTATGTCCCTTGAATCAGTGATGCTTTCCAACCATCCCACCCTCTGTCTAGATCATGTCCAAACCTATAATCTTGATTTCATCAACCTAGAGTCAAAACCAGATGTCCAGATGTTCTGCTGAGGAAACATTTCTTTGGGTAGATAATTAATCTAAAAAAAATGGGTAGAAAAACCCACTATCATTATAACATAATGAACTTATGTTATTTAGTCACTCTGTCATGTCCAACTCTTTGCAACCCCAAGACTGCAACACGTCAGGCTTCCTTGTCCTTCACTATCTCCTGGAGTTTGCTCAAACTCATGTCCATTGAGTCAGTGATGCCATCCAATCATCTCATCCTCTGTCACCCCCTTCTCCTCCTGTCCTCAATCTTTCCCAGCATCAGGGTCTTTTCCAGTGAGTCAGCTTAACTCTACTTAGTGATCTTAAGTAGGGCTTATTTATCTTCAGTAAAAGGTAAAATTCTTTTCATTTCATTTTTAATTAAAAAAAAGAGTTCTTAGATTTAGTTATATAATGTTATTAAATTGTTGTGACACTAATAATACCTATATCAACAGATAAATATTTGGCTGGTTTTATGATTTATCACATAATTTCTACTCATCAAGCCATTATTGCCTTTGTCTTCAAAACTGCATACCTATTCAGAAGAAAGATTATGAAATTTCAATGTTTCAGGAGGTTTTTTGAAGCATGACAATAGAAAGGTCTGGAGAAGCTAAGTGACTCATTCAAGGTCACCTAGCTAATGATCTGAAAAGCCAAAATTAGAACCCAGGCCTCCTCACACATTGTGCAGGACCAATTTGTAGACTATCATTCAAAGAATATTCCTGCTGCAATCAGGACATTGGGTACTTTGGGGAAACATGTACAATATACTGAATATTTAATCCTCCTAGCTTCATTAAAGGAGAAGGCAATGGCAACCCACTCCAGTACTCTTACCTGGAAAATCCCATGATGGAGGAGCCTGGTGGGCTGCAGTCCATGGGGTTGCTAAGAGTCAGACACGACTGAGCAACTTCACTTTCACTTTTCACTTTCATGCATTGGAGAAGAAAATGGCAACCCACTCTAGTATTCTTGCCTGGAGAATCCCAGGGACAGGGGAGCCTGGTGGGCTGCCGTATATGGGGTTGCACAGAATCAGACACGACTGAAGCAACTTAACAGCAGCAGCAACTTCATTAAAATTTATGGCTATGTGATTTGTATAACATTAAAAACTTTAATCTGCAATGAATTGTCATGTGGCCAATAATCTCTAGCATAAAACTCATAATATGTGGAAATTCTATAATATTATCATCATTTCTTAGGGGTATAAATTAATTAGTGCATCCTTTCCTTCCCAATAAATTTCCTCATACCCCTTAATGTGGAATTTGAAATGAAGTAAACAGTTTCTGCCCCTGATTTAAAGTCTCAAAGATGCAAATGTGGAATGGCTTCACATATGAAATCTGGGGTTTTGCTCACAAAGTTGGATAAAGCAGCTGTTGTTTACTGAGATGCCCACCTAGGAACTGCCTCTTTCATCTGTTGAAAAAGAGGCTTGTAAACAGTGTCCAAAAGCCATAGCATTAAAGTGATGTTGCCTCCATCTTGATGGCTGAGATACTGATCTCTGAAATGTGATTATGATTCCCTGGGGGAAATTCTGTGAGTCCATAACTTTGAGGAATTTGGGAGTATTAAAGTACAGGGGTTCATTTATGTACAAGATTTCTTCCAAATTAGATGTTATTTTCCTTTTCTCCTAGTCTCTGGAGTACTACTCTTTCTGTACTCACTAGAAAACCTTCCATGACCTTCTATATTTAACATAAGAAGAGTATTTTTCATTAACACCAACATGTTAAAGGAAGATTATTAAGTACCTGATTAGACTTAATCACATATCTTTCATCCCTATATTTTCTTTTTGAAATTAAAAATAAAAACTCATACAACTGAAATACCCAAGAGTTTAGGACAGACAAGAGTGGGAGGAAATACCATAGGGATGAAGAGAGTTGTTTGCAGAGCTTCGGATATTCATCACAACCAACTTGTTTAAGCTCCTGATAAACGGGAGCTTCTCAAGTAGAGAGAAATTTAATTGTAGACTAGTGTTACATTATTAGATATTAAAGTATTGAATAATTTCCAAGAAGCAAAAATTTAGTATTAACATTATACTTTCCTTGAAATTTATACCCTAACTTGGAAAGAACTTCTGAATTTCCTTTCATAAAACTGAGTTCTTTAGCTTCTTGGACAATTTTGGACAAAGCAAAGGGTAGGACTGGTTGAGGATGACAGAACATTTAACTACTGTCACCAGAGTTGGTTACACTTGGTATGAACAGAAATAAGAAAGTAGTTTGCACTGCTTTCATTTCTTCTGAGGGCAGGCTATGGTGGATGATATTGATTTAGTAAGAGGGTCAGAAACCACTACTTAACCACTTAGACATACCACATTTGTATTCATTAAGCTTGAGAAGATTGAATCTTAAGTATTTAATTAATATGGCATTAATACTTTTACTACATATTTTTGTATTAAGAGAGATTCAGCTGGGAATGGCAGAGGCAAACGAAATCATCTCCAAGGAAAGTAACAGAGAAGGAATCAGGCTGGGATTATCAACCAAAAGCATGGCATTCTCCTGTGTATCTGACTTGAGAGTAGGTCACGTGCCTTACAATATAGACTTTCTGCCACGCTTTCTTCTACATGGCTGCGAGGATTCTCAGCATAAATGAGAGTGTCATCCAGAAAGACCTGGATGCTTCATCAAAGGGCACTATGGAGAGGGTGGAGCAAGAAGAAGGACAAGACTATAGTCTAAAGCTTATTGGATCCAAGCAACTTAACTATTATCCCCAAATAATGTGTAGAGCAACTTCCAGTCAAGATGAGGACAACGGATTAAGCAATCATGGATATTAACCTTTTTTCTCTACATTAAAGATCACGTTAGGGCACCGAATAAGAATTAAGACCACGTGGGCCAGGGACAAACCAACACCAGATACACAATTGAGATAAAGTTCTAATGACTTTACCAGAACGGAAGTAAAGACCATTAGACTCATGTATTGAAGGCAACTGAAACTGGGTTTCCTGGTTAAAGCCAGGAACTGGAAAACTACTGCCCATTGTGATCTAAGACTAAAATAACTTTTGTAGACCAGTAAAAATGTGAGAATGGGTAGAAGGCCTAATGGCTTCCCTGGTAGCTGAGTTGGTAAAGAATCTGTGTGCAATGCAGGAAACCCCAGGTTCCTGGGTCAGAAAGACCTGCTGGAGAAGAGATAGGCTACCCACTCCAGTATTTTGGGGTGACTCAGATGGTGAAGAAGAGACCTGGATTCCATCTCTGGGTTGGGAAGATCCACTGGAGGAAGGAATGGCCGCCCACTCCAGTATTCTTGCTTGGAGAATCCCCACGGATCCTGATGGGCTGCAGTCCGTGGGACCGCAAAGAGTCGGACACGACACGACTGAGTGACTAAGCACAGCACAGCACAGAGGGCCTAATATGCAGTATCTGCAAAGTAAGGGGTAGAAAACTAGGCTGAGAACTGGCTCTAAGAACTTTTCCAGATCAACTGAGTGTTGTATGTCCAAGCAGAAATTTCACCCACCACCACCATCCAGACACTCAGACCTTCTAAAGAAGCTCATTTTCACTAGAGATGGACTCACAGTCAAAGACTATAAAACCTAAAATGAAGGCAAACGCCAAGAAAGAATGTCTGTAGATGAAACAAATAGAATTTACATCTGAAGAACTACAAACAGTAAAGCAATTGAATAGGGGCTCTTAACATACAGATGTTCAAAATGTCTAAGGAGATAGGATAGAAATAGATCCCATAAAATAAGAACAGGAGGTTAAGATATAAGAACAAGTGGATTTGAAAAAGAAACAAGCAGAAACTCTAAAAATTTTAGTGCCAGCTTCTATGATTCAATGAATTCACAAACAGATACTGACTTAAGTTCCCTGTAGTATGCCTCACTCATTACTGGTGGAAAAACACACAGGAGCAAAATCAGTTGCTTTCTAATGTCTGAATTATAAAATAGGATCAATAAAGAGAATGCCTTTTGAACAGGATGCTTTATTTAGCTCTCCATCACGGCAAGAAACTTACAAACACTGACCTACTCTTTCTGATATTTAAGAAAGATACTTTGATAGATTATCCTAAAATGTAACTACTTGGTCTCTTAGTTCTCTCTTTATTATCATAGGAAACTTCAGGGTGTTTTTTTTTTCTTCAGATGGCAAACTCATTAAAAAAGGAGCTTCAAATGGACAATTTAATTAGATTGGTTTGGGCTTGAATAAAAGCCTAAGGAGGTATTAACATTCTAATCAATTTTTATAAATGAGGATGGACCTAGAGACTGTCATACAGAGTGAAGTAAGTCAGAAAGAGAAAAGTGAATATCATATATTAACTCATATATGTGGAATCTACAAAAATTGTATCATGTTCTTATTTGCAAAGCAGAAGTGGAGACACAGACATAAGGAACAGATGTATGGATATCTAAGGAACAGATGTATGGATACCAAAGGGGAAGGGTGGGGTGGGAAGAATTGGGAGACTGGCATTGACATTTATATACTATTGATACTATGTAGAAAATAGATAACTCATGAGAACCTACTCTACAGGGAACTCGACTCAGTGCTCTGTGGCGACCTAAATGGGAAGAAAATCCATAAAAGAGAGGATACATGTGTATGTAAAGCTGATTCACTTTGCTATACAATAGAAACTAACAAAACATTGTGAAGGAACTATACTCCAATAAAAATTAAGAAAATACAAAGCTGTTTTTGAAAAGTCAAAAAAAATATTCTAATTGAAAGTCTTGGGGAAATATTCTTAGAATTAAAAAAAAAAAGATAAAAAGAAAATCTATCTTAGGTTTGTTTTTAAGAACCAGGGAAGCTGTCAAGGACTGCAAGGTAATTCCTACTGAACAACCAGTAGATAAATGTGGTGTGGCCACGTGAGCCAACCTTGTGTTTGCAGCAGACTGAGAGTTCCCACCTGACTCATGGAAAATGTATTCAGCTGCTTAAGATTATTTTTTACTCATACTTTGAAAGAACAACAGCTTGGTGTTTTTAGCCTTTTAATGGCAAGAAAAAGAGCTTACCAGTGATAAACTTTTTTTTTTTTTATCTCTCATGCTTTTTTGACTCATGGCTGAACCAGCCCTTGCTTTGCATTCAAAATAATAATAGTAAAGATCCACATAAAACACACTTATTAAATACTGCTTGAGAGATAGACCCAGTACTTTTAATTTATCTCATTTAATTACAACAACAATTTAGTGCAATAAGAGGCATTGTTCCCATTTCTTATAGATGAGGAAACTGAGACTTACATTCAGAGAAATGGGATGACTTACTCAGAGCTACACATATCTGTAAGTGGTAAAGGAAGATTCATTTACAAGCATTTTGACTCGGAATTCCATCTTCTTTCTCCCAAGAGGAAATGATGTTGTGGAGTTCATGTAAACCACAGAGCCTGAGTAAAAGCCAAAGCAAGACCCAGAAATAGAGAGAGGTGGCCCCTTCTATGTTTTCACTCAGTATCCCATCCTCCTGTAACCCTACTGAGAGAAGCAGCAGAATGAAACAAAAAAATAGCTGCTTTCTGGGACTCAAAAGTTTGGAGACCACATCTCTTCCTCCTTCAGCTGCTCACCAAAACAGCATCCTTTCAAGCTTCAAAGAGAAGCAGCCTAGTCTTTTCCATTTATTTATTATCAATCGAAGGCAACTCCAATCATAGGAGTTCCATTTTTCTCTCTTTCTCAGAACCAGCTTTCTCTAGGGAAGCCTACGAGTGGCAACAGTGCCGACTAAGAGAACAATATGTTTTACACACCCCTACGGCCTGTGTCACCCTTCCATCCAGTAGACGTTCATACACCATCCATGCCCAGAAGGTTTTGCAGTATCTATACATTTACAGGAGCAGTTTCCCATAGATGAAGCTGCAGGCATTCGTAAGGAAGGAGAAGTTCCAAGCGATGACAACATCTCTGGTCTACCTTAGCTGACCAGATGCTTGCCTTTAAGTGCTAACCACTCTGATTTCCATACATCCTCCAAAGCCTACGTGCCATCTCTGGGAAGCATCCCTGATCATTCTCGGGAATCCTCACCACTAGGCAGGGTCTGTAATAAATACAGAACATTTCACATGCCTATGATATGGTATAGGAATTCAACACATTAGAGACAACTCTGGCTTTAAGACTCCTAATCCCCCAGCTGACTCAAATTATCAGGAGGAGCAGAAGGACTGTGATTTTATTCACTTTGCATTCCTTACCCCAACACAGAATAGGTGTTGAGTGAATATGGGATGAATGGATATCTGCCTGATGAATGCACTGTTTGCATTTCTGCTTGTTCCTGATGTTTTCATCACCTGAAGTTCCTCTCTGTCTCTTCTTACTAGGTAGGAAGTCTTGGTCATTCTTACATAAACATTTATATAAAATGTTCTTCCAATTAGTATATTCAGTGCTATGCTCAGAGTTTCTCAAGTAATATGTTCATTAAAACAATAGATACCTTACTCATATTTCCAGGGATGTTGCCCTAGTTGTTCAGAGCAACCTTTTATATTAGTCAATATGTATTGATGGAAACTTATGAGAAGGCTGACCTCACAATGTGAAGGAATTGGACTACAAATCCATGTTTATAAATTGGTCCTTTCAAATACAAAATTTTCCACAGGAATTCTTTTATAAATGATGGTTACAGTTCAGGCCTACTCAATAAAATTCTACCCCCTCTAGACAAAAATTAATGGAACCAACCAGAGTTGTGTGCCCTCAAAGTAAGATGAAGAGAAGAAAGAGAACTTCCTCCTTGCTCTTGGACACTCAACTCAGGGCACCCAAATTTATTCCTTCCTTTTAGTGCCCTTATGCCCAAATTGAAACAAATATTTAACTCTCCGTATTTTCAGTTACAGAGTTATGGAGTTCAACCCAGGACACTTTTAATCTTTGAGATTCTATAACCTTGGCATTTTCCATTTTTCCTAGGCAAAATCCAACTTATCTCAACTAGATATTAGAAGAAGAACAAATAATTAATCCACATTAAGGTATAAATGACTACTAGCCATTTATGAAACATTTACTTTTTAATAGAGAATATTTGTTTACCTAAATGAATATATACTTCTAAACTGGCATAATTTTAGTAACTATGACTTTTTTAAAAACTGAAAAATCAGGAAAGTGTAGAGAAATCCTTCTGGGTGAAAAAGAAATAGCTTAAACCTCCCTGATAACCTAGCCCTAGTTTCTATTAAATTATTCCTTATTTTCATCTTCTTTTGTCTTGTAAACTACAGATTTCTAAAAGTGCCAAGGGTTTATTTTATCAATTTAAATTGGGTTGGGTTTAGGTTTTAGCTTATTATCAAAGGTGAGGCTCAGGTTGACACTGAGCATTTTCAATCAGATTCTTTGGGAGCAGTATGTAAATTGATTTCATTAGCCCCCTAGAAATTAGTCTCAATACTCTCCACTTACAGCTTTAAGTTATATAATATTCACCCATTCATGTGTCCCCTTGTTTTCTTATTCATCAGACATTTATCATCTGCCTTCTGGAAGGTATGAGGGTTTACACTAGTGAACAAGATGATTCCAAACAGGCCTTATCCTCAAATCGCTGACAAATTGGTGGAGAAGACAGATAAGTCAACATGCCATTATAATATATATAGGTCAAAACCTACATCCAAAGGGCACAAAAAAATGGAACAGCCAATTGCCCAGGCAAGTTAGGAAGGCCCCAAAGAGCATGTGACATTTGCTTGTTGGTGGATGCTGAGACCCCCGTGAGTGAAAAGATAAGAAAGGGATTTAGTTCATACAGTTCTGACTACAAAAGGAGAAGATAAAGAGAGCGTAGAGCCAAAAACCTCAGGTAGGGAAAATAACTGCCCCCCTTGAGGGAGTCAAAGAGACCACTTAAGAACCTCTTTTTCCCAGTGTTATATTTTATAATCTGGCTAATTGAGACTCATCCTTCTCATAGCACCACTTCGCTGCTACCTTAGATGCACCTGTTCAGCCAGCTCTCCCAGACACTACGTGCAGCTCTCCTGGGCAAACTAGAAGTGTCTTATTCCCGTTCCTCTTCTTACCCCGGACACTTTGCTACAAGGGGAAGCAAATCTAGGGACCCAGGCTCATCTAGAGACCCACTCCTGGTGGAGCAATGGGGTCTTTATCCAACATCCCTCCCCTGCCTGGCCAGCCTTGCCAATGCCTAGGGCTGCCTTTCACCTCAGAGTGTGCCTGTGCCCCATCCTGCCATGTGACCCTCACAGCACCTTCAGCTTCCCCCCAAGGGTTTTTAGATAGACTCTTGTCTAGGGCAGAATATGATGCTTCTCTAAATTGCATCAATGAAAAGCTTGGTTGTTGATTATGTAAAATATTGGAGCAAATATTTGCAGAGGTCTTTATGGAGCTCATTTCAGAGCATCTGATTCTTCCTAAAATCCTAAAGAACTGCTGCTGCTGCCTTGAACCCCAACAAAACACATTTTATTGGTAATCCTGGCCTAATCTATTCATTTTACATCCTTATTAAACAAATGGTTAATTGAGATTAATCTCCAGAAATGGCTTGTGGGCACAAAAGTTAGGAGATCCAAGCCCTTTTGCTACACTGAGTTGGAAGTTAAAGAACAAGTGGTGACTGCATGTAATGACCTGGAAAACCATACAAAGAATGCTGTTCCCCAAAGCCTTCAGCCTTCCCTTTTATCCCCTCTTCAATCAATTCCTCAGTAACCTAGAGGCAGCAATTCCAATCACTTAAGAAAGGATGCTAATAATTTTTATACCTAAGATTGTGAGATGAAAGAAATGGTTCAAAGAATAAGGTAGAGATATGTCACATTTCTCGGAGAAGGCAATGGCACCCCACTCCAGTACTCTTGCCTGGAAAATCCCATGGACGGAGGAGCCTGGTAGGCTACAGTCCACGGGGTCGCTACGAGTCGGACACGACTGAGCGACTTCACTTTCACTTTTCCCTTTCATGCACTGGAGAAGGAAATGGCAACCCACTCCAGTATTCTTGCCTGGAGAATCCCAGGGATGGCAGAGCCTGGTAGGCTGCCGTCTATGGGGTTGCACAGAGTCGGACACGACTGAAGCGACTTAGCAGCAGCAGTGGCAGCAGCATGTCACATTTCTGAGGTTTAAGACAATTAGCCTTGCTTACCTAAGGAAAAGCTCAAGTCTGAATAACTAATTTAATTCAGTAGTATTTTCTGAGATTTATATTATGTTTTTTAATCTAGGATTTACTCTTAGAAAAAAAGGCAAAGGACCTATGTGAGTATTCACCTAGGACCCCACTTCCACTATCTGGGGGATATTTATCATTCCCTAGAAAAGCAATGTGTTCTGAAATTTAATTTAAATGTGCAATCTTAGATTTTTATCTGCTCACAGATTTTTCTCCAGAAAATATGATCTGATTTTTTTTCCTAAAACTAAAGTTGAGGTACTGTATTTATGAATAAGAAATAAAACTATTTGTTTACAACTGGAAATTTCATTTTTTTCACCTTTTTCATTTTTATTTTTTCTAGGTGCATTTGGCATAGTGTCTGAGACTGACTAACCCAAGAGATCAAAATGATCCTCAACTCTTCCACCGAAGATGGTATTAAGAGAATCCAAGATGACTGTCCCAAAGCTGGAAGGCACAATTACATATTTATCATGATCCCTACTTTATACAGTATTATCTTTGTGGTGGGGATATTTGGAAACAGCTTGGTGGTGATTGTCATTTACTTTTACATGAAACTGAAGACTGTGGCCAGTGTTTTTCTTTTGAATTTAGCTCTGGCTGACTTATGCTTTTTACTGACTTTGCCACTGTGGGCTGTCTACACTGCTATGGAATACCGCTGGCCCTTCGGCAATTACCTATGTAAGATCGCTTCAGCCAGTGTCAGTTTCAACCTCTACGCCAGTGTGTTTCTACTCACATGTCTAAGCATTGACCGCTACCTGGCTATCGTTCACCCAATGAAGTCCCGCCTCCGGCGCACAATGCTTGTGGCCAAAGTCACCTGCATCATTATTTGGCTGCTGGCAGGCTTGGCCAGTTTGCCAACTATAATCCACCGCAATGTATTTTTCATCGAGAATACCAATATCACAGTTTGCGCTTTCCATTACGAATCCCAAAATTCTACCCTCCCGGTAGGGCTGGGCCTCACCAAGAATATACTGGGATTCTTGTTTCCTTTTCTGATCATTCTTACAAGCTACACTCTTATTTGGAAGACCCTCAAGAAGGCTTACGAAATTCAGAAGAACAAACCAAGAAAAGATGATATTTTCAAGATAATTTTGGCAATCGTGCTTTTCTTTTTCTTTTCCTGGGTTCCCCACCAGATATTCACTTTTATGGATGTGTTAATTCAGTTGGGCCTCATCCATGACTGTAAAATTGAAGATATTGTTGACACTGCCATGCCCATCACTATTTGCTTGGCTTATTTTAACAATTGCCTGAATCCTCTCTTTTATGGCTTTCTAGGGAAAAAATTTAAAAAATATTTTCTACAGCTTCTGAAATACATTCCGCCAAAGGCCAAATCCCACTCAAACCTGTCAACAAAAATGAGCACACTCTCCTACCGCCCCTCAGAAAATGGAAACTCCTCTACCAAGAAGCCTGCCCCGTGCATTGAGGTTGAGTGACACACTTGAAACCTGTCTGTGAAGTCATCTTAAAGAAGGAGCAAGAGAAACATTCTTGTACAACACCTCACTACCAAGTGAGCATGGGCTACATTTCAGAATTTGAGGAGAAAATAGATTATGTGGGCTGAACTGACTTGTCTACAGTTCTGAACAAAAGCTCTTTCCCTTTGCAACTCAACAAGGCAAAGCCACATTCTGCCGTGTTTTGCATTAGATAGATGATGCCCACTCAAAGAACTGATGTCAGAAACTGGATGAAAGTGTTGATTTGGAAAATTTTACTGGGAGAAATGTCCTCTCCCTAGTCTGCTCTTGTTCTGTTATTTTTGATTCCCACATGAAAGTACTTAGAATATGTTAAACCTCAAGAGGAGCAACAGGAGAGAAGAGCTTAAGACTGCCATGCCCAATTTCCAAAGGGCAGCAAAGCTTTCGTGCCTATTTAGCTATTAGCAACTGCGGCCCATTTGTACCTGCTACTGCACATTTCATACAAAGACTTGCTAAGCGTAGTAGTCAGGTTTCAGAAGCTTTTATGAAATCCAATCCGTGTCTTATAGATTCACACTGCCAAAATATGCCAGCTGAGTGGCTTATTTGTATAATGATGTTACTGTAGTCATGTATAAAAATTAAATCACTTGTAAAGGTGTTATTCCAGTCCCAGGTAGTAGTATTAGTTTTATTTCAGATCTGAGAAGTATATATATTTTGTGGTGAAAAGATTATATATCATAAAATACACCTTACTGTTTTAAAAAGTATATATTCAACCTGTGCATGTATCTCTCTAAACTGCCGTTATCTTATTAAAATTTGGCAAAGTTATATTCACATTAAAATAATGTTATTGCAATGTATTTAATCTTCATTACTTAAAATAGACGTTGGTTTATTTTTAAAACAAGACAACTGTGGATAAGTACAAATGTATTTCCATTTAAATCTTGAGACAACTGATAGTTGAATACTGTTGGTTTTAGATTTAATATCCTGCTATTGAAAATACAAAGAACACACTTTCTTCCACTGCACAACGTGGAATAAATATACCATTTTGAATTTTCCAAAGTTTGTCATACAACAAAGAAAAAACTCGTTTCTTATAACACTAAAATAATACATTATTTTACACAAAATTTTAATAGGGTTTTTCTATTCACATACATGATAATTGTAAGAAATATAGACTATATAAGAAAGCAGTAAAAAAAAAAAGTCGTATTTAGTTCTCCTGCTCAAAAATTACCATTTTAACATTTGGGTACCTTGTTCTACTTTTCTTGTATTCATTAGACACACATACATGTTTAAATCATGATACTGAAATCATAATGTATTTTGTATGCAAATTTTCCATTTAATGACATAGCATAGTAGTTTGCTACACCATTAAATTTTTTTTCTAAAACAATTTAATACTTGTTTTAGAAAAACAGTTATTGAGTCTTTATTGTAGGGGACTTCCCTGGTGGTCCAGTGACTAAGACTCCATGCTTCCAATGTAGGGGACCCAGGTTTGACCCCTGGTCAGGGAACTAGATCCCACAAGCTGTAACTAAACATCCTGTGTGCCACAACTAAGACTGGGTACTGCCAAACAAATAAATGTAAAAATAAATAAGTAACTGTATAACATTACAAAATACAGACACATCTGTTTGCTAGTATTCAAATTTTTGAGCATTTAATTTTTTCTGATTTTTCAGTATCATAAATTATATTGTACATAAACATTCAAGTACATGAATCTGATAAATCCTTTCTGATACAGTCCTGGAAGTGGTATAAACGATTATACAGATATGAACATTTTTAATATTCTTAACATACCTTTTGCCAAATATTTTCCAGAAAATGTAACTGTTTTCAATGCTACCATATCTCACCATAGCCTCAGCAGCAAGGAATGTTTAATAGATTTCAGCAGAAAAGGAAAATTTACTGGAAGGATTCAAGTGCCATGTGCAAAAGCAGGGATGCAACTGCATTGAAGAAAGTGCTGTAATGTTTCTCCTGCCTTTGGCAGATGCCTCATCCTAGAGTCCATTGCTGCCCTGGAGAATCCACACAGAGCAGGTAGAGGTACTCATCTGACTCCATCAACAGCGGCCAAAGACTAGTGTGATATATAAAGGAGCTGATGGGAGGTGTGATGGGGGGAGCATTTAGAGAGGCCTTGGGGGTTGGGCAGAATTCATGAAGCATCATATGATGTTCACATTCCCAAGGATACAGTTATTTAGTGAATAAATGTGGTTACATGTGCCTCGTTTTCCTTTTATATGATCTTTTTAATTTCACTGATATATAATGCCAGCCGCTAACTCCAAAGATCCTTTACTATTTTCACAAAGAATCACTTCTAAAAAATAAATTCTAGCTGGTCTCAAATTATAGCATAAACTTACCCTATTTGAGATCCCTCCACATCCACTGTGTAACAGCTCATTTTTTATTCAATAGTCATTTAAGCCAAATGATTACCAGTACTTCAAACTTGCTAGAACATTTTATAAGTCATAGCTGATAAGATTTCTGATATATATTAATAATTGTACTCAGATACCCTCTATCTCATGTATTGATTAACTGGTGTAAATAAGTTTCAGGCCTTGTATTCATTTTTATTTCATCAAATTATACAGTGATTTTCCCCACCCCATTTTGTGAAACAGATATTGATAACTTCATGATTAATCTTGCTTTTTCAGTGAGACCAACTTAATATTGAAATTGAAACTACTTACCTAAATCTTAAGATGGTATGCCATGGTTTATTATTTATTAACATATTTAGAGGTTAGGTGGATTCATTATTTCTTGGAATATTTTGTAAATTAATAAGAAAGGAATATTCACCATGAGGATCTAGGTGCTCAGTGGAACTCAATATATATGTGCAATATATGTATTTGTATACTCCTATTTACATTTCAATCCTAGCTTCCCCTATGATAAATTCATTTCTTCAGCCAATAATTGATTAGTTCATGGATTCAATAAATTGTGTATGGTTACATATTCTATGCTAGGGACTAGAGTTATGTGACATACAGCTTAAAATGCACAGTAAACATTTCAACTAGCTGTTATGCGGGGTATGAAAGGAAGCCAAGTGAGAAGTAGCTTGACTGCCAATCCATGGAAAGGCTCCAAAGAAGGGAAAATAGATTCAGACAGGTCACAAAATTTGAAGTGAAATGAGTGAAGAAATGGAGTCCCAGGGGATTTTGAACACTGGTATAAAGGATGATTTCCCTGAGAGCAGTGAAGAAAATAAATCATGAGCAGATGAGATATGAAAAATTGAGAAGTGGTGGAGGCCTGGGTGCAGCCACAAACTGCCTCAAAAGTCAAAGTGCAAACCTCCAGGAGAGCTGCATACAGAAGTCACTAGAGCCATCCACTGGATCCAGACCAACCAGAGGAAGAAAGAATCTATCAGGAAGGGAAGCAAGTAATAAACAGCAGATAATGGTATGGGGCTAAATCCAACAAATCTTATATATTGCAGGCTGCATGTGGGGAAAGGAAAAGTCCTCTGAATTATCCACTGTTGGTTTTGGTGAGACTGAAAATGAATGTAAAGGAAAATGGAAGAGGTGGAATATTGCAGCTGATGATCAGAGAGCCAGACTCTCCAAATTTAACAATTTGACTAGATCAGTTAAAATATGACATCTGTAACTACAGCCACTCTTGTTGATGGATTTGTGTAGAGGACACTGTGGAACTATCTGTACAATGTCCCTCTCTCCTTACCATGGGAATTTCCCAACTCACCCAAGAATATGTCCATTTTCCGACCTAACTCTCTCCCCAGGCCATAGTTCATCAGTAAGGCTTGAAGTGAACTATTCACAGCCTTTTCCCTAAGGACTTTTTAAACAGACACTGATGAAGAGCTGATCCAACTCCAGTGTTGAAAGTTACTGAGAGAGAAGTTGTGTGATGTAAGCTTGGGATCTAATAGCAACCATGTCGCCACTCTGGATAAATCTAGTCTCTACTGAGAGTGAAGTTAACAGAGCAAGAAAGTTCTAGAGATACCTGAGTCCCTGATTCTATCTGTGCTATATGCCCAGCTCTATCTCCGTCCACCAGAATTCATGTCTCTAATTAGGACAGAATATAATATTCTGGAGCTGAGATCTGCATGTGTTCCTTCCTACTTCACCAATACGAATCTCCTTTCTGTTATGGTCAATACATCACCCACTGACCCCACCCAGCAAGAAGACACCAGTCCAGGCCCCAAATATCTTGATCTCTATCTTTAATAAGTGATCCTGTGGATTGTCCTTTTTTCACAAGTGTCCTTATGAAAGGGTGAGGATCAGGACACCCAGTAGTGTGTTAAAGGGGAAGTGTGTGTTAGAGGGGAAGAGGTATGCTGATAGAGAAGGCCCCAATTTAGCTGGGACTAAGGGTACTACAGTACCTACTAGTGTAAATTATTATACACGGAGATCTTCCCCTGAGGTGTCACACTGATAAAACACTCTTCTCTTGCCCAAGAAATCATGATAAGTATTAAGCGAACCATTAAATATAAGTAAAGAGAGGACATCAGCACCCTGAACCTCCTGCTCAAATATATGGTGTCCATGCTACCTGGACCCTGCCTTCTCTCCATGATCCGGATGTTCTCCAGATCTCACAGACCTTGTGAACACTGCATCCTACCCTGTCCAAACAAAACAGAAAAGGCCTTCATTCAACAAGTCCACCCACCTTACTTGAGAAATAAGATAACTGAATTTTCACAATAAGAAAGAGGCAGAATTAGATTACTATCTTTCCCCCACTACCACACACACACACACAAAACCCTTAGAATGAGAGAATTTAGCTTTATTAATATTTAATTCAAAGTGATTCATATAAAGAAACTTTGCATGATAACTCTCTAAGGGTTTAAACACCCTGAGATTTGCCCTTCAAATGGCATGATAGGAAAATATTTATCTATGTGCCCAAGACTTAAATTTGATAAATAAATGATGTTAATTTTGAAACTATTAAAAGCCAGTTTGCTGTTATGATTGTTTTGCTTCAAATATCAAAATGATGATGAGCCATATATGTCTGTGGGCCCATTTCTTGATTCTTTTCATGTCTTACAAAGCTTTTTTGAAAAACTGAACAATAGAAGAAATAGGAATCCTGGCTGAACACACCAGTTCAGTTCATCCAGTTCAGTCGCTCAGTCTTGTCTGACTCTTTGCGACCCCATGGACTGCAGCAAGCCAGGTCTCCCTGTCCATCACCAACTCCCAGAGCTTACTCAAACTCATATCCATTGACTCAGTGATGCCATCCAACCATCTCATCGTCTATTGTCCCATTCTCTTCCTACCTTCAACCATTTCCAGCATCAGGGTCTTTTCAAATGAGTCAGTTCTTCACATCAGGTGGCCAAAGTATTGGAGTTTCAGCTTCAGCATCAGTCCTTCCAATGCATATTCAGGACTGATTCCCTTTAGGATTGACTGGTTGGATCTCCTTGCTGTCCAAAGGACTCTCAAGAGTCTTCTTCAACACCACAGTTCAAAAGTATCAGTTCTTCAGTGCTCAGCTTTCTTTATAGTCCAACTCTCATAGCCACACATGACTACTGGAAAAACTATAGCCTTGACTAGATGGACATTTGTTGGCAAAGTAATGTCTCTTGTTTTTAATATGCTGTCTAGGTTTGTAATAGCTTTTCTTCCAAGGAGCAAGTGTCTTTTAATTTCATGGCTTCAGTAACCATCTGCAGTGATTTTGGATCCCAAAAAAATAAAGTCTGTCATTGTTTCAATGTCCAGTTCCAGTTCTGGACATGGAACAACAGACTGGTTCCAAATAGGGAAAGGAGTACATTAAGGCTGTATATTGTCACCCTACTTATTTAACTTATATGCAGAATATATCATGAGAAACGCTGGGCTGGATGCAGCACAAGCTGGAATCAAGATTACCAGGAGAAATATCAGTAACCTCAGATATGCAGATGACACCACCCTTATGGCAGAAAGCAAAGAGGCACTAAAGAGCGTGTTGATGAAAGTGAAAGAGGAGAGTGAAAAAGTTGGCTTAAGGCTCAACATTCAGAAAACTAAGATCATGGCATCTGGTCCCATCACTTCATGGAAAATAGATGGGGAAATAGTGGCAGACTTTATTTTCGGGGGCTCCAAAATCACTGCAGAAGGTGACTGAAGCCATGAAATTAAAAGACGCTTGCTCCTTGGAAGAAAAGCTATGACAAACCTAGACAGCATATTAAAAAGCAGAGACATTGCTTTGCAAACAAAAGTCCATCTAGTCAAAGCTACAGTTTTTCCAGCTGTCATGTATGGATGTGAGAGTTGGACGGTGAAGAAAGCTGAGCACTGAGGAACTGATACTTTTGAACTGTGGTGTTGGAGAAGACTCTTGAGAGTCCCTTGGACTGCAAGGAGATCCAACCAGTCCATCCTAAAGGAAATCAGTCCTGAATATTCATTGGAAGGAGTGATGCTGAAGCTGAAACTCCAATACTTTGTCCACCTGATGCAAAGAACTGACTCGTTTGAAAAGACCCTGATGCTGGGAATGGTTGAAGGCAGGAGGAGAAGAGGATGACAGAGGATGAGATGGCTGGATGGCATCACCGACTCAATGGACATGGGTTTGAGTAAACTCTGGGAGCTGGCGTTGGATAGGAGGCTGGGTGAGCTGCAGTCCATGAGGTTGCAAAGAGTCTTGACATGACTGAGTGATTGAACTGAACTGAAGTGATTGTTTCCATTGTTTCCCCATCTATTTGCCATGAAGTGATGGGACCAGATGCCATGATCTTAGTTTTCTGAATGTTGAGTTTTAAGCCAACTTTTTCACTCTCCTCTTTCACTTTCATCAAGAGGCTCTTTATTTCTTCTTCTATTTCTGCCATAAGTGTGGTGTCATCTGCATATCGGAGGTTATTGATACTTTTCATCATACAGAACTTATTAAGTAGATGTGAGAGGGAGATGTAGCATCTGGTCACTAAAAAGGCATGGCAGAAATTTTCTGATGTTTTCATAGGGAACATAAGAACAAAGGCAATGTATGAGATCAAAAAAATGAAAGAAAGGACCAAGAATTGGAGAGGAACCAAGCCTTTACAATATCATTCAAGAACTGACTTTCTGTGCCAGGAGCCAGCACTAGCCTCCAGACTTCCCCTTTTTTCTCAAGCTGGTTGGGGATGAGCTTCCTGTCAAAATAATCCACTAAAATACAATCTTCAGCAAACTCATTATAGCCACCATTCATCAAATTCTTAATATGAAACATAGTTCTGTGCTTATCTGCATTATATTATGTAATCCTCACAGCAACCAGTCTTACCAGTTCTATTATCATCCAATGAGACAAAACAGGCTAAGAGATTTTGTATAATTGATCCAAGGTAACATGACTAGCAAATGCCAGAGATTTAATCTGAACCCAGACACTTTGACTCCAAAATCTGTGTTCTTATTTGTTAAACTATGTTGCCCTCTTCCAAGAAATAGCACCACAAAATATGAATTATGTGGGTACCTTCCAAAATGCTGCCCAAGTCTGTTTACACAAAATCAACATGCATATTATTTTGCTTTGCTTTAAACATACTTACTAGGTCTCAAGTTAGAATTTCAATAATATTTGTCCTTGAAAGTTTGTCTCATTAATGGAAAGCACTAATTGACCTTATACAGCATAATACTGGATTTTACATTTATTGTAATTTAATTTTGGATGAGCTTATATTGAGTCTAGCAAATAAACAGGCAATGATTGCTAACTGCCACAGTAATTAGTTCAATGCTCTGGTCCTTGTTGCAGCCAAGAATTTAGACAGCATTTACTAAATGGAAGGGGGAAGGAAATTCCTAAATTAATTTTTAATGTCAAATTTTATCTTCTTACAATTTAATGGAATGATGTCCTTTTGAGAAAACATTATGGAGAAATTACATTCTGAGATATTTCCTTTTAAGTTATACAGTTTAGATTTGGCAATAAATTTAGATGAAGAATATACCTGGAATAATGAAAACAGAGGTGTAATTTATCTCAACTGTGTCCAGAGACCAGAAAAATAAAGGCAGTAAGATCACAGCCATGAGTCTTGAGGACAGTTTTAGCAGTATCATTGAAACTCACCTCACAGTGGATACTATTTAGAACAGTGAAAGCTAAGAAGAGAGCTGTAAAAGTTCAGGAAAAGGATAATCACTCCTTCACCCTTGCTTTGGGATGTAGAACAGGTATAAAGGAGTGGTAACACAGAAAACACCTAAAAACAAGGTGATTCAGCCATAGGCTGAGAGGATGACCATGACATGATGAAAATTCCAACAGCCAATGTGAATCAGAAAGTAGTAATAGAGGAGATGAATCAAGATGGGCAGAATAGGACATGGAACTCATCTCCCCCCATGAACATATCAAAAATAAATCTACATGTGAAATAATTCCCATTGAAAATGAACTAGAAACTGAATAGCACAGGGAACTCTGCTCAATATTCTGCAACAACCTAACTGGGAAAAGAATTTGAAAAAGAACATATACATATATATGTATTAATGAATCACTCTGTTGTACACCTGAAACTAACACAACACTGTTAATCAACTATACTCCAATATAAATCAAAAAGTTTAATTTTTTTAATTTAAAAAAAAATTTAAATAAGTAATGAAAGAGGAGAAATAACAAATGATACCACAGAGACACAAAAAAATTATAAGATAATATTATAACAACCTAAAATAAACGTACTTATTTCTAAAATCATATAACTTGCCAAGACTGAATCAAAGAGAAACAGGCAATCTGAATAGATAGATCATTGGTAGTGAAACTGAATTTGAAAAAAAAACAAAAAAAAACCTAGCAAATGGAAGCCCAGGACTGGATGGCTTCACAGGGAAATTCTACTAAGCATATAAAGAAGAGTTAATACCTACCATTCTCAGCTGTTCCAAAAAAACTGAAGAGGATGAAACACTCCCAGATTCATTCTACATGGTCACCATCACCCACATACCAAAACCAGACCAAACAAAAAAAAGAAAAAGAAAATTAAAGGCCAATATCTTTGATGAATATAAGATGCAAAAATCCTCAACAAAACATTAGCAAACTAAATAGTTCAGTTCAGTCGCTCAGTCGTGTCCAACTCTTTCCGACCCCATGAATTGCAGCACGCCAGGCCTCCCTGTCCATCACCAACTTCCGGAGTCTACCCAAACCCATGTCCATCGAGTCGGTGATGCCATCCAACCATCTCATCCTCTGTCATCCCCTTCTCCTCCTGCCCCCAATCCTACCCAGCATCAGGGTCTTTTCCAATGAGTCAACTCTTCACATGAGGTGGCCAAAGTATTGAAGTTTCAACTTCAACATCAGCCCTTCCAATGTACACCAAGGATTGATCTCCTTTAGGATGGATTGACTGGCTCTCCTTACAGTCCAAAGGACGCTCAAGAGTCTTCTCCAACACCACAGTTCAAAAGCATCAATTTTGCGGCGCTCAGCTTTCTTCACCGTCCAACTCTCAGATCCATACATGACCACTGGAAAAACCACAGCCTTGACTAGACAGACTTTTGTTGGCAAAGTAATGTCTCTGTTTTTAAATATGCTATCTAGGTTGGCCATAACCTTCCGTCCAAGGAATAAGCATCTTTTAATTTCATGGCTGCAATCACCATCAGCAGTGATTTTGGAGCCTCAAAAAATAAAGTCTGACACTGTTTCCACTGTTTCCCCATCTATTTCCCATTACGCGATGGGACCAGATGCCATGATCTTAGTTTTCTGAAAGTTGAGCTTTAAGCTAACTTTTTCACTCTCCTCTTTCACTTTCATCAAGAGGCTCTTTAGTTCTTCTTCACTTTCTGCCATAAGGGTGGTGTCATCTGCATATCTGATGTTATTGATATTTCTCCCGGCAATCTTGTTTCCAGTTTGTACTCCTTCCAGCCCAGCATTTCTCATGATGTACTCTGCATAGAAGTTAAATAAGCAGGGTGACAATATACAGCCTTGACGTATTCCTTTTCCTATTTGGAACCAGTCTGTTGTTCCATGTCCAGTTCTAACTGTTGCTTCCTGACCTGCATACAGGTTTCTCAAGAGACAGGTCAGATGGTCTGGTATTCCCATCTCTTTCAGAATTTTCCACAGTTTATTGTGATCCACACAGTCAAAGGCTTTGGCATAGTCAATAAAGCAGAAATAGATGTTTTTCTGGAGCTCTCTTGCTTTTTCGACGATACAGCGGATGTTGGCAATTTGTTCTCTGGTTCCTCTGCCTTTTCTAAAACCAGCTTGAACATCTGGAATTTCATGGTTCATGTATTGCTGAAGCCTGGCTTGGAAAATTTTGAGCATTACTTTACTAGTGTGTGAGATGAGTGCAATTGTGTGGTAGTTTGAGCATTCTTTGGCATTGCCTTTCTTTAGGATTGGAATGAAAACTGACCTTTTCCAGTCCTGTGGCCATTGCTGAGTTTTCCAAATTTGCTGGCATATTGAGTGCAGCACTTTCACAGCATCATCTTTCAGGATTTGAAATAGCTCAACTGGAATTCCATCACCTTCACTAGCTTTGTTCGTAGTGATGCTTTCTAAGGCCCATTTGACTTCACATTCCAGGATGTCTGGCTCTAGGTGAGTGATCACACCATCGTGATTATCTGGGTCGTGAAGATCTTTTTTGTACAGTTCTTCTGTGTATTCTTGCCACCTCTTCTTAATATCTTCTGCTTCTGTTAGGTCCATACCCTTTCTGTCCTTTATCGAGCCTATCTTTGCATGAAATGTTCCTTTGGTATCTCTAATTTTCTTGAAGAGATCTCTAGTCTTTCCCAATCTGTTGTTTTCCTCTATTTCTCTGCATTGATCAATACACAAAAAAGATCATAGACCATGATCAAGTTGGATTCATTCCAGGGTCACAGGATTATACAATATATGCAAATCAATCAATGTGATACATTATATTAACAAAAGGAAAGATAAAACCCATATGGTCATCTTTATTGCTGTAGGAGAAACACTTGATGACATTCATGATATAAACTCTTATCATAGTATAGAGAGAATATATTTCAACACAATTAAGGTCATTGTAGACAAACCCATAACCAACATAATACTGAATAGTGAAAACCCAAAAGCCTTCTCACTTTATTCAGGAACAACACAAGAATACTCACTCTCATGACTTCTTTTCAACATAGTATCGAAGTCCTACACACAACAATCAGACAAGAAAAAGAAATAAAAGATACCCAAATTGAAAGAAAATAGGTAAAACTGTCTTTATATGGAGATAACATGATATTCTACATAGAAAACCCTAAATACTACACACAAAAACAATTAGAACTATTAAATGAATTCAGGAAGGTAACAGGATACAAGAGTAGCATACAGAAAATTTTGCCTCTCTTTACACTAACAATGAAATATCATAAAAATAAGGTAAAAACAATCCCATTTAAAATCACGTCAAAAAATTGAAATACTTAGGAATAATCCTAACCAAGGAGGTGAAAGACCTATTATCTGAGAACTATAAAACACTGATAAAAGAAACTGAAGACAATTCAAAGAAATGGAAAGATATCCCAAGCTCTCAAATTGGAAGAGTTAATATTATTAAAATGACCATACCACTCAAGGCAATCTATAGACTTAATGTAATCCTTATCAAAATACCACGACATTTTTCACAGAACTAATATAAGTAATCCTAAAATTTCTATGCACCTTCAAGAGACACTTAATTGCCAAAGAAATTTTGAGAAAAAGAAAAACAAACAAAGCTGGAAGTATCACACTCTCTATCTTCAGATTATACTACAAAGCTACAGTAATCAAATAGAAGTGTACTGGCACAAAAACAGACACATAGATCAGTGAAATGAACAGAGTCCAATAATAAATCCACTAACTTATAGTCATTAATCTATGACAAAGGAGGCAAGAATATATGATGGAAAAACGACAGTCTCTTCAATAAGTGGTGCTGGGAAAACTGGACAGCTACATGTAGAATAATGATTTAGAACATTTCCTCATATTACATACAAAAATGAGATCAAAATGGATGAATGACCTAAATGTGAGACCTGAAACCATTAAACTCCTAGAAGACAACATATGCAGACATAAACCGAAGTGATATTTTTTGGATCTGTCCATAAGGCAAAAGAAATAAAAGCAAAAATAAATAAATGAGACCTAATTAGAGGTAAAACCTTTTGCACAGCAAAGGAAACCATCAAAAGAACAAAAAACAACCAATAGGGTGGGAGAAAATATTTGCAAATGAATTGAAAGACATTTGGTTAATATCTAAAGTATATAAACAGCTCATAAAACTCAATTTAAAAAAAAAAATCAAAAGTGGGCAGAAGACCTAAATAGTCATTTTTCCAAAGAAGACATACAGTTGGCTAACAGGAACATGAAAATATGCTCAACACCACTAATTATTAGACAAATTTATAGCAAAACCACCCTGAGGTATCACCTCACATTTGTCAGAATGGTTACCATCAAAAAGTCTACAAATAACAAACGTTAGTGATGTAAAGAAAAGGAAATCTTTGTACACTATTTGTGGGAGTGTAAATTGATGCAGTCACTACGCAAAAATAGTATGCAAGTTCCTGAAAAACCTGAAAATAGAACTACCATATGACCCAGCAATTCCACACCTGGGTACGTATCTGGAGAAAAATGACAACAGTAATTCAAAAAGATACAGGCACTCCAATGTTCATAGCAACAACATTTACAACATTTACAATGGAAGCAACCTAAGTGTCCATCAACAGTCGAATGGATAAAGAAGATATTGTGTGTGTATACACACACACACGGGCTTCCCAGGTGGCTCAGTGATAGAGAAGCAGCCTGCCAATGCAGGAGACTCAGGTTCAATCCCTGGTCAGGAAGAACCCTTAGAGTAGGAAATGGCAACCTATTCCAGTATTCTTGCCTGGAGAATCCCATGGACAAAAGAGCCTGGCAGGCTACAGTCCATGGAGTTACAAAGAGTCAGACACCACTGAGTGACTGAGCATGTACACACAGGGAATTACATCCATTATGTTGAAATAGCTTTTAATAGTGTATAATCTATAAAAACACTGAGTCACTATGTTGTGCACCTGAAACTAATATTGTAAATCAACCGTGCTTCGATAAATAAAGAGACAGAACTTGCAAATATCCAAAAAATGTAGTAATGTAGAAAGCATTAATATAGCATATCATGATAGAAAAGTTGAGCAAAGAGGTAGATCAGTGATTCTCAACTGGGAATGATACACTCCCCAGAGAAACATGGCAATGTCTGGGGACAGTTTCGAATGTCACAACTTAGGGGAGGAAAGTGCTACTGCCGCCCACTGTTTAGAGACCAGGGAAGATGCTAACCATTCTTTAATGCATAAGATAGTCCCATATAGCAAAAACAAACAAACAAACAGAATTATCTAGTTCAAAATGTCACCAAGGCCAAAGCTGAGAATCCCTGGGGTCCAGAAGGAAGGGAAGAGCACCATTTCAGGAGTGTGAATTAATTACCTGCTGTGCATGGTATCCATCTGAAAGTATTGGTCTCCTGATTTTTACTATCCATGAAATATAACCCCATCTCTTTTCTGTCCTCCTACTCACCTTCTCAAATGTCACTGCATGTGAATATCATCCAAATAATATATTTCATGGAAAATTGTATTAAAAAGAGCAGTGTCATTTGGTAGGGGATAAACAGGCAAATCTATTAAGGCTTGTGGAACAAGCTGTATATTTCATTTTTAAAATTTATTTATTTTATTGGATGTACTGAGTCTTTTGCTGCAGGCAGGCTTTCTCTAGTTGCAGCGAGCAGGGGGCTACTCTTTGTTGCACTGCATGGGCTTTGGTGTCTTCTGTTGTGCAGCAGGCTCTAGGTTCATGGGCTTCAGTAGTTGCAGCTCGCGGGCTCTAGAGCACAGGCTCAGTAGCTGTGGCACCCAGGCTTAGTTACTCTGAGGCATGTGGAATCTTCCTGGACCAGGAACAGAACCCATGTCCCCTGCACTGGCAGACGGTTTCTTATTCATTGTACCACCTGGGAAGTCCCCAAGCTGTGTATTTTAAATTCATTCATGAATATTAGGACCAAAGGCAGCTTGTAGCATGACGTAAAGCCAAATGGTTACATCCTCACTGCCATGGAAAATAAAATGAAGGTGTGGGTTCCACTGAGCAGTTAATCCACAGAGAAGACACTAAATGCAGATATGAAACAACTGGGCATGGCAGTGCAGTTGGTGGCTCCACGAAGACACTCTATAGTATTTCTAGCATTTGATGTCATGCTAACAAAATTTTTATTGAACAAAATCAGGGTGAATAATTTTTACTCTAAATATTTCCATAGAGGATTTGAGCAGCTTCTAATGAAGAAGACTTTAAAACAGGACAAACCTAGAAATCAGAAATAAAGACAGTAAAAAGGAAGAAGAAAAACCCACTGATAATGCAGGCTTAATAGAGTAGTTGTGACTGAGAAAAATATTGAGTTCTGACCTTCTGGGGACAAACATCATAACATCTCCCGCAATTTTCACTGACGTGACAAGTGACAAGGCTCTGAAATGGAGCAGAATCTTCTTGATGCTGAATTCCTAAAGGAATTTCTCACAAATAATTGCAAATGGAGATGTAGAGCAACCTCACAGATCATTTCTAAGCAACATTTTTCATTTAGGTGTGATTCTTATATTGTTCTTGTAATGTTCTATAAAAGTCGAGAGCATTTTAATTGTCTCGGCAATTTAAAGCCAAGACAATTCAATGGAGGTGGTGACATGAGGGTATCCAGTACTGTGATGTGAGTCATTGAATAGTATAGTGATATAGTTGTGATGTCAGTGGGACCTCTAGGTCCATTAAAGTCTTAGATGAGATCAACTCAGATTCCCTGGGAAAGCCCAAGATACCTAGAATTTTCTGCAGAAGTCTTAGAAATTTTCATTTCCATGGTCTAATTATAGCTGTCTGCTTCCCCTAGTTCATGTTGGACAACATCTCACTATTCCAAACCAGCTGCAGAATATCCTTGTTCTATGGGACACAAAGGTGAAACAGCTCCAATTACTTACCCACACACACACACACACACACACACACACACATCTGTAAGAACTAAGGGATACCCTTAAATCAAAAAAGCCCCCCATCACTATGGAAATTTAACCCGAGACTCCATGCAGTCCCCATCTTCACCCCATCTCACATATCATCCCCTTCCTTCTCTTCACTCTTTCCTCATTCATCACCAATTCCCTTGGAAGAAGCAAAATAAGAAGTTTCTCTTATTTTCTGACAGAAAACAACCTAGTCATTCATGTCACAAGCTCCCCAGTTCTGAATATTACCCATGCCTGAGGCAGAGACTCATCTTCTCCCCAAAGTAGACTCTCAGAATATTTCCTTAGAGAAATTTCAGCACACACCACTAAGATAAAGAATTGTTTACCCAGTGACTGACAGTCCAATGGTCCTCAAAGAGTAGTAGTGCCAGTCCTAATGGTAGAAAGCAGAAAAATTTCTCATGGAATGGAGTATCCCATAATTGATTTACTCAGGATTCATGCTCCATCAATCCTCATGCTTTTCTGACAATCTGATACATCACTTCTTGCTGTTCCTACGTGCCAGGGACTATCCACTTCTTTGTGTATGGAAGGGTCCCCATGATCTATGTGGACATCCCCTCATGAAGACGTGCTCATGGAGTTCTTCCAATGAATTTTTAAGTGGTACTACCTTTTCAACTTTTTCTCTCCTTATCTATATTTAACATATCATTGGGATTAGTTTTTAAGAAGTTTCCATATTCTACAGTTATTTGAAAATTTTTAAACATCATCTTTATTTTAAAATATAAATTACTATGTAACTAATAACTAGAAGTACACATTCTAAGTAATAATTTTCTCTGTTTACCACATGCAAACATAAAAATTAGTGATGTTGTCAATATAACCTTACATTTGTTAAAGATACTGGGGGGATGTATTAATTTACTGAAGTTAAAAATTAATTTTTGAAAAAAAATTAATTTTTGTTCCCTTGAACTATACATTCTTTTCATAACCTTCTTGGTTATTCTCTTACTTAAAAATACCTTACTTTTATAAATTTTTATTCCCTTGCCCCTTATCAAGTTAAGAGTCAGTTCTATCAGAAAGTCTCTAATAAAGTTTCTTTTGTTATCAATTATAAGAAAGGAGAAGTTATTGGAAGTGATTTTCTGTAACCTCCTCATTAATGACACCATAGCCCTGGAAGGTGAACCTAGCCTTCCAGAGGCTTTTTGCTTTTACACAGGACCATGCCTACAAAGAATGGAATTTCAGAAGCAGAATGCCAACTCTTAAATATCATCCAAGGAAAGAGAACTTTGGAGCAGAAGATGTTTCTAGGACTCTTAAAGTTGTACCATTGATCAGCTCTGATAATAGAAAAAGGTAATTAAAGGAAATGGCATGTCAACCCCAGGGGATCTGGGAATGGAGACAAGGGAAGGTTGGTTTGCAGGTAATTAGAAAAAAAGAGAAGGGCTTCCTAGTAGCTCAGCAGTAAAGAATTCACTTGCAAGGCAGGAGACATAGGAGACTTGGGTTGATGCTTGGGTGGAGAAGATCCCCTGGAGGAGGGCATGGCAACCCACTCCAGTGTTCTTGCTTGGAGAATCCCATGGACAGAGGAGCCAGCAGTCTACAGTCCATGGGGTCACAAAGAGTTGGATATGACTGAAGTGACTTAGCTTGCACACTGGAAAGAGAAACCTAGTTCCATGTGGAAGCAGCTCTCATAAGCCAAACCCAGCTCAGTAGCAGCTTGTCCTGGTTAGTTCTTCATAGTGACAACTTCCACACGCCCCCAGGGTCGTGACTCCCAGCAACTGAGACATTGAACCAGCAAAGCAAAGGGCCTCCCCTCCCAGCAGGGAGGAATCTGAAGCAGTGCTCGTCAAACTTTAAAGTGACAACCTAGCACGGGAGTCAGAGTTCAGTTAGAGTTTGAATTCCAGTCTCCTGCTTCCGAGGTATGTAAGCCACATGCTCTCACCCCGGCAGCATTTCCTACATACAAACACTGGGCTAAAATGAAATTTGGGGAGCTTCTGCTCGAAACTCATTTTTTGTTACTTTTGACATGATGACTGTGACATATCATTTTGGCTGCTTGAGAATAATCATAACAGAAATTTAAAACACTAAAGGCATTCAAACGAGAAAGCACTTCCAAACCATAAACCAAGGTTACTACAGCCGCGCCCACACTGATTCTAGGGTTTCCCTAATATCCTTCTGAGTCATCAAACACCCTAGAAGTGTCTATGGCTCTGTCCCTGCCACTTAATTTGGTACTGCTTTGAGGAACAAGTTGCAATTTCTTGCCTATTAAATGACAATGCTCAGACCTCATGTAGATTCTAAGACTCAGTCTGTGCAGCAGCGCACAATCTCAGGCAGACTGTCTATTTAAAGATGGAGAGAGAGAGTCATTATATCTCGGGGTTTTATATTCTCTCAATTGCATATGGGTGCACAGCAAGCAAGCAGCAATATCACACTTCCCTGGTCATTGACTATCCTACAGTGTACTTCTTAATTAAAACCAACATCACAAATATGATTCCTTAAGTGCCAAAAACCTGGCCTGCTTAATGGCCAATCAGAGAACTACATGATCATTAAATTCATTTGGAACTACTTTTTTTTTTCCTGAGGTAAACAGCTCTAAATATTCATATTGCTTTCCATCCAGTGTATTTTTTAAATACTGCTTTTTTTTTTTAGTATCACAACTTCCATTTCACTTTTGTCATCAGATTTAAACCTATGTTATCATAGTTTATTACAGTTTGGGGGGTTTTTTTGCTAGAGTTTGTAGCAATGCAGGGGGTTAAGGAATAATTTGAGTGAATGACACATTCGGTGTTGCCTAGTAACCCATGCTGATCTGTACAAAGCCATAAATTGCAAAATTTCATAGCAGCATAAAAACTTTTACTGGCACTTAAGCATATTTTTTCCTGATTGAAGCAGAATTCATGCAACAATTACAATCACATGACAAAAGCTGGTAATGATTAGCCTTCAAGAGCTGCTGTTATTTCCTGACAATTCCAAAGCTGTTTTTGTTTGTTTCAGGAAAGAAAGCATCAAATCCTTTATGGACTAGCCTCACTAACAAGGCGGGATCGAGCCTATTAATTAGCCAGTGCCAGCATTTTAACTATAGCTCCCAGTGAAGAATGGAAGAGTCATGTAATAATTTTTACTTCTAATTAAGTTGTGTCAACCAAAACCAGCTCTAAGTATACCCATACACACTTTAAAGAGCAGCCCTCTTCTTATGTAATATAAAGGTGGAAACACAATAACACATAATGGCACAAACACGCCAGAAACAATCACTGAGAAAAGAACTTCATGAAGATGAAAGCTGGGAGTCAGGAAGGCGATTTCATTTATTATAATAAATATGGTGCTATCTTAAGATATTTCAATATTTATAGTTATTAAGTAAAAAATTACAAAATAGTTGTTAAACTGTCTGGGGGAGATTATTTTCACAATGAATTCAAGGTAGCTTGTTGAGTAATAGTATCCCAATGCCAGTACAAAGAAAGTATAGGCTTATGGAAATAATATCTCATCACACACACACACACACAAGGAATGAGTGTTTCACTGACTGAATTGGATACTGGGTTACCGATTTCTTTTTCTCAGAAGGTTACATGTTTTTATGAATAGATTCACCAGTGTCAAGGGATTCATACCACAGCTCAAGGAAATTGAGGAATAAATGCTTTGATCCTTTCCTGTGCTTTTTATTCTTCAAGCTCTGGCTTGAATAAAAAAAAAAGTTGATAAAAGTTTACCAGGTAATGCAGGCACAAAAGGATGTATTTTGAAATACATAGGAAGAAGTGCAGGTTTAGGCTATTTTTGCACTAATTTTGTGGCTGAGCTCCCTGGTATACATGGTAAGTCATGATTTACTTTCACTCGAGCCCCATAGTGTCAAATTTCTGGTTTGGTTTCTCAGAATCCCCAATCCCAACAAAGCTACAGCAGGATACTTGCTAAGATCCACATGTTACCAGAGGAAATGGAACAAGATGGCAAAGAAAGCAAAGATGGATGTCTAAAAATAAAATAATCTAATCCAAAGATCCTCAGCCAAGAAAGTCTATCCACATGCCATGGAAATAACACTTGGAATGCATGAAAATGGTCCAGAAGACTGACAAGCACCTAACTTGGTGATTGTGGTATTTTTAGAAAGTTGCTTAAACTTCCTGAGTCCCAGTTTCCCTTCTTCATAAAATTAGGGAATTGGATTATATGAGCTCTAAAATCCCTAACATCTCCAAGACCCTATAACTAAACCTGCTGATCTATAAGAATGTCCCCATGGCTTTCCTACTCTATCATTTCACTACGAGCAACAATAAGGAAACCAACAGTCAGAGCTGAGAAACTAGGCATGAGCTACCTTAGTCAAGGTGTGAGGTACTTTCCCAACATACAAGTTCACATCACAAAAATGAGACTTGTGCAATTACTTAGCATGCTTGGTGCCTAGTGGACACTCTGCAACAACTCCCCATCCACCAATGCTGCCCCTCATATACACACACAAACATCTAGACAGACTTTGTGGCTTGCCTTCTTTTATGGAATGAGGCTTCTGTGATTATGAGTGTCATCTGTGAGTTTTCTGGGGAGTGCTGCCCTGTGCTGCATGTGGGATTGTAGTTCCCTAACCAAGGATCTACCTTGTGCCCCTTCAAGTGGAAGTGCTGAAATTTAACTACTGGACCACCTGAGAAGTCATGAGTGTCAATTGTGAAGACTGAAAAAAACAAATCTGAAAAACTTTCTTAGAGAGTGGCAGTAGAGGGCTAAGATGGCCAAGGAATAGGATGGGGAGACCACTCTCTACCCCACAAATTCATCGAAAGAACATCTGAACGCTGAGCAAACTTCACAAAACAACTTCTAAACGCTGGCAGAGGACATCAGGCATCCAGAAAAACAGGCCATTGTCTTCGAAAGGAGGTAGGAAAAAATATAAAAGATAAAAAGAGAGACAAAAGAGTTAGGGATGGAGACTCGTCCCGGGGAGGAAGTCGTAAAAGAGAAGTTTCTAAACACCAGGAAACCCTCTCACCGGCAGGTTTGGGGGAAGTTTTCAAATCTCAGAGGGCAACATAACCAGGAGGAAAAATAAATAAAACCCACAGATTACGTGCCTAAAGGCAACTCCCAGCAGAGAAGTTCCCCAGACACTGGCATCTGCCACCAGCAAGTGGGGGCTGAACGGAGAGGAGCAGACGGCATTGCTTAGGGTAAGGACCGGCCCGAATGCCCTGAGGGCAATCTGAGGCAGCTAAAGTGAGATAGCAACCTAAACTGTGGGATAGCCAGAGAGAGAGAGAACTATCCCGCAAAAAGCCCAAATCTAAGGCACTACCGGCCCGCTCACAGAACAAAAGACTGAGCAATACCAGAGAAGAGCTAGCCGGCTGTAGACCGCCCCATCTGCAGCTGCACGCAGCAGGCAGGCGGGGCCAGCCAGAGCCAGAAAGGGGCAAACTCAGCCCCAGAGAGCAAAGACTTCTTGAGATTCCGGATGGTTGACATCCGCCGGGAGGGTCGCAGCCAGAGACCAGCTCCCCAGAACTGACACAAGGCACACCGGAGCCAGGCGCGCCCAGAAACCGAGGCAGGGACCAGGGATGTAATAAGTCACACCGCCCCAACAGTGCACTCACCAAACACCTGGCTGCCTGAGCTGCTCCGACCGGGGATCGGCACAAACCGCGGGCCCAGCCAAGTCTGCGCCTTTGTGGAGTACTCGAGAACCTGAACCTGAGTGGCTTAGACCTGGGAAGTGCAGGCATCTCAGGGCCCACTCCCTGGCAGAAAAACTGGAAGCCTGAGCAGGGTAGACTGGGAAAGCACACACGCCGTGAGCAGGGGCAAACCCAGTGCGACCAAGACACTGCGAGTTCTCCACACACATGCCAGTGATATTAGTCTGCAGTGTTCCTTCCTCCCCACAGCACGACTGAACAAGTGAACCTAAAGATACCACCTCCGCCCCCTTGTATCAGGGCAGAAATTAGACACTGAAGAGACCTACAAACAGAAGCGAAATAAACAGAGGGAACTGATTTGGAAGTGAAAGTGCAGCAGATTAAAATCCCTGTAGTTAACACCGACTACACTGAAAGGGGCTGATAGATCTTGAAAAGTATAAGCAGGAACAAAGAACTATCTGAAACTGAACTGACCACACACTGCCTGCAACAGCTCCAGAGAAACTCCTGTATATATTTTTACTATTATCATTTTTTTAAATTTTTTTCTTTTTTCTTTAAGTCCTCTATTGCATCTTTAATTTTCATTTTAATAACCCACTATTACCTTACAAAAAAAAAGACCCTATTTTTAAAGCAAACTGCATATATATATCTTATACTTTTTGTGATTTGGGTTTTTTTTTAATATCATATTTTTTTAAGAGTCTAACCTCTACTCTAGAGTTTTAATCTTTGTTTTATAGTATTTGATATCAATTTTGTACATTTAAGAACCCAATCTTTAGTACCCATTTTTACTCAGGAGTGTGATTACTGGCTTGATTACTCTCTTCCCCTTTTTACTCTCTTTCTTCTCCCCCAGGGCACCTCTATCTCCCCCCTCCTCCTTCTCTTCTCAACCCAATTCTGTGAATCTCTGTAGGTGTTCTGGGCACCAGAGAACACTGAGGGAACAGAGTACTGCCCAGATCTCCCTCTCTCCTCTTGATTCTCCCTTTCTCCTCATGCTCACCTCTATCTCCTTCCTCCCTCCTCTCTATGTAACTCCGTGAACCTCTCTGAGGGTTCTAGACTGTGGAGAGCACATAGGGAAGTGTTTACTGGCTAGATTGCTCTCTCCACGTTTGAGTCCCCATCTTCTCCTCCTGCTCACCTCTATCTCCCTCCTCCCTCTTCACCTCTCCATGTAACTCGGTGAACCTCTCTGGGTATCCCTCACTGTGGAGAATCTTTTCACCATTAACCTAGAAGTTTTTATTATCAGTGCTGTATGGATGGAGAAGTTTTGAGGCTACTGCAAGTATAAGTCTGAAAACCAGAGGCAGGAAGCTTAAGCCCAAAACCTGAGAACTCCAGAGAACTTCTGACTCCAGGGAACATTAATTAATAAGAGATCATCCAAAAGCCTCCATGCTTACACAGAAACCAAGCCCCACCCAAGAGCCAATAACTTCCAGAGCAAGACATACCACACAAATTCTCCAGCAACACAGGAACATAGCCCTAAGCATCAATATACAGGCTTCCCAAAGTCACACCAAACCCACAGACATCTGAAAACTCACTACTGGACATTCCACTGCAGTCCAGAGAGAAGAAATCCAGCTCCACCCACCAGAACACCAATGCAAGCTTCCCTAACCAGGAAACCTTGACAAGCCAATCGTCCAACCCCACCCACAGGAAGGAACCTCCACAATAAAGAGAAACTTCAAACTACCAGAATACAGGAAGGCCACCCCAAATACAGCAATCTAAACAAGATGAAAAGGCAGAGAAATACTCAGCAAGTAAAGGAAAATGAGAAATGCCCACCAAACCAAACAAAAGAGGAGGAGATAGGGAATCTACCTGAAAAAGAATTTAGAATAATGATAATAAAAATGGTCCAAAATCTTGAAAACAAAAAGGCGTATAGGTAAATAGCTTGTAGACAAGGATTGAGAATATGCAAGAAATGTTTAACAAGGACCTAGAAGAAATAAAAAAAGAATCAATATATAATGAATAATGCAATAAATGAGATCAAAAACACTCTGGAGGGAACCAACAGTAGACTAATGGAGGCAGAAGATAGGATAAGTGAGGTATAAGATAGAATGGTGGAAATAAATGAAGCAGAGAGGAAAAAAGAATCAAAAGAAATGAGGAAAATCTCAGGGACCTTTGGGACAATATGAAACGCCCCAACATTCGAATCATAGGTGTCCTAGAAGAAGAAGACCAAAGAAAGGGCCATGAAAAAATACTCGAGGAGATAATAGTTGAAAATTTCCCTAAAATGGGGAAGGAAATAGTCACACAAGTCCAAGAAACACAGAGACTCCCAAACAAGATAAATCCAAGGCAAAACACCCCAAGACACATAATAATCAAATTAACAAAGATCAAACACAAAGAACAAATATTAAAAGCAGCAAGGGAAAAACAACAAATAACACACAAGGGGATTCCCATAAGGATAACAGCTGATCTTTCAATAGAAACTCTTCAGGCCAGAAGGGAATGGCAGGACATACTTAAAGTAATGAAAAGAATAACCTACAACCTAGATTTCTGTATCCAGCAAGGATCTCATTCAGATATGAAGGAGAATTCAAAAGCTTTACAGACAAGCAAAAGCTGGGAGAATTCAGCACCACCAAACCAGCTCTTCAACAAATGCTAAAGAATCTTCTCCAAACAGGAAACACAGAAAGGGTGTATAAACACGAACTCAAAAAAACAAAGTAAATGGCAACAGGACCATACTTATCAATAATTACCTTAAATGTAAATGGGTTGAACGCCCCAACCAAAAGACAAACACTGGCTGAATGGATACAAAAACAAGACCCCTATATATGCTGTCTATAAGAGACCTACCTCAAAACAAAGGACACATACAGACTGAAAGTGAAGGGCTGGAAAAAAACATTTCACGCAAACAGAGACCAAAAGAAAGCAGGAGTTGCAATACTCATTTCAGATAAAATAGACTTCAAAATAAAGGCTGTGAAAAGAGACAAAGAAGGACACTACATAATGATCAAAGGATCAATCCAAGAAGAAGATATAACAATTATAAATATATATGCACCCAACATCGGAGCACCACAATATGTAAGGCAAATGCTAACAAGTATGAAAGGGGAAATTAACAATAACACAATAAAAGTGGGAGACTTTAATACCCCACTCACAGCTATGGATAGATCAACTAAACAGAAAATTAACAAGGAAACACAAACTTTAAATGATACAATAGATCAGCTAGATTTATTTGATATCTACAGGACATTTCACCCCAAAACAATAAATTTCATCTTTTCTCAAGTGCACATAGAACCTTCTCCAGGATAGATCACATCCTGGGCCATAAATCTAGCCTTCGTAAAGTCAAAAAAAAATGAAATCATTCCAATCATCTTCTCTGACCACAATGCAGTAAGATTGATCTCAACTACAGAAAAAAAACTATTAAAAATTCCAACATATGGAGGCTAAACAACACGCTTCTGAATAATCAACAAATCACAGAAGAAATCAAAAAAGAAATCAAAATATGCATAGAAACGAATGAAAATGAAAACACAACAACCCAAAACTTACGGGACACTGTAAAAGCAGTGCTAAGGGGATGGTTCATAGCAATACAGGCGTACCTCAAGAAACAAGAAAAAAATCAAATAAATAACCTAACTCTACACCTAAAGCAACTAGAGAAGGAAGAAATGAAGAACCCCAGGGTTAGTAGAAGGAAAGAAATCTTAAAAATTAGGGCAGAAGTAAATGCAAAAGAAACAAAAGAGACCATAGCAAAAATCAACAAAACTAAAAGCTGGTTTTTTGAGAAGATAAACAAAATTGACAAACCATTAGCCAGATTCATCAAGAAACAAAGGGAGAAGAATCAAATCAACAAAATTAGAAATGAAAATGGAGAGATCACAACAGACTACACAGAAATACAAAGGATCATAAGAGACTACTACCAAAAGCTATATGCCAATAAAATGGACAACTTGGAAGAAATGGACAAATTCTTAGAAAAGTATAACTTTCCAAAACTGAACCAGGAAGAAATAGAAGATCTTAACAGACCCATCACAAGCATGGAAATTGAAACTGTAATCAGAAATCTTCCAGCAAACCAAACCCCAGGACAAGACGGCTGCACAGCAGAATTCTACCAAAAATTCAGAGACAAGCTAACACCTATCCTACTCAAACTCTTCCAGAAAATTGCAGAAGAAGGTAAACTTCCAAACTCATTCTATGAGGCCACCATCACCCTAATTCCAAAACCTGACAAAGATGCCACAAAAAAAAGAAAACTACAGGCCAATATCACTGATGAACATAGATGCAAAAATCCTTAATAAAATTCTAGCAAACAGAATCCAACATCATATTAAAAAGATCATACATCATGACCAAGTGGGCTTTACCCCAGGAATGCAAGGATTCTTTAATATCCACAAATCAATCAATATAATACAACACATAAACAAATTGAAAGATAAAAACCATATGATTATCTCAATAGATGCAGAAAAAGCCTTTGACAAAATTCAGCATCCGTTTATGATAAAAACCCTCCAGAAAGTAGGAATAGAAGGAACATACCTCAACATAATAAAAGTTATATATGACAAACCCACAGGAAACATTATCCTCAATGGTGAAAAATTGAAAGCATTTCCCCTAATGTCAGGAACAAGGCAAGGGTGCCCACTCTCATCACTACTATTCAACATAGTTTTGTAAGTTTTGGCCACAGCAATCAGAGAAGAAAAAGAAATAAAAGGAATCCAGATAGGAAAAGAAGAAGGAAAACTCTCACTGTTTGCAGATGACATGATCCTCTACATAGAAAACCCTACAGATTCTACCAGAAAATTACTAGAGCTAATCAATGAATATAGTAACGTTGCAGGATATAAAATTAACACACAGAAATCCTTTGCATTCCTATACACTAACAATGAGAAAACAGAAAGAGAAATTAAGGAAACAATACCATTCACCATTGCAATGAAAAGAATAAAATATTTAGGAATATATCTACCTAAAGAAACAAAAGACATATATAGAAAACTATAAAACACTGATGAAATCAAAGAAGGCACAAATAGATGGAGAATATACCGTGTTCATGGATTGGAAGAATTAATATAGTGAAAATGAGTATACTACCCAAAGCAATCTACAGATTCAATGCAATCCCTATCAAGCTACCAACGGTATTTTTCACAGAACTAGAACAAATCATTTCACAATTTGTATGGAAATATAAAAAACCTCGAATAGCCAAAGCAATCTTGAGAAAGAAGAATGGAACTGGAGGAATCAACCTGCCTGACTTCAGGCTCTACTACAAAGCCACAGTCATCAAGACAGTATGATACTGGCACAAAGACAGAAATATAGATCAATGGAACAAAAGAGAAAGCCCAGAGATAAATCCACGCACCTATGGACACCTTATCTTCGACAAAGGAGGCAAGAATATACAATGGAGAAAAGACAATCTCTTTAACAAGTGGTGCTGGGAAAACTGGTCAACCACTTGTAAAAGAATGAAACTAGAACACTTTCTAACACCATACACAAAAATAAATTCAAAATGGATTAAAGATCTAAACGTAAGACCAGAAACTATAAAACTCCTAGAGGAGAACATAGACAAAACACTCTCAGACATAAATCACAGCAGGATCCTCCATGACCCACCTCCTAGAATATTGGAAATAAAAGCAAAAATAAACAAATGGGACCTAATTAAAATTAAAAGCTTTTGCACAACAAAGGAAACTATAAGCAAGGTGAATAGACAGCCTTCAGAATGGGAGAAAATAACAGCAAACGAAGCAACAGACAATTAATCTCAAAAATATACAAGCAACTCCTGCAGCTCAATTCCAGAAAAATAAATGACACAATCAAAAAATAGGCCAAAGAACTAAACAGAGATTTCTCCAAAGAAGACATACAGATGGCTAACAAACACATGAAAAGATGCTCAACATCACTCATTATTAGAGAAATGCAAATCAAAACCACAAAGAGGTACCATTTCACCCCCGTCAGAATGGCTACTATCCAAAAGCCTACAAGTAATAAATGCTGGAGAGGGCGTGGAGAAAAGGGAACCCTCTTACACTGTTGGTGGGAATGCAAACTAGTACAGCCACTATGGAGAACAGTGTGGAGATTCCTTAAAAAACTAGGAATAGAACTGCCATATGACCCAGCAATCCCACTGCTGGGCATACACACCAAGGAAACCAGAATTGAAAGAGACGCGTGTACCCCAATGTTCATCACAGCACTGTTTATAATTGCCAGGACATGGAAGCAACTATAGGTGTCTAACATCAGATGAATGGATAAGGAAGCTGTGGTACATATACACAATGGAATATTACTCAGCCATTAAAAAGAATACATTTGAATCAGTTCTACTGAGATGGATGAAACTGGAGCCCATTATACAGAATGAAGTAAGCCAGAAAGAAAAACACCAATACAGTATACTGATGCACATATATGGAATTTGAAAGATGGTAACGATAACCCCATATGCAAAAGAGACACAGATGCATAGAACAGTCTTATGGACTCTGTGGGAGAAGGTGAGGGTGGGACGATCTGAGAGAATAGCATTGAAACATGTATATTATCATATGTGAAACTGAACGCCATTCCAGGTTCAATGCATGAGACAAATGCTCAGGGATGGGGCAATGGGATGACCCAGAGGCATGGGATGGAGTGGGAAATGGGAGGGGGGTTCAGGATGGGGAATACATGTAAACCCATAGCTGATTCATGTCAATGTATGGCAAAAACCACTACAATACTGTAAAGTAATTAGCCCCCAACTAAAATAAATAAATTAATAAAAAAAAAAGAAAGAAAGAAAGTGGCAGTATATTGCGTGGATTATGTATAGGCTGAGTTATAATTTAGTCACTAATTTCTGATTAAATTTTTAAGGCTGATCCACTTAGATATTTTGAAAATAAGTTGACATTCATCAAATCAGTGATTAATGAAGCATGTCTTCTACACTGTGTTAGAAAGCAATAGAAATATCAAATTTGTGAATGATCATTAAATGAATTAGATGAATTATGAATATTTTGTTTCATTAAAGCTAATAATTTATTCTGAAAAGAGGCAACAGAACATGGATTCAATAGTCTACTAAAGCTAAGAGAAGCATAATGAGAATAACAGAAACTCTCAGCATCTTTCTATAATCAGTCCAGGAAGAAATAAATATACTTATCAAATTACTCTCATTTGTTGCTAGTCAGAATAAAATAAAGCATACAGATTCCCTGATACGTTTTCTAAAATATATTTACTTGAAATTTCTAAAGACTTCTTAAAGATGAATATTGTACCATCTTCAATAACTAAGGTAAAAATTGTATGGGTTTTCATGTGTGTGTGGCTAAGTCACTCAGTCATGTCCACCTCTTTGCAATCCTATGGACTGTAGCCGGCCAGACTCCTCTGTCCATGAGATTATCCAGGCAGGATACTAGAGTGGGTTGCCATTTCCTCCTCCAGGGGATCTTCCTGACCTAGGTATCAAACCAGTGTCTCCTGCACCTCCTGCAGTGGCAGGCAGATTCTTCACCACTGAACAATCTGGGAAGCCCATATGGGTTATCATAGCCATCCATAAATTTTCCAGGTTTCACTGGTGGCTCAGTTGGTAAAGAAACCACTTGCAATGCAGGAGACCTGGGCTTGATCCCTGGGTTAGGAGGATCCCCTGGAGAAGGAAATGACAACCCACTCAAGTATTCTTGCCTAAGAAATGCCATGGACGGAGGAGCCTGACGGACCACAGTCCCTAGAGTCAGACACAGCTTAGTAACTAAACTACCACCACCACCATATAAATTTTGCAGTTTACTGAGTTAATGGACATTACTGAAGTGCTTTAGACATTGCAGCACACAAATACAATGCACTTTTATTAAAAATCTCCGGCCCAAATTGACAGGTAGAAATTCTGAAAATCTATTTTATTTTTTCTTTTAATCTATTCTGTCCCTCAACCTCACAACTTAGGAGTAGTCTAAGGTAGCCAAAATTGGGGGAGGTCAGGTTCCTAACCAAATTAAGTTTCAAACTATTTTTTTTCTTATCTACAATGTCATTTCATTTCCAAAGGAATGGAGTATTTCAGCTTTTTATTATGTTCAAAACAGTTTTATTTTAACTATTGTTAGTGTTCTGTTTGAGGCTGTTCCCATTTACATGAATAATGTTGGACACACAGATTACCTCATGTAAGATCTGAAGGTCTGAAGAAAACCAGTTTTCTTAAATCTAAATTTTAAAGCAAAAACTGTTCAAATAATATAATTTTCTTAGAGACTACATCAGATATGCTCTGCCTTTTAAACAAGGTGCAACAGACAGTAACATTTTCACGTTTCATTCTAGGATTTATAATGGTAGGACCATGAAAAGGTAACAGTGAAGAACTGGGGAAAAAAAATGAAGCATAAGTTTTCTTTTGTTTTTTCCTTTTACTTGAAATAGTGGCTTCTTAAAATCTCATGGAAGACTAAAAAGTAGTTTTCAACTTGCAGACACAGAAAGTAAAATAGGTCAAAGTCCACTGCATCTACTTTCAATTATTGAGATACACAGTCCTTAAGCAGCCAGAGTCAGCCAGAATTGTCTGAGACCTGGGGATCATAATGAAAATATCTTATAGTAAAATGTATTCCCCATAGGTTTAAATGCAAAATGAGAACCCAACTTTTTATTACTCGTTAAATGAAATGTGCAGTCTTTATCCCCTTTTAAGGTCAAGTATGCAGTATTTTGGAAAACAAACCATAAAAACATGATTAGAGAGAACAGAGGAAGTCATTATTTTCTCCAGTCATAAAGAATGCAGCATCATTCTATCAATCTAATGTATCTTTGTAACAGTGGTGGCAGCATGTGGCAGTGCTTAAATTGCAAATACAGTATTTAAGAAAAAGCTTGGATTAAAGGATCACCAAGATGAGCTGAAAAATATCTAAATAGATTAGATTCTTTTTATAAATTCCATTTTCTTCCCAAAGACCCACTTAACATTACATATTGCCATATTATCTACCTACATGAAAATAACACATTCATCAGGCCAAAAATCATACAGTGAATTCAAACGTACATAGATAGACTCTTTTGTGATATACGGTATAGGAAACAAAAATATCTATGAAATTAGTATAGAAAATGTTGAGCCTGAATTGATAAACTTACATAACATCTCTTGATTTACTTTGCTTTCTTGGAAAGATTTATGATTCAAAAACTGAAGATGGCAAATGCACCTTCTATGGGTTACCATTAGGAGAGACCTCATGCAAAAGCTTATCACAGACACAAATATTTCAGAGCATGTTGCCTTTGCAAAGCACAGCTTTGCTGTTGAGACAGTTTCAATGCAGTGTCAGTTTTTCAACAACAGCTGCTAGCTATCTGTCATATTCAGGGCAGTTATGCTTTTGCTGTACTCCACTTGAGGCAGCTGGATCAACTTGAAACCAATTTGAAAAACATATTTAGGAAAGCAAAGAAAAAGACCTTTAATATTAGAAACATGGCATATCATACATGAGATTCTCACCAGCCTAGCTTTATCAAGTAAGGTTATCTAAGAGAGGATGAATTTTTAAGTCACCATTCAGGCTCAGGATTTCATGTTTCAGGGCTAAGTGTTGGCTTCTATTTCCAATCTGTCTTCTTTCAAATGATGTACAGCAGTTTCTACAAGATCTGGTTCTCCATAAAATAAAAGAACAAGAAGGTAAATCCTACTGAAACTTGAATGTCTATAATGCATGATGAGCAAAAACTCCTTCTGACAACCTGGAGAGTTGGCAAAATTCATAAAAGTAGACTCTTTGTTTGCTTGGGTGTTGGTTTGGACCTTCTGTGTTTTGCTTTTTGTTTTTTGTAAAGAGGGTTGATGTTGCAATCTTGCCTCACATGCTAACATGAATTAGGAAAGCTGCCTCTCCAGACCAGTTTGTTTCTCATCCTGATGGTTTGTTAATGTAATAAATGAGATAAATAGTCTGTGCAAGAAATAAAACTGACCTCCTGGATAGGCTTAGGAAATGTCAGGCCCCACTTATTACAGAAAATTCGGCAGAAACCTACAAAGACCCCAAGTAACTGGAGGGATGCCAAAGGCACAGGCACCACAAACTAAAGATTCGCTTTCAAGTTTCTGCTTCTTTATCTTTTCTACTCATGTCTCATAGTAAGACTTAGGATTTGACTTGGCACTGCTAAGTAAGACTCGAGTTCATGAGAAAAATTGGCATAAAAGAAATGAAGATTAATTATTTTTTAAAGTTGTATTTTTTCTTACATTCTTAAGCCAGATGTTCATTGGACTCAAAGTTGGTGGGCAGACTGAAGATTTGAACATTTATGTCTTCAAACAAAATGTTCCTTTCTAGTTGTTGTTTCAGAATTATTAACAATAGGAATAATCCGTCTTCGAAGCAAATTAATAAGATAATAGTTCCAACTCTCCCTCTGAGTCATTTCTGGCTCACAGATCAGCCATTCATTTCTAAGAGAAGATGCAAATGAGCACATAGGACACCAGCTAAGGTGTCTGGGTCCATAAAAACGCATGTGTGAAATACATGCTGAGAAAGACTTTGCATAGCCACCTGCATCTCCAGCCATAGCTCAGCATCAACACTTAGCAAAGTAGTCTAGGGCTGAAAGAGCCACGTAGATGAGCTGCTCTTGATAACAAAACTGGGTGGTGCGTGAATCAGTCCTTTCATTGTGTATGAGGTCATACTTGAACATATAAAACCTTGGTAAGTTCTGTAGACAGTTCTAATATTGTGAATTTGTGCATTTTGTTAGCCTAAATATTGTTCTCCTGTGTTCCAAGTGCTACTGCAATCTGATTCCTCAAGTTAATTTGATACTAAAGTTAAAAACAATAAAAACACCTTCAGAAGCCTAGTTCAATGTGCTGGGTGACTGATATATACAAACGAAGCTCAGGGCTGATGAAAAGAAGGATCTAAAGGACTTTAACCATTCCTCTCTCTTTGTTAATGTCAATGACAAAGTGAAGTTAGATTGACAACTAGACACAAATTTAAGATTCATTTGACAAATATTTTTGAGCAACCGGGCACTCTTAAAATTTTTGGATATATCAGTTCAGTTAAGTTCAGTCGCTCAGTCGTGTCTGACTCTTTCCGACCCCATGAATCAGAACACGCCAGGCCTCCCTGTCCATCACCAACTCCCAGAGTTTACCCAAACCCATGTCTGAGTCGGTGATGCCATTCAACCATCTCATCCTCTGTCATCCCCTTCTCCTCCTGCCCCAATCCTTACCAGCATCATGGTCTTTTTCAGTGAGTCAACTCTTCGCATGAGGTGGCCAAAGTACTGGAGTTCCAGCTTCAACATCAGTCCTTCCAATGAACAACCAGGACTGATCTCCTTTAGGATGGATTGATTGAATCTCCTTGAAGTCCAAGGGACTCTCAAGAGTCTTCTCCAACACCACAGTTCAAAAGCATCAATTCTTGGGCACTCAGCTTTCTTCACCGTCCAACTATCACATCCGTACATGACCACTGGAAAAACCATAGCCTTGACGAGATGGACTTTTGTTGGCAAAGTAATGTCTCTGCTTTTAAATATGCTATCTAGGTTGGTCATGACCTTCCTTCCAAGGAGTAAGTGTCTTTTAATTTCATGGCTGCAATCACCATCTACAGTGATTTTGGAGCCCCCCAAAATAAAGTCTGACACTGTTTCCACTGTTTCCCCATCTACTTCCCATGAAGTGATGGGACCAGATGCCATGATCTTAGTTTTCTGAAAGTTGAGCTTTAAGCCAACTTTTTCACTCTCCTCTTTCACTTTCATCAAGAGGCTCTTTAGTTCTTCTTCACTTTCTGCCACAAGGGTGGTGTCATCTGCATAGCTGAGGTTATTGATCAGCCCAGCGTTTCTCATGATGTACTCTGCATATAAGTTAAATAAGCAGGGTGACAATATACAGCCTTGACGGACTCCTTTTCCTATTTGGAACCAGTCTGTTGATCCATATCCAGTTCTAACTGTTCCTTCCTGACTTGCATACAGGTTTCTCAAGAGACAGGTCAGATGGTCTGGTATTCCCATCTCTTTCAGAATTTTCCACAGTTTATTGTGATCCACACAGTCAAAGGCTTTGGCATAGTCAATAAAGCAGAAATAGATGTTTTTCTGGAACTCTCTTGCTTTTTCAATGATCCAGCGGATGTTGGCAATTTGTTCTCTGGTTCCTCTGCCTTTTCTAAAACCAGCTTGAACATCTGGAATTTCACGGTTCACATATTGCTGAAGCCTGGCTTGGAGAATTTTGAGCATTACTTTACTAGAGTGTGAGATGAGTGCAATTGCGTGGTAGTTTGAGCATTCTTTGCCATTGCCTTTCTTTGAGATTAGAATGAAAACTGACCTTTTCCAGTCCTGTGGCCACTGCTGAGTTTTCCAGATTTGCTGGCATATTGAGTGCAGCACTTTCACAGCATCATCTTTGAGGATTTGAAATAGCTCAACTGGAATTCCATCACCTCCACTAGCTTTGTTCGTAGTGATGCTTTCTAAGGCCCACTTGACTTCACATTCATAGCAGTTTAGAAACGCTAAAGAATTAACCTCTGCAGTTATAGAAATTACATTCTAGAAGAAGGAAAAATGTAGTGAATGGGATAGTTAAGTGAAATAAAATACATAGAAAATAAAGCTGGTAAGTGAGAGTGTACGAGAAAAATAAAACAGGGGAAAGGACAACGATTTTCAGGTTTAGAGAAGGGGACAGTGATTCAGTTGAAAATAGGGTAAGGTCAGAGAAGACCTTGTTGTGATGGTGACCTTCAACAAGTTAATGAGCAGTCAGCCACAGTAATATCTAGGAGAAAAGCATTACAAGCAGAGGATATGGCAAACACAAAGTGCGGAGGAAGTGCAGACTCTGCAGTAATTATATAGGTTATTGTAAGACTTCGTTGGGTTTCACTGGTAGCTCAAGTGGTAAAGAACCTGCCAATGCAGGTGACATAAGAGATGCAGGTTCCATCCCTGGATCAGGAAGATTCCCTGGAGGAGGGCATGGTAATCGACTCCAGTATTCTTGCCTGGAGAATCCCATGGAGAGAGGAGCCTGGAGGGCTACAGTCCATAGGGTCTCAAAGAGCCAGACGAAACTGAAGCCACTTAGCATGCAAGACTCTGTTAACATAATGAATGAGATGAACAGATTGTGAGCAAATAAAACTGACCTCCTAAACATGCTAAGGAAACTGACTCAGAGACAAGATTTACACTTGTCTGGATTCAAAGACAAGATTTATGTTTCTACACAAATATGAAAAATCCCACAAACAGTAGAAAAGTTAGAATTGGACATGGAACAACGGACTGGTTCCAAATTGGGAAAGGAGTATGTCAAGGCTGTATATTGTCACCCCGGTTATTTAACTTATATGCAGAGTACATCATGTGAAATGCCGGGCTAGATGAAACACAGGCTGGAATCAAGATTACCGGGAGAAATATCAATAACCTCAGATATGCAGATGACACCACCCTTATGACAGAAAGCGAAGAGGAACTAAAGAGCCTCTTGATGAAAGTGGAAGAGGAGAGTGAAAAAGTTGGCTTCAAGCTCAACATTCAAAAAACTAAGATCATGACATCTAGTCCCATCACTTCATGGTAAATAGATGGGGAAACAATGGAAACAGTGAGAGACATTATTTTCTTGGGCTCCAAAATCACTGCAGATGGTGACTGAAGCCATGAAATTAAAAGACACTTGCTCCTTGAAGAAAAGCTATGACCAACCTAGACAGCATATTAAAAAGCAGAGACATTACTTTGCCAAAATAGGTCCATCTAGTCAAAACTATTGTTTTCCCAGTAGTCATGTATCGATGTGAGAGTTGGACCATAAAGAAAGCCGAGTGCCAAGGAGGCTTTTGAACTGTGGTGTTGAGAAGATTCTTGAGAGTCCCTTGGACTTTAAGGAGATCAGACCAGTCAATCCTAAAGGAAATCAGTCCTGAATATTCATTGCAAGGACTGATGCTAAAGCTGAAGCTACAATACTTTGCCCACCTGATGCAAAGAACTGACTCCTTTAAAAAGACCTGATGCTGGGAAAGATTGAAGGCAGGAGAAGGGAACAAGTGACAATGAGATGGTTGTATGGCATCACCGATTCTACCGACACGAGTTTGAGCAAGCTTCAGAAGTTGGTGATTGACAGGGAAGCCTGGCATGCTTCAGTCCACAGGATCACAAAGAGTTGAACACGACTGAGCAACTGAACTGACTGATAGACACGGCGTAAGTTTCTATGTCTCTTATCTTCATAGAATACTAGCAACATCAGTGAGTTTGGGAGGCTCACTAAGGTCCCTTTTTTTAATTAATTTATTTTTTAATGAAGGATAATTGCTTCACAGAATTTTGTTGGTTTCTGTCAAACCTCAACATGAATCAGCCATAGGTATACATATATCTCCTCCCTTTTGAACTAGCCTCCCATCTGCCTCCCCATCACACCCCTCTAGGTTGATACAGAGCCCCTGTTTGAGTTTCCTGAGCCATACAGCAAATTCCCATTAGCTATCTATTTAACATATGGTAATGTAAGTTTCTATATTACTCTTTCCATACATCTCACCCTTTGCTCCCCTCTCCCTATGTCCATAAGTCTATTCTCTATGTCTGTTTCTCCACTGCTACTCTGTAAATAAATTTTCAGTACCATTTTTTGAGATTCCATATATATGTGTTAGAATATGATATTTACCTTTTTCTTTCTGACTTACCTCACTCTGCATAATAGGTTCTAGGTTCATCCACCTCATTAGAAATGACTCATATGGGTTCCGTTTTATGGCTGAGTAATATTCCATTGTGTATATGTATCACAGCTTCTTTATCTATTCATCGGTCAATGGATATCTAGGATGCTTCCATGTTCCAGCTGTTGTAAACAGTGCTACAGTGAACAATGGGATACATGTGTCTCTTTCAATTTTGGTTTCCACAGAGTAAATGCCTAGGAGTGGGATTGCTGGGTCATATGGTGATTTTATTCCCAGTTTTTTAAGGAATCTCCATACTGTCTTCCATAGTGGCTGTATCAATCTACGTTTCCACCAACAGTGCAAGAGGGTTCCCTTTTCACCATACCCTCTCCAGCATTTATTGTTTGTATACTTTTTGATAATGGCCATTCTCACCAGTGTTAACTGATATCTCGTTGTAGTTTTGATTTGCATTTCTCTAAAAATGAGCGATGTTGAGCATCTTTACATGCGTTTGTTGGCCATCTGTATGTCTTTTTGGAGAAACGTTAGTTTAGGTCTTTTTCCCACTTTTTGATTGGGTTGTTTGTTTTTCTGGTATTGAGTTGTATGAGCTGCTTATATATTTTGGAAATTAATCCTCTGTCAGTTGTTTCATTTGCTATTATTTTCTCCCATTCTGAGGGTTGTCATTTCACCTTGCTTATAGTTGCCATTGCTGTGCAAAAGCCTTTAAGTTTAATCAGGTCCCATTTGTTTACTTTTGTTTTTATTTCCATTACTCTAGGAGGTGGGTTATAGATGATCTAGCTTTGATTCATGTCATTGAGTGTTCTGCCTAGGTTTTCCTCTCAGAGTTTTATAGTTTCTGGTCTTACATTTAGGTCTTTAATCCATTTTGACTTTATCTTTGTGTATCGTGTAAGGAGGTGTTCTAATTTCATTCTTCTACATGTAGCTGTCCAGTTTTCCAAGAACCATTTATTGAAGAGGCTGCCTTTGACTCATTGTATATTCTTGTCTCCTTTGTCAAAAATAAGGTACACATAGGTTCATGGGTTTATTTCTGGGCTATCTTGTTCCATTGGTCTATATTTCTGTTTTTGTGCAAGTATGATACTGTCTTGATGACTGTAGATTTGTAGTATAATCTAAAGTCAGGAAGGTTGATTCCTCCAACTCCATTCTTCTTTCTCAAGACTGCTTTGGCTATTCGAGGTCTTTTGTGTTTCCATATGAATTGTGACATTTTTTGTTCTAGTTCTGTGAAAAATGCCATTGGTAATTTGATAGGGATCACATCAAATCTGTTGATTGCGTGTGGTAGTATAGTCATTTTCACAATATTGATTCTTCCTACAGAAAACATGGAATATCTCCGCATCTGTTTATACCATATTTTATTTCTTTCATTAGTGTCTTATAATTTTCTGTGTACAGCTTTTTGTCTCCTTAGGTAAGTATATTCCTAGATAATTAATTCGTTTTGCTGCAATGGTGAATGGGATTGATTCCTTAAGTTCTCTTTCTGATTTTTCATTGTTAGTATATAGAAATGCAAGCAATTTCTGTGTATTGATTTTGTATCCTGCAACTTTGCTAAATTCACTGATTAGCTCTAGTAATTTTCTGATCATACCTTTAGGGTTTTTTAGGTACAGTATCATGTCACCTGCAAACAGTGAGAACTTTACTTCTTCTTTTCTGATCTGGACTCCTTTTATTTCTTTTCCTTCTCTGATTGCTGTAGCTAGGACTTCCAGAACTGTGTTGACTAATAGTGGTGAAAGTGGAGACCCTTGTCTTGTTCCTGATCTTAGGGGGAATGCTTTCAGTTTTTCACCATTGAGAATGTTTGCTGTAGGCTTATCAATATGAGCTTTACTATGTTGAGGTAGGTTCCTTCCATGCCCATTTTTTGAAGAGTTTTAATCATAAATGGGTGCTGAATTTTGTCAAAGGCTTTTTCTGCATCTATTGAGATGATCATATGGTTTTTATCTTTCAGTTTGTTAATATGGTATATCACATTGATTGATTTGCGTATATTGAAGAATCCTTGCATCCCTGGAATAAACCCAACTTGATCATGGTGTATGAGCTTTTTGATGTGTTGCTGAATTCTGTTTTCTAAAATTTTGTTGAGGATTTTTGCATCTATGTTCATCAGTGATACTAGCATGTAGTTTTCTTTTTTTGTGTTGTCTTTGTCTGGTTTTGCTATCAGGGTGATGGTGGCATCATAGAATGAGTTTGGAAGTGTTCCTTCCTCTGCAATTTTTTGGGAGTTTTAGAAGGACAGGCATTAGCTCTTCTCTAAATGTTTGATAGAATTCTCCCGTGAAGCCATCTGGCCCTGGGATTTTGGTTTTGGGGAGACTTTTGATCCCAGCTTCAATTTCAGTGCTTGTAATCCGGTTGTGCATAATTTCTCTTTCTTCTTGGTTCGGTCTTGGAAGATTGAACTTTTCTAAGGATCTGTCCATTTCTTCCAGGTTATCCATTTTATTGCCATATAGTTGTTCATAATAGTCTCCTATAATCCTTTGCATTTCTGCATTGTCTGTTGTAACCTCTCCTTTTTCATTTCGAATTCTGTTGATTTGATTCTTCTCTTTTTTTCTTCATGAGTCTGGCTAAAGCTTTGTCAATTTTGTTCATCTTCTGAAAGAACCAGCTTTTAGTTTTATTAATCTTTACTATTGGTTCTTTCGTTTCTTTTTTATTTATTTTTTGCTCAGATCTTTATGATATCTTTCCTTCTACTAATTTTGGTGTTGTTTTTTTTTGTTGTTGTTGTTCTTTTCCCAGTTGTTTAAGGTATAAAGTTAGGTTTTGTCTATTTGATGTTTTTCTTGTTTCTTGAGGTAGGATTGTATTGCTATAAACTTCCCTCTTAGAACTGCTTTTGCTGCATCCCATAGGTTTTGAGTTGTCGTGTTTTCATTGTCATTTGTTCCTAGAAGTGTTTTGATTTCCCTTTTGATTTCTTCAGTAACCTGTTGGTTATTTAGAAATGTGTTGTTTAATCTCCATGTGTTTGTGTTTCTTACAATTTGTTTCTTGTAATTGATATCTAGTCTCATAGCATTGTGGTGGGAGAAGATGCTTGATATGATTTCAATTTTCTTAAATTTACTGAGGTTTGATTTGTGACCCAAGATGTGGTCTATCCTGGAGAATGTTCCATGTGCGCTTGAGAAGAAGGTGTATTCTTCTGCATTCGGATGGAATGTCCTGAAGATATCAATGAGATCCATCTCATCTAATGTATCATTTAAGACTTGTGTTTCCTTATTAATTTTCTGTTTTGATGATCTGTCCATTGGTGTTTGTGTGATGTTAAATTCTTCTACTCTTATTGTGTTAGAGTCAATTTCTCCTTTTATGTCTTTTAGTGTTTGGCTTGTGCATTGTGCTCCTATGTTGGGTGCATAGATATTTACAATTGTTATGTCTTCTTCTTGGTTTGATCCCTTGATCGTTATGCAGTGTCCTTCCTTATCTCTTGTAATCTTCTTTATTTTAAGGTCTATTTTGTCTGATATGAGGATTGCTACTCCAGTTTTCTTTTGCTTCCCGTTTACATGGAATATATTTTTCCATCCTCTCACTTTCAGTCTATATGGTCTTTAGGTCTAAAGTTGGTTTCTTGTAGACAGCATATATATGGGTGTTGTTTTTGTAGCCATTCAGCCAGTCTGTGTCTTTTGATTGCAGCATTTAATCCATTTACATTTAAAGTAATTATTGATATAGATGTTCCTATTGCCATTTTCTTAATTGTTTGGGGTTGATTTTGTAGGTCTTTTTTCTTCTGTGGTATTTCTTGACTATATAAGCCCTTTTAACATTTGTTGTAGAGCTGGTTTGGTGGTACTGAATTCACTTAACTTTTGCTTGCCTGAAAAGCCTTTTATTTCTCCATCAATTTTGAATGAGATCTTTGCCAGGTACAGTAATCTCGGTTGCAGATTTTTCCCTTTCATTAATTTAAGTATATCCTGCCATTCCCTTCTGGCCTGCAGAGTTTCTGCTAAAAGGTCAGCAGTTAAGTGTATGGGGTTTCCCTTGTATGTTACTTGTTGCTCCTCCCTTGTTGCTTTTAATATTCTTTCTTTGTGTTTAGTCTTTGTTAGTTGATTAGTATGGGTCTTGGTGAGCTTCTCCTTGGGTTTATCCTGTATGGGACTCTTTGTGCCTCTTGGACTTGATTGACTATTTCCATGTTGGGGAGATTTTCACCTATAATCTCTTCAAAAATTTTCTCTTACACTTTCTTTTTCTTTTCTTTTTCTGGGACCCCTATAATTCAAATGTTGGTGTGTTTGACATGGTCCCAGAGGTCTCTGAGACTGTCCTCAGCTCTTTTCATTCTTTTTACTTTATTTTGCTCTTCAGAAGTTATTTTCACCATTTCATATTCCAGCTAACTGATTCGTTCTTCTGCTTCAGATATTCTGCTATTGATTCCTTCTAGAGTATTTTTAATTTCAGTAATTGTGTTGTTTGTCTCTGTATGTTTATTCTTTAATTCTTCTAGGTCTTTGTTAACTGATTCTTGCATTTTCTCCATTTTATTTTCAAGGTTTTTGATCTTTACTCTCATTATTCTGAATTATTTTTCAGATAGATTACCTATTTCTTCTTTTTTTTATTTGGACTTCTGTGTTTCTAGTTTGTTCCTTCATTTGTACAGTATTTCTCTGCCTTTTCATTATTTTTTTTAACTTATTGTGTTTTAGGTCTCTTTTTCCTAGGCTTCAAGAAAGGTTGAATTTTTTTCCCTGAAGAAGGTTGAATTATTTCTTCCTTTTGGTTTCTGCCCTCTTAAGGTTGGTCCAGTGGTGTATGTGGGTTTTGTACAGGGTGAGGTGAGGTTTGTGTCAAGTTTTTGTTTGTTTTTCCTCTGATGGGCAAGGCTGAGTGAGGTGCTGATCCTAGCTACTGATGATTTGGTTTGTATTTTTGTTTTGTTTGTTGTTTAGATGAGGTGTCCTGCACAGGGTGCTACTGGTGATTGGGTGATGCCAGGTCTTGTATTCAAGTGGTTTCCTTTGTGTGAGTACTCACCATTTGATACTCCCTAGGGTTAATTCTCAGGTCGTCTAGGGCCTTGGAGTCAGTGGTCCCACTCCAAAGGCTCAGGGCTTGACTCCTGGTCAGGAACAAAGATGCCACAAGTGGTTTGTTATGTCATTAAGTGAGGAAGACAACGTCAAAGAATGCTCAAACTACCACACAATTGCACTCATCTCACATATTAGCAAATTAATGCTGAATATTCCCCAGGCCAGACTCAACAGTATGTGAACCATGAACTTCCAGATGTTCAAGCTGGTTTCAGAAAAGGCAGAGGAACAGAGATCAAATTGCCAACATCCATTGGATCACTGAAAAAGCAAAATAGTTCCAGAAAAACATCTATTTCTGCTTTATTGACTATCCCAAAGCCTTTGATTGTATGGATCACAACAAACTGTGAAATATTCTTAAAGAGATGGGAATATCAGACCACTTGACCTGCCTCCTGAGAAATGTGTATGCAGGTCAGGAAGTAACAGGTAGAAATGGACGTGGAAAAACAGACTCATTCCAAATCAAGAAAGGAGTATGTCAAGGCTGCATATTGTCATCCAGCTTATTTAACTTATATTCAGAGTACATCATACGAAATGCCAGACTGGATGAAGCACAAGCTGGAATCAGGATTGCCAGGAGAAATATCAATAACCTCAGATATGCAGGTGACACCACTCTTATGGCAGAAAGTGAAGAAGATCTAAAGAGCCTCTTGATGAAAAGGCTGAAAGAGGAGAGTGAAAAAGTTGGCTTAAAGCTCAACATTCAGAAAACTAACATCATGACATCTGGTCCCATCACTTCATGACAAATAGATGGGGAAACAGTGGAAACAGTGACAGACCTTATTTTTTTGGCTCCAAAATCACTGCAGATGGTGACTGCAGCCATGAAATTAAAAGGTGCCTGCTCCTTGAAAGAAAAGTTATGACCAAGCTAAAGAGCATATTAAAAGGCAGAGACATTTCTTTGCCAGCAAAGGTCCGTCTAGTCAAAGCTATGGTTTTTCCAGTAGTCATGTATGGATGTGAGAGTTGGACTACAAAGAAAGCTGAGTGCTGAAGAACTGGTGTTTTTGAACTGTGGTGTTGGAGAAGACTCTTGAGAGTCCCTTGGACTGCAAGGAGATCCAAGCAGTCCATTCTAAAGGAAATCCTGAATATGCATTGGAAGGACTGATGTTAAAGCTGAAACTCCAATACTTTGGCCGCCTGATGGGAAGAACTGACTCATTTGAAAAGACCCTGATGCTGGGAAATATTGAAGATGGGAAGAGAAGGGGACAACAGAGGATGAGATGGTTGGATGGCACACTGACTCAATGGGCATGAGTTTGGGTAAACTTCATGAGTTGATGATAGTCAGGGAGGCCTAGCATGCTGCAGTCCACGGGGTCACAAAGAGTCGGACATGACTGAGCGACTAAACTGAACTGAACTGAACTAAGTGAGATTAAAACAAATATCCAAAAACAAGAAACCAAAAATGAACCCCAGCCAAATGGCAGCTACAAAATACGGCAAATGATAATTAAAATAATGATATATACACATATACACATACCCATGAGCAAAGTGAAAACAGTCCAAGAAAAATAAAGTATAGTAGACTGACCCAGGGAACAAAGGAAATCAAAAATTATATCTACCAGTTAAGAACAAAACTAACTTAAGCACAAACTGGAAAACAAAACTGAAGCAAGGTGCCAAGTGGGGAATAAAGCAATGAAAACAAAACTAACAAATATGGTAAGAGGAAAGTAAGGAAAGAAAGATTAGATATGCAAAGTTAAATAGAGGTAGATAAAGAAGATTTATATACTTTAAAGATTAACTGCAAGGGGAAAAGAACAGTAGGAAAAGTAAACAAAAGAATAAATGTAGAAAAAAATATTATAGGTTTAAAAAATTGAAAATTAAAATTAAGAAAAGAGAAAAAAAAAAAGAGGAAAACTCCACAGAACTGCAAAAGCCCAATGTTGAGGCAGAGGCTTATGACAACAATATAAAATGTGACTGAGAAAAAAAAAAGCTCAAAAGCATAATTGGATTTCTTAGTGCCAATAAAATCAACTGCAACAGAGAGGGGGGAAGGGGAAAAAAAAGAAAAAAAATCCAAAAGAATCTACAGAACAAGTCATAAAAGAAGAATAAGTGTTTTTCTTGAGTCACTGCTGTCAGAGTCCTTTCCCTCGATGGGAGTCACAGTCCAACACTCCAACGCTGTGCTGATCTCTGGACCTGCTGTGGGGGCAGCTCAGATTCCAATCTGGTCCTACTCCTGTGTGTTCTTGCCTCCAGTGTCCACAGCTATCAGAGCTAATGTGTTTTCTTTTGTGGGAGCTCTCAATGGCCCTTTGTATATTCCATAGACACAAAGTCTGTTTAGTTGATTGTCAGCTGGTGGAAAGGTTTTGGGTCTTCTTCCTCAGCCACACTGCCCCTGGGTTTCAATTATGGTTTTATTTCCACCTCTGCATGTGGGTTGTCCATTGGGGGTTAGCTCCTGAGACTGCTCTGGAGGGCTTGGGTTTGCCCTTATGAGGGCCAGGTGTGGAGGTGGTGCAGCTGCTTGGGTCACAGGGGTTCTGGCAGCACCAGGTACTCAGGGGGGTTGGCAGCTAGGGCACAGGAAATATAGTGTTATAGAGGGGTATGGCAACCAGAATTGGCCAATATGCTCCAGTATTCTTGCCTGGAGAACCCCCTCCCTGACAGAGAAGCCTGGCGGGCCACAGTCTACAGAGTTACAAAGAGTCGGACATGACAGAAGTGACCCTGAGCACATAGACAGAAGTCTTTTTTTGCCTGTGGCAGCTCTGCCCCAGTGACAGTTGTGTGTAAAGGTGGCATAGCTGCTTGGCTTGTGGGGACCCTGGCAGCGCCAAATGTGCAGGGACATGGACTGCCTCACCACAGGAGTTATGGCCCTATCAGAGTCTTTTCTCAAGCCTCTTGTAGCTGGTGATCAGAAGGCCTCTTCGGCCAGTCTTTCTCTGTAGTTCCACTCGTTCAGGCACTTAGACGGCTCCCTTGCCTGGGGTCCTTCTCTGTTGTTCGCAGTGTCCCAGCCACCCTCCCACCCCCTCCCAAGGCTGGGATCCTAGTCTGTAGATGGGTGCATCAGGCTCTTAAAGGGGCACCTTGGGTGGGGTCCTACTCAGTAGTTCAGAGCATCAGGCGTTTGATGGGCCAGCCTCTCTATTGTTTAGCAGCCCATGCTGGCATGTGGGGAAAGAGAGGCTATGGTGATGGCTACACCCCGTATGCATGACTCAGCAACATTGCTTTGCTTCCATGGCTGCCTGGCTTTCCTCCACTGGCATTTCCCACCACGATTTCCTCCCTCACATCCCCTCAATCTGTCTCTACACAGTCAATAGCAGCCCTAGCCCTTTGATTGCTCCACAATCTCTAAACTCCAGCTCCCAGCTGCTGCACCTTCCAGGAGACCAGCATTCCTATCCGGGGTGTGTTTGGCTTCAGCAAGGACTGTCTGATTCTCATTCCATTTAGGCTGCCACAGATCAGCTGTTTCACTCTCAGCCTTAAATGTTCCTCTTCTGACTCAGACAATTGGCCCACTGTGGGAACTGGACCCCTGCTTCAGTTCCCCCACCCACTGGGGGCAGGTCCAGTCCTACTAACACTCCTGTATTTCCCCCTAGTTCCTTCGTCTTACTGAGTTTTACATGGCTCTATATAATCTTTTCCACTGGTCAGGTACTCCTGTCTGCTCTCAGCTGGTGTTCTGCATGTACTTCTGTGTCTGAAGGTGTGTTCCTGATGTATCTGTGGAGAGAGATGTACTCCACGTACACCTACTCCTCCGGCATCTTGTTCTTCTTAATCACCAAGCACTTCTTAAGAAACGATATTTGATCTGTTATGAGGCACTTATCTGCATTCATCTATTAACTTGAGAGGTGTTTTGCTAAATGTGGAAGACACTGCCGTGGCTTCCTAACTGGTCTCTCTGTGTCTACCTGTGCCCTCCCTGGTGTTTATTCTACATATGGTAGCCAGAATGAGCCTTTATAAAATAAAGCAATCATGAACTTTTCTCCCTAAAATGCTCCAGTGATTTTCCCACAATTCAGAATGAATCCTCAGTGTTGATAATGAATAATTCAAGTAAGAAAAAAACCCCAGTGTGAAAAGCACAGGCATTCTGGGCCTAGCTCTGGCTCTGCTAGCATATAAGGCTATGACCTTAAGAAGTCATCTAATTCCGCTGAGCATCTTTTTCTCTGACTTAAAAATAAGAGAGCTCTTAACACCCCATAACACCAATGGATAGATCATCAAAACAGAAAATTAATAAGGAAACACAAGTCTTAAATGATACATTAGATGAGATGGATCTCATTGATATCTTCAGGACATTCCATCCGAATGCAGAAGAATACACCTTCTTCTCAAGCGCACATGGAACATTCTCCAGGATAGACCACATCTTGGGTCACAAATCAAACCTCAGTAAATTTAAGAAAATTGAAATCATATCAAGCATCTTCTCCCACCACAATGCTATGAGACTAGATATCAATTACAAGAAACAAATTGTAAGAAACACAAACACATGGAGATTAAACAACACATTTCTAAATAACCAACAGGTTACTGAAGAAATCAAAAGGGAAATCAAAACACTTCTAGGAACAAATGACAATGAAAACACGACAACTCAAAACCTATGGGATGCAGCAAAAGCAGTTCTAAGAGGGAAGTTTATAGCAATACAATCCTACCTCAAGAAACAAGAAAAACATCAAATAGACAAAACCTAACTTTATACCTTAAACAACTGGGAAAAGAACAACAACAACAACAAAAAACAACACCAAAATTAGTAGAAGGAAAGATATCATAAAGATCTGAGCAAAAAATAAATAAAAAAGAAACGAAAGAACCAATAGTAAAGATTAATAAAACTAAAAGCTGGTTCTTTCAGAAGATGAACAAAATTGACAAAGCTTTAGCCAGACTCATGAAGAAAAAAAGAGAAGAATCAAATCAACAGAATTCGAAATGAAAAAGGAGAGGTTACAACAGACAATGCAGAAATGCAAAGGATTATAGGAGACTATTATGAACAACTATATGGCAATAAAATGGATAACCTGGAAGAAATGGACAGATCCTTAGAAAAGTTCAATCTTCCAAGACCGAACCAAGAAGAAAGAGAAATTATGCACAACCGGATTACAAGCACTGAAATTGAAGCTGGGATCAAAAGTCTCCCCAAAACCAAAATCCCAGGGCCAGATGGCTTCACGGGAGAGTTCTATCAAACATTTAGAGAAGAGCTAATGCCTGTCCTTCTAAAACTCCCAAAAAATTGCAGAGGAAGGAACACTTCCAAACTCATTCTATGATGCCACCATCACCCTGATAGCAAAACCAGACAAAGACAACACAAAAAAAGAAAACTACATGCTAGTATCACTGATGAACATAGATGCAAAAATCCTCAACAAAATTTTAGAAAACAGAATTCAGCAACACATCAAAAAGCTCATACACCATGATCAAGTTGGGTTTATTCCAGGGATGCAAGGATTCTTCAATATACGCAAATCAATCAATGTGATATACCATATTAACAAACTGAAAGATAAAAACCATATGATCATCTCAATAGATGCAGAAAAAGCCTTTGACAAAATTCAGCACCCATTTATGATTAAAACTCTTCAAAAAATGGGCATGGAAGGAACCTACCTCAACATAGTAAAGCTCATGTTGATAAGCCTACAGCAAACATTCTCAATGGTGAAAAACTGAAAGCATTCCCCCTAAGATCAGGAACAAGACAAGGGTGTCCACTTTCGCCACTATTAGTCAACACAGTTCTGGAAGTCCTAGCTACAGCAATCAGAGAAGGAAAAGAAATAAAAGAGTCCAGATCAGAAAAGAAGAAGTAAAGTTCTCACTGTTTGCAGGTGACATGATACTGTACCTAAAAAACCCTAAAGGTATGATCAGAAAATTACTAGAGCTAATCAGTGAATTTAGCAAAGTTGCAGGATACAAAATCAATACACAGAAATTGCTTGCATTTCTATATACTAACAATGAAAAATCAGAAAGAGAACTTAAGGAATCAATCCCATTCACCATTGCAGCAAAATGAATTAATTATCTAGGAATATACTTATCTAAGGAGACAAAAAGCTGTACACAGAAAATTATAAGACACTAATGAAAGAAATAAAATATGATAAACAGATGGGGAGATATTCCATGTTTTCTGTAGGAAGAATCAATATTGTGAAAATGACTATACTACCACACGCAATCAACAGATTTAATGTGATCCCTATCAAATTACCAATGGCATTTTTCACAGAACTAGAACAAAAAATGTCACAATTCATATGGAAATACAAAAGACCTCGAATAGCCAAAGCAGTCTTGAGAAAGAAGAATGGAGTTGGAGGAATCAACCTTCCTGACTTCAGATTATACTACAAAGCTACAGTCATCAAGACAAATCAAAACTACAATGAGATGTCACCTCACACCAATCAGAATGGCCCTCATCAAAATGTCTACAAACAATAAATGCTGGAGAAAGTGTGGAAAAAAGGGAACTCTCTTGCCCTGTTGGTGGAAATGTAAATTGATACAGCCACTATGGAAAAAGGTATGGACATTCCTTAAAAAAGTAGGAATTAAACCACCATATGACCACACAATCCCACTACTAGGCATACCCTGAGGAAACCAAAATTGAGACATATGTATCTCATTGTTCACTGCAGCACGATTTACAATAGCTGGAACATGCTAGATGTCCATTGACAGATGAATGGATAATGAAATTGTGAAATGATGGAATATTACTCAGCCATAAAAAGGGACACATTTGAGTCAGTTCTAATGAGATGGATAAACCTAGAACCTATTATACAGAGTGAAGTTGAGTCAGAGAAAGATAAATACCATATTCTAACGCATATATATGGAATCTAGAAAAATGGTACTGAAGAATTTATTTATAAGGCAGCAGTGGAGAAACAGACATAGAGAATAGACTTATGGACATGGGGAGAGGGGAGGAAAGGGTGAGATGTATCGAAAGAGTAACATGGAAACCTATATTACCATATGTAAAATAGATAGCCAATAGGAATTTGCTGTACCGCTCAGGAAACTCAAACAGGGTCTCTGTATTAACCTAGAGGGGTGGGATGGGGAGGGAGATGGGAATGGGTTTCACAAAGGAAGTGATATATGTATACCTATGGCTGATTCATAGGTTGAGGTTTGACAGAAAACAGTAAAATTCTTTAAAGCATTTATCCTTCAATAATAAATAAATTAATTAAAAGCAAACAAACAAGAAAAGAAGTGCTTGGTGCTTTGTATACACATTTGGAACAGTAGAGATACCAAAGGAATAATAAAAAAATATAGCCCCTGGGGATTTCCACTTCTAGAGAGAGCAGAGGTACATATTCATATTCTACCTACTGAGTACAACTAAAACTCTGAACATTATATATAAAATAAAAACAAGAAGACTCTGGGGACTTCCCTGGTAGTCCAGTGAGTAAAAATTTACTGTGCAATGCAAGGGACACAGGTTCGATTCCTGGTCAGAGAACTAAGATCCCACATGCTACAGTGCACCTAAGCCCACGCACCACAATGAAGACCTGATTCAGCCAAATAAACAAACATTAAAAAAAAAAGAAGAAGAAGAAGAAGAAGAAGACTCTGAAAGACAGAGAGAAGGTGGCAGACTAGCTAGGGACCCTAGGACAGACAATGGTGAGTTCCTGGGTTTACTTTCTGCTTCATACATATCAGATATCAGACTTGGAATTAAATAATATAACAATCTGAGACTTCCCTGGTGGTCCAGTGGGTAAGAATCCACACTTCCACTGCAAGGGCATGGGTACAATCCCTGATCAGGGAACTAAGATCTCTCATGTGCAGCACGGCCTAAAAATAATAATATGACAAACCAAAATTAGCTGTGGTCACAAACCAAAATTAGCTCCAACAAAAGCCTGCTCTCTCTAGGCAAAGGACCAGGGAAGGAGTAAACTAAAAAAGTCAGAACATGTTTAGATAATAACAGCTCCACTGCAGACAAACACCGCAGAATAAACTGTGGCCTCACCCACACCCACACCAGCAAAAGCCAAGTGTGGAGCCTAGACTTCTACCCTCATGAGGCTGTAATGAGGCCCCAACACCCCTGCCAGGGTGGAGTCAGAGAGCATTAAGTAGTAAGCTAGGACTTTCATCTCCACTATATAAGAAAAAACTTCTCCCACGGTAATGGTAAAGACCACTGGGCACTTGGAATTCCACTTCCTCCCAGTAGTAATCAGGCACCCCTCCTCTTTCCAGTATAGTAATATGGGGGGAGGCCTGGGAGAAGGTCAGGAATTTCCCTATATCAAGGCCATCCCTGGTGTGGTCTCAGTAGAGACTACACAGTAAGCCAGAACTCCCACCCCCACTGAGCAGTTGGAAAGCATCTCCCCACTTAGGTGTCAAAAGAGGCTGAAGGAGGAACTTGAACTTCTGACTTTGTCTGGTAGCAACAAAGTGGTACAATCCCTTCCCTTGTCACAGCATTAGAGAAAGCCAAATAAAACAGAAGGCTTAAATAAGATCCAGAGTTTCACAATATAGAGTGCAAAATGTCCAGATTCTAATATAAAAATATCTCATCACACAAAGATCAAAAAAAAATTGAAATCAAATTCAAAAAAACAGTTGCCAACACTGAGATGACAAAGAGATTATCTGATAATGATGTTGAAGCAGCCTTGGTAGAAACACGTCAATGAGCAGTTTTCAGAGTGAATTGCCCAGATGGAAGAGAAGAAAGATCCTGAGTTCACCCTCTCACTCAAACGCCAAAATTACAAGTATTTAGAAGTAACCAGCAATGAGAACAATCTGAAGACTAGCAGAAAAGGCCTTCGATAACTGAAGATATGAAAAAGAAACACAATGAGGTGAGTAAAAGGGATGGAGATGTGGTATAGTCAAGACCCATACCACAGGGTGGGCAACCTACAAATGGGAGAATTATTACAATTCCAGAGGATCTCCCCAAGGAGCAAGGGGTCCAAGCCCCAGGAAGGGCTACCCAGCCTAAGGGTTCTACACCAAGAAGATGAGCCCCTAGAATGTCTGACTTTGAAGGCCAGCAGGGTTTACTTTCAGGAGAGCCAGAGGATTGTGGCAAATAGAGACTCCACTCTTAACAGATGTACATCCTCCAGGACCTAGACAAGAAGCAATAATTTGAAAAGAGCCTGGCTCACACTCACTTGCTGATCTTTATTGTTTAGTCGCTGAGTCCTGTCTGACTCTTAGCGACCCCATGGACTGCAGCACACCAGGCCTCACTGTCTGATCTTCAAGAGCTTCCAAAAGGCAGGAGGCAACTGGGACTCAGCAGGGGGATACAAACACGAGCAGCAGCCATTTTGGAAAGCTCATCCCATCAGAAGGACACAGAAGAGAGAACCAGAGAAATGGAACACAGAATGATAGAACTTACCCCAAATAATAAGAAATTAGAAAAAATACTAAATAAACAGAGCCTCAGGAGGCTGGGCGACTATTATAGAAGATCTAGCATCGATGTCACCAGGGCCCCAGAAGGACACAAGAGAAAGAGGGCAGAGATGAAAATGTACTCGAAGAAATTATGGCTAAAAGCTTTCCATATATTTGGCAAGAGTTATAACTTATAAATTCAAGAAGCTAAGCAAACCCTAACCAGGGTAAACCTAAATAAATTTATGCCAAAAGCTTCTGAAACTTCTGAAAGTTAAAGACAAAGGAAAAACCTTCAAAGTAGCCATAGGGGAAAAAAAAAAACTTTACATATGGGAAAAATCATTTGAGTGATAGCAAATTTCTCATCAGAAACCACAAAGGCCATAAGGAAAAAGCAAAGCATTTTTCAAGCACTGAAAGAAAAAAAATGTCAACCTAAAACCCTATGCCTACTGAAAACATCCTTTAGAAATTAAGCAGAAATCAAGGCATTGTCAGAAAAAGGTAAACAAAGAGTTTTTGTCACCAGCAACCCTACTCTAAAAGAACGGCTATAGGAGTTTCTCTAAACAGAGAGGAAACATAAATAGGAGAAAACGTGGAACCTCTTGACAGAAGAAAAGACACAATAAGCAAAAATATGGTAAATACAATAGCTTTTCTTCTAAGTTTTCTAAATTATGTTTGACTTTTGAAAGAAAAGTGTTAACACTATCTGATGTGGTTCTAAATGTATGAAGAGGAAATACTTAAGACAATTATAAATGGAGGAGAGTAAAATGACAACAGCGGTGCACTGTGAGAAGGTATACATACTGCAATACTTAGAGCAATCACTAAAAACAGCTATATAATATGATACTCTCAAAAACACTTTACACAAATAAAATGCAATTATTAAAAAATATTCAAATACTCACAGAAGTGAGGGAAAACAGAGAAATGAAAAACAAAGAGAAAAACAGAAGACAAAATAAGCCCTAATATACCAATAATAACAAGTGCTCTATTGGTTTTCCATTGCTGCTATAACAAATTACCACAAACTTGGCAACTTTAAAACACAAATTTATTATATTATAACTCTACAGATTGGGCTTCCCAGATAGCACTAGTAGTAAAGAACTCACCTGCTGATATGGGAGACATAAGAGACACAGGTTTGTTCCCTGGGTCAGGAAGATCCCCTGGAGGAGGGCATAGCAACCCACTCCAGTATTCTTGCCCGGAGAATCCCATGGACAGAGAAGCCTGGTGGGTTACAGTCCATGGTGTCTCAAAGAGTCGGACATGACTAAAGCGACTTAGCACAGCACAGCACAGCTCTACAGATTAGCTGTTGTACACAAGTCTCACTGGGGCATAACCAAGGAGTTAGCAAGAATGCATTCTTTTATGAAGGCTCTATAAGATCTGTTTCCTGGCCTTTTCCAGCTTCTAGAGGCTGCATGCATTCCTTAACTTCTGGCTCTTTCCCGCATCTTCTAAGCTAGCAAACCTGAGTTGAATCTTCTGACATTATATCACTCTAATATCCCCTCCGGTAGTTCTCTGCCACTTTTAGGGACCCATATGATTACACTGTGCCCACTGAGATAATCCAGGTATCAAAATTGCAGAGACAAGGGATTCAGTTCAGTTCAGTTGTGTCCGACTCTTTGCGACCCCATGGCCTGCAGCACACCAGGCTTCCCTGTCTATCACCAACTCCCAGAGCTTACTCAAACTCATGTCCATCGAGTTGGTGATGCCATCCAACCATCTCATCCTCTGTTGTCCCCTTCTCTTCCTGCCTTCAATCTTTCCTAGCATCAGGGTCTTTTCAAATGAGTCAGTTCTTCACATCAGGTGGCCAAAGTATTGGAGTTTCAGCTTCAACATCAGTCCTTCCAACGCATATTCAGGACTGATTTCCTTTAGGATGGACTGGTTGGATCTCCTTGCTGTCCAAGGGACTCTCAAGAGTCTTCTCCAACACCACATTTCAAAAGCATCAATTCTTCGGCCCTCAGCTTTCTTTATAGTCCAACTCTCACATTAACATATGACTACTGGAAAAACCATAGCTTTGACTAGATGGACCTTTGTTGGCAAAGTAGTGTCTCTGCTTTTTAATATGCTGTCCAGCTCGATCATAACTTTTCTTCCAAGGAGCAAGCACCTTTTAATTTCATGGCTGCTGTCACCATCTGCAGTGATTTTAGAGCCTCCCAAAATAAAGTCTCTCACTATTTCCATTGTTTCCCCATCTGTTTGCCATGAAGTGATAGGACCAGATGCCATGATCTTAGTTTTCTGAATGTTGAGCTTTAAGCCAACTTTTTCACTCTTCTCTTTTTTTTCATTTTCTGCCATAAGGGTGGTGTCATCTGCATATCTGAGGTTATTGATATTTCTCCCAGCAATCTTGATTTCAGTTTGTGCTTCATCCAGCTCAGCGTTTCACTTTTCCTGATCCTAATAACAGCAGCTGCTATTTCTGGGGAACCTACCAGTTGCCAGGTACTGAACTATATACCTGGTATCTCAGAACAACCCAACAAGTACAATTTTCTTCTTTTCATAGATAAAATCTGAGTCAATAGTTATGGAAATTAAATGAGGCCAGGTCACCAGACAACTGGCAATTCAGGATTTGAATCCATGTCTTTCTCTCTCCAAAGTCCATGCTCTTTAGAAACACCCCAGATTATTCCCCTGAGCCTCAGTCTATAATTTCTCACTTTTACCCAGATAGAATCTGCTTCCCAAGATAGTATTTCACGACTGGAGTTGTACATGTCTTTTCAAGATAGAACAAAAGCATTCCAATTAACAAAGATCTTATCTAATATTTTTTCCCTTTATCAAATTATAGCTAGTGTTATTTGCTATAAATTATTATATGTTTCGCTCTGAGAAAAATGCTCCCACAGATTTTAGAGTTTGTGAAATGCTCATTAAGAGCCAAAATCTTAAATTAGGTGTTCTCTACCTTGAAGAGGAACTATCTCACAAGAATGCAAATTCAGTGAGCATTTTTATTAAGATATAAGGAGCTAGAGAAATCATCCTCAATTTAAAAGAAGAGAATTCTGAGTATCTGATGCTTTTTATACTATCACTATAAATTAATACAATATTCCTGGTCCAAAAGTACCTTCATGATTACCTATCTCAGTCCTTATTTTATTAATTCAAACTTGCTTATTCAGAAAATGGATTTGAAGGAATATTTAATTAAAAGATAGATGAGCTGGAATATTTAAAGTAAAAAGATAAATAACCATATAAAGGAAGGAGAGATCATTCCATCTGGAAACTAAAGGGAGATCACAATTGTACTTGGGTATAGTTCCATTTGTGGCTTGTTGGCAAAAAAGGTAAAAATGGAAAATGTCATCTGTCTGTAACAATTTATATTATGTAATAATATTAATAGCTACATATATATATATATGCTACATATATATATATATATGTATGTATAAGAAAGGATAAGGCAGTACCTAGCACAAAGTAAGCTGTTCATTAAGTGTTCCTGCCTCCCCTTTATTTAAAAGAGACTTTTTCTTTATTTTATACAAATTCCAGTTAGAGGGTAGCATCCCTTTCTGAAATAACATGGTTTTGAACATGGGGAACAGTTCTTTTCTTATTAAATAAATAAATAACTCCTATATTGTAAGATGAAATTCAAAAAATAAGTGATAAATTCTTCATAACCTTAAATTGCTCAAAGAACTACATTTTAAATGAGCAAGAGGAAAAGAAGGGAAAGGAACAGAAGGAGAGAGGAGGAGAAGACAGGAGGGAGGGAAAGATAGGAGAGGATAAAACCAACATCTAATATGTGTACACATTTATAAAAGTTTAATTAAATTTCCTCAAGATTTCAAGATTCAGCTGACAGTATTTTCCCTTAATCCCTCAAGGCAACTCACCCATAAGCACCCAGTGATTTAAGGAAAGCCACATCTATTCACTTATATATACCAATGAGGACTAGTGACCAGTAGGTGATGATTATTCTTAAGACCTATATGCATTTGAGGGTTTGATTATTTAATCCAACAATTTTGCATATTTTAAGTATTGGTTCACTTAATCAAAAGTTTTAAAAAAATGGCAAAAAAAATGGTGAAAAAATGACAGAAGCATATAAGAACACTGAGACCCCATAGACAAAATCCTAATGAAATAGAGACAACACGGAATAATCCAAAGCTTCCGAATTGGCAAGCCACTGTCAAGGGTCCAGGTGTGCTAACAGGAAACAGGTATCCTGAGTGAGTGCTCTCTCAGCCTTGGGGCTACTGGAGTAAGTAGCCTCACCTGTTTACCCCATTATATATATGTAACAACAGTATCACTTTCTATGCATAATAAGAAGGGGAAAGCACCCAAAAAAGACTATGAAACAACAGCAATGAATATGGAGAGAGAATGTTGATGAGAAGAATGATTTGAAAGAGAAGGAAAAGAAGTCATTGAAAAAACAGGTCACAAATGGTTACAGAGATTGCAGTCAATTCAAAAAACATAGTAATTAGAAATATGAGTTGCAGTTATAAGCATTTCCAGGCAAGATAATATGGTTAAGAGTTAAACAGGCAAAGAAATACATTAAATGCTCTAATGACAGTAAAGTGTCTGAAACAATCTCTTTATTATATTATATCTGTTTCTGGGAAACCAAGGGATAATAAATTTTGTTTTGTTTTTGTTATTTTTCTTAAAGCTGTGCAACTCAAAATTGCATTCCCACCAGTGTTCTTGAAAATGAGATACCCAACTGGACACAGTAATTCAGGTTTTAATGATATTAAAAAGGATAACTTTTTATTGGTAACTATAAAAATCTGAGTACAAATATGTATGCTATTCCATGAACTAATAATCAGCAGTAGTGTTTCTGATTTCAGTGAGTTTAAAATTCAAAATTTAGTACTTGGTGCATTAATGAAAACAAAGATGGGCTAAGTTACAAAGTTTTATTTAAACTTAACTTAGATAATCATATGAAGATTGTTTCTTAGGAATATTCAATTCAGGGACTTCCCTGGTGGTCCAATGGCTAACTCTCCATGCTCCCAATTGAGGAGGCCAAGGTTCAATCCCTGGTCAGGGAACTAGATCCCACATGCTGCAATCAAAGATCCCACATTCTAAAATGAAGATCAAAGAGTGCATACGCTGTGCAACTAAGACCCAGCACAGCCAAATAAATATTTTCTTAATTTAATTCAAACTTAGGTGATAAAACCCCTTTGAGAATGTTCACAATAGTTTGAAATTAAAGTAACTTATCCACTTTGAAAACTTTTTATTCAATCTCAAATATACAGAAAATCTTACAACTAAACCTCCTAGAAACCGTTTTTACTTTTAAGGCACAGCCAGTCTTCACATATTGTTGTTATTACTATTTGAGGAATTTGATGGTCTAGGAATGTTTATCAAAGTTACTTTTCTGTTCTCTCCACAGAAAATAAAACTAATTCAATAATAATCCCACAAAACCAGACAATTACTCCTAACATTTTAATATATTCTTAAACACATTTTTCTTACATGTTTTTATTTTTACATAATAAACATCCTATAGTTTTGTATCACACTTCCTAATATTATAGAGTAAAACTTCCTATATATCACTTCTACCTGATATTTCAATCACATTATTTGTAATAGTTTATATATTACTCTATCATACAACTACACTATAATTTATTCTAGCAGTTTAAACTATTGTTAAACATTTAAGTCATTTGCAATATTTTATTACTAGATACAGTACAGAATTCCTTGGCCAAATATTAAAATGTGCAACAATGTACAACCAAAAAAATAAAAATAAAAAATGATTTTAATACATAACCAAGTATGACAAAATGAAAAGTCTTAAGGATAAGTAAGAGATAAAACCACTCACCAGGGGTATTAGAATCAGATAGGCTGGGGCTGAGGGCTGTAATTTAATCAAGTTAGGAAATAGAAGAGATGTCACACCCATGAGAGTCAGAACTAAACTTTACATAAAACTGGGGGCCATGAAGGGCTGTGCATTCTATTCTACAAGCTCTGCTTGCCAGCCTTGAAAAGCTGTAAGGAAGTTGATCATGTACAATGGATAAGGTTGAAAAAGAATCACCTGTAGTTAGGAAGGAAGAGCACCAAATCTGTGCCATGGATAAGAGGCTCATATTCCCCGGGAATGGGAATCACAACATGAGAAACTAATAGTACACTTTGCTCAAAACAGTAAAACTCATAAATCCTAGGAAGAGGCAAATACAAAATCATTCCACAGGAATGACTCCACAGAGACAATTCCACAACCCAGGACATTGGGGCTTCAGTAGTAAACAACCCCTACTGAAGAATTGCTCACAGTAAAAAAAAAAAAAAAAAACCAACCTGCAAGCCATACATAAAAGTGAGTTACACTGTAGCAGAGTGAATAGATGCAACTAAGGGAATCATTTGAACCCTCAAAACTGAAGATAATAGAGCAGTCCAAAAGAAGCTTGTAAGTAAACATGAAAATAAGTCTCAAATGATCAGAGAAACAGAGAAAAGAACAGAATCTCAATGTCAAGAACAGAGGATTAGGTACAAATGTGATTTAAAACAAAAATGGTCTTCCCTGGTGGCTCCGTCAGTGAAGATTCTGCCTGCAATGTGTGAGACCCAGGTTCAATCCCTGGGCTGGGAAGATCCCTTGGAGAAGGAAATGGCAACCCATTCCAGTATTCTTGCCTAGAGAATTCCATGGATAGAGGAGCCTAGCTGGCCTACAGTGCATGGGGTCACAAAGAGTCAGACAAGACTGAGTGACTAACACTTTCACTTTCATAAACAAAAATGTATGATCGACGCAATTTTTTAAATTTAAATGTTTCAATTCAAAAGTCATTAAGTGGATCTGAGTATGACAGATGTCCATGAAAAGGTCAATGAGTGGGGAATACAGATGCAAGGAGAAATGGACCACATATAGGTAGGACTGATGCAATAAATATATGGAGAATAAATGTATGAGAAACATCAGATTCCTCATGTTAGAGAAAGGAGAGACATATACAAAAAAACAAAAAAATAAGGTGGACTGGAACGGAAAGTATAAAGGGAATTCATGGATATCAATGTAAATGGTTTGAGATGTAAATACAGCAGTATATATATATACATATATATATATATATATGTTTATATATTTATGTATGTGTATCTAGATAGATGGGGCTTCCTTGGTGGCTCAGTGGTAAAAGAATCCACCTGCCAACGCAGAAGAAGCGGGAGACATGGCTTCAATCCCTGGGTTGGGAAGATTCCCTGAAGAAGGAAATGGAAACCCACTCTAGTATTCTTGCCTGGAAAACTCCATGAACAGAGGAGCCTAGAAGGCTATAGTCCATGGGGTTGCAAAGAGTCAGACATGACTGATCTATTAAACAACAACAACAATCTAGATACATACATAGAGAAGAAGAGAGAACTAATGTGAGAGTGATCTGAGAATAACAGCAATGATTACACCTAACACTCAGATCTCACTCTCTTAAATAACCACTCTCCACTAAAAAGAACCACAGGGCTTCTTGGAGAAAGGCTGCTTTCTGAGCTGAGCAAGGAAAGTACTACTATAAGGTGAGCTTGAAACATCTTTGGGCCAAAAAGTAATAAAATGCTCAGGGAATCATGGGTAAAAAATCAAAGACATAGACATCAGTGTAAAGGGAATCCTAGCCCATTTTTGGACAATTTGAGCATGAAAATAGATAATTATTGCAAAGGATAATAATCCATTCAATAAAACAAATTCATGTATTGTATGAAACAAATTCTGTATAGTCAAAGCTACGGTTTTTCCAGTAATCATGTGAGAGTTGGACCATAAAGAAGGCTGAGCACTGAAGAATTGATGCTTTCCAATTGTGGTGCCAGAGAAGACTCTTGAGAGTCCCTTGGACATCAAGGAGATCAAATCAGTTAATCCTAAAGGAAATCAACCCTGAATATTCATTGGAAGGACTGATGCTGAAGCTGAAGCTCCAATACTTTGGCCACCTGATGCGAAAAGCTAACTCATTGGAAAAGACTCTGATGCTGAGAAAAATTGAAGGCAAGAGCAGAAGGGAGTGAAAGAGTATCAGATGGCTGGATGGCATCACTGACTCAAAGGACATAAGTCTGAGAAAACTCTGAGAGATAATGAAGGACAGGGAAGTCTGGAATACTGCAGTCCATGGGTTGCAGAGTCATACACAACTTAGCAACTGAACAACTCTAATGCTAATATAAATAAACAAGTGAGTATCTAAACAAGGAGAAAAGAAAACTTTTCCTTACAGTGGACTGCCAGTGAATATATGGAGGTACAATAAAGAAATCAGAAAATCACAGTTTCACAAGCATCAGAGTAATAATTAATTCAGCCAAGCAACATCAATGGATGCTAGAGCCACTTGGTGGAAATTTAATGAGAAATGGGATGTATAGTTTCAAAGTACTTCTTCCCAAAATCCTCATTAATTACTAAAGGACAAAAAGTACCTTTACAGTGGAGAATCCTGGCATATACTACTCTAACCAGGATTATGATCATCAGTAATGGGACAAATCAAAACCATGTGCCATCTAATAGAATGCAATGAGCAGAATATGGTATCACTTCTGTAATATTCCTATCAAAATACATAGGCTAAATTTAACCATGAGGAGCTATCACAGGTATGAAAACTGAGAGACATTCTACAAAATAACTGAATGGTAATCTTCAAAAGTGTCAACATGAATGTCAAGAAAGACTGAGGAACTGCTCCAGACCACAGGTGACTAAACAGACAAGACAACTATTCACAATGCATAATTCCAAGCTAAATCCTTTTAATAAAAGGGTATTACTGAGACAACTGGCAAAACCTGAAAGGAGTCTGATTAGATGGTAGTAATGTATCAATGTTAATTTCCTGATTTGGATGATTGTGCTTATGTAGGAGAAGGTCCTTGTTTGTAAGAAGTACACACTAAGTAATCAGAAGTGATAGGGCATCACGTCGGCCACTTACTCTTAAATATGTCAGGAAGAAAAGTTCTTCATCCTATTCCTATGAGTCTTCTCTAGGTTTGAAATTATTTCGTGTTAAAAGAATACAAATGGCAAACAGTAGAGCAGGCACAGCTAATGGTGAATTAACTACTTGGAACAGAGAACAGAAATGATTTTTAAAACAAGGAGATTAAAATATGGGACAAAAACTAAGAAAATGAGTGGGAGATTTCAGAGTTAAGGATTTTCAAGGGCCTTACATTGGTTCATAGGACCATACAGATGTACTATTTAAGAATTTAAGAAGGCACATAGAAATTAAAAGGTAATGGAAAGTAGATATAGAATTAAAAACTTCCATATCAGTAGAGAAAAGTGTGAGAACTAACAAAAACATGACCAATCTTATAGAAAGCTGGATAAGGAATAAAACCATAGAAACTTAAAAAGCATAATTTTTAAAAGTTAGCAAAATCATAATAAAGATTCTTGGATATAACCCTCTTTTGATATATATATATATTTGATCATGTCCTTAGGATCCCTAGAAATGGAATCACTGTGTTAAAATTTATGCACACAATTTTATTATAGATATAATAACTTTTGATACACCAAATAAACTAAGGTTTTGTTTTAGAAGCTACTTTTTTTAATTAATTTATTTTAACTGGAGGATAATTATTTTACAATATTGTGATGATTTTTGCCATGCATCAACATGAATCAGCCACGGGTAGACATGTGTCCCCCATCCTGAACCCCCCTCCCACCTCCCTCCCCACCCTATCCCTCTGGGTCATCCCAGAGCACAGGCTTTGGGTGACCTGCTTCATGCATCGAACTTGCACTGGTCCTCTATTTTACATGTGGGAATATACATGTTTCATTGCTATTCTCTCAAATCATCCCACCCTTGCCTTCTCCCACAGAGTCCAAAAGTCTGTTCTTTACATCTGTGTCTCTTTTGCTGCCTTGCATATAGGATCATTGTTACCGTCTTTCTAAATTCCATATATATGCATTAATATATAGTATTTTGTGTTTCTCTTTCTGACTTACTTCAAGAAATTATGCTTTTTAATAAGAAGTTTTAACTGCATGTCTCTTGGGTGCTTCCCCAGCAACTCAGAGGTAAAGAATTCGCTTTCTATGTAGGAGACGCAGGGGACGCAGGTTGAATTTCTGGGCTGGGAAGATCCCTTGGAGGAGGGCATGGGAACACACTCCAGTATTCTTGCCTGGAGAATCCCATGGACAGAAGAGCCTGAAAGGCTACAGTCCATAGGGTTGCAAAGAGTCGGACACAACTGAAGTGACTTAGCATGCACGCATGCACATCTCTTAAACTTCACTTTGCCATGATTCACTCTGTTAATTATGCCCCAGCTGCACTATTTTCCTACCTGCTCCAAACATGCCAACCTCTTTCTCGCCTTAGGGCCTCACAGATGCTGTTCTCTCTGTCTGGATGGTCCCCCACTTTCCCCCACACCCCACAATAAATTGCTTCCTTTTGGTCTTCCCACAATTTCCACCTCCCCAGGGAAATCCTCCTATGATTCTTCTTTAGCCCCTTGTGGGAGATCACCTTCAAGGGAACCCAGAGCCACATGCCGCAGCAAACTTTCCACAACTTTCTCTCCTAAAATGGAGGGGTGCAGTGTCACCATCCTATGTTAATTTTTATAGCACAGTCTTTCTCTTTCGACACTGTAGTCAGAGGTTTTTTTCTTTCATAAATCAAGCTGCTAAGTGCTAACAAAACATATAATAAAAAGGTAAATGGCCTCTGTATTAATCTTAAGTACTGCCTCCTGTAATATGATTTTTAAAGCTATATTCTCAAATTACATAAATCCCGTGGGCCGACTGTCAATGTCTTTCATACATTAGAAAGCCTCATTGTGGCTGTCATATAACTTATGCCAAATCTGTTTTCTTCTCCTAAAAAAAAAAAAAAGAAAGAGAAAAGACAAAAACATCTTGTTATAAGAGACTTTTGTGAACTCCGTGCTGGTGAAAGGAGTCACATTAACAGCTCATGACCTTGGCTTCCCCACAGAAGAAACACCCTCTTAGAGCACTCATATGCCTCACACGCACTTCAAAACAAATCCACAGTTTTGTTGTTGACAGTCATCGAATATTGCTGCAACTTTCTGTCATCTGAGTTTTTTTCCACTTCCAGTAGGAAGTGACCTGGACTACTGCTAAGGAATTGGCTTTAAGGGTTTGATGATGGCCGCCAGGCATGAGCTGGTTAGTTATTAACATTACCAGACCTGTCTGTAGCATTTAGGATTTGCACTGTGTTTTACAATCCCTTTTCTTAGTCATAACTCTCAGACTTGTGAACGAGGCAGCTGCTGTCACTTCGGCTTTGCAATTTGGATGCTGATCCATGGAAAGGTTAAATACCGTTTCCAAGGTCACTGAGAGTTTTCCCAACAGAGCCTACTTAAGCATTCACTGCTGCTGACATAGGACTCTGGAGAGAAGGAAAGAGATGACGTGAGGAAAAGCCCTAGGCTAAATGAGAATGCTACACCATAAGCATATCCTGGGAATAGCCTCTCTCATAAACTACTGAAGACAACTACACCAGGAAATATCCGATTTTGTCCAATACTTGCTAATATTAAATAAAATTATCCTTGAGGGTGAGAGGAGTTGGGAGATTGGGATTGACACATACACATCATTGATGCTAAGTATAAAAGAGATAACTAACACGGATATACTGTATACCACAAGGAACTCTACTTAATGCACTCTGGCGACCTGAATGGGAAAGAAGTTCAACAGGGAGGGGATATATGTACACACACAACTGTTCATCTTGCTATACAGAAGAAACTAGCGCAACATTGTAAAGCAATTATACCCCAATGAAAATTATTTTTTTAAAAACAGAGGACAGAGATTTGAAGACAACATGGTAAAACATTTCCTCAAACTGAGAGAGGGGTATGCAGATATCTGGCAAAGGAAATGGCAACCCACTCCAGTATTCTTGCCTGGAAAATCCCACATACAGAGGAGCCTAGCAGGCTCTACAGTCCATGGGGTCGCAAAGTATGGGACATGACTTGGCGACTAAATAACAATAACGATTTATAGTTATCAGTTGTATGTTTTATACCGCACTGCATGTTTGAACATTTCTTGCCCTTTTTAAATTTTATCATCACAGACAATGTTTTAAGCCCACCCCATATTAACAAACAATGTTCTAACTAGAAGTTCTAGACTAATGGTTGAAATGGGTCTCCTAAAGCTTTGTAGTATCAACCTCTATCTGAGAACTCATCAATTTCAAGATATATGAACTTGAAGACAATAAAACTCTATTCCTTAAAAAGTGAAAAAAAAAAACAACACATTATTCTCAGAATTCCTGGGGATAGAAAAGCTATTAACTGAAATAGAATGGAAAGGGGCTGAAAGAGAGTACATTAACTTTTTTTAATTTTTCCAAGACATATGGTTTACCTCCTATTTATATCATGTTGATGCTAATACATGTAGCAATATTTACAAACACTAACGTAGTCCTATTGTTATGTGCTGAGAGCATTAGGTAGGCATTGTCTGATTTTTCTGTCTAAGGGTCACAATAGGATCTTATTGTCAAAGGAATCCTCTCATTACTGAGAGTAGCTCACTGTCTTCAGAAAAGTTAAGTGGCTCATCCAACATCACATAGCTACCCCAGGGCACCTTTCCCCCAGTTCAGTGCCCTGTTCTCATGCCATGCAATCTCCCTCTGACCTTTCCATGATGACACTACTGATACCCTCAAATATGTAGAAAACAATATCCATGAAGACATTTTAGTCTGGGGGTGGCCATGAGTGGAAGGAATCAATCGGCAACAAGAACTACCAGTCAACTGAATTTGGATGAAATACTGAAAATACTCTAAAATCAATTAAGCTGAAGACCTTTAAGAAGAGGAACACCCCACTGCTCAGTAATTATCAGCCTCTGTTCACCACTTATCCTAAAAACATGGACCAAGAACTGGAAACCCAGATGAGCTCTAGAGCCAGGGTGTGCCTCCAATCCTAGGCTCTCATCCCCATAATCACTTGTTTATCTAGACCACCTCCTGCACATAGAAGAGTGCGGTTATGCCTATTTCTCACAGAAAGCAAACTAATAACATACAAATCAAGCCTCTGGTCTTTTCTCTGTTTATTCCAGAAACAAATTTACTGTGGTTCAAATCCATTGCTCCGCGATTCATGAATACATTTGATCATCAAATCTTGGCAGCTCTTCAGAGTTAATGTTGTCTAACATGGAAGAAGATAGATGCCAAGGCAGGGCCTAGAGCAACCAAACAGAATTGAACCTTCAACACATTTCCCTCAGCCACACCACCCTCTAAGAAGAGTCCAAGCATGGCTCTCTCACTTCTGCCTTCAGCAATAAACCAAAGACTTCACAGTGTGGGATTTGGGGATTTGGTTTGTTTTCCCTTCGCCCTGTGACCATGACTTTTCTAGGACGTGAGCAAGTTCACTGTCTCTCTGCCAAACTCCCCAACTGGTCCCCACAGGACAGACTTGGCACCCGAGGTAACATAGCTAGGCAGACCACAAAGTCTCCAGAATGAAAAAATGCTGGAAGCTGATAATGTATTCAGCTGAGCATTCTTCCTGGCAGGGTGAGCGAGAGCATTATTGAGACCTTAAAAGCTTGGTGGTAACAACAAATGAGCACTGGCCTGGAAAATCCACTTCCTCTTAGGCATGATGAGGTAGGGAGCTGGAAAGTAAGTTTTAGCTATTTGCAGAATCTCCCTGCATTAAAAAGAAAAAATGGTCACAGTCCTATACAGGCTGCTTTCATGGAATCATTCAGTTCTGCGGCCCCTGTATGTGATCCAAACCTCTTTGCATCTCTAACTGCAGCCCAGTACCTGAGGGTCAAGTACCCCACTGAGAGCTCAGAAAGAGAAGCCAAAAAAAGATATGGAGCTGGTACGGGTGACTGTTGAGCACAGATGGCCAGTTATCGATGTAATCTGTGTATCTGGGAGGCATGTGCTGTAAGGAGGCAGTTGCTAAACTGAATTAAGCCACAGTTTTTAAGAAGAGAAAGTAGATTGGAAAAGGATAGAAGTTTTGAGTGTATGCGTCTGTGTGAAGCTATGATCTATGGTTAAAAATCAAGATGATGTGCACTAAGAGATTGAGGATTTTCCCAAAGTACAACTATGGAAGTCAGAGTGAGAATCCATTTTACTGTGTATTTTGGGTGTGCGGGTGCTCATGTTTCAAGCTCACCTTTAACTCTCTCAATCACTGTTTGCCAGTAAGCTAGAATGTGTTATATTACCATCACTGTTCCATGCTTTGGGATAGGATAGTATGTCTAAGTTTAAAAGAAGGTATTGGCCTGCCATTTTCCTATGGGGGCAGAGAAGAGCAGGGAATATTTTCACTCCATTTATTGGTCACTTAGACGTGTGGCTTCATCTATATGGCTGGATAAATTCTGAATTTTCTATCTATCCACAGTGCAAGCCATAACGTCTGTGGAAAATGAGCCAACGTTACTTTGTTCTGGCTATGTGAGCAGCACTGAATTCTAATTTTGTTTCTCTATCTAAGCTCCAAATAGGAAGCTGCCAAGATCAATTCATTTGGATAAATCAATTGTTTCTGATGGTCTTCTACACTGAAATACAGCTGCTGTTCTTTTTTTTTTCCCTAACCAAATGATCATGAAGCAAGCATGAACCAGCTATTACTCAGACTGTTTTACTGAACTAATGAATTGCTCTGGGAAGCCTGTTATGAAGATGTGTGATCAATTACTGTATACAAACTGGTTAAAAAGAAATACATCATAATTAGGCTAACAAATCTACTGTGATGCAGCCTCTCCTGACGAAAGAACTCCTTTGAGACAGTGTGGGCACACTGGGGTACTTTGTGTTTTTCTGTTTATTGATTTTCATCTTTTATAATTTGATGGATTAACCAACACTGGTTCACAACTGTTCTCTGTCCAGTTTAATGGAGAAAAAAAAAAATCCTTTTGGTCTCTTTAAAAAAAATCTTCTCCTAGACATGTGAGAGGAATAAGCATTTGGTCTCCAGCAATACTACTGAGAACATTCACCTAGATCAAAATGAGGAATTGCATTTCAGCTGTCACTACCATGTCATTACGGCCCCTCCTCTTCTGCATTTCTGTTGCCAACAAGAATCCTCACCAGATCAAAATGATTGGAATCAGGCCCAAGACAGCTGTGGCCTAGATAAAGAAAACCAAGCGATTTTCAGTCTCCGGGATACCAAGAAACAGTAAATGTCGCTGATGGCCAGCACTGCTCATCTGAATGTGACACTTTCTGTACAGTCCTTGGCCCATTGTTGTTTAATAGGAAAAGGAGTACATCAAGGCTGTATATTGTCACCCTGCTTATTTAAGTTACATGCAGAGTACATCATGAGAAACGCTGGGCTGGAAGGAGCACAAACTGGAAACAAGATTGCCGGGAGAAATATCAATAACCTCAGATATGCAGATGACACCACCCTTATGACAGAAAGTGAAGAAGAACTAAAAAGCCTCCTGATGAAAGTGAGAAAAGAGAGTGAAAAAGTTGGCTTAAAGCTCAACATTCAGAAAACTAAGATCATGGCATCTGGTCCCATCACTTCATGGCAAATAGATGGGGAAACAGTGGAAACAGTGTCAGACTTTATTTTTGGAGGCTCCAAAATCACTGCAGATGGTGATTGCAGCCAAGAAATTAAAAGATGCTTACTCCTTGGAAGGAAAGTTATGACCAACCTCTCCCCGACCTTTCTCACCTCACAAGACACATAAAGTTAATGATTGCATAGACAAGGTGCAATAGGTGTGGGGTTGCTCCAGCTGCAAGCTGCCGTCCTGAGGACTGACAGCATAAATTTCTCAGATATATTATGAAGCTATCCACATGGGAGGGCTTCCCTGGTGAATAAGTGGTAAAGAATCCACCCGCCAATGCAGGAGACATGGGTTTGATCCCTGGGTGGAGAAGATCCCCTGGAGGAGGCCATGGCCACCAACACCAGTATTCTTCTTGCCTGGAGAATCCCATGGACAGAGGAACCTGGCAGGCTACGGTCCGTAGGATTACAAGGAGTTGAACACGACTGAAGCAACTTAGCAGCAGCAGTAGCAGCAGAGCAACTCAGCACACAAGCATGCATTCACATGGGAAGCTTTGCTGTCCAGCAGAGAATATTAACCTTTCTTGTGCCTTTGAGTGTGTTAGTCGCTCAGTCGTGTCTCACTCTATGCAACCCCATGAACTGGGATGCACCAGGCTTCTCTGTCCACGGAATTTTCCAGGCTAGAATACTGGAGTGGGTTTCCATTCCCTTCTCCAGGTCTTTGTGTCTTGCACCCCTTACTACCTGGTGATGCCTATGGATCCCATCTCAGAATAATATTTTTAAATGCATAAAATAAAATTCATGAGATTAAAAAGGAAACTGTATATTAAAATACAGTTTTAAATATTTAAAAGCCAAATGTGTGATATAGCCTTTTTTATTAAAACAGGAAATAGGAAGATCTAGTGACAAGTCTAGTAACTGCCATAATTTCAAAGTACCTATGACAGCGGGTAACATCTGCAACAATCACACTGTGATAATATCAAAACATTTGTTATCTGTATGAAAGACAAAATCATGAGTGTTGCCGATATAACAATGTTTTGTCTTGTAGCTTAAATTCACAGTTGAAGGATATGCCAACTTTGAGTCTGAAGTGAGAAGAAATAAGCATGAAATATTTTTGAATCCCACAAATTCCTTGATTTTTCTCTGTCAAGCTAATGCTGAACCCTGCTTTAAAAGAAGAAAGGTACAGAAAAAACTCAACATTCAAAAAACTAAGATCATGGCATCTGGTCCCATCACTTCACAGCAAACAGATGAGGAAACAATGGAAACAGTGACAGACTTTATTTTCTTTGGCTCCAAAATCACTGCAAACGGTGACTACAGCCATGAAATTAAAAGATGCTTGTTCCTTAGAAGAAAAGCTATGACAAACCTAGACAGAGGATTAAAAGCAGAGCCATCACTTGCTGACAAAGGTCCCTATAAGTCAAAGCTATAGTTTTTCCAGTAGTCATGTACGAATGTGAGAGTTGAACCATAAAGAAGGCTGAGCACCGAAGAGTTGATGCTTTTGAACTGTGGTGTTGGAGACGACTCTTGAGAGTCCCTTGGACAGTAAGGAGATCAAACAAGTCAATCCTAAAGGAAATCAGTCCTGAATTTTCATTAGAAGGACTGATGCTGAAGCTGAAACTCTAATACTTTGGCCACCTGATGCAGAGAACTGACTCATTAGAAAAGACCTTGATGCTAGGAAAGATTGAAGGCGGGAGGAGAAGGGGATGACAGAGGATAAGATGGCTGGATGGCATCACCAATTCAATGGACACGAGTTTGAGCAAGCTCCAGGAGTTGGTGATGGACAGGGAAGCCTGGCGTGCTGCAGTCCATGGGGTCACAAAGAGTTGGACATGACTGAGCGACTAGACTAAACTGAACTGAACTGACTGATGGTACCCACCAAAGGTTTGGGCACAGGCAGAAACGCACCGTGAAATGCGGCCAAAGGTATGAGGTGAATGTGGCTTGCTCCAGCCAGTCCTCTCTGTCACAGTGAAAGACAGGAAGCAGTCTCCACAGCTCAGAATGAAAATGGGCAATTATTTGCTAACTTTAGTCAATATTCAGTCAATAAAGTCATCCAATCTCCAAAGTAAAATATTTTGACATATTTTTTATCATTTAAACAACAAATTATTCCTATAGAAACTAAGGTTATATTAGTTAATCCATGTTGTTATAGAAATTTGTATTTTAAAAAACCCTAAAAATCTTCTGGTCAAGACTGTAAGGAAATTCAAGCATTTAAAATTGTTATCCACATACCTCAAATACACAGCACTCAAAAGTGTAACAAGACTTCACACACACACTTATTACCCTCCTCCTCAAATAATATTCTAGAAGCATCTTCTATGATTATTCTCTTAGAGACCACTGAATTCTCTGCTTAGCCTTCTGGGCCATGATGTTTAATCCAAAAGATGGTTAAATTCCTTAGTTTGTAAGTTAATAAAAAAAAAATACTGAATAAATATGGGAACACTAGGAAAACAAGAGACTCAGAAATGAAATTTATTTTTAAATTGTGCCAGAAAGATCAGACTTACCAATGAGGAAAGGGATTTCATTAAATGTTAAATATTTCATCTCAGTAAAGCATGTGTAACATTTAACATACTTTTGTGTGAGACCATCTGAACTAATTTTGCAACCAAAAACTCAGCCACCTGGGTAGAAAACTGTCTGAAAAAATAATGATAATTTATAAAAGTGCTAATTGGAGGAAAGCACTTAATACTATGCTGCCTAGCCAAAGAAAATGAGATCTTTTCCAATTACTTCAATCCCCTGACATAAAGGTTTTTGTGTTATTTTGTTCTTAATTCACCATGAAGAAGACTCAGTCAGGAGGCAGGCAGAAGCTTCTGTGTGAAAGTTGCACCTGAAATCACATCCTTTTTTTTTCCAGATAACTCTCCCCTTTCTGGACTACATAGGTCTCCCTTCCTGTTGTTTCAAGTACAAATAAACATTTCCAACTCAGTTCTTGGCTCCCTGACCAATTGTGTGACCTTGAGTAGTTAGTTTTTTCTGAGTCTCAGTTTCTTCAAATATAATGTAGGTGTAATTCATAGAACAAATATGAAAACCAAGATAGACAAACAAGGCTAGTTGTTAGTTCTAAGCCTGGCACAGAGTAATAATACATAAATAATACAGTGATGGTCTTTAACTGATCTATCCAACTGATCAGATAATATTTCATACTGTGAGAAGAAAGGACAGTTGAATTTTGTATGCTGTGGAATACCATCTACCAGTTTAGGAATCTATTTTGTTCTCTATATATTTTGTGAGATATATACCAACGGTGTGCCAATGCTGTGCCATTTTTTACACACCATAATTGTTAGAAGTAAAATTTTAGCTTCAACTATGAGTAGCTCATATTATGCCTGGGACTAAGTCATCTGCCTTGAAACAACATAAAGAAAAATTACATCCACCTAGAGAGAAGGAGAGGAAGCATTGCTTCTATTAGTGAGAATAAATAAAAACTTGGTGGTTGCTATACTTTGAAATCCAAAGTACACGAGCTTAGCCTGGGGATTTCCAAAATAATAATTTTTTAAAATAATAGTGATCTTTAAAACTAGGGAAATGACTAAAAATCCATCTCCTTTATTCAGCTCATTCAAACATAATATCTATAAACGCTTTGTGTTGTGGTAATAATCCCTTACTATTTCCTCTCTCTACTTGGTCTTTTCATTTATTCATTTCCCATTAATCATAAAATTGAAATAAAAAGAGAATGAATTTTTTAACGTCACTTTCCATTCTGGAGCTTTGCTAATTTCTTCTAAGTGCACTTTAGTGCTGTTTAATTTGTATCTAGAGGTAGCACACTTTTACTGCACTATTCGCTCATTCCTCTAGATAGAAGCAATTAGCTGGGCTAGCCAAATCCTCCACCTGGCCACCGTCAGCCTATGCACAGCACCAGGAGAAAACAGGAGACTGAGTGTTCCTTCGGGCCTGCTTCCTTTGGTAGCCAAAATCCCCACTTTCTCCTCTGTGCCTATGGTAGGGAAGGCATATTTATGGAACTCAGATCATCCCTGATCTAATCCCCACAGACAATAAACACAGTTGTATTCCTCTTCTGATATTTTAAACCCAAACACAGAGCTTTCTATTTAGAAGCTCTTGCACTAACAAAACCAGCTTTCCCCATAGCTCTGTCAGTAAATAATCTGCCTGCAAGGAAGGAGACTCAGGTTGATTCCTGGATCGTTAAGATCCCCTGGAGAAGAAAATGGCAACCCACTCCAGTATTCTTGCCTGGAAAATCCCATAGACAGAAGAGCCTGGCAGACTACAGTCCATAGGTTCGCAAGACTCATACATGACTTAGCGACTAAACCACCACCAGCAGGGAATCTTTTATCTTCCTAAGCAATACTCAAACTCAGAAGACATTAGGGAAAATATGGAAAGATTTGATACAATTAAAATTTCTGAATGACAAGAAGCAGCTGACAAAGAAAAAGTCTTTTAAGCCCTAACAAAGGGCTTCCCAGGTGGCTCAGTGGTAATGAATCTGCCTGCCACTGCAGGAGACTCAGGAGACAGGGATTCAATCCCTGGGTTAGGAAGATCCTCTGGAGAAGGAAGTAGCAACCCACTCCAGCATTCTTCCCTGGGAAAGCCCATGGACTGAGGAGCCTGGTGGGGCTACAGTCCATGGGGTCACAGAGAGGTGGACACGACTGACCACGTGCAAACACATGTACTAACAAATAGAGAATCTTTCAGTTGCACTTACTCATTTGACACTGGTTGATATTCTGATGTGTTTTAACACCACCAAGCAATTTTCTGTGACACCAGCTGAGTGTCCCACAGCTTAACTCAGTTCTAACACTGTCTATCTGGAGATTGCATCAGACCCTACAGGTTAAGGATTCACAAGACTTACCCACTCCCCCACCCACCCACTTCAGATGCCAATCCCAAACCCAGGTTGTTACTGTGTTTCCGACCAGCCAGCTATAGACCAGATCGCCCCTCATTTGAGTTCAATTAATTTTCTAGAGTGGTTCAAAGAACTCAGAGAAACATTTTGTATACTAGATTACTGCTTTATTATAAAACCATATAGCTCAGGAACGGCCAGCTGGAAGACATGCATAGGAAAGAGGCTGAAAGCTTCCATGCTCTCTGGGTGCACCACTCTGCATGCATTCACCAACCTAGAATCCCCCCGAACTCCATCCTTTTGGGGTTTTAGGAAGACTTCATTACACAAGCACAACTGATTCATCACTGGCCATTGGTGTGATTGATTCAACCTCCATTCCCCTCCCCACCCCCAGGTCAGGCAAGTGGGACAGAAAGTTCCAACCATCTAATTACATGGTTAGTTCGCCTGGTAACCAGCTCCCATTCTTATGTGCTTTCCCAAAGTCACCTCATTAACATTCACTCTGATGTGGTTGAAAGGGGTTTGTTATGAATATCAAGACACCTTTATGGCTCTCATCACTCAGGAAGTTCCAAGGGTTTTTTAGGAGCTCTGTGCCAGGAATATGGACAAAGACTAAATATTTCTTATTATAAATTACAATACTGAAGCTCAATGTTTTTTTAATGCTATGTAAGAAACGTCTAGGAAAAAATAAGAGTGACCCTGGTATGGCTCAACCAGTATTATGGATGTCCACACTTTGGAAAATGTAGGATAGATGCTGGACTAAGGTGAGATTGTCTTTGGAAGGTCCCTGGACTACTCTATATCCCTGTGTATTAGCATTTAATAAATTTGAAGTGTAACTTGATATATGCCTATGCTGAAAATGGATTTTCTCTTAGACGATAGCTTCATTAGTTTCTAGGCGTTCTTCTCAAAACTTAGGGAAGCATTTTCTAGATTATAAGGAGTTTCACTCCCTAGACGTCATCTGATGAGTGCTCATTTTGAGGCAGAGAAGTATCAATTTAAAAATTAAATCATTCTTCATCTGGGTATTCATCCAGGAACCTGGTACCCAAGTCATTTTTAACTAAGTATCTATTGAGTCCCACTTGACTGAAGCAAACATTGAGTATCTTGTGCAAGATCAATAGTGTAAAGAAATGTGCAAGAATTTTAGATGAATAGAACACAGCACCACGTTTTTTATTCTGTATGAAATGCTTGTTATTAATCTTGCACTTTTATTTTTGAACAATATTTATAGCTTTCTCCTCAGGTTTCAATAAGAGACATAGGGTTCAAAAGGCCTTATCTGAGGGGCTTTGGAACTTTCACTTTAGAGAATGATTATTCCTGTCCTTGGTCATATTTTGCCTGATCTTAGAAGTTGCTCAATGCCAAACTCATAGGTGATTCAGGAAAAATGTTGACCAGGATATTATACCAAAGAGCTGAAAGGAAACCCCACAGATCTTTAAATTAAGTAAGCAAAAGTTGCTAACTTCTCCTTCCAAAGCAATTTAACTCTCCTTTTTAATTAGTTGGGAAAATCATCTGCTAAATAGGTTCTCTCTTTAGTATGTACAGTTTAAAGTGCTGTTTACAGTTGTAATCGAGGTCCCTGGTTCAGTGTCTAACGTATGGAAGATGGTTACATAAATATTTGTAAAAATAATGAAAGCCTAGTTTAGTGACTAGATGAATGAATGAATAAATGACCATAGCATGAGTCTTATTCTGTCACTAATAATTTAGCAGAAATGTCCTGATAAGTGTTATTGCTAACATTATTTAAACATTCACCATCATCACATCTTCCCTATTCATACCGTCAAAAATGTGCAAATGGAAAACTAGACTGTAGATTGCTCTGCAGTTGTAAGAAGACAGGGAACAGAGCAAATAAAGGTTGGGGAAATTTTCCAACCTCTTAACTTCTCTGGCAAATTAATAAACTATCCCTCATTTTGTTCTGGATCTGAAAAGATTTTAAAATAAATTACTTTTTTCTCTTGGCCCCTTTAAGAATCTATTTAAATCCCAATTGTCAAATGTGAGATGTCCTTCAACCACAAAAGGATAAAAAAGGAGGCAATGAAATGATACATTCAAGAACACAGTTTTAAAGAATTAGATTGCTACGTCGCCTGAGAGCAATCTGGAAATGACAATTGCTAGGCTTTTTGGTGGTATTAGCAGAGTAGTAAATATAATGTATATGTCATTTTTATTCCAGACAGGAAGACTGGAGGTAGTTACTAGTGAATGACAGTAAATTGTACCAGATGCCAAATAAATTTTAACAGCCTTTTAGCTGCACTTCTCATATTCACATACTCATTAGTATTTTAATTTTTAGGTATATTACTCAAGGTTTCAATACAACCCCATGTAAAAAAGAAAATTGCAAAGATGTCAATAGAACATCCCTGCTCTTGAGACAAGAATCCATGGTTCAATCAAGAAATTATTGAACTATGAACTGAATTGAATTCATAGTGAACATATTGAACTACTATTGAATTATTCTGTGTCTACCCAAGAGAAATGAAAAAATATATCAACATAAACTTATATGTGAATGTTCTTATTCATAATAACAAAATAGAACAAACAACCCAAACACCCATCAACTGGTAAATAGAGAAACAAGAGGTGGTCCATCCAGACAATGAAATATTATTTGGCAATTAAAAGGAATGAAGTCAGTAAAGAATCCACCTGCAAGGCAAGAGACCACCTGCAGTATAGGAGACTCAGCTTCAATCTCTGGGTTGGAAAGATTCCCCTGGAGAAGGAAATGGCAATACACTACAGTAGAGAGAGAAGCCTGGCAGGCTATAGTCCATCCAGTCGCAAAGAGCTGGACATGACAGTGACTAAATCACCACCACTGATAAATACTACAACATGGATGAACAGCAAGAAATATTATGCTAAATGAAATAACCCAGGTGAAAAAGATCATTTGTTATAGCATTCAATTTATATAAAATGCCCAGAAAAAGAAAATCACTGGAAATAGCAAATTAGTGACTGCTTGGAGCCAGAAATGGGAGCAGTGATTACCTGCACATGAACTTGAGAGACTGATCTGGGGTAATAAAAAGGTCCTAAAATTTGTATTTCAGCGATAGTTACACAGCTCTATAAGTTTACATCCTCACTGGCTCCTCAGCAATCCTCAGCTTACACAACCTGTCAGGAACGTGCTTTCAGGCATTAGGGTTGATGCTGTAAAGGATTGAGACTCTGGACAGTGTTAGAATGAGTACATGTACTTTGTACCTTCACCTCTCCAAAGACCCAGACAGTCACTTCCAACTGCCTACTGCACATCTCTACTTGGACAACGTATTGGCAGTGCAGATTCATATACTATATTTCATCAAATCTAAATCGCCATCAGTTACAAACTAAATTATTGCTTTCTATAATCACAATGGTGTGATCACTCACCTAGAGCCAGACATCCTGGAATGCGAAGTCAAGTGGGCCTTAGGAAGCATCACTATGAACAAAGCTAGCGGAGGCGATGGAATTCCAGTTCAGCTATTTCAAATCCTAAAAGATGATGCTGTGGAAGTGCTCCACTCAATATGCCAGCAAATTTGGAAAACTAAGCAGTGGCCACAGGACTGGAAAAGGTCAGTTTTCATTCCAATCCCAAGGAAAGGCAATGCCAAAGAATGTTCAAAGTACCGCACAATTGCATTCATCTCACATGCTAGCAAAGTAATGCTCAAAATTCTCCAAGCCAGGCTTCAGTAGTACGTAAACCATGAACTTCCAGATGCTCAAGCTGGTTTTAGAAAAGGCAGAGGAACCAGAGATCAAATTGCCAACATCCACTGGACCACCAAAAAAGCAAGAGAGTTTCAGAAAAACATTTACTTCTGCTTTATTGACTATGCCAAAGCCTTTGACTGTGTGGATCACAACAAACTATGGAAAATTCTTAAGGGGATGGGAATAACAACCACCTGACCAGCCTCTTGAGAAATCTGTATGCAGGTCAGGAAGTAACAGGTAGAACTGGACGTGGAACAACAGACTCGTTTCAAATCAGGAAAGGAGTACATCAAGGCTATATATTGTCACCCAGCTTATTTAACTTATATTCAGAGTACATCATACGAAATGCCAGACTGGATGAAGCACAAGCTGGAATCAAGACTGCTGGGAGAAATATCAATAACCTCAGATATGCACATGACACCACCCTTATGGCACAAAGTGAAGAACTAAAGAGCCTCTTGATGAAAGTGAAAGAAGAGAGTGAAGTTAGCTTAAAGCTCAACATTCAGAAAACTAAGATCGTGGCATCTGGTCCCATCACTTCATGGCAAATAGATGGGGAAACAATGGAAACAGTGAGAGACTTTATTTTGGGGGGCTCCAAAATCACTGCAGATGGTGACTGCAGCCATGAAATTAAAAGACACGTGCTCCTTCTAAGAAAAGTTATGACCAACCTAGATAGCATATTAAAAAGCAGAGACATTACTTTGCCAACAAAGGTCCATCTAGTCAAAGCTATGGTTTTTCCAATAGTTATGTGTGAATGTGAGAGTTGGACTATAAAGAAAGCTGAGAGCCAAAGAATCGATGCTTTTGAACTGTGGTGTTGGAGAAGACTCTTGAGAGTCCCTTGGACTGCAAGGAAATCCAACGAGTCCATCTTAAAGGAGATCAGTCCTGGGTGTTCATTGGAAAGACTGATGCAATTCTTTGGCCACCTGATGCAAAGAACTGTCTCATTTGAAAAGACCCTGATGCTGGGAAAGATTGAGGGCAGGAGGAGAAGGGGATAACAGAGGATGAGATGGTTGGATGGCATCACCAACTCTATGGACATGAGTTTGCATAATCTCTGGGAGTTGGTGATGGATAGGGAAGCATAGCATGCTGCAGTCCATGGGGTCGCAAAGAGTCGGACACAACTGAGCGACTGAACTGAATTGAAATGAACTGAAGAAAAAAATTTCACCCATTTGATTACGATTTGCTATTCACTGTAAGAATCAAAGCAAATTGATACACATTAAAATAGGGAAGGGGACAGTCTATCTTGGATTCAATAAACTGTGGGATGGAGGTGAAGAATTTCCTCAGCTGGGCTTCAGAAAGGAAGCTATTTCAGAGACTTCCCTGGTAGCCCAGTGGCTAAGATTGTATGCTTCCAATACAGAGGGCCTGAGTTTGATTTCCAGTCAGGGAACTAGATCCTACATACCACAACTAAGAGTTCACATGCTGCAACTAAAGATCCCGCATGATGCAACTAAGACCAAGAACAGCCAAATAAATAAACTTTTTTTTAAATGGATCTATTTCAAGCAGCTGGCAGAGCAAAAGCAAGGGCACAGATGTTTGAAAATGCTTAGTGCATTTGGGCAACTATAGCGCCTGGAAAGACCAAAACCAACTTGAAACAGTCTGTTATTAAAAGGTCTGAGCAACTAACCAAGCAGGTTTTCAATAATTACCCATAGTCCCCTACCTGTGAAATATCCTCAGCATTCACATTCAAACTCTCACTGAAGCACACGCTCATTTCAAATTAAGAAACGCTGTTCAGTCTTGAACCACCCTCTTTTAAATCACCTAGTGAGCAGCTACACATTTTTAAGAATTCTATAGCTTAGAAATCAGCAAGTTATACTGGTTCTTTAAAATTCTAAACAGACACCAAGGAAGAAGCTAAATAAACACAATATGCTTTTAAAACACATTCCTTTAAAAATATGTGTGAAATGTAAAATTAAGCAATATAAATAAGAAGGATGCCTGCTGCTTGCACAGATTTTTCCTAACAGCATTAGGTAGACTGAAGTCCAACACGTGTTACAGGGAAATTTCAAGGGTGTGTGTGTGTGTGTGTGTGTGTGTGTGTGTGTGTGTGTGTGTGTGTGTGTGTGTGTGTGTGTGTGTGTGTGTGTGTGGATGTGTTTTAGTCATTCAATGTCCGACTCTTTGCAAGTAAGTAGCTATTCCCTTCTCCAGGGGATCTTTCCAATCCAGGGCTCAAACCCTGGTCTCCTGCATTGGTAGGTGGATTCTTTACCACTGAGCCACCAGGGAAGCCCAACATCAAGGATAACAAACATCATTTAATTGGATCACAAAGAGATAAGAATTTAGCAAAGAATGTGTCCTTCTTCTTTCCTTCACTTTGTGGAGGTAGTATCATAACTAAAACAGAAAGAAATTAGAAGTACTCAGCTCTTAGCTGCCCCTGCCCCTGTCTGTCTTCACTTGGAAAGGGCAGAAGAAATCAAGCACAAGAAATGTGGGGAACAGTGAGAAAGCATCAGTCCATTTACTGTGGTCATGGGCTCCAGGCCAAGCTGGACTGCACCAGGGAACTCAGGTTTCTCTAGGGGACTGGCAGTGCTTGCAGATTGTTCAGTGCTTGTTCAGAAGGAACAAACACTAAGGAACTTGCAAGGACTCAAGATACTTCAAGTGAAGAAAAGCATCTCACTCAGTAATTGCTACCCTCTTTGTACTCCACGGCTGCTGCTTTCTAGTTTGTAACATCTCAGCTTCCACTTCTCAGGCCAAGTTTCAAGGTTTCTTTTGCCCTGGGTACAGTTTTTCTGGGGCTTCCCTGGTGGCTCAGCAGTGAAGAACCTGCAGTGCAGGAGCCTTGGGAGATGCGGGTTCAATCCCTGGGTCTTGAAGATCCCCTGGAGGAAGGCATGGCAACCCATTGCAGTATTCTTGCTTGCAGAAGCCCAGAGACAGAGGGGCTGGTGAGCTACAGTCCATAGGGTCACAAAGAGTCAGACACAACTGATGTGACTTACATGCATGCATAGTTGTTCCACTCACTTCACCTCACAAAACCACAGCTGCCTACAAAGCCACCAACCTCTCTGCCCTGCTCAGTTCCAGAAAATAATCTACTGGAGCAAGCATTGTGCTCCAGGGCTGGCATGTAATAATCTCACTGTCACTGGTATTGTCTTGTGACTGAATGCTCAAATGAGTTCTCACAGATGCTGATGGAACCATCAAAAAGTCATGACTGATGTCTAATCTAAACATATTACATGTATGCCTTCTTTCTGATTTGCCTCTTCATCTGGGTCTATAGTCTTACCAAAGTTCAGAAGCCTTAGCTTGACTTGGAAGCAAGCTCATCCATCAGTGGACCAGTGGTTCTCAACAGGAGAGGTTTAGCCCTGGATGGGGACATATGGTAAAATCTGAAGACATTTTTAGCTGTCACAATGCAGAGGACGTAGGGGGATTACCACTGACATCTAACTGGCAGAGTCCAGGAATGTTGTTAAATAGACTAAAAGTCACAGGATAGTCCTCGAAGAGAGAATGACAAGCCCAACCAAAATGTCAATAATGCTAAGATTAAGAAATCTGGTAGTAGCCCAACAAAATATCATTAATTCCATGACTTTAAGCTCAGTTCTCATTTGTCATGTATTTTTGGTGTGTAGATTACAGTGTGTGTTAGTTGTGTCCAACTCTTTGCAACTAATGGACTGTATGTAGCCCACCACGCTCTCTGTCCATGGGATTCTGCAGGCAAGAATACTACTGGAGTGGGTTGTCATTTCCTCCTCCAGGGGTTCTTCCCAACCCAGGGATCAAACCCGTACCTCATGTGTTTCCTGCATTGCAGGCAGATTCTTTACCCACTGAGCCATTGGGAAAGCCAGAGTTCCAGTACCTGCCATTAAAGATTGAACAATGATATGAGCTAAAATATAAAACTGCTCAGTATACCTACCATGCATACATTTAAACCATATTCAGAGATCACCGACATCACATAAAATAATACATGCCAAAAACATTGCTGACTCTTTTTTAATTCCCAAAATACATAAAGCTATTAAGCTATGCATAAATCATTAACAATTCATTTAATAAGTGCATGAAAGAATAAAGTCCTGACAGCTTCCATAATTTTCATCTATGAACCTGTCTCTAGACTCTTTCCCAGACCCTTTAAAGTCTTATCTGCATTAAACATAACATCCCCTTCCATAACCAGGAAGATAATATGGAGTCACTCTTTCACATCAGCAGATTTGAGCCACACACCAGACCCCGCATGGCAGCAATAGACCCTATATTCTGAATCTGCTTGATACCATTATGGTAATCTCATGAGGGATTAATTTTTGTAAAATTTTCATTTAATGGACAAAAGGCTAATCTGAAATGAGGAAATGAATGAGTTTTAAAATGGGTATGAGGACTTCCTTGGAAGTCCAGGAGTTAAGATTTTGTACCCCCAATGAAGGGCACACAGGTCTTATCCCTGGCCAGGGAACTAAGATCCTGCATGTTGCATGGGACGGCCAAGAAAAAAATGTGAGTATAAGTGACAGAGCTGATTCACTTTGCTGTACAGTAGAAACTAATGCAACATTGTAAAGAAACTATACTGCAATAAAAATTTGTTTTTTAAAAAAAGGAAGACTAGGAACAGAAAAAAAGAGAAAAAGAGAGAGCTTTGTAAAAAATCATCACCAAAAAAAAAATCATCAAGGCTTATGCCAAAAAATGTTGGGGAATAATTACTTCAGCTATGCCCTTCTCTCAGCCCCTGAAGCCCTGCCATTGTCCACAATGCGTCACTCGCTCCTGAATCACTCTTGATCAACTGGTCAGTCTGCCGGTTACAATTTGCCATCAAACAAAACTTTTACCAACTGCTACCCTTATGCCCATTGGACTTAAACCAGCCACTCTTTCCCATATTTTATACTCTGGACTAAATTGTGTGTGAAAATTACCTTTTATTGACTTTAGCAAGAGCCTTATATAAACAACCGAGGGCAGATTTCAACTGTCCACTGCCAAAATAGCCCTCTGTCCCATCTGTTGGATGCACATATCATTAAGACTTTTATTAGCCTCAGAAACAGAGAACTCGTTTTATGTGTGAGCTAAAAATCTACAAAAGTCCTTGAAAAGCAGTTCTTACTCATCCTGGTAACCACTGCATCTGAGCAAATGCTGCTAAAGAACTGGAAACAGGTATTAAAAGAATGATAACACCAAACTGTAATTTCAGGTCTATAAATTCATACTTTACATTAAACTGCTCAAAGATAATCTGCTTGTTGTCTTTCCAAAATGGAGACTTTTTAAAATTTAGGTTTTGAAAGGAGACAAGAAAATTTCCTCAAAAACATTTGGAAAAACATCATTTCTTAAAAAAAAGCCATGGTGAAGGAAAGACACAGAGTAAGAATCACCAGCAGAAGAAATCAAGAACTTTCTTGGAAATGGAAATGTTGTGAGAGGCTTAACCATTGGGAGCCCAGGGAGAAGTAATGATCTTTCACCAGAAGAAGAGAATAAAATCATGAAAGCCTAATATGGCTTTTTACAGTTCTGCTTACAATTACACATTAAACAATTTACCCCTTGTGGATGAGTTCCTAAAGCCTGCTGAGATGTTGCACTTGGAGAAATGAGTACATGCTGTTTTTTCTTCTGTTGAGGGTTATTTTTATTAAAACAAAAAACTTACAACAACTGAAAACAATTCATTTTTGCTGAATCTTACTCTTTCTAAGAAGACCGACAGCATGGATGAACATTTGTCCAATGTTTGTGGTAAGTCCAACAATAAAAGACAACGGTTTATACATTCATGCCCAGTCAATGTCCTATGGGCTGGAATTCATAAAATAAAGGCAGCAGATGGCATACCTAAATTTAATTTGCTATTTGATTCACCCTTGTGTTACCACTCTGAAATGCAGGCACTGAATGTTTATCTAACACTGTCAGAAAACACAAGGCCATGCTTTGAGCAAGTTTAACATGTAATCTGATGTTGGATCATCAATCCTGAGAATGAAAACTGCAACCCATCCACAGAAGCACTCTCTTCAGATTAAGGGGGACCTGTCAACAGCCAATACTCCATGTATCAGAGATGGCAATTCATATGGTTTGGAATCACTTCTCATGCCAGTAAAGCAATACCAGAGACCATCAAAAGGAAGAATGTGCTTGGATTTTGTTGTTCTAATTTGACATTAAAGAGGATGTTTTTGTGTGTTTCAGCCTTAGCTCCCAATGCTCCATTAATGTGATCACTTTTCCTTATGGATTCTTCTCTTAAATACTGTGCTACTGTCCTGGATTGTCTATTAGTATGTATATACCAGACCAATATTCTAGATCACCACACTCTAAAATGAAAACCTCCTGAGTCTTATGTTACTGCTTCTGGCAGCTGTCAAAATAATTCCTGCTGACATCATGTTTAACAGACTTGCCTCCCAGTCAGATCAATGTTGGGGAGCAGCACACAGTGCTGCAAAATTAGGTCATTAATTGTGAAGCCAGCTCACCCCTGCTTGCATTTGGAGACCAAAACACTCTGAGGTTAAAAAAAAAAAAACTAAACAATCCAAGATTCTAGAATCTTCTTTTAAATCTCAAAAAAGGTGTCAATTTAGCTATTTATAATTATTTTCAGAGTTCTTTGGAAGAATTTTATTATTTAAAAGTATGGTAATACAAAAAGGAATGAGTTTGAGTCAGCTCTAGTGAGGTGGATGAACCTAGAGCCTGTTACAGAGTGAAGTAAGTCAGAAAGAGAAAAACAAATATCACATATTAATGTGTACATATGGAATCTAGAAAAATGGTACTAATGAACCTATTTGCAGGGCAGGGATAGAGGTGCAGACATAGAGAACAGACTTACGGACACAGTAGTGGAAGGAAAGCAGGTACGAATTGAAAGAGCAGCAATGAAACACATACATTATCATACATAAAACACCTAATGGGAAGTTACTGTATAACACAGGGAGTTCAACCCAGTGCTCTGTGACAACATAGAGGGGTGGAAGGGAGGTTCAAGAGGGAAGACACATGTATTCTTATGGCTGATTCACATGGTTGTTGTATGGAAGAAACCAACGCAACATTGTATGGAAGAAACCAACGCAACATTGTAAAATAATGTAAAACATTGTAAAACAATTATCTTCCATTAAAAAATTTAAAAAGTGACAAAACAAAAGATTTTTAAAAAGTATGGCAATATAATACCTAGTCTTCCAAAGGGGCTAGAAAATAAGCCAATATTAAAATATACACACTCCTAAAGGGTGAAAATCCAAGTGCTAACACTCATTGTACTGATCATCATTTTGAGAACTCAAATGTTAACTTTCTCAAATGACTACAGGAGAATCTGTTGTTAACCTTTTCTCTCAAGTGTCAACCTGAGTGGTTGGCATAGGATTTGCTTATAAAATTACCTCATAGTAATATAAAAGAAACACAAGAGTCTCAATGACTGAGAATCTGGGAGCAGGAAAAACCAAGCTGGTAGTCAGAACCAGATTGCCAAACGACAGCATCGGCTGAATTATCTGTGTGCCTGGGGGCTGCTCTTCCAAACTAATTTTAAAAATAAATTGAAATTGAATTGGGGCCATACAAAGTAGAACACAAACCTTTTTGAAGATTCATTTCAGGTAATAAGTAAACAGGTTGTCAGAGAATATTGACATTTTCTTTTTAGAATTGATTTTATGCTTTTATTTTTCTACCCATATGGTACTTCATATTATTAACATTTATTTATTAAAACCCTGGCCTTTCCTCCAAAGGTTTTAAGGAGTCTTAATGTTCTGTTACAGCATTTCAAGATAAAAATAGCTCTCCACTACTTTAAAAACTATAATAAAACAAATATGTCTCACATTTGAATTAAAGGAATAATTGTACACATTAAAAGTTTGTTTCCAGTAAAGTAAACCTATTAATATAAAAATTCAAAAATTATCATTTATTAATGTAAAAATTCAAAGTACCTGGGAATTTTTCCCTAAAATCTATCAACTAACACACAAATCAAAGGTCAAAATATTAAGATGGTCTATAAGAATTAACAAAGATAAAGGTAGATGGTAAAACAGGTTGATTTATTTGGCATCATTCCAATTTATCTCCCCACTCTTCTGATTAGTTGCCCTCAGCAAGGAGCTAGAAGCTAGTTATGCTGTTTTCTTAATTCCTGTTGGTGGGGTGTTGACATAAGGATAAAAAGAGAACCAATTGCCTTTTAACGAACCCATTCTTCATGAACTAATCAATCATAACTTGTTCATTTTAATTATCTCCCAAATTCCAAATAGAGATATGCTTGCAGTTTCCAAATATTTTCATGATTAAAGATGTTTTTCTTGTTTCAATAGGAACTTCAATTTGATGAGTAAGGTGGTAAGATTTATGGGATGAAGTTGTCCTGTTTATCTCCCAGCTTTCAAAAATACTGGTCTGCAACTCAGTAACAAGCAACATTCGCATCAGAGATACGCAGACTATGCCCATTCACGATGATGAACATGTTTAAATACATAGATACATACACCAACAGCACTAGATGCCAAAAAGAAAAGCCTTCAAGCAAATGTTTACTAGCCTCCCTTTTCATATCTATAAAAAGACAATCTATTTGAATATTAAATAATTACACAAAGCTAACAGGCCATTGGTACACCTGGATAACATTTTCAGGTCGTTTTGCCCTCCTTGGAGCAATACCACAGACTGTCATCAATCAGTTATACTCCTCAAATTACAGGGAAATTTTGGCTGACTCACAAACAACTGGACAGATCAGTTAAGACAGAATTCTCACTGAATTGACTAAACCAGTTCGTTATTTTGATGGGTGCAAACAGAAACAAAAGCTAACTCTTTTCAAACTACTTCCATTTAGGAGCTTCCCTCTTCCATCACCTAAAACTCTGCCACATTTAAAATATCAGAATTGAAGCAATAATGTTCCTCTTTCATAGTAAATGGTCTAGCAACTGATGGCAGAATATGGTGATGATGATGGCAACAATGATGATGATACAGGGTTTCTTAGCAAATAATTTTTATATGAAAATTCTCATATTCAGTATCCAATAGACACAAATAAATGTACAGAAGTACTTGTACTCCTCCAAGTCATTAGAATTGTTTTCTCTGATTTAACAGAAATTGCACATTCCCTGATTTCTCTCTCTTCCCTTATATCATCTGGTCCTTTAACAGTGAAGAGTCCTCTATTTAATCCTCACCCATCAGTTTGAGGTGGCACTCAAGTTGAGACAATGGTTTGTCCAGAATAATCAACTGACCCAATTGTTAAACCTTGTTGTTGTTTTTGTTTAGTCTCTCAGTTGTATCTGACTCTTTGCAACCTCCATGGACTGTGGGACCACCAGGCTCCTCTGTCCATGGGATTTCCTAGGCAAGAATACTGGAGTGGGTTGCCATTCCCTTCTTCAGGGCATCTTTCCAACCCAAGGATCAAACCTGTGTCTCCTACACTGGTAGGTGAATTCTTTACAACTGAGCCACGTGGGAAGCCTGCCTGGTAAAACCTGGGTGAGCCTAACATCCATGACAATGTCATCCTGGAGGCAGGGTACTGCTCAGAAACCTAGAGAGTGCAGGTCCATCTCTCTTCTTCTTGGACCTATACGTCCTTAACTAAAGTTTTATATAGCTCCAAAATCAGTTATACTTCAATATGAAATTATACAATCAAATGTAATGTTATATATATATATATATATTTATATTTGTATATATTCATTGACACTTAAAATTTCCATGTAAAGAATATAACTTATGATCAAAGGTGGGTGTTCAAAACATGTCTGTAAACACTCTTCTAAATATATACTTGTCATTGTTTAGTCACTAAGTCGTATCCAACTCTTTGCAACCCCATGGACTCTAACCCGCCAGGCTTCTTGGTCCATGGGATTTCCCAAGCAAGAATACTGGAGTGGATTGCCATTTCCTTCTCCAGGGGATCTTCCTGAGCCACAAATCGAACCCACGGCTCCTGTACTGTAGGCAAACCCTTCACCACTGAGCAACCAGGGAATTTTATAATTACACTGATAACGCTTAGCCAGTGACCTTAACACTGAAGTCACAATAAACTTTTTGGCCTTGAACATAAACAGACCACGAATCCACAAGTTAACATGGTTCTATTTGTGAACTTAGTCTGGAATTTCCCAAACTGTGTTCCCTAAACCGCTGGTCCTAAGTGATGCTTTTGAGGAAAATGTTCCACATTCAAACACAATGGAATGCAGCAATAGTCCTAAATCTTCTAACTTAGCTGGACTGAGCCAACCTGGCACTCTACTGTGAGATAAGTTTGGGAAATGCTGCATACGAGTCCCTTTTGATGATTTACAATACATGTTAACAACTCTAAAAAGCCCTACACTAAAAGAGTTTGTTTATTTTAGTTTAAAGCAAACACATTTGACCTTAGAACCCTTCCCTATTTAACACCAAGGGATATGCTTGGGGAAGTCGTTTTCCAGGAAGTAAGACCTCACAAATGATGAATCATAACTCCACGGGGCAGTTAACAGAATCTCCAAAATCTCATGCTGTTACATGAAACACACACAGACACAAAGGTGTCTCTTGGCTTATTCATCACCAAAATGGTGCATAAAAAAGAATTTAAATATATAAACATGAGACAGGAAGCAGGAATTTTAAAAGTTATCTGTGAAAAGTTATTACAACTAACAAAAACAAATTTTAATTACTAACTGAAAATCCTAACTGTCCTCCACTTGGATTCACAAAGCATCAGTTGAAATAAATTCTCTAGTATGTTTATCATCCCAAGTACAAGTCATGCACAAATGATTACGACATTATTTTTAGCCATCCAGATCCAAACCTCTACTCTAAGTTTGGAGGCAGCTCTAGCTAAGAAGCCAAGGGAGGCAGAGATCTTTCCCACTATCAAAGTTAAAAGTCAGACTTCCACTCACCCAGTCCTCTTTCGTAGCTAGGCACTGACCTACGACTTTGACTTGATTTGGGATCTGGTGACAAACACAAGTGATGACTGCGCAAGATCATCCTGGGAAAGGCAGCAGCAGCAGCAGTAATAGTTTTATAAGCATTTTAATTGGGGCTTATTCCAAGGTTCTGAAGGTGATCAAATGACTTAGCACATTCCATCATCCTGACCACAGAATTGCTTCAAGGATAGAGATGTACCAAGTCAGGCCACTGAGATTCATTCTGAAGATCTGGTAGATTTTGGGGGAAGAAGAAATTATCTTGCCATCAGGACTGCCAACCCAGTAAGATGCTAACCTGGATCTATTTGAGGCATGGTCTTCCCTGGTAGCTCAGTTGGTAAAGAGTCTGTCTGCAATGTGGGAGACCCAGGTTCAATCCCTGGGTCAGGAAGATCCCTGGGGAAGGAAATGGCAACCAACTCCAGTATTCTTGCCTGGAGAATTTCATGGACAGAGGAGCCTGGCAGGCTACAGTCCATGGGGTCGCACGAGTTGGACGTGACTGAAGCAATGCACACGTGCAGACTCCCTTCTTGCAGCCAATGGTGGAATTTACATAACAGCTAATCTTTCCTGTTGTAATTGTAGTATTGTCTCAGTGGAACAGTCAATACTGAAATTTAAGAAAGCTACCTGACTTTCTAAAACAGACACTGATAGTTTATGGAATTTCTTCAGCTGGTAAGGCCTGGTACCCTAGGGAGGCATGGCTGAGGTCAATACGACAGACTGGTTTCATCATACTACTGGGAGTTCCATTGAAATTAACCTTAATTAAATATCACATTAGGCAAACTGAATGGATTTGATCCCAGCCCCTGTCAATCAGATTAGTAAGAGTGACCAACAGGGTAGCATACTCATGGAAAAATTCAGCAGAAGTCAAGAGTGTATAGAAAGAGGTAGGAATTGTTGAGAGACAAGTCTGCATGGATCCCTCTATTTCTGCATGTCCTGGAACAGCTTTTATTTTGGACTATCTTTTCCAAGATGTTTGTATAGCAAACAGCTTGAGAGACAGAATGACATCTCCCTCTAGGGCAAATGAGAGTTCTGCTTGCAATTCAGAATATTAATGCTAATGTGTCCTCTGGGGCAAAAGCTAGGCAGATTTGCCAGTGGTTCCCTCATAAGATTGAGAGTTTCCTAAATTTGGTATACCTCAGTTGTGACACAGACCTGTGTACCCAACAGCCACCAGGGTTCACAGCACTACAGAGTAAAAAAAATGAAACAAACATAAAGCTTATGCTGCCTTCTATGCTTGCATAATAAGGTCCTTTGATTCTGATCAAGGAGTTTATCTTCCGCCAGCATCTAATCAACTGTGGCTGGATAACCTTTTATCTTGTAGGTAGGATAATATCTCAGACCCTTCACACTTTCTGATAAAGACCAAGATTAATAAACAGAGGTAACATGCTTGTAAGTTGGAGGACTCAAAATTATATCAGCTCTTCCAAAATTGATCTATAGATCAATGCATTATGGAGCAAAATTCCACAAGATTTTTCATAAAAATTGACAAGTTGACACTGATAGCCAAAGCAATCTTGAAAAAGAACTAACTTGGAGGATTTGTACACTCTCTGATCTTAAGACTTACTATAATGTATAGTAATTAAAGACATTGTGATGGTTGTATGAAATTAGAGAAATACATCAGTGGAACAAAATATGAAGCCCAGAAATTACCCTGCACATACACGGCCAAATGAACTTGACAGACACCAACTGTAATTAAATGGGGAAAGAAAAGCGTTCTCAACAAACAGTACTGTATCTACTGGTTATCATATTTTTTTAAAATGTGCTGATCCACACTTTACATCATGCATAATGACCTAAACTACAAAACTCCTATAAGAAAACATAGGCAAATACGTTTGAGGTCTTGGGATAGCCAAAGATTTCTTGGGAAAATGCAAAAAACACAAATTATAAAATAATAATAATAATAAGGCAAACAGCTCATTTCTTTTAAAAGGCAAAAGATTTCAACAGATGCTTCACAAAGAGGATTTACAAATGGCCAAAAAAATTCATGATAAGATGTTTAACTTCATCAGCATCAAGGAAATACAAATTAAAACCACAGTTAGATACCACTGTGCACCTACTAAAATTACCAAAATTAAAGACTAATACTACCAAAACACTGGAGAGAATGCAGAGTAACTGGATACTGGTGGAAGCTTAAAATGATACAACCACTGAGGAAAAATGTTTGTAAGAATCTTAGAGTGTGAAACCCTCACCTACATTATTATTTATCAATTACATTCTTAAATTAGGGGCTTTAAACAGTGGCAAAGTATCCACCTGCCAATGCAAAAGATGTAAGAGACATGGGTTCAATCCCTGGGTCAGGAAGATCCCCTAGAGGAAGGCATGACAACCCACTCCAGTATTCTTGCCTGGAGAACCCCATGGACAGAGGAGCTTGTCAGGCTATAGTCTGGGGGGGGTCACAAAAGAGTCAGACATGAGGGAAGTGACTTTGCACACAGCACATTCTTCAATAGCTATGTAACCCAGCCCCCACAAAATGAAAACACATGCCTACAGAAAGACCTGCATACAATGTTTATTGCAGATTAATTCATAATAATACAAAATTGGAAACAATACAAATATCCACCAACAGGAAAATAAACTGTGGTGTACAATAAAATATAACTTGCTAGTAAAAAGGAAAAAAACAATAATAAAAGCAAAACACTAATCAATTTCAAAAACATTATCATGAATGAAAGAAACCAGACACAAAGAAATATATACCATATGATCTCATTTATATCAAGTTTTAGTATAGACAAAATTAATACACGAAGCTAGAAATAGGAATAGTGGTAGCATGGGGTCGCGAAGAGTCAGACACGACAGAGCGACTTCACTTTCACTTTTCACTTTCATGCACTGGAGGAGGAAATGGCAACCCACTCCAGTATTCTTGCCTGGAGAATCCCAGGGACGGAGGAGCCTGGTGGGCTGCCGTCTATGGGGTCGCACAGAGTCGGACACGACTGACACGACTTAGCAGCAGCAGCAACAGAGGGGAGTATAGAAATAAATTGAAAAGATGCTCAAAGGAACTTCTTAGGGTGATGAAAATGTTCTATACCTTGACTGGGATACTGGGATGTTTATTACATGGGTATATATATTTGTCAAAACTCACCAAACTTTATACTTAAATCTATAGAATTTATTGTATGTACTTCTCAAATCCAAAAAAAAAAAAAAAATTAAAGGCTACAAAATAGATTTTATTTAAAACTTCTCAGGACTTCCCTAGTGGTTCAGGAGTAAAAAAGTCCAATGAATGGGATTCATTCTGCCAATGAAGGGACATGGGTTGGATCCCTGCTCTGAGAAGATCCCACATGCTTCAGGGCAACTAAGCCTGTGTGCCACAACAACTGAAGCTGGAGCGCCCAGGGCCCGTGCTCCACAACAAGAGAGCACCCCCCACTTGCTGCAACTAGCGAAAGCCTGAGCACAGCAACAAAGACCCAATGTATTCAGAAATAATAAAATAAAAATAGAATTTTATAAAAAAAAAAAAAAAATGTAAAAAGCTTCTTTTCCTCCAGATAGTCAAGGTCTGACATCCAAATTAGATAGGCTGAACTTCATATTATTTGCTCTGTTTCCACAGGTGTTGGGAGAGATAGACTTCTAGACTTTCCACAGCTACCAAGGCAACAACGCTAAGAAAACCATTAATCAAGATCTGACAGTGCCTATTTGCAATCAGAACACAGAGAACACCCCGGATTATAAAAGCAAGTGAAACCTACCTAAAGACCTAGTCAGGCACAATGTTGGCATTTGTGATTCTGGTGACCGTGACCCTAGGATCTGCTCACCATCCTGGTGAGCACTTTGAAGGGTAAGTAGCCTACGGCTTAAATTAGCAAGCCCTTCCTTGTTAACCAAAAAATTTGAACACATTACCCAATTTTAAATGTTCTCTTCTTCTTCTATATCTCATCATTTAGTGACAAGGTGTTCCGTGTCCATGTTGAAGATGAAAATCACATCAACTTACTCCGTGAGTTGGCCAGCACCAGGCAGGTAAATGCCAATCTATGCTTACAGGTTTCCTATAACAATATTTAAAAAATCTTAGATAAATTTTTAAAATCTTAAGATTGCACTGTGATTTCATCAAGGGAAAAATGACATGAAATATTAACTACAGCACTTTTGTAGCAAGAAATAAAAACTTGAAAAACATTTAGTGGCACCATGCCTTCATTGTCTGCCTAAATTCGATTGCCATAAGCCCTACAGAATTATAAATCTAGGGTAACTTTTTAAAGAGCTGCCTGAGCATGACAACTGGATGAGTCAAAATTGTTGCAAAGGTCAAAGAACATCTAATGTATAGCAACTTCCCTTCTAAGTCAAAGAGAAAAATGATCAACTTGGATATTACAGAAAAACTGGGCTTTGGTCCAACTTGAAATTTATTTCCACATCCCATGTATCATCTGTTCTCTTTGATTTTCTTTCATTCCAAATCAAAAAGCTTGAGTTTTCACGACCTTGATTCAGGCCCTCTTAATGATAGGACTTGAAGGGGGTAAAAATGATAAAAAGTCATGAGTGATTTTCATACTTTTATTTTACTATTAAGAAACCAAAATCTCTAGGCTACTTTATTTTTTTTTTAATTTACTGTATTATGGGGTTAAAACTGACATTTTAAATTATATATATATATATATAAGTGTATGTGTGTATATATATATTAGTGTATATGTATATATATATATATATATATATATATATATATATATTAGTGGCAGGGAGCTATTGTAGACCACAAATAGTTTACTTGATCCAATGCTGTCTTTTCATTAATATAAAAACCAAAACATGCAAAAAATAAAAAATAAAAAAATAAAAACCAAAACATTCTACTAGCTCCTAAGTATCTATCTATCTATCCATCCATTATCTTTCTATAGTTATCTTTTTAGCTTTTAAGATGTGGAGGGAAAAAAAAGGTAGAGAGTATCATAAACTGAAACAGATTCAGAAGGTTAGATATGAAAGAGAATTTGAAGTCATCTATTGCAGGCTTCCACTCAAATTTGAACTTCTTCAGTGGAAATAGCATCTCTGGTTGCTAGCCCTAGTAAAACTTGTTTGAGTACTTCCAAGGATAGTAGGAATACTTTTTCAAAGTAGCATTTGCCTTACAAACCACTCAAAGTCCAGTCCAGATGTTTTCACTGAGCTGAAAACTACCTTAACCTTGACCCATTGGACCTAGCTGAGTCAAATACTATCTCACTTCTGAGATTTATTAATACTCTTGGCACGGGTTTACAGACTCTTGGTCTTTCTGGTCACTTCTGGACATAGCTCAATCTTTCTGTCTATATTTATTTTTTTTAAATGTAGCTCTCAGAATTGACAATGGACCTCCAGGTGTACTCTGATTAATACATAGTGTAGGGCCACTGTCTGCTTTCATTTGTAAAGCAGACACTTACTAATGAGGTATGAGACTCTTTTTACAGCTTGAACAGTTAGAAGGCTCTTAGCTTATAGTAAACCTAATGCCGATCAAAGCTATCAGGGTAGTTTTTTTCTCACATGAAGCAAGGTATTCTTCCTTCTAGACTTGCCTAATTGATGTTTTAACCTAACTGCAGGATTTTATTATATATTTAGTCAGTTAAAAATTACCTTTATTGCATACTGAGACAGTTTTAAAAATGAATTCACTCAGGGAAATAATTTGCCCTAACTTCACATCACCAGCAAGCTTGATAAACATGTCTTCTTGACTTTTACCTTTGTCATGGATAGAGTAAAAATATTAAGTAAGTAAAGGGTCAGTACAGAATTAGGGGCATCTTCCATGATTCATTCTCTTAATATCTATTTATCAAGAGTCTCCAGTATGCCAGATGCAGTTAAGTAAGCACTGAAAGTGATGATAAATCAACGCATCTCAGATGAGTTTTCTCTCCTATCCATGCTACTGTGGTGTTACCTACAGCTAACACTGTGCTTTCCAGCTTATAAAGAAGAATGTAAATGTAGAGACTTGGTCAAACATTTTGCTAAGATCCAGATTCAGCACTCTGGCGGGCTAGTGTTTTCTTTCAATCATCACATGAAGTTAATTGGGCTTGACTTACTCTTGCTGTACACTGTGCTGGCTCCCAAGGATCACAGCTCCCTTTTCTGAGCATTCACAGCTCATATGCTTCCAGTTAACTTTGCCAGTATCCATGCCAGGCCCTGGGAGATCCTGCTTCTGAGATTCACCTGTCTTCTTGTTTATGAAATCCAAGACATGCCCCCTCCACTTTTCAGCGATCCCGTCAAGCTCTGATTCCTCTAAGATTGCTGAGAAAAAGTTTTGCAGTCACATCCTCTGCCTTTTTAGTTACCTAAAATTCAGCACTTTCTAGTAGTCAAGAGCAGAGAATCTGGACTCATATTTCCTGGGTTCAATTCCTGGCTCTATCACTTGCTAGCTGGACCTTGGACACTTCTCTGGGTCTCAACCATCTCATGTCTCAAATAAGGAGAATAAGACCATCTACCTTACAGAATTTTGTGAGATTTAAAAGAACTAATATAAGTAAAGCACTTGGAAAGAATTTACATAGTAAAAACTATGTGTTTGTTATTATGACCACCATGAGATCCAGGATTCTGAACGTAATTTACATGACCAGTATAATCCCTTCTCTCCTTATCTAACCTGGGCCTCAAAGTTCTCTTTCCAAAGAAGGTATTTCTCCTAAAATCTTAACATGTGAAAAATTATTTACTGAGGGTAATTTCATCTCTCAGTAGAAGTAGGAAAAAATAAGAGATAGTGTAACTCCTTAGAAAAGACAAAAGCCACACAAGAGTTAAATAAGGTTACTTCGTCTCTTCAGCTGCAAACATTATGCTTTAGCTCCAAGCCATGAGACAGCATGTTTCTTCTTTATTCATTCTACTTCCAATGTGATTGAAAAAGAGGTTTTACTCTTCTTAGTAATCTTGCAAGTATAGCATATTCTGGACTGTAGCCTTCCTGATAAGATCATTACAAGGGCATCTAGTCTGTGTATTCATCCTTGGCCATGTGTCCTTCCTCCCAGCTTTTGAACATGTCCTTTTAAAAGTTGAATGTATTGAAGAGACCTGTGACCACACTGGACTTTAGTAGCCTCCCTCTTTTCATTATTTAATTGTATAATAAAGGTTTTCTTTTACCTTCTTGTTCCTTTATTAGAGGCATTCACCACAAAACCTATCCTCTTCTCTCTATACTTTCCTGAACTCTGTTTCTCTAGATTCAGGTACACAACCAAAGTAACGTGGTTACAGTCTTCTAATGTTCCATCACTCCTATTATACTTGTTAAGTTCCTCCCCACTGTCTGGAACTAGACCTAGTTATCACCTCTTCCAACAAGAAAGGAAAATTCCATCAAGATAAATTAAGAGTTAATCCTATGCTGAATTTACAGTCAAACACAATGTGAAGAAACAAATATGTGTAAATATGTGAAGAACAGACATTATCCAACATAATTATTAATTTGTTTGCATGTCCTTCTTATTCCCAAAAGAATATAAGGTGAATACACTACTTTATCTTGTTTTTGCGCTGGTTTTGTATCACATTTTAGGACGGACTCTTTGGTTATTAGCCAGATGGATGGTTTAGTTGACATTCTCACAGTGCTATCACTTAGAGTTATTCCTTTATCTTCCAACAAATATTCTTTATGGTTCTTTGTTACTCAGATAAGTGGATTTATAAATTTACAACCTCAATCTGTGTATCTGTGTATGTGTATGTGCTCAGTTGCTCAGCCATGTCTGACTATTTGTGGCCCCACAGACTTGTAGCCCACCAGACTACTATGTCCATGGAATTTTTCAGGCGAGAATACTGGAATGGGTTGCCATTTCCCACTCCAGGGGATCTTCCGACCCAGGGATCGAATCTGTGTTTTTTTTGTCTCCTGCATTGGCAGGTGGACTCTTTACCACTAGTGGCAACTCCTTAACTTATAATTCAATTCCCCACAGCTCAGATCATATATTTTACTCTACTTCCATATTTTAAACATAGATCTCACTCACAAAGTGTTGGTAATTATTGAAATTTATATTTATCTCTTTGTGCTAATGTTTTAAGTTTATTATTTGTAACCATACTTAATGCATTAAAAACATCTTAGGGGCTATGATCTTCCTGATTTTTGGCTCCATGTCTCTTAAGAAGCACTGGTTACTAAGCCCAGGTTAGTAAGTATCCATCATATTTGTAGGACTCCATAGTGTTGGATGTATGTTTGCTGACCAATTTTCTCCTCGTCAAACTGAAGGTTTTAAGAGATTTCAGGTTAGGTCAGCAAGTCCTTTGTCAAACATGTTTATGAGATTTCTCTATCTCATTTGTAAAATATATATATATTTTTTATATATGTATGTATATGTGTGTATATATATATATACATATATATACACACACACCAATATTTGGCAGAGCCAAGACAGATGGACAAGAGGTTAAAAGATTAGGGAAGGCAACTTTCAATTTAATATCAAAAAGAAAACCATCTATAAGGCAATTAGGCTGTTCTGAAGCAGTACTAGATATATTCAAGATTGTATTAGAACTATCACCAAGGATGTTGTGTTACTCTAGGTGGAAAGCTAACTTCTTAACATAGCTTCTTCCAGAGCAGATCCTTAGACAAAGATTCAACGGCAGATTTCACTTGGAAAGTAAAGGGAGCCTGGGTAGAGAAGTGAGGAGCGATGCAGATAAAGGAGGGCAGCCAACAGAAGGGGCACTACAAAGTCGGCTAGCATACAGGATGACTAGAGCTTCATCCGACAGAGAAACTCTAGGAAAGGGTGCAAACCACACACTGCAAAATTATCCCACCTGAGAAGTGAGAGAATTGGAATATTTAGACACTTCCTTTCTAGGGTCATTGATTAAGCACTTCTCTGGAAAGTGCTTCTTTGGCAGCTCCTGCCTGCTGTGAGCTGTTAGGCCTTTTGCAGTTCTGGGAGAGCTTTCAAGCACAGATATGTAGATCTTGGCAGTGAGGAGTCTCCTGAGGAACACTAAAAGGTCCCAGTGTTGTGTGAGTAGGGCACTGTCTAATTGCCTACATGTGCTTGGAGAACATTATGTTCTTTACCAATTCTAAACCTCTGTGTCTGTAATCAAGATACACCTCCCTCTCCCATCCCACCATGGAATGACAGATATTTATGAAGAACACACATTCATGGTTAACTTTTTGGTACTGTTGTTTATTTTTTTATTTTGGCTGTATTGGGTCTTCATTGCTGCATGGGCTTTCTCTAGTTGCGGTAAGTGGGGGCTACTCTGTAGTTGCAGTGCACGAGTTTCTTATTGCAGTGGCTTCTCTTGTTGAAGAGCACAGGCTCTAAGGCACATGCACTTCAATAATTGTGGCTCATGAGCTCAGTAGTTGAGGTTCCTGGGTTCTAGAGAGCAGGCTCAGTAGTTGTGGTGCATGAGCTTAGTTGCCCTGGGGCATGGGGGACCTTTGAAGATCAGGGATTGAACCCCGTGTTTCCTGAATTGGCAGGCAGAGTCTCATTCTCCACTGAGCCACCAGAGAAGCCCCAGAGTTAACTTTTAAAAACTTCTCCTATAACGTGCTTGTCTTCATGGCCCTTCTTTCTACAGTGCTCGCTAACTAGAATTCATCACCAGCTCTTCCTTTCTCTATCTTTATCATGATAAGCTTCCTTCACTATCTTTTAACGTCTCATCTTTATCTTCTCATCACATTCAGTAGCCAATCCTTATCAAATTATCAATACTCTCTCCTTTCAGCAACTTAATGACAACCACACTCACTCTCTTTCTTCTGAAATCCCTCCTGTGTAATCCTAATGTCACACCTCCCACTGCGCTAACATTCCCTATGACCCTGACTCATGATTCAGCATCCTCTAGACATCTGCAGTAGCTGGAAGATTACCAGGACGGGAGATAGGCAACTGGGTTCTCCACAGGCATATCTAAAATTGAGTCATCTTAATATCTTACATCATCAGTTTCTATTTAACAACCTCTAAGTCTGCCCAAACTCCCAAGTTCCAAAGCAACAGTCCTAAATATCACCACCTGCCACATCTCTAGCCTGAGATTAGCTCATAAATATCTGAACAGGTACTGGGGGAGACAAAGAGCACAGAATGATCCAATGTCAGGGTCACCTTAGGCTTCTAGGCTTTTATTCAGCTCAAGGAAAGAACAGAAAATCAGAGACCTGTTAGAGGCAAGATGTCCTTGGTTAACATTTTCCCAAGGAAAAAAGGAGATTTGAAACCACACATCCACAAAGAAAAACATCGGAATTATCAAATATGTCATCCTACCTTTGTGCGTAATTGCCTCTAAAATCTCCCCATGTTTGATTTGCTCATGAGTGTGTTCCTAGTCTCAGGTGCAGAGCCTAGGACATAGTTGTTCTTTATTGTTGTTGTTCAGTCACTCAGTCATGTCTGACTCTTTGCAACCCCATGGACAGCAGCACGTCAGACTTTCCTGTCCTTCACTACTTCCCAGAGTGTGCCCAAACTCACGTCCATTGAGTCAGTGATGTCACCCAACCATCTCGTCCTTTGTCATCCCCTTCTCCTCCTGCCTTCAATGTTTTCCAGCATCAGGGTCTTTTCCAATGAGTCAGTTCTTTGCATCTGGTGGCCAAAGTACTGGACCTTCAGCTTCACCATCAGTCCTTCCAATGAATTTTCAGGACTGATTGCCTTTAGGATGGACAGGTTGGATCTCCTTACAGTCCAAGGGACTCTCAAGAGTCTTCTCCAACACCACAGTTCAAAAGACTCAATTCTTTGGTGCTCAGCCTTCTTTATACTGTTCATGGGGTTCTCAAGGAAAGAATACTGAAGTGGTTTGCCATTCCCTTCTCCAGTCAGATTGCCAGGTGAAATATCAATAACCTCAGATATGCAGATGACACCACCCTTATGGCAGAAAGTGAAGAACTAAAGAGCCTCTTGAAAGTGAAAGAGGAGAGTGAAAAAGTTGGCTTAAAGCTCAACATTCAGGAAACTAAGATCATGGCATCTGGTCCAATCACTTCATGGCAAATAGTGGGGAAACAATGGAAACAGTGGCTGACTTTATTTTTGGGGGCTCCAAAATCACTGCAGATGGTGACAGCAGCCATGAAATTAAAAGACATTTACTCCTTGGAAGAAAAGTTATGACCAACCTAGACAGCATATTAAAAAGCAGAGACATGACTTGCCAACAAAGGTTTGTCTAGTCAAGGCAAGGCTAAAGTTTTTCCAGTAGTCATGTAAGGATGTGAGAGTTGGACTATAAAGAAAGCTGAGTGCCAAAGAATTGACTCTTTTGAACTGTGGTGTTGGAGAAGACTCTTAAGAGTCCCCTAGACTGCAAGAAGATCCAACCAGTCCATCCTAAAGGAGATCAGTCCTGGGTGTTCATTGGAAGGACTGATGTTGAAGCTGAAACTCCAAAACTTTGGCCACCTGATGCAAAGAGCTGACTCATTGGAAAAGACCCTGATGCTGGGAAAGATTGAAGGCAGGAGGAGAAGGGGATGACAGAGGATGAGATGGTTGGATGGCATCACCGACTCAATGGACATGAGTTTAAGTAAACTCTGGGAGTTGGTGATGGACAGGGATGCCTGGCGTGCTGCAGTCCATGGGGTCACAAAGAGTCAGACACGACTCAGCCACAGACCTGAACTGAACTGAACTTTATGGTCCAACTCTCATATCCATATATGACTACTGGAAAAATCATAGTTTTGACTTTGTGTAATGTCTCTTCTTTTTATTATGCTGTCTAGGTTGGTCATAGCTTTTCTTCCTAGGAGCAAGCATCTTTTAATTTCATGGCTGCAGTCACCATCCACAGTGCTTTTGGAGCCCAAGAAAATATAATCTGTCACATAGTAGGTCCTCAGTGATGGTTGACAAATAATTGAACAAATGAAAATGTCAGCACACTGGTGGATTCTTGAGACTATCTTGTTTCTGTCCATGGTGCCAAGATGACCATCGTGGAAAGTTACAATTTTCCTCACTGATGGATTCTCCACAGGTCAGGGATGGTCTGGTTCCCACATTAGTGTGACTTGTACGGCACTGAGTTCCAAGAGAAACTCATACAATGAGTTCACTAAAAAGTAAAAGGGAAAGCTCCATTTCTCTCTATTAAATTTTGGGCTCCAGGTAATTCAGCATCATTCATTTATCACATATATCCATTACCACAAACACTGCTATGACCAATAAGCAACTGCTCTAGAAAATCAATAAACAGAAGACAGCAGTTATAGAACACTTCAATTAAATACCATTATGGGAGATAATCATATGCTCTTCATGCTTGTTGATAATTAATGCTATGTATGTATGTGTGTATAAACACTTTTATTGACATCCAACTGCTTGGTCCCAACTTTTGTCCACTCAAAAATAAAGGAGATATATAAAGGAGATATTTATAAGAGATTTCATGGATAATTTGATTCATAATAATTCACGGGGGTAATGTGCTCGCTAGTGATGATTCACCCATTGAATTATTGGTATCTGATACAATATGTCTTATTCATTATTCAGCTGGATTTCTGGAAACCAGATTCAGTCACACAAATCAAACCTCACAGTACAGTTGACTTCCACGTTAAAGCAGAAGATACTGTCACTGTGGAAGACTTTCTGGGGCAGAACGGACTACAATATGAGTAAGCTTATGTTTTATGGTTATGAAAATTCTCTGTCAGGTATGCTCTCATCCCAGGAAGATAACAATAAGACCAAGACACTGGCCTCCTCAGGGCCCCACACAAAGGTCATGGCAGAGCTGGCCCTGAATTTCAAGTCTGATGACGTTAGGCCTGAGAGACTTTGTGTTGAATTATTGCCCTAATAAAAACAGGCCTGGCTCTAGAATCCCAAATTTTTAGCCAGATATTTGACCTGCTCCTAGTTCACAATGTTCTCCTAAGTGAAGGCAGTTGTCCATCTGTTGATCCAACAAATAGATAGTGAGCACCAATCTATCATACAATAAATGCTGGGAAAAAAGATAGGACCCGCCCCCTTCACAGGAAAATGAACAAAGGATTGCAATACCTTTAATAGATGTCAAGAAGAGTGAAGAGCTAGAGATGCAGGTGAATAGATTAAGTTGAAGGATCACAGGGGGCCATACTAGGAAAGGAGCCTTCAACTGAGAATTAAAAGACTGATGAGTTAGCCAGACAAGACAAGGAAAAAAATCACACTCCAGGCAGAGAACAGACTTGATGCTTAGACTTAGAACTTCCCTCCATCTTCATTTAAGGGAAGGTGGGAATAACCAAATTAAATGACTAAAGTAGAAAAATTCAACTTTAGTCTTTAGTCTAAAGCAGAGTTTTTCCTCCAAAGAGTGAGTCAGCGAGGAGCAAAGAAACAGTCTCCAGCTCCAGTCCTGAACCATCAAATATTTATCCGACAATCCCCAAACATAAGCACAAGTCTCCATTACATTTTGAGAAACTGACCTACATAATTTTCACAGAAATTTTCTATTATTTTTTACATCTTAAAAATATAGAATAGTATTTATGCCAGTAAAGATATCAAAATTATCACCTATAAAATCTTCACCTCCATCAGGAGAAGTGGTGCAGAATAATGCAACAAGCAAATGCTTTGGGAAAAAAATACACAAGAAGACTGAAATCCCAAGTCTTCAACTTCCTGGCTGTGTGATATTGGATAATTTGCTTAACCTTTCTGAGCTTCAGTTTCCTTGACTTTATAAAGAAAGGATCCTTAGAATCGTATTTTCATAAAGTGAAGATAAATATAATACCACTTTCAAAGGGCTGTTGTGAAGATGAAACTAAACAATATATAAATAAATTGCAACTGACATTGTTATCACTGTGAATGCCGCTATGGTTTACTATTCGTACTACTGCATAAAGAGGGAGATCATACATTTTTTAAAGGTGAACAGAAACTGTTTTGTTTAACCCCATTATCATACTTCACACAGCTTAGCTATCTGCTTCAGCCTGAGGGAAGTGTCAAAATGTGACCTTAAGAATTGACTATCTTTTTAAAACAAAGATATAATGCAGTAAGTTTCAAAATGTGACTGAGATTCATGTCTGTGATATTTTGCTCTTTTCATTACACTAGGAAGGACTTCTAAAATCCTAGCCTTTAGGAGCCCTCAATAATGTTCAAAAACATGACAGTTTCTCTAAAAGTCTTCAAGAAAAACAAAAGGAAGATCAGCGACCATAAGCTAACCCTAGTCGCTTGAATTGATGTCCTTATTCTACTCAGACCACAAAATGGTAGAACAGCTTCTAATTGAGTATCAGTCTTCTTTTAGCAGGTAGAAAATTCATGCACTTTTATACCAGGTAAACTTTTAGGGAACTATGTATGAATGCTGTCTCATGTAGAACACAGGATGTTCCCTGAGGACAAGATCTTGTTAATTTTTGCTTAGCACATTAGTGGCTTATAATTTTCTAAATATTAAGTAATAATAAGTCCCTAGAAATCCTGTAGAAGCACACCAGCAATATCTTTGCCAGGGATGCAAGCAGTCCCTGGGCATCCCATTATTACCTTGTATGGTAGCTAATGTGTATTTAGATGGTTTCCTGCCAGCAAGAATTTGCAGTTTTTCTATGTAACGGGCTTCCCTGGTGGCTCAAACAGTAAAGAATCTGCCTGCAGTGCAGGAGACCCAGGTTCAATACCTGGGTCGAGAAGATCCCCTGTAGAAGGGAATGGCAACCCACTCCAGCATTCTAGCCTTGAGAAAACCATGGAGAGAGGAGCCTGGCCAGCTACAGTCCATGGAGTCGCAAAGAGTCGGACACAATTGAGCAACTAACATTTTCACTTTCTATGTAAGAGGAAACATTTACTGCACACGTTTCACCAAAACAGCTTTTCAGATTTTTCAATGATTCCAGCTCTCTTCATCAAGACTTGCATCAGTTGGTAGTTTTAATCAGGTTCTGAATTACCATGGGAAAAAATTCAAAATGTGTGCACCAAGGAAAATAACTGCACACGTTTCACCAAAACAGCTTTTCAGATTTTTCAGTGATTCCAGCTCTCTTCACCAAGACTTGCATCAGTTGGTAGTTTTAATCAGATTCTGAATTACCATGGGAAAAAATTCAAAATGTGTGCACCAAGGAAAATAACTATATTTTTAAATGCTTATGTTGTACCCTAGGTACACAAAGACTAAGAATTGAATGGTGTAAATCTCGCACTTATGGTTCTGAACGTTGACAGAACCTTTCGGTGGGTCTATGTCCTACCCAATCCAGGAAGAGACTGATTGTTGCTTTCTATCTGTAATATTTTTCTGCATATTGCAGATCTGAATAGTAAAGTGTCCTTGGATAACAATGTGTACACAGTAATGTTCTTCAGTGGCAATGGATGTGTAGTCTGGGAAGTGACCAAATACTCCATTTTCAGGAATCTAAAAGGGGGAGAAAACTGTCATGTCTCTCCTCCTCAGACATTGTATTTCTTGCTTTGTTGGGAGTCTCTTATCTAATTTGCATGCAAACTTGAAAAAAAAGAAGTTGGATAGCACTACAAAAGAAACATATAAAAGTATAAAATAGTGTACATGCCTCTGTACTTTGGAGCTGTAATGCAGTCCCTGTTACATTAAGAGGCATTGTTTTAATCTCCTGTAATAGAAGCTCATTATTTAGTAATAATATTTTGTAATATAGCTAAAGTAGTGCTTTATCCTAAATCTAATAAAATCAAATAATCATAGGGCTGGAAGGGTTCATTTAAGGTCAATCCCTTACCTTCAGGCAAAAATCAGCACCACATTTCAACCTCATTCTGATAGTCTTTTGTAACTTACTAGAGGACACTTTTATTCTTGGGTGTCATCTTAAATCTAATTGGTTTTATTATGCTTCTTTGTTTTGATTATTGATGAAAATGTTTAATATTTAACACAACAATAACTCTAACAGAATGTCTCCTTTTAGTACCAAACAAAACACCAACCTCCAAGTAGTCACTTATTCTCCCAAATAATTTGAATCTGAAGATTGGATGAAAAAGTAAAGATATTGCAACATGCTCTGGAAACCCTACTTCCTACTCCATTTAGAGCTGGTTCATGGTAGGTCAGAAAGCACCATGGGTATGGATACAAATGTCTATTGAATGTCCTGAGGCTGGGAGCAATTAATTCATGATTTCTTTTCTCTGGGCACCCATTAAGAAGCCATGTGACCTAGATGATTATTTTACTTGTTCACTGAAAATGGAAAATCTTGATAAAGGGAAAGTGGATGTCATTGACCATTTCCTCTTGTATTTTTAGTTTTGCCATTCTGTTAGAGAAGCTTATACTTACCAGCCAGGATTGTTCTTTCAAATTGATGATCTTGGAATATAGCTGTTTTCTTAAAGGTTTCTGCCTACTGATTTTTGGTTTTCAAGGTTTTTGTTTTGCTTGCTTTGGCTTTGCTTGTTTTTAGTTTTTAGTTACATTTGAAAATCATTTTCCTAAACTATCTCAATTCTAGACACTTGCTTCCCTGGAGTTTATGAAGATGGTGAGGTGAAAAAGTGAAAGTGTTAGTCGCTCAGTCATGTCTGACTCTTTGTGACCCCGTGGACTGTAACTTGCCAGGCTCCTCTGTCCATGGAATTCTCCAGGCAAGAATACTGGAGTGGGTAGCCATTCCCTTCTCCAAGGGATCTTTCCAACCCAGGGATCAAAGCTGAGTCTCCTGCATTACAGGCAGATTCTTTACGGTATGAGTCACTAGGGAAGCCCATAACTGGCAACTTTACTATAGTTTAACTTTTTTCCATAAACCTTGAAAAAATCTATATAAATGACCAAGACCTATGAATCTGAGTCAGGTCATTGCATTTTAGAACTGAAAAGGACACTGAATATCAGCTAACCAAATAACTCGTCATAAAAATTATGAAAGTAAGGCCCAGAGATTAAATGACTTTGCTGAAACCAATCTACATATGAGGCAAAACGATGACCCTCATCTTTTGATTTCTAACTCTAGATTCTTCCTAATTCTACCCTATTTCCTAACAATCCAACTTGGGTGTTATAATTAACTTATATAATCAAATAACAATCACTTATTATAATCATTGTTCCTAACCATAGCAAGCAGAATGACTGCCCCCGCCCTAAGAAAAGGACTATATTCCAATCTCTAGAACATCTGAATGTGTTACGTTAATGGCAAAGAAAAGAATGTATATGGAATTAAGGTTGCTATGGAATTAAGGCTGCTAAGCAGCTGAACTTAAAATAGGTAGATTATTCTAAATATATGGGCTTCCCAGCTGGCCTTATAGTAAAGAATTCACCTGCCAATGCAGGAAACACAGGTTCAATCCCTGGGTGGGGAGGATCCCTTACAACAGGAAATGGCAACTCACTCCAGTCAGTATTCTTGCCTGGAAAATCCCATGGACAGAGGAGCCTGGTAGGCTGCAGTCCTGGTAGCCTACAGACTCCTGGTAGGCTAGGAGTTGCAAGAGTCACACAAGACTGAGCAACGGAGCACAGCATACAGCGCAGCATTCTAGATGACCCCCAAGTAATCACGGGGTCCTTACAAGAGGAAGAGAGAGGCAGAAGAGGAGGTCAGAGTGATGAAACATGAGAAGGACTTGAGCTGCTGTTTCTGGCTTTGAAAATGGAGCAGGGCAAACAGCCGAGGAACGTGGGCAGCTTCTAGAAGCTATAAAGGGCAAGGAATCAGATTCTTCCCTAGAGCTTCCAGAAAGGAGCATATCCCTGTGGACACACTGATTTTTACCCCAGCAAGACCTGTGCTGGACTTCTAAATCATAAAATAATAAACTCATGTTGTTTTAAGCCACTTAGTTTGTGCTAACTAACAGCAACCATAGAAATGAAAACACTAACAAAGTACTGATGGGTGTGCTTAGTGGGAAATTTTCTTTCCACAGAATAAATTTTAAACTCTTCTCCTTTTCCATTTTATTTTTTTTTAATACTACCTTAAGAGAGTTAAGACCTTAAGACAGTGTTTCCTTCTTGCTAGGAAATCCATACCATTTAGTATTGATTTACTGTATTTTTCCATAAACAGATGCAAGTTCACGCCCAAGTTAACCAAATGAAGGAGAGACCAGGAGGGAGGTTCGGAGAATGTCCCTGACATACTTCATCAGAATGCCCTTGGGGCAGTCGGAAGAGACTTTTGATGTGCGGCTACAATTCTCTGTGTGTCAGATAAAAATATTTCAAGGCTTGACTGTGGATAATAGAAGTTTCTGCAAGCTAGCTACTGCCCATAATGTTTACAGTGCTATGACCAAGGACATTAATGCTCATAAAATTTTGTCCCTTCTAAATACACTTTCCATTCAGAAGCTACAAAGTCAAAGTCACACATACCCACACCTTCACCCTTGCCTCTTATAATATACACTTCCACCCGAATAATCGTTTTTAGGAAATAGCAGGCCTCAAAGTTTCTGTCAGCAATTTTCGTATTACCTTGCTACAGGGCCACTCTTAGATTACTTTAAACATGCCAAAAGAAAGACAAGTGGAAGCTAGTACTTTACACTCAGTGTTCTTTTGTCTAATAAAGCTTTAATAGCTTGTTAATATTTCTGAATTTCCAGGCATCTAGGTATTTTTCTCAAACCCTAAAGAAAGGCCTCAGATGACTGGATGTCCCAATTTTCCTGGGAATGAATGGGTTGCTGGGACATGGGACTTCCAGTGCTAAAACAAGGGAAGTCTTGAGCAAGAAAGACCATAGGTAGGCTTGAGGGCATGCCTTTGTGCGGCAGCCCAAGGCCCTGACCCAGAGTGCCCCAGATACCAGGGAAATCATTTTTCAAATTTAAGGTCCAAGGACAGCCAAACAAGTTTGGGCCAAAGAAGAGCCTGCCTTACTCATACTCTCTGGTACCCTTCTCAATGATTTTCTCACTTTCTGAGACAAGTAGCTCAAGTTGAAGAGCATAATCAGAGGACACATTTGACTAGCAGAGACTGGGTTGTTGCACATGTTCACTGGGAAACATGCTTATGTTCACAGGAGCACTTCCTCTGATTTATTACAGGGTATTGATAAGCAACCTGAGATCCATGCTGGAGGCTCAGTTTGATAGCAGAGTCCGTACTACTGGACACAGTTACGAGAAGTACAACAAATGGGAAACGGTATGAAGTATATGTGATTTAGACCGACATTGCCTTGAGAACTGAACTGAGAATGTCACATTAATCCATCAATGGTTCCATTTCGTAGATAGAGGCATGGACTGAACAAGTCGCCAGTGAAAATCCAGACCTCATCTCTCGCAGTGCCATCGGAACTACATTTTTAGGAAACACTATATACCTCCTCAAGGTAATCCTTTTTAACCATAACCTTGCCATGTCTGAGCACTTTAAATCAATGAATTCTAACACAGTAACATCTGTTTCACAGACATGTTCATCTCAAACATTGTTGTAACTCTTTCTCTGCCTACATCCCTCAGGGAATCAAACAGAGTATCCAGATTCTTTTATCATGTGTGAATTTTTAAATCATTATCTTGATTTATCCAAAAGGAAAAAATGCAGTAAAATAGGAGAAGTCCTATAAATTTAACCACAATTCCTGTAAGCAATGTAAATGATCATCTACCTTGATGGAATTCTCCTCTCCCAGATGTTGTTTGCAAATCCATTTGCTAAAGAGGTTCATAAACTTCATGTCTATCAGATAACATTACACAGCGTATCAACAATTTGTTACTTTTGTCCTCTAATGCCATTTTTATTATGCAACTCTAATGAAGAAAATAAAAAGACAAGGAATAAGTGGGAGAAAAGAAAAAAATCTTACAATATTAGCAACAATCATGATTACTTCTAATTACTTATCCAGTCATCTTGGTCATGTCATCTAATAATAGCAATAGAAAATAACCTCCATGTGAGTACAATTAAGCAGAGTAATCAAGCATCTTCTGAAAATATGAGCTTGTCAAGCTTAATAAAAATAACAAACAACCATGTCAGCCTCCAGCTTAAACACTGTGAGTGTCTATAGGCAAGAATACACTGTGCAAGTATTATGTTTTAATTTAATCATGGAATATATCTCTTGTTGCTGTCAAGTGTCACCAGTGGAGTCCAAACCCCAGACAGGTAGTGAATGTTAACCTCTGAATGTGATGAATCACGGTCTTCCTTTTCCTTTTGTTTGCAATAGGTTGGCAAACCTGGATCAAATAAGCCCGCCATTTTCATGGACTGTGGTTTCCATGCCAGAGAGTGGATTTCCCCTGCATTTTGCCAGTGGTTTGTCAGAGAGGTCAGTATGTAGGATGATTACTGACAGAGCAAAGTAGAAAGTATTTTTTTATTTCAATCAATCCCTTCTAAATTAGCTATAATAAAAGAAAATAGCAGCACAGAAAAAAATCATAATTCCAAGTTCCAAGCTATAAAGGTCACCTAGAAAACTTGATAAGGCAAAATTTTAAAACAGTTAGCAAATTCTATTTATTGGAATTTCACTCATCTTAATTTTCTCACCCACTTTTGCGAAAAAGGCTAACAGGTAGTAAGTACAGTGAATAGGTCATTGAAAAGTTGTGATTGGGGTAAACCACTAACTTGACCATTATCTCCTAGATAATAATCAGTGTATATTTCAGAATAAAAGAAAATAACACATAGGAGCCCCTACTGTAAATGATACTGTTTTTCACTCTTTTATAAAGCTCAAGGTAAGATATGTGTGAAAACTCTTTTAAATACCCATAAGCCCATAAATGATATAAAAAGATAATTCAGTCAAGAAAGAAAAGGAAGGAACAGTTCTTTCTTATGGAAGAATTACAACTAATGGATGTACAAATGAGCAAAACAGAAAGCCATCATTAGAGCACCATAATAATAAATGCTTCATGAAAACCTACAGATGGATACAAAAATTATGGGGTAAAAGTTTAAAGAGAAATAGGTTATTTGCAGCATCAAAGCATTTCCCCCAAAATGTATTATACTATATTACACAAGCAAAATTTATAGTAGAGAAACCTAGCAGTGACTACCTTAACCAAGTGATCAGGTTAACAACACTAGTAACATCACCAGTGTAAGATATAATCGTTATCATGTAACCCCTGATATTGTGCACTAAGAAGATAAACCATCTTTTTGGTATTCTTTCCCAAAACGCACAACTTCCTTCTAATCATTACAAAATAAATAAATAAATAAACTCAAATTGAGGGACCTTCTGTAAAATACCCAGACCAGTACTCATTAACAATGTCAAAGTCATAATGAAAAGTCAAAGGAATTGTCACAGATAAGAAGAGACTAAGGAGACATGACAACCAAATACAATGTGGGAGCCTAGATTGGATCTTGCAATAGAAAAAGGACATTAGTGAAAAAAAAATAGTGAAATCTGAATTAAAGTCTATAGTTTATAGTACTGTACCATTATTAATTGCTTCACTTTGATCATTGTACCATGGTTATGTAAGATGGTAACATTTAGGGAACCCGGGTGAAGGGTATATGAGAACTCCCTGTACTTGCAGCTCTTCTATAAGTTTCTAAAATTATCTCAAAAGTAAAATTACATTTAAAATATTGAAGTACTTTAAAAATATAAGAATATTATTATATACAATATACTTTTGTATAAAGCATTTTCTGTATGAATTCATTAGGCTCTTGGTGTCTAGACATGTTATGTGTCCAACTGGCACCATTTAATTTCAGTGAGTTATTGCACCATCTATAGGACTTCCCAGGTGGCGCTAGTGGTAAAGAATCTGCCTGCCAATGCAGAAGATGCAAGAGACATGTGTTCAACCCCTGGGTCGGGAAGATCCCCCAGAGGAAGGCATGGCAACCCACCCCAGTATTCTTGTCTGAAGAATCTCATAGACAGAGGAGCCTGGCAGACTACTGTCCATAGGGTTGCAGAGTCAGACACAAGTGAAGTGATTTAGCATGCACACTCACCATCTGCTCTCTAGGAGAAAGAACTTTCATCATTACTTTGGTTACCTCCAATTATAGACCACCAACAAAACATACTTTATACCTCCTCCAACCTAAAAAGCACATGCTTTGTCATGTATTAATAAACATACATGTGTAGAGCCACAAAGAGTATTTAAAAACCATTACTACATAGAAGTCTTAAATGTTTTAAAATCTATTCAAGCAAGCCTAGGGAAGAGCTGAAGGTAAATTTAATATGATCCTGGGGCTGAGGAACTGTGACTAAGAAAATATAATAAATCAGTATAAGCTCCTCCATTCATACGTAAGTGTCCACATCACTTAGCAGGAAGAGCTAGACCCTTAACAGAGCTCCTTTCTCAAGAAAGGGGAGTAAGAAGACTTCCATCATCATGCAATTTGGAGACTTGGTGACAGCCTCTCCAAAACCCATCAGAGTGATCTCACTTCACAGTGGGAGGCCTCTTCATTCTTCCATGTCAGCCACTTCCTCTAGTGAGACCGTCTACAGGAAGTCTCATCAAAATTAAACAAATTTCTAGATAATAGTATAAGGAACATGCAAAGCCATCCACAGATATTCCTTACTTACTAGGAATAGGCCTTATTCTCATATCCTACTAACTTTGAAAAAAAGTTATTGCAATTACTATTTCAAAAGAAATAAGCATTTATGTTCTTTAAAAGTCTTTAATTTTATTACAATTTTGTCTATCTTTAAAAAGTTAAAATAAAAATAATAACTAAATGAGTTATGTGTGGATAAAATACAGTACTTAGAAACAGAGAATCAGAAACTATTTTAAACAAAACTATTAGTAATACTTTGCTATTTGCTTTTTTTCAATATTAATAATCTCTACCTCAAAAAGGGTAACCACTTTTGTTATCAGAGTCAACATTTGTCCAGTCTTTGTAAATTTCAGTGCATAATGCATACCATTTCCCATAAAATTTTGCTTTGTAATTTGTATACAGGCTGTTCGGACCTATGGAAGTGAGATCCACATGACAGAATTTCTCGACAAGCTAGACTTTTATGTCTTGCCTGTGGTCAACATTGATGGCTACATCTACACCTGGACCACGGTATAAGAACCAATACTAAGAGGAGCTATGAAATTAAAATTAACCATTCTGTTATACTTGTCCTAACCATACACTGCACTTTCAGAACCGAATGTGGAGAAAGACCCGCTCCACCAATGCTGGATCTACCTGCACTGGCACAGACCTCAACAGAAATTTTGATGCTGGTTGGTGCAGTAAGTATCAGGCTGACCGTTTGGCTCACATAGTGAAAAGCATAGGAAGCAAAATAACAGAGGAAAACACAACAGCATCAAAAACAAGAAAAACTATAAAATTTTATACTTTCACATTCCAGGTTTCTAAAAGCACAGACAATAAACAGTTTATATATTCAGTCAATAAAGAGGCATTGCCTATTCTATTGTGTTCCCAGCTGTGTTAGATGCTGGAAACATAAGACTGAACAAACCAGACATAACCCTACTATTTGTGGGATGTACAACCTAGAGGAAATCATGATTAAATAATTATTTAAACAATTACTTAAACAAAAATGTGATAGAATTATAATTTTGTGATTCATCTCTCAGTAAATGATTACAGTAACACAGAAATTTCTCATGGGTATTTGTTCCTTACTTATTAGTTTTCTTACACTATACTGATCTCATCGTTTAGTACTACACAGGGACATTAGGGTTTCCCAGGTGGCACCACTGGTAAACAGTCTGCCTGCCAATGCAGGAGACGCAAGAGACGTGGGTTTGATCCCTGAGTGGAAGGTCCCAGGGAGGAAGAGCTAGCAACCCACTCCAGTATTCTTCCCTGGGAAATTCCATGGACAGAGGAGCCTGGTGGGCTACAGTCCACGGAGTCCCAATCAGACAAGATTGAGCATACACACAGGGACATATTGGTGATTCCGCATGCAAGTTTTTACCCTGTTAGCTTAAAAGCACCATAATCTTGTGACTAAAAGTATATATACTTTATAATGTATACATACATGGGATGATTATAAAAACTCTTGTGAAAACAACTTATTTTTTTAACTCTCTAACACTGTAGTTTGAAATTTTGAAACATGCCCTGTAGAAACATCAGTAGATGACCACTTGCCATTAACAGCATCATGTTTTTCCAGGTATTGGAGCCTCTACAAACCCCTGTGATGAAACTTACTGTGGATCTGCTGCAGAGTCTGAAAAAGAGACCAAGGCCGTGGCTGATTTCATCCGCAACCACCTCTCTTCCATCAAAGCATACCTGACAATCCACTCCTACTCTCAGATGATGCTCTATCCTTACTCCTATGATTACAAACTCCCCCCAAACAACGTTGAGTTGGTAAGTCATCATGGTGGTAGATACAGTATTTTGCTGTTGAGTTTTCTTTTTTTTAATTCTATTCCTAGGGGAAAAAAATTATACAATTTCTGGAAGGTCCATGGTTGATCTTTAGTAATAGAAGCAAAACAGATTTACAAGGAATCTGAAATTGGCTAGATATACTGGCTAGAAGAAATATAATTTTCATGCAGAGAATGATCCCCAACATATGGTTCATTCACTAATCTTCCAAACAACAAGAGTTCCACTTCCTCCTGCTTCACCACAACACTGACACATATGATGATTTCAGATGCATCTGGGGTAATCAACAAAGTTTCTTCACTTCATACATAATCTTCATCAGAAGTTAATGTTATCAAGCTGCCTCGAACTGGATTTGACATACATAGGCAGAGTATGGCAGATGTTAATAGGAACTAGGCATATCTGGTTGATGTTGAGCTAAGTGATAAGATCCTAAAATGCCTATTTCACTGTTGGATTAGGTGAGACACAGATGTAAATCAATCAATAAACAAATGATGTGAATAGGTCTTTACTAGATATGAGAAAAAATTAAGTATCCCTGCCTCAAAAATTAGCAATCTTGTTGGAGAGTCACAATACAACCATGTGAAAAGTTAAATAATGAGTTTTATAATATTCATGTTAAATATGGTATACCTGCATAAATTTTTTAAAAATAAGCATATGTGAATCCTTCAACAATTTTTTTTAATTATGAACATCTGACTACCAGAAGTTGGAACCAGTGATCTAAAAGAACAAGTATAAGGTTTAAAGCATTTGACTTATGCCAAAATATAAAGTATTCCACTTAGAAAATGACATAGATATTTGGCTTACCTAAATGCATAAATTCAAAGGCCCAAAAATTAATCAACTGGAAATTGTTGTTTTGTACTTTCAGATTCGGTCTTTCAGAGGCCAAATAAAATATGTAATGCTGTAAATATTTTGTGAAGAGGAAACCGGAAAAATAACTCAACCTCTTAGAAAACTGATAGCTAATAGTTGGCCAGGTCCTTTTCTTAAAAAAAAAAAAATGCTATTTTCCAAAAAGCTTCCCATTTTCCCTATCTGTAGCCAAAAAACAAAGGAGAACATCAATAGTTGGAACCATTAAATATTTCAGTTTTCCAATAATGCTCAGTCTGTGAGTATTCTCAGCAGTGGGTGCTCACAGGCCTGCTGTCCCAGAGATGAGTATGGTCAGCTCCTCATTTCAGTCCTAGATTTCTGGCCACCAGAGGAGAGGAAGTGGGGGTACATTGCTTGCTTAATTCATGTGAATATGTTTAAACTGTACCATATCAAAAGAGAAAAAGACAAAGCCATAAAAACTAAGCACTAATGAGTTACTAAATAAAATATTAAAACTAAAATTATAAACCACATTAAATATAACAATAGCTAATATGTCCAGTTTGCTTAATAACTAGTTTTAAATATATAAACACTAAAAGACTAATGCTGAAGTGTTAAAGTGTTCTTTGACACAGAAAAGCTTAAAGTGTTCTTTGGAATGGAACTGCTTCACAATGTTGCAATACTTCTTATTTGAGGTGTAAGTCTAAACTCTTTTAGCAATGAAAACTTTCTTGCCCCACTGGCTCCATACAATAAAAACCTTGTATCTGGATTGCTCTAAAAGTCTATAAATTGTCCTTTAGAAAAAAGAATCAAGTTAGTTCTACCGTTAGAATCTCAAGAAAAATTCTTACTACGTCCCTCCAGAGATTGTGATCCACTGATACTTTTCTCTAAGAATCACTTCTCCATTTAAAATCAAGGAAAGAGAGGCAATAGAAAAAAATACATACTAGAAATTCTATCCTTCAAGATTGTTTTTAAATTCTAAAGTGAAACAGAACTATACAAAAGTAAAATATTCATAATGAATTCTCAAAAAAAAAAAAACACAAACTACAAAATAATCTTACCTTGGATGTTTATATTTACAGTCACAAATCTAATAAATTCAAGGAAAAGGACATGCTATTTCCTATGTTTTTTAGAGCATGATAAGATATGTGATAAGATGCATGCATGCATACTTAGCATGATAAAATACAAAACTTATTTGCACTTATATCACACAGATTGATTTAAAAGTCAATTTCCAACAATTTTTTCTCTATGACTAAACTTTTGCCTACCATCTTAAATCAGTTCAGCTCAGTTCAGCCACTCAGTCGTGTCTGACTCTTTGCAACCCCATGGACTGCAGCACGCCAGGTCTCCCTGTCCATCACCAACTCCTGGAGCTTACTTAAACTCATGTCCATAGTGTCGGTGATGCCATCCAACCATCTCATCCTCTGTTGTCCCCTTCTCCTCCTGTCTTCAATCTTTCCCAGCATCAGGGTGTTTTCAAATGAGTCAGTTCTTCACATCAGGTGGCCAAAGTACTGGAGTTTCAGCTTCAGTATCAGTCCTTCTAATGAATATTCAGGACTGATTTCCTTTAGGATTGACTGGTTTGATCTCCTTGCAGTCCAAGGGACTCTCAAGAGTCTTCTCCAACACCACAGTTCAAAAGCATCGATTCTTCAGTGCTCAGCTTTATGGTCCAACTCTCACATCCATACATGACTACTGGAAAAACCATAGCTTTGTCTAGACAGACCTTTGTTTGCAAAGCAATGTCTCTGCTTTTTAATATGCTATCTAGCTTGGTCATAACTTTTCTTCCAAGGAGCAAGCACCTTTTAATTTCATGGCTGCTGTCACCATTTGCAGTGATTTTGGAGCCCCCCAAAATAAAGTCTCTCACTGTTTCCATTGTTTCCCCATCTATTTGCCATGAAGTGATGGGACCAGATGCCATGATCTTAGTTTTCTGAATGTTGAGTTTTAAGCCAACTTTTTCACTCTCCTCTTTCACTTTCATCAAGAGACTCTTTAGTTCTTCTTCACTTTCTGCCATAGGGTGGTGTCATCTGCATATCTGAGGTTATTGATATTTCTCCCAGCAATCTTGATTTCAGCTTGTGCTGCATCCAGCCCAGCATTTCTCATGATGCATTCTGCATACAAGTTAAGTAAGCAGGGTGACAATAAACAGCCCTGTATATTGTCAATATACAATATACAGTATATTAACAATATACTCCTTTACCATCAGTAAAATCTGAGATTCATATTATTTGATTATTTGATTAATTTAGGATCTGACACCCCAAAATAATGTAAATCATTTGAATAGTTAACCAGAAATCCTTTCGGTCTTGTTCTTATTTTGTATCAATCCAATTCACTTACTTTCTAAGAACATTTTGCTAGAACAACTTATAACTACAGTGTTATTACAAACATATGTATAGCCAAATGAGAATTAGAGTCTCTCAATAAGAAAGATACTGGCTTTTGCATGGTTTTTATTTGTAATAAAGATACCAATTAAAAAAAAAGTAAAAGTCTTGACTTAGAAACATGAATGTTCCACCCAAATCTAGTGCCTCCATATTAATTCTCAATTAGAAAAATAGGACCCCACTATTAGAAGACAAAAGATAGTAAAAGATTAATAAGACGAATTATTGGTACCACACTACATTTTAGATAACTCGGATTTTCTTAGAGCAATGCAAAGCAGATTCTGTCATACAGATTTTAGCATATATATGATTCTTTTTCTTTATACATCTAAAACTTATAAGATCATATTTGTAGCAAAAAGTATGCTTCAGTGAAATAGTCAGAAGGAAATTATTCTAGACAGAAACATTAGCAGTTTCAGTCCAAAGTTAGAACATACCATAAGCAGCAATCCTTTTATATCAGAGTTGTAATAAAAATGTATATGGCTGCATTTCTGAAAAATCTTACATGGAGATTACATGACAGTTACTCATATCATAGGACAACTTTCAGGGGGAAAAAGGGCAGAGATGAGAAAGCAAAAGACCAATGAAATAAAAGTACAGAAGTAATAGTATGGATTACAAAGGCTACCAAAAAATATATCTCCATCAGATGAGTACAAAGTTTGAGGAAACATAAGTGCATCTTACATGCACATGCTCTCCTGACAGCAAACTACTTTTACACACACCATAATTATTTAAAGAAAGAATACAAAATGTACTGTGAGTTTTCAAGTGGCTTCATAAACTGTCCAATCTCAGTATTTACTGCAATATATATCTATCATTATCTTCAAACGAAGTTTTAAGACTCAGAAAAGAATATACTTACAGCTCCAAAATTCTAAAGGGTAATGAAATATTGAGTTATATGACCTCTTTATCATCAGAGGAAATAAAAACTGGGAGACATAATTAAAAAGGCTCCCAAACCAATCCATATCCTTCTATTTATTGAGCATAGAGAATCTCACAATCTTTGGTCTACTTTCTTCCCAAAGAGGGCTACATGGTACTGTTAACAATGATTATTACTATAATACTACTTCTAAATTCAAAAGCAGGAACAGAACTTCACAAGTGGGAATCTTGAAATTTCCCTGGTTTTGCTTTCTCATTTTCCAGCTTAGACAATGAAGGCTTAGCTGAGCCAAGGCCAGTAATAGAGGCAACCTTGCGCATGGAGCTTGTGGACACAGAAGAACTCTCTAGGCTACCCCAATTCCCAAACACACACACACACACACATACACACACACAGATTTGTATGGCCGTGTTCTATGCTGATGCCCCATATAGCCGGTTTGCAAAAGACCTTTCATTAAATAAAATCTTTTACCCCACAAATATACCATTATTACTTCTAGCCCTGGACACTGCTAAGGATTTACACTGGCCAACTAAGATCCCTGACTTCTCAGGGCCCAGTCTTTATGATTCTGGCCCATCCCTTCATGGGTATACATACATAAACCAGGAGAGATATAACAGGCTAATAATTTCTGAAAAATTATTGACCTTGACCAAAAGATAGAAATCCATTTCTAAATTCTAATACCATCTAGCCCAGTGACACCTCACTACCTCTTCATTAAAGTTTTAGTTAATGAGCCACCAAGATAGAAACGCACTGTTCCACTCAAGCATGTGAGCATAAACCAAGACTATGATTAGAGATAAGCATAAATATCAGAGGGAAGAAATATTGTGATTAGGAGGCGGGCAATTACAGGGTCATGAGCACGCTCTATCACAGCTGTCACCATGTCCCTTCCTAATAGCAAGAGTAACAGGGTCAGAGCCCGTCTGTCAGGCCGGCTGCCAGCAGTCAAGGCAGATAGGACTTGAAGCACACATCTGCTTCAGGAGCTTTCTCAGAATTTCTAATCTCACTTATAAAACAAAAGAATTTTAAATGACAACTGCAGAATTTCTTTGACTGGAGAGACAGTTGCTGATTTACCATTTTTAAAGTGGCTTCTTGGCCTGTTAAAATTCTCCTGCAGGGTCTGGTGACTCATAAGGCAATTGCCAGAAATTCTACTGAGCACCTATTAAGTGCTCAGCAGAAACCATGGTTCCTGCCATAAGAAGGGAGTAGACAGGGGTCAGCCTGTTATGAGTGTTTTCTGGAAGGAAGAGTGGGAGGGAGGTAAGCAGACTATGGAGGGACCAGGATGTCAGAATGAACCCTGTGTCACACAGCAGGCCCTGGAGCCAGTGACCTGATAAACAGAACTGCCAGGTCAAATACAGGACTTCCAGTTAGATCTGATTTCAGATAAACAACAAATAATTTTTAGTGTTTAAGTATGTTCCAAATAGCTCATGGGACAGACTTTACTGGAAAAACATTCATTGTTTATCTGAAATTTAAATGTAACTGGGTAACCTGCCTTTGGTTATAGCCACCCTGGAAGTAAAGTGTTCTTCTAGTAGGAGTGACCTAGCAGCAGTACTGAGGAGGTACTTGTACCATGGTCAGGAGAGGAAAACAAAATAAGGCATTCAGAGCATCTTGAAAACCAGTTGTCTTCTTTTTCATTCATTTTCTCTACAATACTTTCTTCTTTAACATAATTATATCTTTTATCTGACTTTAAGCTGATTTTTGCCTCCTTCCCTTCCCCCAGAGGACATTTGGCAATGTTGACTGGGCCGGAGGGGGTTGATTGTTTTAACTGTGGGAGTGCTCCTGGCACGCAGTGGACAGAAGCCAGGGGAGGCTGATCAACTCCTACAATGCACAGTTCAGCCCCCACACACAGGATGACCCAGCCCACCTGTCAAAAGCACCAAGGTTGAGAAACCCCGCTTTAAGCAAAGATAAGAAAAGTCTCATTCCTGGCCAGAGTCCCTGGCTTTCACAGGATCTTACACCTACACACACACACAGTTTACAATTTTCTACAAAGCCCAAGTGCAAGACAGTACATCCCCATTATACTGCATTTATTTGGAAGAAGCACCACTGCCATCAAAAAAAAAAAAAAAATTCTGGGCTTTGCAGCTTCAGCTGACTCATGCTTCACATTTTACTTGAATTCTAAAGAGCTAAAAAACACATATTTAGATCAGCCACAGAAAGAATTTAGTTTACATCAGTGAAAGCATTGCCACGCTCCCCATGGGGTCTGCCAAGATAGACAGGCTCCGCTCTCCTAAAGCAGACCCTTCGTTACTCCTTGTCTTTTTTTTCCCCTACCTCAAGGCTTTGCAATCAGAGTCTGCACTTGTTTACTCTTTTCCTTCTTCTCAGAAACATATTTGTTTTTTCAAGTCTCGTAGGCTTTCTCCTCAGTCCCTGCCTTAGTAGGCCCTGGGGGTTTCTCCCTTTGCACCAAAATTACAAAAGTTCAGTTCCTCACTGGTCCCTTGGTATAAGTTACCCAGGATCACAGCACAGAAGGAAGGAAACTGCAGCGACAGATCATTTTGATGTTTCCATTATCACATGTACTCACCCAGAGGGATGGTTAAACTCAGGACTTGAAGTTAGAAACAAAGTTCTGAAGCAAATCTCCTTTGCACTGGTGTATACCCCACCGCCAGTGTGGGGCTTTTGCTCTCTTGTACTGTAAGAATGGGCCAGGGGAAGATTAGAAGAGGCAGCCCCCGCTGCCATGACACTGGCTGTGCACCAGAGGTTGCAGTGAGGACCACGAGCACAGTCGTGAGACAGGGGCTTCCTGATCACGTGTTACGTGGGAATGCAGGTCACTGAAAGAGATCACCCTAGCCTTGTTCATCTCACCAGCCTCCTGGAGCTCAGAGCCTGGGGAGATGTTACAGGAGTTGGCCCTTTGTCTCTTGGGCTTTGAGTTAGATGTGACATTTTAGACTCTCTCTGTCTTTTGCTCTATGACCAAGGCCTCTTTTTAAGAAGATAAGTGACAAAAGAAAGCATGCATAAGATGGGCTAGGAAACTCCTAACTAAGGATTAATAAAGGCTGGCCATGTTTGGCCTTGACTGAAAGCAAAGTTTTCTCTCAGACTGGTTTATATTTAGCTTCCTTCTGTTCTTTACAATTGGTAAAACCAGCTCGAGCAACACTTCTTTTGAAGTATTCCAAGGCCACAAGGAGAAGTGAAAAAGAGCACAGGATTTAAAGCAAGAAGAACCTAGCTCAAGTCAGCCTCTTACAGGGCTGCGTGCCCTTGGGCAAGTTCTTTTATCCTCTCTGAGTTTCAGTTCTTTTATCTGTAAAATGGGGATAAAAATATCTAGCTCTTAGCAAGAGCTCTTTGTAAAGTCTAAGGTTTTATGTAAATGTTAGTTCTTATTTTGAACCCATTGAGGATGTAAGGTCTCCATTAAATAACAGGTTTTATAGAAAGTGTCATTAATTAGTGTTAAGATATGAATCATGGTCTCTGATATACTATTGTTTCTGCCGGACTTCTGTCAGCTGTCTTAGTCCCTTTTTACAGAAACACACAAGGAAAAGGAGTTACCTTCTCTAATATTTTAGCAAATTCAGGAATCACCTCTCTCTCTACCATTCCTGATAGGCAGGGGTCAGTCATCCAGCTTGGTTGGAACATTCTCACCAAGCGTGCTGCCCCACATGGCATTCCATTCTGCTAGAAAATTCTGTGTTGATGAAATGTGGACAGATAATGTTGGGAAGATAAATGAGTAACATTTGTGAAAGTATTTGAACTCGTCAAAAGAAAAGACTCACACTGATTCCAGAGATTTTTGTTACCATAACTGGAATTTAAAATATGATATTTTGGTTGATTAATGTCTGTTCTGACTTTTTTGTCTCTTGGCCTTAGAGGGGCTGAAAGAAAGGGTCCACAGACTCTACTTTTTTTATGAAAGGAAATAAGCCAAGTGCATAGCAGAGGTCAATGTCTGAATATGCTAACCCATCAACCCCCACTACATAGTCCCACCACTCTCCCCACAAGCATCCTAATCTCCACCCAGGTCGGGGGGGGGGGCAGGGGTCACAGGCCAGCCTCTGTAGAGCTCGGCACTCTGCACCCCCAGTCAGACCACGCCCACATGCAGCCCCGGGAAGAGAAATCAATCAAGCAACCATGTGCTAGGTGTTATGCAATCTGCTAAGGATACAAAACGAACAGCCAAGAATCCTTCTCCCCCAACACCACCCCACCAAAAGCTCCACTGGGGGACAAACAGAGGCAAAAACAAATGATGACAGCACAGGGTGATAGGAACTCCTATGGAGATGTGAGCCCTCACAAAGAAGGGGGGCTCGCTGCTCCTCACAGAGTTGGGGGCAGCTTTGCAAAGAAGGTGACATTTAGACTGAATTTGGAAGAACAACGGCAATTCCCCTTGTGAACAAAAAAGGCAAGAGGATTCCTGCAAGGGGAGAAGGACACCCAAAGTCATGGAGGTTAGGAGAGGCAGGGAACAGTATGAAAGCAGTTCAGGGCAACCTGGCTTGGAAAGAAGGTGGGGATGCACGGCAAGTGATACACGGCCAGACTTCATGAGAGAAGGCGAGAGAGCCATTCAAGGATGCGGTGATGAGGGGATGGTCAGGTGAGTGAGGAGGTAGATATCAAGATGAGAGAGCAACTGAAGACAAGGAAAGCCAAGACTGAGACACAAACTAAATGTCCCTTCAATGGGCACCAGTGACAAGAGCACAGCAAGAGCTGTTTTACATTGACATCAATCTTAGGTATTGTTTCAGCATCGGAGGCAGAGCAACTGTTTGCAAAAGTTGTCTCTGAAGGCTTAGAGAGCACTTGGTTATTGCTTTGAGGAAAGGAAACCAAACATTTTATGTGGCCCTAATGGTAGTTATGACTAAATGGATAAGTTGATAAATCAAAAGAGATAACAGATCACAAGTAAGCCTCTTTGATTTTGCCAGATAACTCAAATATTACATTACACCAATAAAAATACGGAGAGACTTTGAAGACCATCTGACATGCAGGAGATCAAGAGATAATGACAATGATCTTGTCTTCAATCGCCTAAAGTCATCATAACTTTTCACATTTGGAACTAATCGTAAAGAATCTCCTTTATTCCAGATTTATGGAGATAAAATAAATTTCAGGTGTACACTGTGATGATTTGAAAATATAAATACTGCAAAATGTTTAATTAATTGGCATAGTCTCTATCTCACATAATTGTCATTTTGTTGTTACAGTGAAAACACTAAAGCTCTACTCTCGTAGCCATCTTCATGTATTCCATGAAGTCTTGCTATCTATAGTTACAATGCTGTACATTACATATCTGGAACTAATTAGAATCTTATTTCTACTAACTAAAAATAAGAATTCATGGCTTAAGGTGGGGTTGGAAAGCAGAACAGAAGAAAAGCCTGAGGAAGGCAGCTAGAGAAGGAATAAGAGCTCTTTAGGATCAGAGGTTCTACCTTACAGAAAAATAAATAATAGAAATTTCCTTGGTTGAATCAAAAGTTAAGGAAACTGTAGAAATGTAGGAAATATGCTATTTATCTAGGGCTTCCCTTGTAGTTCATTAGGTAAAGAATCTGCCTACAATGCAGGAGACCCAAGTTCAGTTCCTGAGTAGGGAAGATCCCCTGGAGAAGAAAATGGCAACCCACTCCAGTATTCTTGCCTGGAGAATCCCACAGACAGAGGAGCCTGGCGGGCTACAGTCCATGGGGTCGCAAGAGTCTGACATGACTTAGTGACTAAACACCACATGCTGTTTATCTAGCAAAAAAAAAAACCTAGTACCTCCTCATGTTTCACATCTCTAAAAGATGGTTTTCAATGTATTCTGAGTATTGTGCAATGTTTACAGGGTATTCTGATTTCAATTGGCAATAGACTAAGGGATGGAGAGAAGACCCAACTCTAGTATGCTGGTTAGAATAAGATTAAACAACAGAAACAGTACCTTTGCATCACAACAGGAAAGATTCCACACAGTATGAGAAAGCACACATTATTTTACCAGTTTGGAAAAAGGGGAAGTGAAACCCTGAAATTCAAGTTCAAGTTTCTGTCTCAAAACTCTAAGAATAATAAGTTAGTTCCAAGAAACTGATTGCATCATTTCAGTGGACCAGACCAGAAAATTGGGCTTTAGATCATGATTTATAATTCCTTTTAAATTTTCAAATTTACCATTTGGTTGGTGAAGCATTCATGCTTTGGGAGCTGAAATTCGTAAAGTCTTACAGTCATGCCCTCATCAATTTAACTGAAGACTACTAAACTGGTTTTAATATTAGAGCAAGGAGTAAGGGAAGTTCCTACTTCTTAAAAATGGAATTATTCTGATGTCATCACCAACCTCACAGTTTTTCAGGCATATGTACAAGACAATTATGTTGCCAAAGTATGAAATACAGCTAGTTTCATACCCAGAATGAATTACGTCCAATTCTCCTGCAATAAACAATCAGATTCACCAATCTGTATTCTCCCGACAGCTAAGTCAAGCCTTGCTTTTCAAGTGATTCAGTGCACACTGGAGACTTTAGAGCACAGGGAGGAGCTGCATGCAGAGCCCTTCTCCCTGAGGAACTGAGTGTAGGGGCCAGGAGGGCAACTTAAGGTGATGCAGCTTCTCAGAAAAAATAAATAAATTAGTACTTACTACTTTTCTTAATTCTGGGATTGAAATGTTCTGCATTTTGAAATAAAATAAGTGTTCTCTAATTTTTCAATCTAAAAAAGTCTCCCATGCTGGAACTACACTCCTCCTTAGAATTGTCCACTCTGGTGGCTCAGATGGTAAAGCATCTGTCTACAATGCAGGAGATCCGGGTTCAATCCCTGGGTCAGGAAGATCCCCTGGAGAAGGAAATGGCAACCCACTCCAGTATTCTTGCCTGGAGAATCCCATGGACAGGGGAACCTGGCAGGCTATACTCCATGGGGCCACAAAGAGTCGGACATGACTGAGCAACTAACACCCAAATTTTACTCCAACAATGATTTAAAATACATGTAAGTACCAAATTCTCAAATAATGTGGTAGGAAGAGTGCTTATCATTCTCAGAGTTTCAAAAATATAGTTACTGAGTAACCACTAAGTGGGCTTCCCAGGTGGCACTAGTGGTAAAGAACCCGCCTGCCAATGCAGGAGACATAAGAGACATGAGTTCAATCTCTGGGTTGGGAAGATCCCTTGGAGAAGGGCACAGCAACCGACTCTAGTCTTGCCAATGAACAGAAGAGCCTGTTAGGCTACAGTCCATAGGGTCAGATACAACTGAAGTGACTTAGCATGTACACACAACCACTAAGTAACACACCCTGCATTAGGCCCTGGGAACACTGAGATAAAGGACAGGAAAAGTCACTGAGAACTTAGAGGGCAGCTAATGGTCCTGACACAATATGACACACTCTGTGTGTGTGACAAAGGAAAGCTCAGCCCGGGTGCTTGAGCAGGGTGTTAGGGAAGACATCTTTCTACCAGAATCACTTGGATTGTGTGACTAAATTCACTGCAAAACGGGGCTGGGCACTGAATAAGATTAAGACACTAACCCAAATTATGACTTATATGTCTTTGATGTCTTAGAAATAATGGACAGGTGTCTGTTCATCAGTGCGCGCTTTATCTCTTCACTCATGTACCACTGGCTCTTTTGCAGAACACCCTAGCTAAAGGTACCGTGAAAGAACTGGCCACGCTGCATGGCACCAAGTACACCTACGGCCCAGGAGCTTCAACGATCTGTAAGTCTTGGCTTCAGAACTGTGCAAAGGCAACAGACAGCCCCCAGAGTCTTTCCTTTCTATCATTTAAAGCATGTGACTTTTGCCTGAGAGTAAATGTTTTATAAAACATGTAATCAGTTTTCTGTTTAGAAGACAAAAGGGGGCGGGGTATATCCCTTTCAACTCATGGACACATCTGCTCTCTGTAAACATCTACTGAGCATCTACCCCCATGCCAGGCCCTCAAGAAGTGCCAGTGGAGAAAGGAAGGCAGGACAGAGAGAAGGCAAGAGGGAAGGAAAAGGGAAGGAGGGAGACCAGAGCCATCTTCCAAGAGCCCACAGCAGGGAAGCAGGAAGAGTTCATGCCATACAGGTGCAAACTGCTGAGACAGAAGGATGTACAAGAACAAAGCACACCCAAAGACTAGCCAACCCAACCCACCGTATCAGGAATGGTTTCCCAGGACGATGACACAGAAGCTTTATCTGGAAAAACAATTGCTGGGGAAAAGCAATAGAGGGAAGGTTTGCTTGGCTAAACAGACTGAAGTTTCAAAGGGCTACTTCAGGCTTAAGCTGTTTTCATGGGGTGCAAGCAAGTAGCAAAAGAGTTAGTTATGGGCTGGACCCCAGGGCCTTGGTGCTACAGTTTGATTTCACTGAGAAAGCACATACTGCAGGTTCCATTTTCAATTTCTACATATATTTGCCTTTGCATGATTTTCTTCTGCCCCAGGCCTTAAAGGACCAGAAATATAAGGGAGAAAATGGCCAGCCTCACCATCAATGGCCTTCAATGCAGCTGGAGAGGCTCCTCCAATCATGAGGGTTTTAAAAAAAAAAAGCTTCATGTAGAATACAGTTTTCTGTATTCTTGTCCTTTATTAAACTTCTCTGTATCAGATGGGGTATACTATTTTCTTAAGGGGGTTCTATTAGAAATAACTCATCTATTCACATACTGTGAACTTCATAGAAGTTTTATTCAGGCCAGTTCAATGAGATTTCTTTTCCCATTATACCATAAGTCCTTGGAGGGCAGGGGCCATGTCTTTCCTTTGTCCTAGTATCTCCAAAGTTGAGCACATGGCCTGCTGTTCAATGAGAACTGTACAACTGTGGAATGAATGAATGAATGAATGAACAACTGAATAAATGAATGACACCATAACTGTTGCTGAATGAATGTCTAATCTATGCCAGGCCATATGTTAGATCCCAAAGAAACAAAAATGAAGACCCAGCCCTGCCCTTGAGCTGCTCCAGTTTCATCATTCAGTACAGTTTCAGCAAGGCTCAGAGTCCTCTCCTCTCACCAATCATCATGCAGTTTTCCTTATTTTTCTAGGAGATACACATTATTTTCCCAAGAACTATATATATATGTTGTAAACAAATCACACACTATGTAAGTGTGACAGTTTACCACAGCAGAGAAGCACACTGAGTGTATATATATATATATATATATATTACTGATCACATCCTGAAGTATTAAACACATCACTCTTACCATGTAGAGGTAAGAGGTAATCTTACCAAGAGATAAGATTAGACTAATCTTTAAAACAGCCCCTATAGCTTTTGTAATCTTGGTGACTAGAAAATGTCCCTACCTGTACTATTTTGTGCAACGAAACATTTGTAATTATAAAAGAAAGCTGGCATGATTTTAAATCTCCTTCCTAGATTTAAAGTGTTTTTTCCCCTTTGATTTGCTCATTTCAGATCCTGCTGCTGGGGGCTCTGATGACTGGGCTTATGACCAAGGAATCCAATATTCCTTCACATTTGAACTCCGGGATAAAGGCACATACGGCTTTGTCCTCCCTGAATCCCAGATCCAGCCAACCTGTGAGGAGACAATGCTGGCCATCAAATACGTTACCAGCTATGTCCTGGAACATCTGTACTGAGCCAGAGTGCTAAGAGCTGGATTTCTGAATATTCACTCGGTTTCTCTTCTATCCTGAATTCCTACTTTTGTGGGCCTGGATGTTTCTTTTTTTTCCAGATCCTCATCTTTCTTTTAAGCTTCTGAGTCTATCAAGCTACTTGGATCTTTAATATTGATCATAATAAAAGTGAATCAGTATAACTAAAAAACCTGACAGACTGTCTGATTCTTTGGGGGGAAAAGATATGAACATATGACTAAGCAAGCTGTGCACAACCAATGATGTAGGTCAGCCTACAAGGAGTTGAAGTCATTGGGGGTACTGCCAATCATGGTAGATTGCAGAGATGTCCAGGTTATAGTGGGGGGCTGATGAGGAAGAAGTAGGAGAAATTTAAGATTGTAAGACATGGTATAGGTGAAACAATCTCGTCACAGTTTAGCTTTCACATCAGCTCATTCAAGTTATTTTCTGAGCTGTTTACTACACGCAAGTACTTTGCTAAGCAACTGAGGACCGAGCGACAAAAAAGAAAGAAAACATGCCTGCCCTTAATGGTTGTACAGGCCATTTGAGATGACAGACATGAAACAAATAATGATTTAACTTATTATGTAAGCTAAGATCAAGGCATCCAGTCCCATCACTTCATGGCAAATAGATGGGGAATCAGTGGAAACAGTGGCTGACTTTATTTTGGGGGGCTCCAAAATCACTGCAGATGGTGATTGCAGCCATGAAATTAAAGACGCTTACTCCTTGGAAGGAAAGTTATGACCAACCTACAGAGCATATTAAAAAGCAGAGACATTACTTTGCCAACAAAGGTCCATCTAGTCAAGGCTATGGTTTTTCCAGTGGTCATGTATGGATGTGAGTTGGACTATAAAGAAAGCTGAGCGCAGAAGAATTGATGCTTTTGAACTGTGGTGTTGGAGAAGACTCTTGAGAGTCCCTTGGACTGCAAGGAGATCAAACGAGTCCATCCTAAAGGAGATCAGTCCTGGTTGTTCATTGGAAGGACTGATGTTGAAGCCGAAACTCCAATACTTTGGCCACCTGATGCAAAGAGCTGACTCATTTGAAATACCCTGATGATGCGAAAGATTGAGGGCAGGAGGAGAAGGGGACAACAGAGGATGAGATGGTTGGATGGCATCACTGACTCAATGGACATGGGTTTGGGTGGACTCCAGGAGTTGGTGATGGACAGGGAGGCCTGGCGTGCTGAGGTTCATGGGGTCGCAAAGAGTCGGACACAACTGAGAGACTGAACTGAACTATTATGTAATAGCTAGTGATTTAATTTATATTACTGATCTGAAGTAGAGGAGAAAGCTCAGGAAGTGCTGAACTGAAGAACGATTATCTGGATGAACGGAGTACCCCTTCCAGGCACTATTAACTATGCAGAAGCTGTAAGAAGAAAGCCAGAAAGGGTGGAACTCAGAGAACTGAGGGAAGATGGGGCAGGTGTAAGGGCTGAGGAAAGAGTTGAGGATCATATCAGGCAGGTTTAGAGGTCAGGTTAAGGATTTGGAACACTGGTCTAAGAACAAAGAGACACATTTTGGATCCTTAGAAGATGGATCCACTGCTGCAATTTGTGTCAAAGAGTGTGTCTCTGATTTCCTCTAGGAGTTTCATAGTATCCAGTCTTACATTTAGGTCTTTAATCCATCTTGAGTTTATTTTTGTATATGTTATTAGAGAATGCTCTAATTTCATTCTTTTACAAGCAGCTATCCAGTTCTCCCAGCACCATTTATTGAAAAGACTGTCTTTCTCCATTGTATATTCTTACCTCCTTTGCCATAGATAAATAAGTAAAGGAAAAAGGAACAAATGGGACCTAGCTAAACTTAAAAGCTTTTGCACAGCAAAGAAAACCATCAACAAAACAAAAGACAACCCAATGAATGGGGGAAGATATTTGACATCATTTGACTGATGAGGGGCTAATACCCAACATATATAAAACTGAACAACAAAAAATAAACAACTGGATTAAAAATGGGCAGAAGAATGAAACAGACACTTCTCCAAAGCAGAAATGCAGACAGCCAAGAGAAACATGAAAAGATGCTCAATATCGCTAACCATCAGGGAAATGCAAATGAAAACAATGAGATATTACCTCACACATGTCAGAATGGCTAACATCAAAAAGAACACAAATAACAAATGTTGGCAAGAATGTGGAGAATAGGGAACACTCCTACACTGCTGGTGGGAATGTACACTGGTGCAGCCACTGCGGAAAACAGTATGGAGGTTTCTCAAAAAACTAAAAATTAAACTACCATATAACCCAGTAATTCCACTCCTGGGTATATATCCAAACAAATATAAACACTAATGTGAAATGATATGTGCCACACCCATGTTCACAGCAATACTATTTACAGTTGCCAATATATTGTAGCAACCTAACTGTCCGTCAACAGACAAAAAAATAAAGAAGATGTGGTCCATATATACAACAGAATAGAGCTCATTCATAAACATTAATGAAATTTTGCCATTTGCACCAAATGGTAGATATGGAAGGCATTATGCTAAGCGATGGAGAAGGAAATGGCAACCCACTCCAGTATTCTTGCCTAGAGAATCCTGTGGACAGAGGAGCCTGGTGGGCTGCTGTCCATAGGGTCACACAGAGTCGGACATGACTGAAGCGACCTAGGAGCAGCAGCAGCATGCTAAGTGGAATAAGTCAGACAGAGAAAGACAAATACTGTACAATATCACTTATATAAAAAATAAGTGAAAAAATACAACAAACTAGTGAATAAGACAAAAAAGCAGACTCACAGACAACAGAGAACAAACTAGTGGTTACTAGTGGGGAGAGGGGAGTGGGGAGGGGTAATGTAAGCGTAGGAGGAAAAGGGGGTTATTATGGGATTATATGAAATCATGTGTGTGAAACTTCTGAAATCTGTAAAACAGTATAGAATTTAAAGAATCTTTCATTCAATTAAAAAAGAGCAATAAGTGACTGTCCTGGTGGTCCAGTGGTTGAATCCATGCTCCCAATGCAGGTACATGGGTTCAATCCCTGGTTGGGGCACGAAGAACCCACATGCCACAGAGCGTGGCCAAAAAAAATACAAATAAAATTTTTAAGAGAACAATGAGAAGCCATTGAAGATGTTAAATTATAAATGACATGATCAGAGTTTTGGGTTTAAAAAAAAAAAAACAACATACCAGTCAGGCTACAGTGTGGAAAGAAAATTGGACGTGAAATAAGAAGGGGCCAGGGACCCTGACTGAACCTGTTGGGCCTAAAATAAAAGAGGCAAAAATAACACTTTGACTTGTACATCAAATATGACTTGAAATTTTCCAGAATTAAAACTGAACATGCTAATAATGGAGAGTATTGTTGTCATTGTTCAGTTGTTCAATCGTGTCCGACTATTTGCAACCCCATGGACTGCAGCACACCAGGCTTCCCTGTCCTTCACTATCTCTCGGAGTTTGCCCAAACTCATGACCACTGAGTCGGTGATGCCATTCAACCATCTCATCCTCTTCTGCCCCAGTCTCCTCTTGCCCTGAATCTTTCCTAGCGTCAAACTCTTTTCCAGTGAGTCAGCTCTTTGCATCAGGTGACCAAAATATTGGAGCTTCAGCATCAGTCCTTCCAATGAATATTCAGGGTTGATTTCTTTTAGGATTGACTGGTTTGATCTCCTTGCTGCCCAGCGGACTCTCAAGAGTTTTCTCCAGCACCACAGTTCAAAAGTATCAATCCTTCATCACTCAGCCTTCTTTATAGTCTAATTCTCACATCCGTATGTAACTACTGGAAAAACCATAACTTGGACTATATGGACTTTTGTCAGCAAAGTGATGTCTCTACTTTTTAATACTCTGTCTAGGTTTGTCATAGGTTTTCATCCAAGGAGCAAGCATAATGAGCAAAGTTCAAATTTTAAAATATAATAATATGTATTTAGATTTTAATGGGAGGGGCATTGCTTACTTTAAAATCATAAAGCGAAACATGACCTCATTGTTTTCCATGTGGAGTCAAGGTAAACAGGATTCCATATATAGCATAATACATTAAAGTAGCTGTGACAGTGTCTATTCAAAAACAGAATCCACTCGTCACTTGTTCAGAAGTTGTCAAGCCAAAGAATGATTAATTGCATTAATTGTCCACTAGATGGTAGCAGTGCAGCTGCTATAATTTGTGAGGCAATCCTCTTCAAAATAATTTAGTAATATCAATATATCATTTATTTTTTAAAAAATAAATCATTTAAGTAGACACAGCAAAGGAGAGACCCTTAAGTGCAAAAATAGAAATTCTCATAAAGTTTTAAGCAGTACTGATGCTAACTTTAAAAATGAATGTAATTTAGCAAAATCATCTTTCCCCTATTCTATTTAAGTTCTATCCATGTGAACTGCAAGGATAACTCAACCAGTTACTGGAGTGAAGTTACCTTGATGGAGGTGTATCATTCAATTCATAGACAGCTCCACAGGACACTCCCTCACCCTACCTTTAGCAGGGAGCATCAACCTCTAAGGGATGCTGTGGCCCTAAGTTCAGTGCTTTAAAGCGGAAATTAGGAGTCTATATGGGCATTTCTAAAATTCCAAGGAATTTTTAAGAAGAATAAAGCATAGGAAAGCAAATAAAATCCATGTATCTGAGATTTCCTGCACTTGAGACATTTTGGCTCTGTCTCTTGCAACTGAAACTTAACAGCTGGCAGGTTAGCAGTGTCACTTGCCTGAGCCTTGTAAAGACTAGTAAAGACTGAGAGAAAAAGAGAAAGAGAAGTTTCTGCATTTGGCCTTCCCAGTACAATGGTACCATGTACCCTCCTGCCTGGCTGACCACAGGCTACTGCTTTGGCAGACCGGACGCCGCCCAGCCTTGCCTACACAGGAGCCCCTGACTGTGAAGGCTCCTCTCTTTATCCTTCCTGCGACGTACTCTCACCCTCGGGACCTAGGACAGGCTCCAAGCTCTTCCTTCAGTCCCCAACTCTCACCTCTCCAAAGCAGCAATTAACAGACAGCACAGGAACAGCTCCCTGGATCTTTCCTATCTCAGATGGTGTTGCCACAAGACTAGCAAGACTGGTTTTCCAGCCTGGAGAATGGGAGTTCTGCTAGAATCACATCTCATGTATTCATCTGCTTTGCCAGATAACCTGTATGAATTGATCAAAGAGAGAATTTCAGGTGTAGAAGGAAGACAGGAGGAACTATGCAATTAATAAGGTTATTTGGTGGCAATATGGGGCTGTGAGGAGCCTCTTAGGTCATCTCATTTGAGCAGGTAGTCATCCCTCTCTAGCCCCATCTGACACTGCCTGAATCACACATCCATGTCTCTGTCCAGAAACACCACCTTTCATGCAACTAGTAAAGACATGTTTCTCTGCAGCACTCTACAGGGCAGTTTCGGTTCCATGTTAAACATACAGTATCCATAACTAAAGGCAGCAATTTGTCTTTCTGACATTTCCTTTATGAAATATGTAAAGGTATTCCGTCAGTTTACTATATTTGATTTACAGACAGAGAATTATTTGAAGAATTCTAGTAAATCACACGAGAACATTCACTTCCATTTTCTAGGATATTTCCTTTATGGTGATAATGTTTGAAAAATATGAAGAAAAGCATACTTTAAAAAAATAAAGTGATATTTTTAACTGTGTCTAGACACACAAAAATCCTAGGAGTGCAAAGACCCAGAAAGATGGAAAATTACTGTTATGTGAAGCATTCAACTTTAGATATCTTTTTAAAGAGGTTAATTTAACCTGTGAAACACCATGCCACCTTACACAGTCAACCCTAAAATGATATAGTGTCCAACAACTACTCATCCTACTCCATAAATATTCCAAGACCTCTCATAAACCTCAATGCAGCAATATAAGGTTGTACTGAACTACGCCTGCCAAGAGATAAAGAGCTCCAAAATATTCTTGAAATCAATAGATTGGGGAGGAATGGCAGGTCTTAAAGCATCACATACCTATGTCCTACTCCAGAAACAAGGAATTGTCAATACGCAACAGACGTTAAGAAGTCAAAGATTGTTTATCACCAAAGTCTTAAGAAAAACCAGGATCCTTCCAACCTTTACTTAGATCCTCAAATAAAAGTGTCCTTCCCAGTTGACCTGAAAAACAGACATATAAGCCTTTTCTCTATAGTTTTGAAATGAACCACACAGAAAAAGGCTTTAACATAGAAAATTTATCAGAATGCTAGAATTGAGTGACTTCTATTTTCTTCTTTCAACTTCTCTGTATTTTGATAAATTATTTTTCCATGTGTATTTATTACTTTTAGAATCCAAATAAAATTCTAAAAAGCAAAGCTATAACATAAATTTTTTTTACCTGAAGCAATACACATTAAAACAAATACAGAGATATTTTGGCCTTATTGGACACGGTCACCACTTTAACCTCCCACCTGATATATGCTGATACTCATCAGTTATGCAGCCTGATAATGGCCAGTATGTCTGTTTATAGAACTTGACAATTGTATTAATACTTAGAGGATGGGTTTCCCAAGTGGCCTAGTGGTAAAGAATCTACCTGCTGATGCAGGAAATGTAAGAGATGTGAGTTTGATCTCTGGGTCAAGAAGATCCCCTGGAGGAGGGCATGGCAACCCACTCCAGCATTCTTGCCTGGAGAATCCCATGGACAGAGAAGCCTGGCGGGCTACAGTCCATGTGATCACAAAGAGTCAGACATGACTGAAGTGACTTAGCAGGCACGCACTTGGAGGACACAGGCATGTTTTTTGTCTCAACCATCCACCAAATCTCTTACATATATATTCATCTCATTTAGCCCTCATAACCACTTGTTAGGGTCTCATTTGCATGCCCAGGAAACAGATCTGGAAGGCAGCATGCTCAAGGTAAAGTAGCTAGTGTTTGGGAATCACTCTAAAGTTACATTTGTCTAACTCCAAAGTCAAGTTCTCCTTTTCCTCTGTTCTCCTGCCAAACACACCCTTAGAGTCAATGGAGCAAGAATATGCTCTGGAATTTTCTAGTGCTGATACCGTTCTCCAATATCAACAACACGAAGGCATTTGTAATCCCCTCTTCTTCTTTACCTGCAGGATCATAGCAAGGGGACCCTCCTGGGTGACAAGTCATACTGTATATCTCTGATGGAGAGGAATGAAGCTGTCGCTGCTGTATGTATAACAGGAGTACTTCCCCAACAGAATTATTTTGATAATAAAAATATAAAACTATGACACTGAGAAGTTTCATTTATGATTGTCTATACATCTGTCAATGTGAAGAGGGAGTTTTAAAAGGAAATTCTAATAAGCTATCTGATCAGACAAATTCATTCACTGTATTACCTTACCTATAATTCTGGGTAAAGCTATTGCCTTCTCCAATCCATAATTAATTGAGTTGTGTTCAAGATTAAAGATCCCCTGTCAGACACTTTAAAAATGACTTATAAATGACTTTCATAAATTCAACTTTCAAAAAGCACTTATTGGGTATCTATAGCATTTAGACCCTAACCAGAATAGCCAATGAATAAACATTTGAGCAACCATGTTATCTTGCCCTTTACATGTCTTCAAGTTGCTTTATGAATAGGGGTTCTCTCTGGGATGGAGGGATAAAAAAGGAGAAAGGAGCAGGGAAGTAATTCAGCAATTTCTGCAATGTTTACTTCTTTGCCAAGAGTAATTTAGCAATTTCTGTCAGGTTCACTTCATTATACTTTTGCCATCATTTATATAATCATCATTTATATAATGATGGCAAAAGTATAAAATTTAGACAGTGAACATAGCTACATTTTCCAGATTACTTCTAATATTTTTAGCATATTCAAAATAATTTGTAATATAAATGTTTTTAATTTAACAACTTACAATGGGGTTTCAAAAACATAGTTTTTTGCCATCAAGGTTCTGTAGCCAGATACCCTAATTCCTCCCAGGTTCCAAGTGCAAATTTAAACCAATTTCTTCCATCATTTACATCAAGCACATGATAGAGTAGTATTTTAGAACAAAGAATTGGATTCAAAGGTCAACTCTGAACAGACTAACTTTGCTCCCGAAGGCAAAAGTGAAAGTGTTAGTCACTCAGTCGTGCCTGACTCTTTGCGATCCCATGGACTGTAGCCCGCCCAGCTCCTCTGTCCATGGAATTCTCTAGGCAACCACACTGGAGTGGGTAGCCATTCTCTTCTCCAGGGGAACTTTCCAACCCAGGGATCAACACCAGGTCTCCTGCGCTGTATGTGGGCTCTTTACCATCTGAGACACCAGACAAGTTATTTGCTAAACAAGGAATTTGCCTCCCGTTCCATCTGTACAATGGGAATTCTTAACTGTAAAAGGTATATGAGTAGCATGGAATTCACCTGTCACAAAGAGGGCAATTAGGGTTAATGTTGCCACCCTACTCCCCTCCCCAATTAGAAAATGGTGGGGCGAAGGGGTGGGGGACTCTTTCTATCCACCAGAACCCAAAGAGGAAACTAGCTGTTCCTCCAGATAAGAGTTGAGACGTAAAACCAGCAGAGTGTCTTTGGACAGGCAAAGAAGAACCATGAGGTTCCTCCTGCCTGTGAGTTTGATCGCCACCACCCTTGCAATTGCTCCTGTCCGCTTTGACGGGTAAATCTCACGGCCCTGTGTACCAGACTGTGTTTGGGAAGACAATGAGGAAATGTTTCTTTCCAGTTCACGTGTTTCACTTTTTGTGTTCTTACAGGAACAAGGTACTCCGTGTGAAGCTCCAGGATGAAAAACAAGCAAACATCATCAAGGACTTAGCCAAAACCAGCCAGGTAAAGCATGTAAAGGGCTATCTTATCTTTTCTATTTCCTAAAAGCTGCTTCTTTTGCCTTTTATTTTTAACAGCCACAGAGCTACCAAAGACAAAGATTGAGGGAAACGGTGATAATTGGATAATGCAACTCACTGCTAATCCTTTCATTGTTTCTGTTTATTTTTCTCCAAATTACCACTTCTTTTTCCCATCCAAAAACTTTGCAAACAACAGTGTTTTTTAGGTGGAATTGTGAAATAGGGAGACATTCCTGACTTTTATCATGGCCTCTTCTTCAATCTTGACAGTGCCTGCCTACTCCATTCTCCTCACTACCACCTGGATCTATACCAGTGGCCTAATTTCTGTGACATATCATAATTATGATTACATCAAGGTACTGCTTAACTAATAACATCAATGCACTGTTTGATAAAACCAAGAAGCGTCCCTTTCTAAGAGCAGATCCATTTTGAAAGAAAACTCTTAAAGTTAGCTCTGTCTTTTAAAATCCAATGGACTAAAGTAATCATTGTATCATTTGTTTAACTGCTTCTCTGTATAAGACACACTGTTCCAGCCACTTGTTGTTATTATTCAGTCACTAAGTCGTGTTCAACTCTTTGTGACCCCATGGACTGCAGCACACTAGGTTTCCCTATCCTTCACTGTCTCCCTGAGTTTGCTCAAATACATCATTTCAAATTCATTAGATTTTCAATGTCTGTGTCCCAATTTAATGTGTTTAAAACAGGAGAAGTGAAGTTCAAAGATGGTAAATTAAATGACCAAGATGACACGTCAAATTTAAACCCAGAATGGAATATGAGATTTAGTTTAGTCAGATACTCCCTTATTTCCACATCAAATCAATCTGCCTATACTAATTCCCAGATGCTTCTCAAATCCATACTTTCCTCTTCATTCCCCTGTCACTGCCTAATTCATGTCTGCTCTATCTTTTCCAGGGACAACTTCAATAGACAATTACAATTTCTCTTATGTTCAGGGTTCTAGTCTTGCCTCCCACAAAGTCAAATCCATACTGCAACTTGATTGCATTAAAATTAGACACTACATTCCTCTGTTTGAAGGTTTTCAGTGAGAGGTGGCCTAGTATGGAAAGAGCATGGTCTTCAGAGGTTCAAATCCTAGTTTTACACTAGCTCTGTGTCCTTAGGCAAGTTACTTAACCTCTCTGGGCTTCAATTTCCTTCTCTGTAAAGTGGGGACATAATAACCATACCTATTTCCTAAAGTTTCTATAAAGACTAAATGAGCTAATATTTGGGTAATGGTCAGCTGGCCTGGCCATAATAAGTACTGTAGAAGCATCTTCTATTGATATTGATGTGGTATTCCAAGAACTTCATAATCTCCAACCTCTGTACTCCACCCTCTTTCTTACCCTTCAAGCACTATTAACACCAAACACTCACCCACATTGGCCCTACACACCTTTTCTCAGGAGGAATGTATTTTCCTCTTTACTTGGCCAAATGCTACTTATTCTTCAAGATCCAGCTCAGGCAGTATCTCCTGGAGAAAGTCCCTCTCTGTTCATCAACTCTCATGACCCAGATGGGTTGCTTCTTGTGCTCCTAGAAGCAACCTTGTGCTTGCCCCTGGCACAGGTAAGCATATTGGAAATGCATAGATGGCTCTGTCTTCCACAGTAAGCTTCTTGCTTCTCTTTTATTAACCTCCACAACCCTGGCATCCAGCTCTGCGCCTGATGCTTAGTTCATGAAAGTCCACTGAGCCCTAAACTCTTGCACTGTGCTTTCCTGGTGGCTCAGTTGTAAAGAATCCACCTGCCAATGCAGGAGACATTTTTGATTCCTGGGTCAGGAAGATGCCCTCAAGGAGGGCATGGAAACCCACTTCAGTATTCTTGCCTGCCGAATCCCTTGGACAGAGGAGCCTGGCAGGCTAGAATCCATAGGGTTGCAAAAGAGTCGGACTTGACTTAGCAACTAAACAACAACAACAAATTCATGCACCACATAACCCTGTTAGGATAGAGAAATTGCTATTGTGATGGCCTGTCTAACTCACCTTTAAATCATTCTTATACCTCCCAGATGTCTAATTTATACTGTAGCCTTTTGATCAAAACAAACCAACAAATACTGGTTGGTTCACAGCAGCCTTATACTGGAACAGGACTGACAAGAAGTAGAGTGGAATTCATCTACAGAACAGCCAGGCAGACTCAGCTATGCCCACAAGCTTGGCACGATGGGTGGAAAATGAGCATTTTCTCCACATTTCCGAGGCTGGGAAATGATACTTCATTTGGTTTCACGGTTGAGTATGATTTTCAAGAATAAGAACTGGGAACTTCTCAAATTATTTTAATCTGAATTCGATCTTTACAGTCCTGTTCACCAAATTTCTGAAATTCTCAGCTAGCAGAAGATAAAGAGAAGGGAACCAACAGTTGCTAAATACTGCGTGGCCCAGATGTCATAGCTGTTTCATAACCTCCACAACACTCCCAACGGAGCGCTGTTAGCTCCACTTCTTAGGAGGAGGACTGAAACTCAAAGAGTTTTAGTAATCTGCCCAAGGACACACTGCTGGGAAAATGACAGGGCTAGAGAATTTGTCTTCACTGGACACCATCTTTCCAGGAAATTCAGAGTTTACAGGGACATCTGGTTCTGAGGCCTGACCCAGGAGCAGGGGCAGGGGAGGGAGAAGCCACATATGAATCCATGTTCCCAACCAGAGGCAGATGCTGTGGCTAAATCAGTTGTGAAACCACTCCAACTGGTGGTAGAAGAAAACAGATTAACCAAAAGCTGATCATTCTTTTTGCATCTGAATATATTATGTCCAAAAAAATATGATCATTACAATAGCTTTTTTTCCCACTGCCTAATATTCAACAGTTTTTAAATATATTTGCAAAAATCTCATAGGTTTATTAAGAGAAGAGTTCATACTTCAGACATGTTGAACCCCCAATTCCTTTCATTGCATATGACAAATGGTCATTTATTAATAAACATGTGTTGCATGAGCAAATAAACAACTGTGACTAACACTGAACTTATCTTCACAGCTTGACTTCTGGTACCCAGACTCCACCCACCATGTAGTTGCTAACATGACGGTGGATTTCCAAATCACTGCAAAGGAATTCCAGTTTGTTTAGTCTGTGTTGGATCAAAATCAAATGCACTATGAGTAAGTCCTATGAAAATATTCAAATGTGTTAGATTTCAAGACTGAGGAGTCTTGAAATTGAAAGGAGAGTATAATTTTATATTGGGCCCCTCAAAATGAAAGCTCTGTCTATGAAATAACACTTACAGTTGCCTCCAAACAGAGTATGGATGCCTGCTTATAAAAATGATGAGCTCAAACTTGGCACTCAAGTTCTATCTTATGTTTATTATGATCTGCAAGAATGACAGTTATGGTATCTGCCATCCCTAAAACTCAACCCCTGGTAAGGACAAAGAGCACGTGAGCAGGTATGGATGGTCTGGTCACACTCATTACTCCTGACAGGTAAGCAGCCCAGAACTCAGCACTACCGATGACTACCAGCATTGCATTGTTTTTCATTATTTAAACTTTTTATTTGATACTGGAGTATAGCCAAGTAACAATGTTGTGACAGTTTCAGGTGCACAGCAAGGCGACCCAGCCATATACATACATGTATCAATTCTCCCTCAAACTCCCCTCCTATCCAGGCTGCCACATGACATTGAGCAGAATTCCTTGTGCCTGCACCAGATTCTTGTATTCAAATTCTCCTGATACATAAAAAGAGACCTAAAGTACAATGTTTATCTTTGAGTCAGAGATGTGAGAATGTAAAATATATAATAAATAATTCTTTATGAAAGAAATTCTTCCTCAGAGAAAGCAGAACAACACAGTAAAATAAGACTTAAATCTAAGAGGAGAGAATTCTCAAATGGCCTAAGATGCAGAAATGAGTCATTGTGGTCCCATAGAGAAATAAGAGGAAATTAGAAATTGTCGAGCATGAGCCATGGGTCATGCACACACAGTCTGGGCCCTAGGGCAACAAATAAGAAGGGAGCTCAGAGATGAATATCACAAATCAATGTATACTAGAGAAAACAAAGTGTGTTTTTATACTTTAAAATATTTAGCAGTTTGATGTACTGAGGGGTCCTGTTTGAACTCCCCTAGCCCTTGTCATTCCAGCAGCCCCCTTTACAGAGACCCCATCACTCAAAATTGCTACACATTAGTTCTTTCTTTTTGATTTAATATTTCATGCCTCTGCTACCTAACTTAGTGCTGTTAACACAAAAAACCTTCTACTTCTGGTTCAAAGATCCTACAGTGTCATATTAGAGAGCGGGATTCATTGCTGCTCATCATGACTTGATTGTATTTATTAAATTGCTACAATATCCCTAACAAATTTAAATACTATTGAAGGAAATACATACATAGACAAGTAAACAAAAAACATTCTTGCCTACGGCTTAGAGTCACAGGTTATTATGTGTGATTATGGTTGGTCACTATGTTTGTTTTTGCCATTGTTTCAAGAAGGCTGTGAAACAAACGTGCAAGTTTATATATGGTGAGAACATATTCAAAAGTAATTTATTCTTGTTGTTTAATCACTGTCATATCTGACTCTTTTGCAACTCCATGGACTATAGCTTGCCAGGCTCCACTGTCCATGGGATTTTTCAGGCAAGAATACTGGAGTGGGTTGCCATTTCCTTTTCCAGGGGATCTTTCCAGGGGACCCAGGGATTGAACCCATGTCTCTTTCACTGGCAGGCGGATTCTTTCCCAATGAACCACCAGGGAAGTTAATATATGGGGAGAACATATTCAAAATTATGAATCTAAACACTTTTAATTAATACATTGATAAGTTTTTCTATAATTTTATAAACTGTACCATTAAAATTAGAAGCAGACACTTTATAAACATACCTGTAAACTCACAGAAATTAGTAGGACATTATGGACTCTGGGCTTATGCTGAGGTTGATATGCTGTCTTGAATATTTCTAAAAGAAATCACCCCTCTACACTATATACTTCCTGATGACCATCTCTTGAATCACTTGACAGCCAGACTTCTAAAATATGTGCCTCGATGTATACAATCTTCATTTTACTTCATTAATACAAACCTGACCCAGATTCCTTATGATCAGCTAATTCTTACAAAGTATCTAGCCCAAGCTAAAATAAATTTTACCTAATTTTGTATAATTTGATTTGAACAGCAGGTTAAACATAAAGTAGTACATTTTCCTCAGTATCCTGATACTGTAGACAAGAAGCTGACTGCTTGACACTGAGTGTAGTTAGTGGCATAGATCACTGTGACAGGAGACTCTAAGGCAGGAGGCTGCCAGCCATCCATTTTATCAGCCCTTATTCCTCTTTGGCCTTCTCCAAGCTTGGAACAGCTCTGACTCAAACAGAGGTCTAAATCCAGATCCTCATAAATAGTGTGCTTTTCATTTTGTCTTATGCCAAGTACTTTCTTTCTATTTACATCAAGAAGCAAAGTGTTAAACTACCTATAAAAATTAGTTTTATCTAATTAGGACATGATTTCTAGAAATTGGTCCAAATTAGCCACAGTTGTGGGAAAGCCACATAATTAGATAGTTACCTTCCTCGGAAATATAAATATGTAAAGTGATCTGTGCAGACAAGAACTATTTAAAATCTTGTCTCCAAGTACTAATTATATGGATAATTTTATTTGCATATTAATTATATGTGTTACTTGGTGTCAGTCAGTAACAGAAGTGGGTTCTAAGCACAGAAACATCTGGTTGGACCAGACACCAGTCTGAATAAAAACACATTAAGAGGCTGGTTTGACACAATGATTTACTTAGACACCCTTCATTAGACAGTGCATATAAACCACTATTTAGTTTAAAGCATCTGTGTGATATTTTTTTTAATTTCAAGAAAATTAAATTACCAAGACAGATTTTATTTTAAAGTAGCATGTTTGCTCCCTTTCCCACAGAAAAAGAGCAACAGGATAACTAGAGACTATCAGCTGTGGCACACACATCATCATGGCACCCTTTCCCTCCTACTGAATAAAAATTAGTGCCTTAAAGTTTATTATCTAACATAGAAATACACCTCAAATGTTGGGGGAAATCCACATCCATAAGTGCTGAGTAGAATAAAAGGTAATTCAATTAGGGAGCTCCTGAAGAGAATTGAGATCATGCAGAAACCTGGAATCATGCTTTTTGAGTAGACTCTACCCTGCAGGAATGTGGATATCAGGGAGAGGCAGTCCAAACCAATTTATCAGGCAGCATAACATGACTCTGCCTCCCTAAAACATCCTTCCCCACTGCACTTACACACACACACACACACACACACACTCCAAAACTCATGGTAACACATATACCGGCCCACAGTTCTCCATTCCTTCTTTTTTTAAAAATTGAAGTACATTTGAGTACAATATTTGTTTCAGGTGTATAGCACAGTGTTTCCATATTTTCATAGATTATACTCCATTAAAATTCATGCCAATGGCTGATTCATGTTGTGGTTTCACAGAAAACAAAATTCTGTAATGCAATTATCCTTCAATTAAAAAATAAATAAATTTTAAAAACCTTATTACAAAATAATGGTTATAATTCCCTGTTTTATACAGTATATTCTTACCTACTCTTATAAAAGTAGTTTGTATCTCTTAATCCCATACCCCTATCTTTTCCCTCTCCCCACTACTTTGCTTTCTAAATCTGTGAATCTCTTTCTATTTTGTGATGTACATGTTCATTTGTTTTATTTTTTTAGATTCCATAAATAAGTGATATCATATAGTATTTGCCTTTTTCTGTTTGACTTATTTCACTAAGCATATTATTATCTAGGTCCATCCACATTGCTGCAAAAGGATAATCTCATTCTTTTTACGGCTGAGTAATACTCCAATGTATATGTATACCACATCTTCTTTATCTTTTGTCTATTTGTCTATCTTTATCCATTTGTCTATTGATGAACACTTGGTTTGCTTCCATATCCTGGGTGTATCTTTTCAAATTAGTGGGGTTTTTTTCTGAATATACACCCATGAGTGGAATTGCTGACCACATGGTAGTTCTATTTTCAGTTTTTTGGGGAAGCTCCATACTGTTTTCCATAGTGTCTATACCAATTTACATTGCTACCAACAGTGGGAATGGACTCTCCAGACCCTCTATTATGTTCCATTGATCTATGTGTCTTTTTTTGTTCCAGTACTCTACTGTTTTGATGACCTAGCTTTGTAGTATAGTCTGAAGTCAGAGAGAGTGATATCTCCAGCTAACCAAATCTAACAATATATAAAAAGGGTCATACATCATGATTAAATGGGATTTATTCCAGGGTCACAAAGATGGTTCAATATTTGCAAATTACTCAATGTGATATACCACAAAGACAAAAGGAAAGATTAAAAAACAATCACTTGATCATCTCAATAGAGATGACTAGGTACCTGTGGTCACCTAACCTATGACAAAGGAGACAAGAATATACAGTGGAGAAAAGACAGTTTCCTCAGTAAGTGGTGCTACAAAAACTGAACTGCTACATGTGAAAGAATGAAATTAGAACATTCCCTAATACTATACACAAAAAGTAATTCAAAATGGATTAAAGACCTAAATGTAAGGCCAGACACTCTAAAACTTTTAGAGGAAAACAGAGAGAGAACACTCTTTGACATAAATTGCAGCAAACTCTTTTTTGACTCGCTTCCTAAAGTAATGAAAATAAAAACAAAAGTAAATAAATGAGATCTAATACAACTTAAAAGCTTTTGCACAGCAAAGGAAACCATAAACAAAACAAAAAGACAACCCTCAGAATGGGAGAAAATATTTGCAAACAAAGCAGCCAGCAAGGAATTAATCTTCAAAATATACACATAGCTCATGCAGCTCAATATCAAAAAAACAAATAACCCAGTCCAAAAAATGGGCAGAAGATCTAAACAGACATTTTCCCGAAGAATATATACAAATGGCCAAAAAGCACATGAAAAGATGCTGGACATCACTAATTATTAGAGAAATGCAGTCAAAACTACAATGAGGTATCACCTCACACTGGTCAGAATGGCCAGCATCAAAAAATCTATGAACAATAAATGCTGGAGAGGATGTGGAGAAAAGGTACCCTCCAACACTATTGGTGGGAATGTAAACTGGTATAGACACTATGGAGAATATTCATGGAGGTTCCTTAAAAAACTAAAAATAGAGCTACCATATGACCCAGTAATCCCATTCATGGGCATATACCCAGAGAAAACCATAATTTGAAAAGATATATGCACCTCAACACTCATTGCAGCACTGTTAACAAAAATGAGGACTTGGAAGTAACCTAAATGTCCATCAACAGAGGAACAGATTAAGAAGAAGTGATACATCTATACAATGGAGTACTACTCAACCATAAAAAAGAACAAAATAATGCCATTTGTAGCAACATGGATCTACAGATCATTATACTGAGTGAAGTCAGACAGACACAGAAAGACAAATATATTATATCACATGTACGCAGAATCTAAGATAAAGGGTACAAATAAATATATTTACAAAACATAAGTAGAGTCACAGATATACAAAACAAACATGGTTACCAGGGGATAAGGGGCAGGAGGGATAAACTGGGAGACTGGGATTGCCATATACACACTACCGTATATAAAGTAGGTAACTAATAAGAACATGCCGCACAGTCCAGGGAACTCTACTAGTACTTGTAATGGCCCAGTTGGGAAAAGAATCTTTAAAAAAGAGTGGGCATATGTATTAATATATGTATAAATGATTCACTCTGCCATATTCCTGAAATTAACACAACATTGCAAATCAACTCTACTCCAATAAAAATGTTTTTCAATTAAATTGGAAGTAAACAGGCAAAATTATCACTATTTGCAGAAGACAAGATACTTTACATAGAAAATCCTAAAGTCTCTATCCAAAAACTATTAGAATAAATGAATTCAGCAGTTGCAGGATACAAGATTAATAAGCATTGTCTCTTGCTTTTCTATATACTAACATGAACTATCAGAAAGAGAGTAAAAAAAAAATTCTGCTTAAAATCATATCAAAAAGAATAAAATACCTGAGAATAAACTTAACCAAGGTGGTGAAAGACCTATACTCTGAAAACTATAAAATACTGATGAAGAAAACTGAAGATGATACAGATCCCATACCCTTGGATTGGAAGAACTAATATCATTAAGATGCCCATACTACTCAGAGCAATCTACAGGTTTAATGCAATCCCTATCAAAATACCCAGGACATTTTTCACAGAACTAGAACAAATAATCCTAAAATTTTTATGCACCCACCAAAAAAAAAAAAACCATACACACTCATATACACACACACATTGCCAAAGCAATCTCCATTCCTACTAAAAGCAGCAAATGGAAGGAGCCATGAAATTGTTGAAATAAGATTCGTTTTGCCTCTTCTCTGAACTAACCTGCTCCCTGATCTTGAGACTCAGGCTTTCTGGAGAGCTGGTCAACTGAGCAAACTTCGTACAAGCTTCAGTAGACTAAGGAGAGTTTAGATCTGACAGCAATACCCAGAGCTTTCCTTCCTTATGATGGATAACTGTTGTATAATGGCTCACGGCTAGAGTATTGAAGTCAGACAGCTCTAGGCTCAAATTTCAACTTCTGTATTTTAGTTATATCAATGTTGGAAATCTACCTAACATCTATGAAAATGGAAGTTATCATGGTACCAAATTAATAGTGTTGATGTAAAGATTGAGTGATAAAATGTAAATATCATGCTGAACAGAATGTCTGGCACATAAGAAAGACTCAATAAACATTGGCCATTTACATCATTAAATCCTCAGGGGTGATTATTTATCCTTTCACCTATATTTAGCAATATTTTTTAACAAATTAAGGAAATCTTAGAGCGCTAAAATAATATTTAAGAGAAAGTACTTTGGTTTCATCTACTTAAACCTGGCTGCTGGTTAGTGGAAGCCCTCAGGAAAATAACATCTGGACATGGATCTTAATTTCCAGCCTTAGGCTTAATTTCTAGTTCCCATCAGCAGCAATCTGGCACCATTCTGATGTCCTCATGCAGCTGCAGATGTGGGAAGGTCGTATTTCAGCTCACACAATTTTCTCTTGCCGCTGTTATCACAAGAGCTAAATTGATATGTGTAAGTCTAAAAATATTCTTAGATACAAGCTTCCTGTGACTAATTAATACTGCCATATGTTACCAATCAACCTCTGAGACCATAAAAATCTCCCTTTTGCCTGGTTCCTCTGCTTTTAATGCAGGTGGAGCAAAAGCCACAAGCCCTCTTTAGAGTTTAAGACAATTAAATATGGCTGCAGGGACAACCCAAAATATAATCTCCAAACTTCTCAGACTTCATGTGAGTTTTAGCGCACAACAGGCGCCCCTTGATTCCAAATCTGTTGTCAAATTTTTCTTTCTCAAAAATCCCAGATTCATCCTAAGTCAAAAGCCAAGCATACAGTGAGCAGTACATGGTCTCATGTCCGAAATAAACTCTAATTAGGAGTATACCTCACTTCTGTTCTTCCTCTAAACTCAGATCAGTCAATCAGCAAGAACAGCACAGCTCTAGATAAATGGGAAGATAGGAAGCCAGACACATGACATATCTAAAAGACACGGTTAGAGAATCATGAAGAAACAGTATAAACTTGATCAAAGACAGAGATGAGGGAAGAGAAAATTTCTGCAAATGAAAGATAACTGTTTTTTCTTTCCCCCGTAAGTGTGTATTTTATCATTTCCCCCTGTCAAACAGAATCTTGATTCACGATGCACAAGAAGAGGTTGAAAAACAGTTTGATGTTAAAGAAGATAACCCAGGCAGGCACAGCTATGCAAAATATAATAACTGGAACAAGGTATCATATAAAATGCCTGTACTTCCAAAGAGAAAAATGTTACCCTCAACATTTGTTGTCACTTAGTTATCTTTTATTCTAATCTCTCAAAATCGGTTTTGTTCCTAAGATTGTTGCTTGGACTAAAACAATGGTGCATAAGCATCCTAAAATGGTCTCTCATATCAAAATTGGAACTACTGCTGAAGATAATCCACTGTATGTTCTCAAGGTAAAAGTAATTCAAGAACTACTGATTCTTAACTATTGTTCCAAAATATGAATTTTAAGAGTTACTTTGTGACACAACTAGCTAGTTTTTGTTTATTTATTGTTTATTTTTGGCTGTGCTGGGTCTTCACTGCTGCTCGGGCTTTTTCTCCAGTTGGGGTGAGCAGGGGTCACGTTTGCAGGTTTCTCATTGCAGTGGCTTCCCTTGTTGTGGAGCACAGGCTCTAGGGCACAGAGGCTTCAGTAGTTGGGGCTCCCGGGCTCTAGAGCGTAGGCTCAATAGTTGTGGCACAGGGGCTTAGTTGCTCCTTGGCATGTGGGATCTTCCTAGACCAGGGATCAAACCCATGTCTCCTGCACTAGCTGGCAGATTCTTATCTACTATGCCACCAGGGAAGGCCCTAGCTAATTTTTATACAATAAAAAGTCTTATTTCTTTGAAGAACACGTAAGCTTTAGACAACCATTCAAGAATAGAAGTGACAGATGGTTTTAGGTGGGACCAAGAAAGTCTATGAATAAACCACTTGACAGACACAGTGGACAAAACCAGACAAGTTTCTTATCCTATATCTTTATTACAAGAGCATATGATGTCCCTGGTGTATAAAAGAGTTTTTCATCCATTAAAATTCAGGGAAATGGACAACTAAATGTCAAGAAGAAAAGAAATTTAAGATTCATATAATTGTAGGAGTTCAGTACAGTAAGTGAGGCATTTTAACTGTGTTGATAGGGATTTCCGTCTATGACTGAGTTGACAACTGCCATTCAGCTGCTGCTGGATTTCTGTACATCCGAAGACATTGCTCCCTAAAGCATCCTCTCAATAACTGAGAAGCCCTTCCCTACTCTGAATTCCCATCCATTCGTGCTCTCCAACCACTCAAAACAAATATAAATTCTCCAAATGACAGCCCTTCAAATATCCAGCCCTATTCCTCCTCCCCACTGAAACACAACTACAGAGTCTTTCCCACTTCTTGTTTACGAAGTAAGAAAAACAAAAGAAAATGGCAGAAACAGAAGCAACTTTATAACATATATCTCAGACCAAAGGATGTTAGCAATAAAACAAGAAAAACAATAGATTGTGATTTTTTAATTTATTTAATTTAATTGGAGGCTACTTTACAATATTGTAGTGGTTTTTGCCATCCATCGACATGATTTTTTAAAACTCGAAAAGCCACTCTGACATGAAGAAAAATTTTTGAAAAATATACTGTGAAATAGATGATGAATTATGTATTTTAAAGATACGTACCACGGTCCTCCCTGAGAAAAATAAGTGCACACACAGTGACTCACGCAACAGGAGACAGGTGAAATAACTGCTTTGAGACTACGAGTGAGTTCTTGGACAACAAGGGATCAGTGTGTGAGTTCATGTAAAATAACACCTCAAATTTATTTTTTAAAAGATTGGGGGAAAGGATGAAAGAAGAAAGGCTATTTTTATGGACTGTGGCATTCATGCACGAGAATGGATCTCCCCAGCCTTCTGCCAGTGGTTTGTCTATCAGGTAAGTCAATTGGAACATTCACGCAATTCTCCTTTGTCAAGTCTCCAGCACTTCACTGGGTGGCAACACCCCTTTACAAATGAGTGCAGTTCCACTTAACTAGAAGAGCCCACATTTGATGCTGTCAGGGAATAAAACACTCTGGATTTTACTCATCGTTGAGGTTTTTTTTTATAAAATTGACACCTTCCTTCAAACTTCTTGAAACCCAGATGACGGCTTATAAAATATTTTAAAAAATGGCTACAATATGGTTTTTCCTATAGTTAAGTATCGGAGAAGGCAATGGCATCCCACTCCAATACTCTTGCCTGGAAAATCCCATGGACGGAGGAGCCTGGTAGGCTACAGTCCATGGGGTCGCTAAGAGTCGGACACGACTGAGCGACTTCACTTTCACTTTTCCCTTTCATGCACTGGAGAAAGAAATGGCAACCCACTCCAGTGTTCTTGCCTGGAGAATCCTAGGGATGGGGGAGCCTGGTGAGCTGCCGTCTATGGGGCCGCACAGAGTCGGACACGACTAAAGCGATTTAGCATAGCATAGCATAGCATAGTTAAGTATGGAAAATCTGAAACTATCTTTATACTTAAAATCTACAAACTTGGCCTTACTTTGGTGAATTCAAAGCACAGAACACTAGTTCCCACTTAGATATTTAATTGGCTACACACACTTTTGGAAGTTTCATGCTTAAGTTTCCTTTCCAAGTGAAAAATAACTCACTTTTTAAAAAAGTAAATCCAGTTTATGGGCTTCCCAGGTGGCATAGCGATTAAGAATCCACCTGCCAAGCAGGAGATGCAGGTTCGATCCCTGGGTCGGGAAGATCCCCTGGAGAAGGAAATGGCAACCCACTCTAGTATTCTTGCCTGAAGAATTCCATGGACAGAGAAGCCTGGCAGGTTACAGTCCACTGAATACCAAGAGTCGGATACCATCTAGTGACTAAATAACAACAAATCCTGTTTATAAGTTTGTTGTTCCTCTCACTCTATTTCTATTGTATTCTGATTCCCACGATCTTTTAACTCTCTCTTTTCTGCCAACTTGTGCATATAACATGCTGCTGGAATACGACATCACAACCACTTTCAGGGCAAGTTTATTTCCACTAGGAATGAATCTGCCAATCAAACTGATTTATCCCTGCAGTTGTTTTAGTTCTTCAGCTGAGGGCCGAGAGCTCTGTTTACTTAAGCCATAAAGGAACACACAAGATAGGCCTATAAGAAATACCTTTTCTTGGGACTTCCCTGCGGTCTAGTGGCTAAGAGTCTCAGCTCCCAATGCAGGGGGCCCAGGTGCAAACCCTGCTCAGGGAACTAGATCCCACATACCACAACTAAAGATACCACTTGCTGCAATTAAAACCTGGCACAAACAAATAAACTTATTTTTTAATGAAAAGAAACATCTTGGCTCTAGTGCAGATAAACATGGAAGAGATTTTCCAAGAATAATGAGAGATTTTAGTTAGCCATAAAAAGGTCAGATAATCAGAGAAATTTCCATCTGATGTGAGAAAAGTTGACTGGTCAATCTAAATATTCTAATTTTTTTTATTAATAGTGTTTTTTTCTTTAATCCTACTTATAATTAATTCATGAATCCTCTGCAATATTTACATGTTCCTATGCTTACAAACTCAATCTCTATTTACCTAAAGATGTGAGGGAAAGAATCTACTTAAATCGTACTGCTAATTTTTCAATTGGCCTCCATTCTTTCTATGAAATGCATCTTGCATTCTACGTTTGGAATGCTACTAGTTTTTATAATTAAATGATCCTTTAAAGAATATCCGAGCTTCCTTTGTGGCTCAGCTGGTAAAGAATCCGCCTGCAAAGTGGGAGACCTGGGTTCTATCCTTGGGTTGGGAAGATCCCCTGGAGAAGGGAAAGGCTACCCACTTCAGTATTCTGGCCTGGAGAATTCCACAGACTGTATAGTCCATGGGGTCGCAAAGAGTAGTACAAGACTGAGTGTCTTTCACTTTAAAGAATATTCAGTCAAATTAATTTCACTAATCTGAATAAGTGTAATTTTTTCTGTCATCTATATGAGTCATTTATCTTTATGCAGTTTAGGTGAAATATGTTTGAAATAATGTCACCTTGGGCAAATGACTTAAGGAGTTGTCGTCATTACAATTATAACCACAGCTCTCCATACAATAACTAAATTTTATACCAATAGCTTAATTTTTTCCTACTCCTACAGGCAACCAAAACTTATGGTAAAAACAAGATTATGACCAAACTCCTGGACCGGATGAATTTTTATGTTCTTCCTGTATTCAATGTTGACGGATATATTTGGCCATGGACACAGGTACTGATGTTTAACTCTTGTTTGAATTTAGATAATATATTATTTACTGACTTTCATGCACATTGGGGCTTCCTAGGTAGCGCCAGTCGTAAAGAATCCATCTGTTAATGCAAAAGAAAAAGCCGATGCAGGTTTGATCCCTGGGTCATGAAGATTCCCTAGAGAAGGGCATGGCAACCCACTCCAGTATTCTTGCCTGGACAATCCCATGGACAGAGGAGCCTACAGAGGCAGGCTACAGTTCATAGGGTCGCAGAGAGGGACACGGCTGAAGTGACTTAGCACGCATGCATGTTGATTGTCAGGCATTAAGTTTAAGATTTAGCTAACCAATTAATTCCAATTCAAAAACTCAATTTAGACTAAGAACAGCATGATTTCCTGGTTACACAGGAGTCCTTGAAATAATATGAAATTTCTGCTCCTGAAGCTAATAATGGAGAAAAATGAAATAAAGCAGTAATTATAAAGGAAATGTATGTTACACAATATGGTGAAAGTATTTATAGCTAAGAATAAAAGTCACTTAGAGACATCATGAACATACTGACTTCAAAACCAAAGTCATTGTATTCAATCAATTTGGGACAGAATTTGAGGTGAAATAATTATATCAAAAAATCAACAAAAGAGTGACATAGGTATCTGTCTTTTATGAGAATTCTTTATGCCCTGCTGTTGCTAAGATTAAATTTGAGATTTCAGACTGATACTACCACAAAAAGTTCTTTTCTGAAAATTATGCTCCAACAATCACAATTTGACCTGTATTATATCTGAATCTGTAAATGGCAAAAGGTGTAATGAAGTTAAAATTCAAACTACAGATAATTTCAGAACATCAGGGATTACTTTTTAATACTCAGAACTAAACAACTGTTTTTAAAACTGTATTTTTTATCAAGGCCTTATAATATTAATATAAAAACAATGTTTCTGAAAATATTACAAGTTACAAGAAAAATGTTTATTTTCTTTAATGAGTCTCAGGTTAACTAGATAAATTTCAAATAAAGCTATAGACACCTGCAGAGAGAATCTGAAATGATCAAACTGAAAAATGTAAACTTGTGTAAACACTTCCATCATTCAATCCTGTAGAACCGCAGGTGGAGGGAAAATCGTTCCAGGAACCAAAATTCCAAATGCATTGGAACTGACCTCAACAGGAACTTTAATGTCTCATGGAACTGTGAGTAGCAGACAAGATCTCAAGGGAAATAGCTATAAAGAGTGTTTAGAGACTGAATTTAGTTCAACTACCTACTTATTTTAGGAAAGATAGGTATTCGCTGTGTTAGTTTTCTAATCTAAAAAATGAAAGATACATGTCCATCCCAAACTTCATAACTATCCCATCTCCCCAACTTTCCCCTCAGCAACCATAAGTTCACACTGCTATATTCAAAATGGATAACCAACAAGGACCTACTGTACAACACAGGGAACTCTGTTCAATGTTATGTGCCAGCCTGGATGGGAGGGAAGTTTGGAAGAGAATGAATACATGTATATATATATATATATATATATATATATATATATATATATACGGTTGAGTACCTTTGCTGTCCACCTGAAATTATCATAACATTGTTAATCAGCTATACCCCAATAAAAAGTAAAAAGTTTAAAAATAATAATAATAATAATTTTAAAAGAAAGCTATAACTAAAAATAAATGAAAGATAATCACCACTACTTAGAAGTATTATGAATGTTTTGTTGAATGGGAGGAATAGGGGGTAGGACTGTTTATAAAACCATCTCTTACTTAATATATCTAGTTTGCTAAAAATCAGGTGCAACCCAGAAACTCAGATCATCTGAACAGAGGTCTCAACTCCCTTCCCTTCCTGGTCTGATAAAATTTGAGAAATACCAGTGGTCAGAACCAACAAATAGGCAGTTCCTCAAATGTTTAGTGAAAAGAAACATCTGGGGCAAAGAAAGTGAAAAGGTTTCATAGAAAAGCAGAGGCCTGCTACACCAGATGATATACAGTTGCTACATAAATATGATTTTATCATTATACACATTCAAGAAGAAACTACCAATACCCCAATTCATAAATTTCTTCTTTATCTAATACTGTTGAAAATACCACCTCAGCATCTAATTCCATTCTACCATAATGAATATAATAAACGCATATGTCCCTAAGTGAAAGCTGCCTGCTGAAGCAGATTAAAGAAACTCAGGCTCAAAGAAGGTAATGTACACCAGCCTCCAACAAGTCAAATCTGAGGCTGAATTGGAACTGACTCCAGGCCCCTGGCTGCTTCTGATGCATTATTCCCACGACCCTTAGAAATGGAAGGAAAACAAACAAGGCTAAGAATAAGAATATTCAAGTGGGCTGTCTGTCATACTCTGTGTCATGTGTGCAAAGTACTGTACAGTGTCTGTAGCACCAGGGACATTGGGGCAGCCCTACAAACCTGGAAGACTAAAATGTTAGAAAGAAAAAAAATTGTGAATCTATATCAAAAGAGGTAGAGGCTGTACTGGGGGGTAGGGGGAGAGAGAGACAGATTCTCATCTCCACCCTCCGTGTCCTCTGCAGCTTTCCTGAACACCAATGATCCATGTCAGGAGATCTATCGGGGTCCTGCACCAGAGTCCGAGAAAGAGACCAAAGCTGTCAGTGACTTCATTCGAAGCCACCTAAAATCAATCAAGGCCTACATTACCTTCCATTCCTACTCCCAGATGCTGTTGTTTCCCTACGGGTAGACATCAGAACTGCCGCCAAACCACAAGGACTTGGTATGTAGGAAAAAGCCTGTGGTTTATGCATTGGTACCACCACTGCCTTTCAGTCTGTTCATCATTAACAACTTGGGTTATTTTGAAAAAAATTCACGTTTTAATACCAAAGAAGAAAACTATTGAAGTCTACCTTAGAGTTAAAATCATAGTCTTAAGTTAGTTTTTCATGTGGCAAACATATATAGATAATGAAACCTTTTGATGTGATTTTACGATTAAAGCCACTATGAAGAAAGGTCTAGCCTACCAAAGTAGAATTCCATTACTATCCAGATGACTGTGTAGTTAAATGTTTACCATGAGTCATAACAGAAAACAGAGAGAGCAAGAGCCTAAGACAACAGCAAATACATCTTGCTATTCCTATCCCGAGACATCAGATTTAAGGAGAGACACTGTATTTTTTATCTTCTTGATCAACTTGGAAATTATATTAATTTTAAGCTTCTGCACTAAAAAATATACTCTCTCCAAAATTTTGATCCACTTGGACTGCAAGGAGATCCAACCAGTCCATCCTAAAGGGGATCAGTCCTGGTTGTTCATTGGAAGGACTGATGTTAAAGCTGAAACTCCAATACTTTGGCCACTTGATGCAAAGAGCTGACTCATTTGAAAAGACCCTGGTGATGGGAAAGATTGAGGGCAGGAGGATAAGGGGACGACAGAGGATGAGATGGTTGGATGGCATCACCAACTCAATGGACATGAGTTTGGGTGGACTCTGGGAGTTGGTGATAGACAGGGAGGCCTGGTGTGCTGCAGTCCATGGGGTCGCAAAGAGTCACACACGACTGAGCAACTGAACTGAACTGAACTGAAGCATTCTTTTCCTTTCTATGAAAACTAGTTTGACCGTGTTAGCTTAAAAAAAAAAAAAAAAAAACCTGCATATGAGAGATATTAAATACGTCTAACTGCTACAGAAGAAATAAAGCAGAAAACATTCAACATCCCAGATCCCATGGCGCTAGCAAATATAATATCCAGTAAAAGCTGTAATTCTACACCACCTCAAAAAAAATTTTTTTTTAATTTTTTAGAGGTTACAATTGTCATTCTGACTTCAGGCAACTGTTTTCAACATTTCATTTTGAGTAGGAGCAGAGATTTGAACCAGTAATTAAAACCTTCTGTGTATATACAATAAATATACAGGTAATATGTGGTCCATATGTGATCTGAATTTCGGAAAGACAAACATCTGAAGTCAAAAAAACCTCAGAGGAAAAAGAAAGAATATGTTTTTTTAGAAGGAAGGCCAGAAGGCAAAAAGGAAGGAGGAAGGGGGAGAGGAAAGAGAAGCAAATATAAAAGAAGGACAGAAACACAAAATGAGATACGAGTTTACTGTATATAACTAATTTCACATTTAGAAGGCCTCACATTAACAACTGGAGAAGGAAATGGCAACCCACTCCCATATTCTTGCCTGAAGAACTCCATGGACAGAGGAGCCTGGTGGGCTACAGTTCATGGGGTCGCAAACAGTTGGACACGACGGAGCAACTTTAACTCACTCACATTAACAATATGTGTATCTCACTTTCAACAAATTTCTCAGTCATTTATTTTATTTTGATCTTCAAATGGCAAATAACCAGTAAAACTGACCTTTTTTAATCCCCAGTAAATTAACTGCATAGGCTGCCGTCTATGGGGTCACACAGAGTCGGACACGACTGAAGTGACTTAGCAGCAGCAACACAGTATCCGGTTATTCTACTCTAATTTCCCTTTCTCTCCAGGCCAAAGTTGCAAAGATCACCACTGATGTTCTTTCAATTCCATATGAAACCCACTACACCCACGGCCCAATAGCGTCAACAATTTGTAAGTTTTTCCTATTACTTACTGTGTGGTTTCCCCTAATTCTCTTTTACAGATATTAAGGAAAGCTAAAGAATTCATAAAATAGAATTAGAACATATGGAATTGCTAATTTAAACTTCAGTTTTAACAGGAGATCCTGAATTATACGTGAACTCAGAAGATAGATTCTACCTTTTGAGAGGATAAGATTTTTCTAGAAGCAAATTATACTGAACCTTTACAAGGTGACAAGGTCAACAGAAATAATTACATCAAGACAAATTTACAGTTTAATTCTTCCTCCTTCCTATTCTCTACCACCACCACCACCACCACCAAAGCTGTGGCAGAGTCCACCTTTTTTGTTTTTAATCATTTAGCTTTGACTGGACTCTTTCTTCCTTGGCCTTGTCCCTACACAAGCACAGTCTTTCCCCTAGCTCCTGGTGAGTAAATAGGTAGGCCAACAGTTTCAGCCACTTTGATCATGTAAAAACAGTCTCCTGTGGCTCTCATCAGCCATTTCCTACTGTGTTCAACTGAAATCTACATGGTGAATTAAGAAAGGAGGTCCCAAGGTTCTAGTTCTGCTGCTCTTTTTTTTTTTAATGTCTCAGCATCACTTCTTATTCTTTACTATTTTTAAACTTTCTTTGTCTTTCCATTTTGTTAATTATTGATTTAAATTCCTTAAAGTCAGGCACTGTGCTTAGCCCTTGATTTTCACAATCTCAGTTACTCCTCACAATATTCTATGAGGTATGCAGCACTTGTAGCCAGCTTAATGGGGATACAATCCCAGGTTTTAAAAAAAAACCAAAGTCCATGATCTTAACTGCTGTGCATATACTCATTTCCCATTGGTTTTGCAGCTAAAATAACTAGGCTTTTCCATTTCCAAGCAATAAAAAGAAATTCATTTGGTTTTCACCAAAGACCCTTAATTCAGATCCTGGGAAGTGAGACCATTTCTCCTCTGATTCCACTGACCTTAGCTTGGAAATTCTTTAGTAAAAACCACCTTTTCTCCAAACTATTCCCAAGCTTCAGTTCTTATGCCCAAACTTTACCAGAAATTTCAATGAAACTGCTTATACAGTATTAACTTCCTAACAAAATTTAATTCCTCAAAAGCAAGGATTATACTTCAGAGGTCCTCTCAGATCATATAATGTCTAGTACAGGACATGCAACAACAGCAGAACTGATTCTCATAAACTTACTCAATGAAATGGTGTCCTAGCTTGTCCAAAAGAAGTGAACATGGGTTGAAACCACAACAAAACTAGACTTGATATAGAGTAACCTATATTACTCTCTAGAGCCATGATAGCCAACATTTTTAGCATGAAGACTATTGCTTAACTTTTAAACGTTTCATGGATCAACTCACCAGCACTAAATACAAATGATTATTTCCATTATACTTTTGGAATGCGTGGATTGAAAAAATAAATATGTGCATTCTGTGGGTTCCATGTAATAACTCTACTTGACCATACATTATAAACTACTTCCCCAACCCAAGCTGAAAGAATAAACTGTAACTAAAAGTCTATATCCTCAACAATTTCTGTGGAATTTGAAAATGCTGCAGTCATCACAACAATTTCTAGAGCCCATTTACTGGAGGTTCCCTTGGTGGAATTGGAAAAATGACTTAAAAAGCCAGACAAGCTCCATTCTTAGAGAACATTCATCAGCAATCGCATATCAACCAGCTGTGAGCTTTAAAGGGCTGAAGAGAAAATACAGCGACACAGCCAATCACCAGCATCCAAATAGATCTTGCTGCAACATAACCAGGCCAGGGATTCATTACACATACAAGTGGATAATAAGATTTCAAAACAGGTGATGTACCCAGCTACATGATTGGACAAAAGTACACAAAGAACCGAAGGACAGAATGTCAGCCTACTTAGTGGATACTGAGAAATATCAGGGCCAGATAAACCAGCCAGGTATGATGTAAGAGTAATTTCTACATCATAACGAGGGAAACATACAAATATTCTTGGCAGCAAAGAACAAAGGGTTGTGAACAGGGACAAACTTTGCAAATGGCAGCTAGGGCATCAAAGGATTATTACTCTCACACTTTCAATATACATACATGTAAACACACACATACATATATGTATATGAAAACATACATGTATGTGTATATGATATATATTTGCATCTATGCAAATTATTAGCATACTAGAGCTATGCATTTGCATTGCATCACAATCATTTAATAAGCAAGAATTTATGGAGCACCTACCTAATAGCTCAACACTTGGACCTTTGAGAGATAGGTGAAAGACACAACAACTGCATCCAAAGAGTTACCTTCTAACTGGGAGGAGGAGATAGCTAAAGATAACACAGCTCCAAGCTACCATGTGTCACTTTAAAAATGGGAGGATAAGAGGAATTATTATTCTATACAACTGTGTTGTATTTTAAACATTTTTATTATATATTGTATGATTTTTTAAGTAATTCAGATTTAGAAAGAATTGCCTCTTCCATCGGAGAAGGCAATGGCACCTCACTCCAGTACTCTTGCCTGGAAAATCCCATGGATGGAGGAGCCTGGTAGTCTGTAGTCCATGGGGTCTCGAAGAGTCGGACACGACTGAGCGACTTCACTTTCACTTTTCACTTTCATGCATTGGAGAAGGAAATGGCAACCCACTCCAGTGTTCTTGCCTGGAGAATCCCAGGGACGGGGAAGCCTGGTGGGCTGCCGTCTATGGGGTCACACAGAGTCGGACACGATTGAAGCGACTTAGCAGCAGCAGCAGCCTCTTCCATATATGGGCTGCAGAAACTTGATAGATGTATAAAACTCTAAGGAGTCACTGCTTTAATAAAGCATTTGATTAAATGTTAATCAAATATTCATGAGAAGCAGGGGTAGCCAAGCAGTTGACTCGGTAAGAATAGAGAAGAGATGCACCCCACGATTAAAGTTTAGTCATTCCAGTATTCTAATTGACATTTAACATGTTCGAGGATTTGGGGGAAGCAACTAGCATTTACCAGTATTTTTCTCTTTGATTTGATGGAGACAGAAAAAGAGAACTGAGAGCGTATTTTTAAAACCCAAACTGTGGAAAGATCCCTGGCCTCCAGAAGAACATAAATATATCTGCAATTTTAACCTAATAAGCAAATAAGTTCAAACTGTAAAATCTAAAACCAGGAGGAAACTAGATGATCTAATTTATGGTTCTCAAGCCTGACTTCCAATTAGCATTATCTGAGGAGCTTTTACAACATGCAGATGATCAGGTCCTGTCCCCAGAGATTCAGATTTCATTAGTCCACGATGAGGCCCAGGAATCTGAATTTTCTTAAAGTGGTTGAAGCAATTCTAAGATGAAACTAGGGAGGAGAACCACTGATATAAGCTAAACCCCTCATTTCATACACTATGAAATTGAGATACAGAAAGATTTCATCCCTTAGGGGCAAAATAGGATCAAAAATAAGCATTCCAGATCACAAACTGTACACCAGGAAGCAGCACTATTTAGATGACACAAAAATTGATATTAAAAGATCATGAAATGCTTATATTTGCATATTGACAGCCTAGCCAATCCTTTAGCATCTTAGAAATAACTGAAGATAGTGCCTGGTTAGCAAGAATAGTTCACTGAATTGATAGAAACCAAGGAGTTTGCATCAATAATATCATCTGTCTATGGGTCACATCATGAATTAAAAAGCTAATTTCAAAGTGCCGTTCTTGTTGCTTTCCTACACATCAAAATCGCTACCTCTGCTCTTGTTCCTCAGCTCTAGAGTACTATTCCCTATACTCTTTACCACTCTACATTTTGAAAAGAAGAAAATCAAGACCCCCAAATTTGTAGCTCTACATCCAATATCTATCCACTAAGACATTTGAACTGAAATTATACTAGGGGCAATAGATGTGGAAAAAAATTTTTTTCAGTCCATGCCCATGCATCCAGAGCTTCAGCTCTTGCTGAAAACAGAATTTTGACTCTTGGTGACATAAAAGTGTACCTTATTAGTTTAAAGCATATTGATATGTTTTTAAAAACATACAAGTTAAGCCACCAGTGTCACTTTATGTGGATTTCTTTGGGATGAAACCAGATTGTTAGTTCAGTTCAATTTTATTTTGACTTGTTTTGAGTGTATTACAGTGAGTTCCTTGTGCTTAACATGCCTTGAAAAGAGTAGGAAATTTTCTTCTTATTGTCATTATTTCAAGTAAACGCTGTGAGCAAAAAAAAAAGATTACCTTGCAGAACTTGATTAAGACCTTTTATTAGGAGGACTACAGATTGACATATGGTGGGTAGGACAGTACAATGGTTAGTCATACAAACTCTAAAGACATGCAGCTTGGGTTTGATTCCTCATTCAACCACTTACTAGCTATGGGTCCTTTTTTGTAATTGAAGTATTTTTTTACTTACACTATTATATTAGCATCAGGTTTACAGCACATTGATTCAGTATTTTTGCAGATTATAGTTTATTATAGGTTATTATAAGATAATAGCTATAATTCCCTTTCATACAGTATATCCTCATCACCTATTTTCTACATCTAACTGTGTTGTCTTTGAGTAAACTGCTTAATTTCTCTGTGCCAAAATTTCCTCTTCTGTAAAATAGCAATTGGTGCTTAAATCATAAGGTTGTGATAGGAGTTAATGAAATGAGCTACCATACATAAAGCACTTAGAAGGGTGCCTGGTATTTAGGAAGTGTTTGTTATTATATTTTATAAGTATATCCACATATTTTAGTGGGTACAGATGGAGATAAACAAAAGGCTAAGCAACATGTTCAACTAAGTTGTATAATAATATATTTTAACAAGTAAAAAGCTTTCAATGTTGTATTTATTTTATGTCTTAATATAGTTTTTGTTTGCAAACTTAAGGTTTCAAAGATACCAAAAATGGTACCATAAAAGAAAATGTACTACACTCAATAACATCACACAATTATGAAAAATCACAAATTACATAAACTCTCAATCACCACCATTAATCTTAATGAGAGATGTCACATAAAGTAAATTTGTCAAAATTGAATATCCATATTCTTTAATTCTTTGAAACCACAGCAGTTCACTTAACTGCAAATGGGAGGCTGGTACAGCTAAAAATTGGCCACATTTATTGAAATGTCTAGCACACTCTAAATCATCATGCAAGATACAACCCCTATTTTCCCTACCTCCATTGCTATAGATCTCCTACCTTCAAGTTCTTTTTTCCTAATGAACTTAAACTCAACTCTAGCTGAAAATGGTAGCCTTCTTGATCACTAAAGCTAGTGTATTTATCTCAGCTAACATGCTCCAAAAACTCCCTGCAACACTGGACCTTGTTGATATACCATTCTTGCCATTCCCTTGTCTTCCTTGACACCAAACTCATCTGGTTTGCCTCTTCCTTCTTCTTTTCTACTCTGTCTCTGCTGACTGCCTCCAAAGCAGCTATTTTCCCCAAAATAGATATGACTCAGTTATTTCACCAGGTTCTCTCTGCAGGCACCTTCCTTCTTTCCTCATCAGGAAAGTGCTCTCTGCCCTCACAGGCTGGAGCCTGCATTTGCCACCTAGAGGCTTCAGATGGCCCAGCCAGGAGATCACCTTTCACTCATGCAGCAGTTACCTACAGGGATCAGTGGAAGCCCCGCAGCATCAGAGGAACCAACGAGATGAAAACAGCAAGTTAAAGGCTCTGAAAACTATATTAACACTGGAACCAGAAGTCACTAAAGAAGAATAGAGCCTGCATGCTAAACCTAAACAGGGTGACTGCCTGCTAAAATAGATTTCCATTAAGATTTGACATAGTAGACAAAGTGTCTAAGATACAGTCAAAAGTCACTTATCCTGACAAAAATGAAAAAAATGTCACAGTGAGTGAAAAAAGACAATCAACAGATGTCAACACTGAGATGATTTAAGTGTTAGAATCATCTGACAAGAATTTCAAAATCATCATCATAAAAATGCTTCAATGAGCAGTTACAGATAGCCATGAAACAAATGATAACATAGAAAATCTCATCAAAGAAATGCAAGGTATAAAAAAAGAAGCAAATAGAAATTACAGAACTGAAAAACACAATAACTTAAATTTTAACAACTCACTGGAGAGGATCAATAGCAGAATGAATATGATGGAGAGAAGAATCAGTTAACTTGAAGACAGACAGAACAATAGAACTCAACAAATCTGAAGAGAGAAAACAAGTTGAAAAAAAATAAACAAAGCCTAAGGGACTTGTGGCATAATAACAAATGATCAAGCATTCATGTCATCAATTATCAGAAGGAGAGGAGAAAGAGAAGGTTGGGAAAAATTATTTGAAGAAATAAAGACTGAAATTTCCCAAATTTCCTAAACACATATACCAACATACTTAAGAAATGACTGACCCACAAACAGAGTAAGTTCAAAGAAACTCAGACCAAGCCACACCATAAGGAAAGTTCTGAAAACTAAAGACAAAGTAAAAACTCTTGAAAGCAATGAGACAGAAACAATCTAAGGGGGAGAAACAATTCAAATGACAGCAGATTTCTCATTTGAAATCATAGAAGGTCAAAAGGAACGGATAACATTTTTCAAGTGCTAAGAGAACTATCGATCATAAATTCTATATTCAGCAAAGACATCCTTCAGAAATGAAGAGGAAATAAAGACATTCTCAAAGGAAAACTAAGAGAATGTGTTACCTGCAGACCTACGCTTTAAAGATGGGTAGGGAAAGCTCTCCAAATAAGAAATAAATAATAACAAGGCCTGAAACTGTGGAAAGGAAAGAAAACCAACAGATTAGGGAATGAATAAATAGACTATCTTTCTCCTTATGATAGTTGAATCAATATAATTCCATCTGATGTGGGGTTTAATATATGTAGAGAAGTAATTGAGACAACTGTATTTTAAAAGTGGGAAGGGGGAAAGAATCTAAAGAAAAATAGGATTTCTATATATTACCTGATATGCTAAAACACTGATACCAGTAGACTGTGATAAATTATGTGTATATATTGTAATACATAGAACAACCACTAAGAAATTATACAAACTGATACACTCAAAAGCAATATTATAAATACATCAAAATGGAATCTTAAAAATATTCATGTAGCCAAGAATAAGGCAATAAAAGAAATGGAGGAATGAAAAATGGAGGGATCAAACAAAAATCAAATAGTAAGATGGTACATTTAAGGGATATCAATAATTTACCTACATATATTAATTAAAAGGCTGAAATTGGCAGGGTGGGTTCAGAAAAATATGACAACAATACATTGGCTACAAGAAACCCACATCATATATAACACAGGTTGAAACAGAAAGGCTGAAAAAAGATATATCATGCAAACATTAACTGAAGAAGGAGTGCTATACTATATACCAGATAAAGTAAATTTCAGAACAAAGAAATTTGATAGAAACAAAGAAGAACATTAATGATAAAAGGATCAATCCACCAGGAAGACATAATGACCCTGAACAAGCGTGTGTAAGCTAATTTCACCTAGGATGCTTCTGCTAGTTAATTTCCAAATCCATCTTCCCAGACACTTTCCTCTAAGACACAGTAAATCAGAAAGGTGGCAGCGACCCCTGGCTTTCATCAACCTCCCTGGCTTTCATCAACCTCCCAAACTTTCCAACTCACATGTCAAAAGCAAGAAGCAAGAAGCAAGGCTTCACATATCCTTCCGCATCAAACACTGTTTATTTGGCAGGTGCTGTGGACAGAACTGAGGGGGGAAAGCACACGAAGCCAACTATTGCCTCAGAGAGTCTGCACAAGCCCCGCCCAGCAGTTCCCCCCACCTTCTACCCCAGGGCTAAACAGGGTTCTTGCACTTTGTCAAGGCTGGACATCCGACAGTATTTCTCTGGCTGTTTCAGGCACACAGCTTCCCAGTGTTCTGCCACCAGTCCCCAGATCCCTAGTAGGAGGCACTATCCCCTGACTGATGCTAAACATATCCTTTTGTCTTCCTTGCTTTACCCTTTCTTTTCCCCATCACTGCTCTCTCTGAATTCCTGTTTCTGTTAATAGCACGTGGATTTTTTCCAGCTATCCAGATCGAAATCTCTATCATTTTCTTCAAATGCTGTGACTCTTCCATTCCGGCGTTTCTTACAGCAAGCCCCACCAATCTGTTCCCTGTGTGGTGACTCGATGCTAGTTCAGGCTTTCACTCCACAATACCTCCTAACTGGTCTCTTTCCAATGCTGCTGGAAGTACAGCACTGAAATGGCTATGACTGGTTTCCAAACAAAACATCTTTCCTGACTTAGGCTTTCTGAACTTTGCCCACAAATTCTTGCTGTTCCATTTTCCAGTCCAGTTGGATCTCACTGGTCCCTAAACCCTTCCATGCTTTCCATCCTTGTGGTTCACTGGCTAGAATGCCTTTCTTCAATTCCCATCTGGAAAAATACTAGACTTTCTTCAAGGCTCTCTCCAAATACAATCTCCATCATGAAGGTGGTATTTCAGCAGGTATTGAGCATGAAATGTCATCTCCTTCACCAGGCCTAATCTCTTTCTTCCTCTGAATCTTCACAAGATACTGTACCTTTCCTATGATTCTATAATAGTCTGCCACATCTCTACTGATTTGCATATTTGACTTCTTTCCCCACCAACTCTAAGTTCCAAACACACCAATAGTATCTTCTTTATCTCTATACCCTGTACCACCCACCCTCTACAGTTCCCAGTAAAGTGCATTGCACATATTAAAAGTTTGATACATACTGAACAACTTTAAAGCCAACCCTATCTCTCTAACAAAATATTCTTTCTCTACTTCTTCATCACAACTTTGAATTCTTCTCTTTCAAATCTAAAACGTTAGTATCAGTTAAACTCATTACTTTTTCTAAAACATAAGTAATTTTATATATAAAAAATATATATTTTTCTATTATGTAAGTCAAAATGTACAAAAGTGTATTTATAGTATTTATATACACTTATATAAAGCTTGTATATAGCCTCTAGATGTTTATATTTTTGGTCTTTTTAACAAATAATATTCTTAGTAAAATTTCACAAACACTGACATGGAAATGTTGGATTAGGGGGATTAAACACATCCTTAAAAGAACTGATTTAAACTTTCTTCGCCTTTTAACTATGAAATATTTTATCCTAGCAACATAAATGGAAACAGACCTGAACTATTAGAAAGAATCTAATTTCTCAAATCTTGTATGTATTGTCCTCCCTGGTGGGTTTTCAGTGACCCACCCACTCCTGAGTTGGTCTCTTCAACTGCTTGCATTTGCTCAGACCACCTCCATCTATGACAACATGCACCCAAAAGACAGACTCAGTTTAGACTCAAAATGATCCAAGCAAAATGTAATTCTGAATATGAAGTACATATTTAAAGCACGTGGTGGATTCTAAGGCCATGATTATTTTTTACTCAGCACTGCAACCTCATGCACAGAGGAGCCTGACGGGCTATAGTCCACAGGGTCACAAAGAGTTGGACACGACTGGACACACAGGCATGCACGATACTATGCAGACCACTACTCTCATTCATTACTGCAATTAACTGAACATATAATTACTTTTCATTGCTAATTTTACACCAGTGAATTTCTTTTTCAAAAAATTTTTAACAATTTGTTTCTAATTAAATATTTACTGCTTATGTTTTACAGACCCAACATCAGGTTCTTCTTTAGACTGGGCTTACAACCTGGGCATCAAACACACATTTGCCTTTGAGCTCCGAGATAAAGGAAGATTTGGTTTTCTCCTTCCAGAATCTCAGATAAAGTCAACGTGTAAAGAGACCATGCTAGCTGTCAAATTTATCGTCAAGTATATCCTCAAGCATACTTCATAAAGAACTGCCCTCTGTTTGGAACAGGCCAGTTAATTCTTCCCATGCCTTTCACTAGAAAGTCGTCTGCTTATACCTAGATTGGTTTCCACATCACCTGAACAGGTCCTTTCTTGCTCACTTAAGTCCTGTGTTATTTCTTTTTGCTTTTATTTACTCTCTGTAACATCCTAACAAATAGCTTTAGGTGAAAGTTTAACCAAGTTAAGTTATAACACAGCACAAAGTATTATTTTGAGCATTTTGAAAGGTAGTAGATCCTGGGTCATGAGACAAAAATGAGAACCTTCACTTTCTTCACAACCACTTTTACTATGCAGCTTCATCATTTCCTGCACCAATATAATCAAAATAAAACATATTCCAAAACTCACCTTCTGTTTTTTATAAATTTTGTTCTCTACATTCCTCTATTAGTGTTAATAATCATGCATTAATTCCTTCTATGCATTCTGTTAACACAGAAGAATATCTTCAATTTTTAAAAATCTATTTTGCCTACATCTGTTTCATACAAGTAGACCATGTTTATATCTTCACAATAGCAAAAGGATGTTCTAGAAGGAAATAAAGTAGTTTATTTAGAAATGAATCTCAGTGCCTTAAACAACCAACCCAGTTCTCATCAACATAATGTACACTAAATTCAAAACAACTTAATTTAAAGTGTCATAATCAGAGGAATTACCTGCCAAAACACCTCTTTGGCAGTTACAGACACAGCCAGAACGTCTAATCCGCTGTAATCCCTGTCTAGCAATGGATAGAAAAGAAGCCTGGAAATACAGTACAAATTGGAAAGAGAAAGTCATGTTGACTAAAGTCAATCTGAGTAACTTACTACCTTTATACGTCTATAATCGTATTGCTTAAGATAGTGTTACAAAATACCTTTTCCCTAACTTTATTCTTCTATATCTCATCATATGATAACACTGGTATCTACATTCTGGAAATCCAGAAAGAGATGATTGATGAGAATTTAAGGGAGATTTAAGTAGAGAGTTCCTTGACTTTCTATAAACTTCTCAAAACAATCTATAAAAATTTAGAGGATCTTAAAAGATTCTGAGAAACCAGGTTAACAAATAGTCTGGGACATTTCTTATGGCTCCTTTAAGGCCCCACAAAAGAAAGAGTGTCATCAAATCTACAAGGTGATGGTATATCTGATAGTTAGAAGGTTAGGTAAAAGTTTCCCATGCAGAACTGTCTAAAACCTATATAGGGAAACTTATATAAAACTAATAAAATTGCTCTACAGATAGAGGAGGAAAATGCGACAGAGACAAAAAAAAGATAAAAGATAAAGCCCTGATTATAAGACTAAACTGTCCTTTATAAAAAAAATATAATATCTATACCTAAATATTTAGCATTCAAAACTGGCTCAGAACACAGGAATGTAAATGTGTTCCATCAAATATGCCATATGAGAATTACACACTCATTCACACTTACTCAACTGATAAAGGACTGAAAGAAATTGTAATCTTAAAATGTACATAAAATATTTCTAATTCCATTAGGCCTGTAGGTTGTAGAGATAAGAGAGATAATCCCAATCGTTGAATATCATCCAGTGTTCACTCAGTTTATAAAAGGCACAAAAGTTTTACTCACCATTTTATTTGAGCCTTTATATAGCTTAATATCTCTTTTCTCAATCAGACAGAAAGCATTTGAGTGACAAAAAATCAAAAATCCTTACAAGATCATTCATATCTTAATTAAATACTTTTTGCATGACTTCTCTGGTGGCTCAGACAGTAAAGCGTCTTGCTAATAACGCAGGAAACCCGGGTTCGATCTCTGGGTCAGGAAGATTCTCTAGAGAAGGAAATGGCAACCCACTCCAGTATTCTTGCCTGGGAAATACCATGGATGGAGGAGCATGGTAGGCTACAGTCCATGGGGTCGCAAAGAGTCAGACACGACTAAGCGACTTCACTTTCACTGTTGCATGATATCTGAGGTATTTGCTTGACTTCATATGAATTGTGAAAATAAATATGTGAAGAAAATGCCTACATTAAAATTCAAAAACTAAAATTTCATTGTATTTATGGAAAAGTTTGAGTTGTCAGTGGTTGATTCTTCCCTTGTCATTTCTCATTTATCAGTAAAAATGACTGTGTATCCAAGTCACAAGTAAAGCTGTCTCTTAAGATATTCTTAACAATGTCTCACAAAAAGTCTTCTAAATTATCATTACTATCCTAGTGTTCATACCACCAAATTCACTCAAGAAACATTGTTTAATATTTAGAACATTTTTATGGCAATGATCTAGTAACTGAGACATATGTCTTCATTACAAGAGAAAATGAAATATCTTACTGATTATTTTTCATAGTGCAAATAAATTTTAGTTTCCAATGGGCATTATGACTTCAAACTGATTTTTAAATGCCACATCAGGCACTTCCTTGGTAGTTCAATGGTTAAGAATCCACCTGCCTATGCAGGGGACTCAGGTTCGATCCCTGGTCCAGGAAAATCCCACAAGCTTCTGGGCAACTACTGAGCCCGTGTGCCCCAGAGCCCATGCTCTGCAACAAGAGAAACCACTGCAATGAGAAGCCCGTGCACCAAGAGAGTAGCCCCAACTCACTGCAACTAGAGAAAGCCTGTGTGTAATCAAAAATAAATAAATAAACTTAAAAAAAAAAAAAAAGAGCCATAACAGAAATATCTTCCTCACTCCCAGCACACTGGATACATTCTATAGCTACATAAGTACTCACTGGCTAAATAAATATGAGACTTACTGACAAGAGTTTGTTTCTCATTTAAAACAAACATTTATGCTTGATTTTCTTTAGATGAAATTCCCAAAGAAACTTGTAGGACATCACTGAAAATGTACAAGTTCTCTTTATTTTCAGGTTCTGCTGACTTGTTCTTGCTAAGTGTATAAATTATTCTGGTCATTTCAAATGGATGAATGTTGGGTTTCTCTGGACATGGGAAAAGATCAAAGACAGAGAACTTGTTGATTTCACCATGTGGTTCTCAGTACTATAAACTAACCTTTTGCCTTTAACATAGAAAATACAAATGAAAGCTTTTCTAAAAGAGAACATGCCAAAAACCTACAATGAGATATGGTAGTATTAAATTGATGCTGATTTCCCAGGACACAAATAATAAAGAGCAGTAGCAGTAAACAATCTCAGTTGAATACTCATTTATACAAATGTCTATAAGAAGCAATAACATCTAGAAACTGTGCCCAAGTTTATAAACTGCTACGTGTGAGTTTGTGTGCTCAGTTGCTCAGTCGTGTCCAACTCTTTTCGACTCCATGAACAGTAGCATGCCAGGCCCCTCTGTCCGTGGGATTTCCCAGAAAAGAATACTAGAGCAGGTTGCCATTTCCTCCTCCAGGGGGTCTTCCAAACCCAGGGATAGAACTCATGTCTCCAGCATTGCAGGCAGATTCTTTACTGCTGTGCCACCAGGGAAGCCCAATTTAAGGGTTATTGATCCTCAAAAGTCTATAAGCACAACTGAAAACAAAATCTAACATAATTTGAAAAAATATATGCACACATAAAAGTGAAACTTAACTCCAATCCAGAGATCTCAGTTTGTATAGCAACTTGCGTCTCTCTTGTAGTTGTTTGTTACTATTGATTTTCTCCTTTGTTTTTTTAAACAATATTCAGAAAAAATACATAAATGTATACTAGATAGCTGGAAAACATAAAACATTTCCAATTATCAAAAACAAGTAAATTAGATGTCCTGAAATTTTACAAGATAATTATAGCATGCCAATGCATTTGTTATAATAGGTGGCCTGAATGTGTCCCTGCTCTCAAGTTCCACCTACAGTTTCCCTAGTTGTTCTGACCCTAAGCTGGTGCTTGTTCAAATGTAATATATGGAGAGTGACATTACTAAGATGGCCAAATAAGATGTCCCTCACTAACACGTCCCCCTCAACAACAATAATTTGGCATCCATCCAGGGACAAAGGTGCCTCTGTAGGAGCAGCAGAATCCAGCTCCATATGCCAAGTGGAATAGGCATACAGACCCCAGTACCAGCTGTGGACCCTGAATTGCCCATGAACTGGCTCTAGCCCCTCTTGGCCAAAAACCAGGAGTCCCTATAGAATACTGACTTGAACAATGGGATACTTACTTTATGGAAGCCCAGGAGTTCAGTGGAGAAGCTCCAACATACCACTGGAGAAAAAATAAAATTCCAAGATTGGACACATTGGAGAGGATAAGAGGAATAGTTTGACTTTACCCTCATCACATTTCCCCGAAGGTGCCACAACTCAGTCTAAGAGAACTCTTCTTGGCCTGTGATTCATCTCACAGAGGAAAGGGAGGGCATGTGAGTGAGCACCTTGCTCCCTCAGCTATGTGGGATACTATCCAGGAGGCCCATTTCTCTCCGGTGTCATCCAGCATACTGAGTCATGAGCTGCATGGCTGGGAGCAGTGAGCAGCTGGGAGAACAGCAGCAGGGAGTAGAATGCATCAGAGAGACATGAATGATTCCAACCACATCACACATTCCATTCTGGAGGCTTGCCTATGAGTCACTGGGATATCTTGCCCACAGATTTCCCCAACCAGCACAGTTACTCCAACCACTTCACAAACACACACACAGAAACACAAATATACACACCTCATGGCCAGCTCCCTGTGTATGCTTCCAATAGTAGTGAAAACACACTTTAGCAGACAATGAGCACATACTCAAAACAAAGCAGGTCTGAATCTGTGGGCCAAAGAGAAACCACAAACTTAAATTTTGAGCACTTCTCTGGGGAAAGTAAAAGGGAGGCTGTCGGCGCCCAGCCTGGTATAATGCAGGATCAAGAGAAGTTATACAAGCTTAAAAATTCTGCCATAAGATGTAGTAAAAAGTATGGAGCAGGCTATAGAAAGTCTGAGAAAGTCTCAGAATTCCTAACAGGGCTGAAGGAAAGTTATTTCTCTCCTGAAATCAGTCAGTAAAGACTGGAGGAAGTGACTGCTACTTCAAATGTGAAGACAGCAACATAAAACTTCAAGGAACATTGAAAGTCAAGGAAACAGGATACCACCAAAGGAAACCAATAATATTTCAGTAACTCACCCCAAAAACATGGAGATCTACCATTTACCTGAGAAAGAATTCAAAATATCTGTTTAAAGGAAGCTCAAGGAGCTACAAGAAAATACATACAAAATAATTCAATGAAACTGAGAAAACAATACACAAACAAAATGAGACGTTTAACAGAGAGAGAAATCACACACACAAAAAAGAGTCCAGCAGAAATTCTGGAGTTGAAGAATGCAATGAATAAAATGAAAAGCTGCAATGGATAGCATCAACATCAGAATGGATCAAGCAGATGAATCTGTGAACAGAAGAAAAGAACCTTGAAATTATCCAACCAGAGAAGAATTAAGAAGAAAAGCGAATGCTTATGTGAATTATGAAATACCATTAAGAAAAGAAATCTGCAAATTAGAGAGTCACAGAAGGAGAAGAAAGGGAGAAAGAGAAAGCTTCTTTAAAGAAATAATGGCTGAAAACTTCAAAATCTGGGGAGAGATTTGCCCATTGCAGTTCACGAAGCTCATAGGTCCCCAAACAAATTCAATGAAAAAAATCTTCTCCAAGACACATTATAGCAAAACTGTCAAATATTAAAGACAAACACAGAAGCTTAAAAGCAGCAAGAGGAGAAAAGCTTGTTACTTACCAGAGAATCCCCATAAGTCTATTAGTGAATTTCTTCAAAGAAAACTTACGGTTCAGGAGCAATTAGAATGATATATTCAATGTGCTGAAAGAAAAATACTGCTAACCACAAATACTTTATCCAGAAAAGTTTTCCTTCAGAAATGAAGGAGAAATAAAGACTTCCTGAGACAAATGAAAATTGAGAGCCCATCACCACTAGACTTGACTTATGAGAAATGGTGAAAGGAATTCTTCAAGTTGAAATACAAGGGCACTATCAGTAACATGAAAACATACAATACACTGGCAAAGACAAATATATACTCAAATTCACAATACTATCTTTAATATGGTGGCATATTAACCTATTTAACTCTAGTAATAAAGATTAAAGGATAAAAGTATTAAAAAATAACTTAGCTTCAATAAATTGTTAATAAATACATAATATAAAAGAGGTCAACTGGACATCAAAAACATAAAACGTGTGGAATAAAAGGGTAGAGTTTTTGTATGCAATTGAAGTTAGGTGTCATCAATGTAAAAGAGACTGCAAGGTAATTTATGTAAGCCTCATGGTAATCACAAAGCAAAAACCTATAGTAGATATACAAAGGATAAAGAGATGGGAATCAAAGCACACCACTACTGAAAGTCCTCAATTCTAAAGGAAGACATTAAGAGAAGAAAAAAGAGCAAAGGAAGAGCAATAGATCCAGAATGCAATAATTTGGCACCATAAGTACTTATCTATGAATAATTACTTTAATGTAAATAAATTAAATTTTATATTAAATTCTATAATCAAAAGACGTAGAATGAATAATAAACCAAGACCCAACTATATGATGGGCTTCCCTAATGGCGCAGACACCAAAGAATCTGCCTGCAATGCAGGAGACCTGGGTTCAGTCCCTGTATTGGGAAGATCCCCTGGAGAAGGGAATGGCTACCCACTCCAGTATTCTTGCCTGGAGAATCCCATGGACAGAGGAACCTGGTGGGTTAAGGTTCATGGGGTTGCAAAGAGTTGGACACAACTGAGCAACTAAAACTTTCACTTTCACTTTCAACTATATGATGCCTACAAGACACTCACTTCAGCTTTAAGTTTGCCCACAGATTCAAAGTGAAGGAATAGAAAAAGATATTCCATGCAGATGGAAACTATTTTACTCAAAATGGATTAAAAACTGAAACATAAAACCTAAAACCATAAAACTAGAAGAAAATTTAAGTAAAAGGCTTCATGAGATCGGTCTTGGCGATGCTTTGGGAATGTGATATTAAAAACAAAAATAAGTGGGGTTACATCAAACTAAAAGGCTTCTGTGCCGCAAAAGAAATGATCAACAAAATGAAAAGGCAACCTGTGGAAACAGAGAAGATATTTACAAACCATCTATCTGATAAGTTAATATCCAAAATATACAAACAATTATACAATTCAAGAGACAAAAAAAAAAAAAAACAACTCAATTGAATAAAAAAATGGGCAGAGGACCTGAATAGACCTTTCCAAAGAAGACAACATTTCCATTAGTGATTAGCAACACTAACCATGAGGGAAATGAAAATCAAAATCACAATGAGATATCACTTCACACCTGTCAGGATGGCCATTATAAAGAAGACAAGAGAAAACAAAGTGTTGGCAAGGATGCAAACAAAAGGGAACTCTTGGACACTACTGTAGGAATATAAATTGGTGCAGCAATTATGGAAAGCATATGGAGGTTCCTCAAAATATTAAAAAGAGAATGATCATATGATTTCCCTTCTCTGTACACATGCAAAGTATGGTGACCCAAGGACCAAAGAGCAGATAAAACCAAGGAGAGTCTTGGAATGCAGGAACAGAAAAAACCAGACACTTATTATCCTCCCCTCCCCCATGTTGTAACTATTAATGGATTTCAGATCCTCCTGGAGAAATATCAATAACCTCAGATATGCAGATGACACCACCCTTATGGCAAAAAGTGAAGAAGAACTCAAGAGCCTCTTGATGAAAGTGAAAGAGGAGAGTGAAAAAGTTGACTTAAAACTCAACATTCAGAAAACCAAGATCATGGCATCCAGTCCCATCACTTCATGGCAAATAGATGGGGAAACAATGGAAACAGTGAGAGACTTTAATTTGGGGGGCTCCAAAATCACTGCAGATGGTGACTGCAGCCATGAAATTAAAATATGCTTGCTCCTTGAAAGAAAAGCTATGACCAAACTAGACAGCATATTAAAAAGCAGAGACATTATTTTGCCAACAAAGGTCTGTCTAGTCAAAGATATGGTTTTTCCAGTAGTCATGAATGGATGTGAGAGTTGGACTATAAAGAAAGCTGAGCGCCAAAGAATTGATGCTTTTGAACTGTGGTGTTGGAGAAGACTCTTGAGAGTCCCTTGGACTGCAAGGAGATCAAACGAGTCCATCCTAAAGGAAGTCTGTCCTGAATATTCATTGGAAGGACTGATACTGAAGCTGAAACTCCAATACTTTGGTCACCTGATGGGAAGAACTGACTCACCGGAAAAGACCCTGATGCTAGGAAAGATTGAAGGCAGGAGAAGGGGACAACAGAGAATGAGATGGTTGGATGGCATCACTGACTCAATGGATATGAGTTTGAGCAAGCTCCAAGAGTTGGTGATGGACAGGGAAGCCTGGAGTGCTGCAGTCTACGGGGTCACAAAGAGTTGGACACAACTGAGCGACTGAACTGAACTGAACTGAGCAGTATAACCTATCTCCCCTCCTATCCCATAGGGAGAAGGTATTTGCCTTACTCTTCCCCCCACCTAGTATATGTACCTCTTCCAATCAGCAAATGACCTGCAAGACCCCTATCCCACTCCTTGTGCCCTGGGTATAAAAGTGGACTTAGGACCCTTTCTCAATGTCAGTTCTCCCTTGAGTTGGCTCGCTATTTTAACAGCATCTCCCACTCTAATAAACTTTATTTCCCTCTCATTCTGTCTCATGTCTGGAAATTCTTTTCCAACCCCCACCCAGACCACGACACAAAGAAAAAGAAATCAGGATCTCAAAGAGATATTTGCACTCCCATGTTCATAGCAGAATTATTCACAATAGCCAAGAAACTGAAAAACCCTAAGAGTCGAGCTATAGATGAATGGATAAAGAACAGTATTATTCAGCCATAAGAAAGAAGGAAATTCTGCCATTTGTGACGAAATGTATGGTCTTGAAAGCATTATGATAAGTGAAATAAGTCAGATAGAGAAAGGCAAATAATATATATCACTTATATGTGAAATATAAAAAGCCAAACTCATAGAAACAGAGTAGAATAAAGAATGGTTGCTAGCCATGGGAGATTGGGGAATGGAGAAATACTGGTCCAAGAGTACAAGCTTTCAGCTATAACATGAATAATTTCTAGAAATCTAACGTATAGGATGGTGACAACAGCTAACGAAATTATATCCTATACTTCAAAGCTAAGAGAGTAAATCTTAAACATTCTCATCACAAAAAAAAGCAATTATATGAGTGATGAAGGTGTTAACTAACCTATTGTGGTAATCATTTCACCATATATGCATATATCAAATCAACAAGCTGCACACCTTAAACTAACACCATGTTATGTCAATTATATCTCAGTAAAACCAGAGGGAGAAAAAGAAATAGTATTTGGTCCTTATGAATGCTGTGATATTTTTAATTGCACATGTTGCAATATTATGAGACAACTTCACATACTTTCCCTCAAGGGGAAAAAAAAAACTGAAAAGAGAGAAGAAGCAGTATTCTACCACTCCAGGAAGAAAGAAAGAACTTAGGAGAATTTAAGTTCAGATTACCTCTCATTGCAAAGGACGCCTTCTTTTCATTCCACTAGTGACAAACAGAAAATTATTAGTGCAACTCAAATTAGGAGAAACAAATATATTCAATCTTATAAATTAGAAGGTTTTATTATGTAAAACCATTTCAAAAGCAACAAAATTTACCAAATAGTACAGCTAATGAATACATGGCAATTTTTCAGACTATCCTTTATGCTTCTTTCTCCTTTTTTCAACACAATTGTATCTCATGATTAAAATACCAAGTCACTTTTCTATAATGAGTAGAAATGAGTCATAATAGCATCTTGAAAATTTCGGCAGCATAGAGGCTACTGACAGAAATTCCTTAGGCAAAGCTTTTGGGAGACTTTCTTGCATTTTATTGTCACAAAATCCATTACACCAGGACAGATCTCAGCCTGCCTGAGTAACATCTATTTGAGGGTTATAATTTTGTCATAAAAATGTACTCTCACATGAACTTAGCATAAAAGGTCTCCGTCCAGAAAATAGGAATTGAAATGGATATATTATCACTTGAACTGCTTTTTTGCTCACTTATCCTTCAATTACAAGCCTTAAGTTCACTGGTGTCAAGAGAGGTTAAACCAGAAAAATGTAAAACAATTTTTGAAATATGTGAGGGAAATTTGACACTTAACGTTCCAAATGCATTATTATTGCCATGGTATCACTGAAGTGTGCTACTGATTCATTTTACCTTGTGGATTAAAGGCTTAAAAGACTGTTCACGAAACAAAGAAAAAATCCATATGTATCATTTCATATAGAAAAGAAACTGCAAGAACGCTGGTTTCTTTTCTAATTTGAAAAGTCTCCCATTTCTTTTTTTTAATCTCTGCTTTGCAAAACAAATTTCAAGAGCAATCAAATTTAATGGGGCAAAGAGGGGGAAGGTGAGAAGGAAAAATCTGGGGTATTGTAATCATACCGGCAGTTAATGATCATATGAAAAGTAACATTTGCATAGCATTGGATAATTTAAAAATTGCCCTCATTTGTATGTCTGCATTTGATCACAACTCCTCTATGAGACTGAGTTGGGAGGAGGCTAGTATTATCCCATTTTATGTATTAGAAACCATGGCTCAAAGTACTTAAGTGACTTACATACAAAAAGTTGCCACTTAAAACTAGGCCTTCACAGTTAAAATTCAAATTCTTTTTCTAAGACCACAATGTCCCATAGTTATCACGTTGCTAGAAAGCAGAGAGAGAAAGAGGTTGTCTAATTTGTGAATCATCAATTTAGGGTCTAATTCTTGAACCTTGCCAAAGGTGTATCATCTTAATGACCCATCAGACACTCTTCTAAATGGTTTAGACTTGAACCTGTACTAAAATCACCTAGGAAGTTTAAAGGACAGACTGCTAGGCCCCTCCTGTACAGTTTCTGAAAATAGATCTGGGTGGAACACAATAATGCTCACTTTAAACAAATTTCTAGATAATGCTGATGCTGCTGGCCCAGGAATCACACTTTGAAAAACACTGATATAGGGTAATTATAAACGTTCTACAATAAAACTAATTCTTATCTTTCAATGACTGTTTTTCTCAATAATTATATTGATCTTTATTGACATGTGCAGTTTATTTACAAAAAGTAATTTACTCACACTTCTTATCTCCAACTAAAATTGTAGACAAATCAAATAGATGAAATGGGGAAAATATTTCCATTTCACTTTCTATCTTTCCATAAAAATGTTTGTAAACAAGTGTTTGAACAAAGATTTACACATTTCAAATCCATTACACATTAAAACAGTTTAAAATATACATAAATAAATATGTATAATAAAGGGTCCTTCCTTTGAAATTTCATTGATTCTACAGATTTTAAGATAACTGGCATCAATTTATTTTTTATTATTTATATCTTATATTTTTATTTATTAATGTATTCAATTTTTAAATGTTTAAAAGCTTTTATGTTAAAGTCGTGTCCAAATCCATTTTTAGAACATAAAAGTAAGACTTCTGCCAAGGCCCAGGTTCACTGTGGCTACATCCAACTGAGGAAAACTGGTTTGGTTTGGAGTTAAAAATTCCTTCAGCAATGACAGTAGCTTTCTTAACAGTAAAACTGAGCAAATTCTATGCTCAGTATCTGCAGAAGTCTTTTTGGAGTTAACAGCATTTGTTTCAGGGAAGACAAAGGGGAGGACTCCAGCTGACATGGTTCTCTGGCTGTCACATAAAAAGCTCAGACAGGACGATGGGATAATCTGAGGACTTTCTTACGCTCGGGCATCTCTTGATGTTGCCACTGGACAAAGCTCAATTGAATCTGCTCCAATTAATCTTTTACAAAGACAGAGAAACGCAGAAAGATAAAGAACACATGTCTGGTCATTTTTACAGAAGACTAGGAAAAAAGGGTCGGGAAGAAAAAAGTAATAAAATCAGATTTTCCCTAGCTACTTCCTCAAATACCCACCCTCTCCCAGGATTATTTAAATATTCTGCCTCTAAGTTTCATCTTAACCCAACTGTCCATTTCATTTGGTCTACAAAAAGCAAGGTTCTGAGATGAGTCACCTTTCCTCAGACTGTGGACCAGGGTAGCCTTGTGATTCTGGTGTGTCCAGAATATTCCTATTTACTACTTACTGATTTTTGTATTAAAATAACCTCACGGAAGTTAAAGATATTTTATTCCTTTATCTTCAGTTCAGTTCAGTTCAGTCGCTCAGTCGTGTCTGACTCTTTGCGACCCCATGAACCGCAGCACGCCAGGCCTCCCTGTCCATCACCAACTCCCGGAGTCCACCCAAATTCATGTCCATCAAGTCGGTGACGCCATCTAACCATCTCATTCTCTGTCGTCCCCTTCTCCTCCTGCCCTCAATCTTTCCCAGCACCAGGGTCTTTTCAAATGAGTCAGCTCTTCACATCAGGTGGCCAAAGTACTGGAGTTTCAGTTTCAACATCAGTCTTACCAATGAACACCCAGGACTGATCTCCTGTAGGATGGACTGGTTGCATCTCCTTGAAGTCCAAGGGACTCTCAAGAGTCTTCTCCAACACCACAGTTCAAAAGAGTCAATTCTTTGGTGCTCAGCTTTCTTTATAGTCCAGCTCTCACATCCATACACGACCACTGGAAAAACCATAGCCTTGACTAGACGGACCTTTGTTGGCAAAGTAATGTCTCTGCTTTTTAATATGTTGTCTAGGTTGGTCATAATTTTCCTTCCAAGGAGTAAGTGTCTTTTAATTTCATGGCTGCAATCACCATCAGCAGTGATTTTGGAGCCCAGAAAAATAAAGTCAGCCACTGTTTCCACTGTTTCCCCATCTATTTACCATGAAGTGATGGGACCAGATGGCATGATCACCAAATAGGCTTCTTACATACATTTTGAAAGACTAATAATATAGGAACATTTGAGCGTACAAAAGATGTAATGGAACATAGAAGGACTCAAAGGCAGGTCTGAAGAGAGGTTTCACCACTTACTAGCATGGCTCATCTATGAAATTCAGGTAATGCTACCTGTTATGAGGTTACTGTGAAGATTTCAAAATAAGTATATAAAGCATGTGAGAGTGTTAGTTGCTCAGTCATGTCCAACTCTTTGCGGCACCATGACTATAGCCTGCAAGACTCCTCTGTCCATGGAATTCTCCAGGCAAGAATACTGGGGTGGGTAGCCATTCTCTTCTCCAGAGGATCTTCCCAACACAGGGATCAAACCCAGGTCTCCCATACTACAGGCAGATTCTTTACCGTCTGAGCCATGGGTGACCAGTTGTTCTCATTTGCTCAGAAGAAAGACATTTCCTAGGATGTGAGCCTTGCAGTGCTAAAATCAAGACTGTTCTGGGAAAACTGTGACAGTTGGTCACTGAAACACTTATCAGGCAAAAGTAAATAAATATTAGGATGCCTTCCTCTGCCCCTCCAATTCTTGAGAAACATTTCACCAGATAAAATCTCTATCTATATTTATCAGTAGTTATCATGTTGCTATCAGGTGTTAACTACTTTACATGAACTGTAACAGTTGTTCTTTAAGTGAACCCTTAGAGCTAAATACCATTTTAATTACTCCCATTTTGACAGATGCCAAAATTGAGAGACAGAGCAGCTGAATGCCCTACTCAAAGTCACAGAGCTAAGAAATGGAACAACACACATTCAAGTCCTAGCAGGCAAATTTTAAAATGTGCCGGCTGAACACTTCCTACTCAGTGTAGTCCTTATACAGTAGCTTTAGCATCACCTAGGAGCTTGTTAAAAATGCAGACTCTCAGCTCCACACTCACCCTGGACTAACTGATCCACAATCTGTACTAAAAACACTAATGCCTGAGACGTTTACAGCTTAAATCGTGAGCTTTAGATAATATGAGCAAATTTCTTCATTCCATGCCCCTGCTTTGTGAGGTCACAAATCTGAAGTCTAGAATCTCTAAAAGCCACACAGAGACTCAGCAAAGGAAACTAAAGTTGAACTAAAGTAGAACTTGCATCTCTGGAAGTAGACAAATACACTAGGCACTCTTGAAACTGAAATAAAGCCAAGTAGTACTTTCTTAAAGCATGGGTTTAGGGAGATTTCCCCCCAAAACACACCTACTTAGAATAGGACCAAAACTAGACCTTTCTTCTAGTATAAGTGCAGCAGGAACTGAGGAGAGCAAAGACCAAAATATCAAAGCACTTTGCAAAGGAACTTGGAGCTTATCTATTCTTCGTGCTGTGCAAATTCTTGGCTTTCACATAAAACTGAAAATAGAAAGAAAATTCATAATTAGGAGTCTAGCTTATGTTTAGCCCAGATTTAGACTTTTGAATATAAATATAAATTAACAAGTATTTAATGTTCTTTTCAAAAACAGGAACTCAGCAGAGAGGGTCTATCAAGCACTCTTACAAAAAGCTGAAAGCACAGCAATAAAATCTCATTCCAGGCTGAAACCAGACATACAAAGTCAGAAGTGATGAAGTCATTATCATTTGCTAGATTAAAAACACTCAGTCTCAATAACAACTCAGACCCAGTTCAGAGCAACAGCTTCAGTCTATCAGAGTAAATATTTTATGTGCCAGAATATGTTGGGTACACAGTCTGTACCAAATTATGTGTTTAATTAGTGGCACTTCATCAGATGCCTTTATACCAAGCCCATGTCTTCTGTATGACATATTTCTTCCATATAAAAATGAATAAAATAGTCACCGAAAACAATTACATTTAGGAAATAAGGCTATAATTCCAGCTTCAGAATTCCTTGGCTTAAATCTAAAGATTTTTCTCACAGTGTTTCTTTTTAAAATAATTCATTAAATATCTTAGTTTTTCATTAATTTTAAACTGGACTTTTAAGGCTCTAGCTTCAGGTATCACATATTAGTCTGTATGAAAAAGGAAATGACATTTCTGGAGCTCCATGCCAGGCACTTTACATCATTTGATTTAATCTGCCAACAGTGTTATGAGACAGGTATAATTAACCACCATATAAAGAGGAAATCAAGACTCAGAGAATCTAAGAGAATTACCCATGGTTCAAGGTTTTCACTGGAGGGGCAGCATTAAGATTTGAACCCAAGTCTGAGCCTCAAACACAATGCCTTCCAAAAGTGACCCTAAGTTCTTGTGGTACATCATTCAAGGCCTTTGGAGCTTGCAAGTGAACTGTTTTCTAACAAGTGAGCGTTTACAGACACCACAGCCTCACAAGAAATAAGCAGACAAAGGGAAGGTTTAATGCTCCTTCCAGCCACCTTTGACCCCTGGCTTCATCCCACAATAGCCATGGAAAAGCAAATGGTTACAGTTCTTTCCTAGCGATGAAGAAGAGGGAAGCATGGCTCCAGAAGGTACAGGTCCACCCAGGAGCTGGTCAGTGTCATCCACCGGGCCAGGGACAGCAATTTCACCAGAAATCTGGCTGTCTCAAAGAGCAGGCTACCAGGTTCTCCCTCATATGGGTCCCACTGAATCTACGACTCTTATGCAGACTTTCCATACACAAGTAAGCCACCAAGCCTCTCCAAGGACACTGCTAAACAGGTCAGTCACCAACCTCCTTGGCAAACATACATTCAGACCTCAATCCCACAACCAAGTTGCCTGCTCGTAGGGTCTATAGACTTCGACTAACTTACCAGACAATTTGGTGACCAGAGGGGAATAAGATCGAATTTTAAAATGGCATTTGCTTGGAAGGCCCAGGTTCCAAAAGAATGTGTCCTAGGAGTCTTTATCAACATCACTCCTCAATTCAAAACCACTGCTCAGACCTGGGCCCCTTATGGAAATTTTCCTAAAGGTTCCAGTCTATGTGAGCATCCTCCTTCGTAACTGCTCCCAGAGTTTGACTCTGGTAAACTACCCCCTTATGCAGGGTTACTCCTGAACATACGGCTATCCTCCTGGAAATCAGCTGCTATTGCAGACTTCTTTTTTCTTCCCTGTAGGACGTAACACGTCTACGGCATAGCAAAGGAGAAGACCAATGCTGGCAGGCTGCTTCAGCAGGGCCTCCAGGGATGGCAATGCCTAGGTGGAGGGACCAGAGTTCAGAATCCGACGTGCAGAAGAGCGATGAGGAGTGAACAGGCTCTGCTAAATGAATGCATGTCAACCAGACTCACTGGGGTCTGACTTCTACAGTGAGATTGCCAAGTTATTAATTGATGGTGGGCTGATAGGGGTCTGGAGTGAACTAGAGAACGCAGAGAAGACACACTTAGGAGAGACAGGCAGTATCCATTCCAAGCAGGTGATGAAGAGGCGGAAATGCAAACAAAAGCTGGGGAAATACATGTCATAAGATCATGCCAAGTCTCAACTTTATGCATTTTGTCCCAGCAAGTATCACAGAAAAAACAGAACCAGCAGAGCACCTTCCAGCAGCCATCACTATGTCTTCGTCATCATTCTTTCCCTTTCTTCAAAACAATAAGGGTGCTTCTGCTTTTCTCCCTCAGAAAAGCCTGGAAATTGGGGTGCAAGGGACAGTAAATATCCCCAGGGGTGACATTAATGCCCCAGACCACCTGCCTTCAGAGACCACTTTCTAAATATGTTCTCTATGCACCCATGTCCTTGTCTCAGGCTCTGCTTTTAAGGGAACCCAAACTAAAGGGGAAATAAAGGCAGGAGAAATGACCAAATCATCAAAAAGAGATGAAAGAGAGGCTTATGCAAATAATCCATGCACCACCCAGAATCACCCTTAAGGCCCTAAGGATCAATTTGTCAGAAACTTTGCTGATTGTGAACAGAAGTTGCTTAATTTCTAGCAACATGTGATTCAATTGAGAAAATTAATAAAACTAGTTGTTTATTAGCCAAATAGAAAATGCTAAAGAAACTCCAGTGATGACACTATCACTGATAAAGGTGCTAAAGAGGTCGAGATTATGATGCAGGTTATAAAAAGCAGCCTACCATCCAGGGTGCCACATAACACTGAGCAGAGCTCCACATGTTATACAGTAGGTCCTTGTTGGTTACCCATTTTAAATATAGCAGTGCACATGTCCATCCCAAACCCCCTATCTATAAGGTTGGGGGAGAATGGATACATGTATATGTATGGCTGAATCCCTTTGCTGTTCACCTGAAACTATCACAACATTATTAATCAGCTGTACCCCAAAACAAAACAAAAAGTTTAAAACAAAAAAAGGAGCCTAAATCTATAAGGCTATGGATAGTTGCCAATAACTGTATTTGTTATGGGACTGCAAAGTCGTTGTTATACTTAACTTTTAATAGACTTTATTCTTTAGGGCAAATTTAGATTCACACCAAAATTGGGCAGAAAACACAGAACATTCCTATATAACTCCTGCCCCCACAGATGCAGAGCCTCCCTCATCAACACCCTGAACCGGGGTTACATTTATGACAACCAGTGAACCAACACTGATACATCTCTGCCACTCAAAGTCCTTATTTACATTAAGGTTCACTCTTGTTGTTGTACATTCCATGGGTTTCATATTTAATTGCAAACTGCAAAATGACAATGACAAAAATAAGCTCTTCCCCCAAAATGTTATGGTATGTGCTCAAGAAACATGAATGGTTTGCCACTAAGCTAGCTCAATGTCCTCCGAACAGATTTATCCAGAAAATCTACCCAACCCATCAATTGGGTTGGTTCTTGAGACATTGCAGAAATGTGTATTAAGATGGGTAAAGAATAAGCTCATTGAGAAGGACAGAATCTCATGGTTATTCCCAGTGGCCTACCTGAACCACTGCAAATCCTCACAGACCATTCAAGTACTCTTCGAGGATATAATAGAATATGAGTTGACAGAAAATCAAGATTAACTCCAACCAGAATGGCAGAGCAGTTTTTAGCAGCTTGGAAGGAAAAAGACAGGAGATAACGATGGAGCACTCTTTTAAGAAATGATCTGTCATCAATGCTGATGGGTGGAAAAACACAGACACTGGGGCCTCTAAATGGAGAAAAATGATTCATAAGAGCAAAATTCTGAATATGAGGTTATTTCAGTAATAACAGCAAATTGACAGCGCTCATATTTGCATCTTTATGTATGTACAACTGCGATATATGTTTTTTAGCACACATATTTTTGAGAGCTGTCCAAATAAGTCTAAGAGTCTTTTTTCCAAAGTGTGGAATAAAAATCCTCGGAATTAAAAAATTTTAGCTTTTTAACAGTAGCCTTTTTCTTTCTTAGTGACACAATGGATGGCATCTTAACTTCAGGAAAATATGAAAAGTGTTTACAAAATCAGGGAAACCACCACTGCTTTCAGAAATGAGAAGACTTAAGCATCATGGAAAAACCTCTGCTGATGGCCCATCTCAGCTGCCCCCAGCACCAAAGCAAGTGATTGGGAAAAGTGGCCAGAGTTCAAAGTAAACTTCATGCTCTTTGCCTTTTACCCGCCCATCTGCTGACATACAATGTCTTCAAATTTTCAACATTGGATATCCCAGTTAAGTGTTTCTCATTAACAGAATCTGACCCAGGAGGCTAGGGGTTTCAGAAAATATTGCCCTTGGGTACTATGGTCTGAAATGTGTCCCCCCCACAATTCACATGTTGACAGCCTAACCCCCATATGTGATGGTATTTAGAGACAGTCCCTTTAGGAAATAATTAGATTTAATAAACAAGGTCTTTAGGGTGGGCCCCCCATAATGGAATTGGTGCTCCTATAAGAAGACACAGAGAGCTTGCTCCCTCTCTCCACCCACCACATAAGGTTGCTGTGAAAAGGCAGCAAGCCAAACAGAGAGCTCCTACCAGAACCCAACCATGCTGCCATCCTGATCTCAGGCTCCCAGCCTCCAGAACTGTGAGAAATAAATATCTGTTGCTTAAGCTGGCCAGTCTACGGTATTTTGTTATGGCAGCTGAAGCCAATTAATATGCTAGGCTTCTCCCCTGAAATGCAGTGCAATCGGCATCTTTAACGTAAGGGCCAGGGATGATGGTGAGTTAACAATAGACAATCTATACAGCTGCTTCGAGGTTTATGATATACAAGATTATTACTCTCAATTCTTCACTCACTTCCTAATAAAGTTAAACGTCCTCACTCTTTGCCATGTGACTTTTCACTGCCTCCCACTGTGAGGCAGAGTATATATCCCAGCCCACTACAGTGGGGCTTGGCCAAGTGATTTGTGTAGGACAACAGAATGTGAGCAAATGTGATGCAAGCAGAAGTTTTAAATAAGTCTGCGTGGTTTGGCCTGCTGACTTACATTTCTGTGGTCTGCAATGAGAATAGCATGCCCCAGACAGCCACTGGTACTGGTGAAGCAGACGAGACCCCAATCCACAGACATGAGCCAACCTAAGCAACAGAAAACCTAGGGAGAAAAGGAATGTTTATTATTGTAAATCCCCAAATCTTTGACATTATTATGCAGCAAAAATTAATGCAGGGGTTAAACACAGAGTATCCAAAATAGTGCTTACCACATATTAACCATAATTATTTCAGGAATCCTATAAATTATACTGAACAATAAAAATGTAAGCAAGATATTCAGAATCTCTGTTTAAAGAAAATAGCAGGTATGAGGAGCAGGCCTTCACCGTGTAAAAATGGTACCTTTTTGCATTTTTCTAGGTCAAATTAAATGTAGTTTGAGTACCAGGCTTCAGAGCTGGAAAGAAGCCTAACAGCTGTTCTTTTCAATTCCCAGCCCTTTCTTACATGACACAAAACCCCAGGACTTATATGGTTCTAAACAGAGGGGGATAGTCATAATTTCAGACAACTTCTGGAAGTAACACTGACTTCAAAAAATATTTTCTACATTTCTGGGAGACCTAAGACTTCAAACTATATGAGTAATATGTGCTCTCTATATTGGTAGAATCTGAGGGAGTAAACATCACCCATTGTCTTAATTTATATTTATATTCCTAATTACTTAAATTAGAATTAGAATTAAGAGGATTTTACAGGGCTATTTGGAAGTAATAGTGGATTTAAAAAAAAGAGAACATGGTCTATCACCATTTTAATTTAATGTATCCTGAAAAAATGTAATCAGAGTAGTGTAAAAAAGACAGAAGAGGATTTGTCTTAAGTGATATACAACAAGTCTGTGCATATGCAATTAAGTATACATCAGAATAAGTGTATAGAAAACCATTCAAAGAATAGCATCATTCTTTGAAGGGCAATTTGGCAATACTTATCAAGAGCCATAAAGCTTTTACATCCATGGACCTTGTAATCTCATTCTTAAAATAAATCTAAACTGATAAATCAAAAGAAAAAGATATATTTTTAAAGATGTTATACTTATCTCTAGTAGTGAGAAGTAAAAATAACCTAAATACACTCAAAAATAATCTAATCATAACACAGCTTTAATAAATTTTAGTATATAATTTTTAGAATATTATGCACCATATTAAGAATAAACACTAAAACCATTAAAATAAAAAGAACAAAGCAAAAGAAGTACACTCAATATAATAAGGTGAAAGAAGCTTGCAGGATTAAAAACATGTTATTGTATATGGCTAAAGATGGGGGATGGAACACAGACAAAGAGCTTTGGTATAGTATTTGATATTCTATGTTTATATTCTAAACACTTTGTAAAAATAAAATCATAAGACAAAACTATATGTTACTTTGTGCTGGGAGAAAAAAAAAAATGTTGGCCCCTAAAAACAGAAGCAAAGGGCAGTGGATCTATTTCTAGGTCCTACTAGGAAGGTGAGCAGGCAGTTATTGCATTTCATACCCAAGATCAACCAAAGACACCAAAAAACATATAAGAAATCCTTGAAATAAAAGACAGAAGGCTGTTCTGAATTACTGCAAGACAGAAGGAGTGGCTTCAGCCAGCACAAGGAGCAGCCCAGCATAATGTAGAAAAATGTACTCTTGAGACAAAGAATACCTACCCTACATCTATAGCAACTCAGACTTGGTCCAAGTGTTCCTCCCCACGAAGGCAAAATCAAAGGCAGAAGCCAGCGTGACACGGTGTAAAAAAAAAAGAACAAGGTAATGACTTTTGGAAGTTGTTACAGTTAAGAAAGATCCCCACCTAAAACTGAGAGGCAAAGAGCAAAACCCTGCTTTCTTTTTTTAGAGTGAGGAGTGACTGACTCAGTTTTCCACTGCCTGGACCTTTCCACACTAACCCTAACCCTAGTGATAGAGACAGGGGTCTGGCCTTCCCATACATTCACGGCTTGATAAAGTGAAAAATACCTCCAGGAAATAGAAGGCCACTAACCAAGAAGATAAGATACTTAAAGAGTACAGCTATCTGTATTCTAGATTCCATCAGAAGCAAAAGGATTTAAACTTAATCATTTTAAATCACCGTAATGAAATATATTTTTAAATGAGAAGAATGTATCAATATGGTAAAAGAAAAGTACATTAAAAATAGTCAAGTAGATACTTTAAAAATAAGATTACTGTAGAAACAACGAACAGAAAGATAAGATACACTTTGAAAAGGGATCATGCTGAGAAAAGAAAGAAAATGCAGAGAAATTAGAAATAAAAAGAAGTCAATAGGTAGAAAGAATAGACATAGAAGTGCTAAAATCCAAATAATATAAATCACAGAAAGAAAAGAAAATTTTAAAAGAGGGGTAAATATTTGAAGAAATAATGTAGATAAATCTCGCAGATTTTTTAAAAGATAACAAGAGTAAGATTGAAAACACCTACAGAATGCCAAAGAGGAGAAAGAAAAATCCACACATTATACTAAAATTTAAGAATAAGAAAGAGAAAATTCTAAAAGCTAACAAAAAAAAACAACCATGTGTGTGTTAGTCGCTCAGTCCGTGTCCAACTCTTTGTGACCCCATGGACTGTAGCCTGTCAGGCTCCTCTGTCCATGGGGAGTCTCCAGGCAAGAATACTGGAGTGGGTTGCCATTTCTTTCTCCAGGGGATCTTCCCGACCCAGGTCTCTTGCACTGCAGGCAGATTCTTTACCATCTGAGCCAGCAGGTATTCTTCAAGAAAAGCAACATTGACTGTAAGAACACTATAGGAGTAAAATTTCCAAAATATGGAAGGAAAATAACTTAGAAATTTGAATTTCATATCCAGCCCAATATCAGTCAAATGAAAGGCTTGATAAACATGCTATGTTTGTTCTCTTAAAAAAGAGAGCAAACAAATACAAGAGATGTTGTGATGTATGAATAAAAGAGACCCAATATCTTGGCTGTTACCTTAAAGTTGGTTGCTATTTTAAAGAGAGGGCAAGAAAGAATTTTATTTTCAAAGTAAAAAAGAAACATAGCATAACAACCCATATTTAAAAGCTTAGATACTATCAGGATGTTGAAGGTTGGGATCTCACAAAGGATGGGAATACACACTAAATGGTCTTTCTCAAAATGTAGTCCACCAAGCTGGTCTGTGAACTATTTAGCAGTTCTTAACAAGAGAAAGATTTTACATCAGAGTGTACATGAACCACGTCATCAACCACACTGAGGTCTTACCTTGCTGGATCAGTAACAAACAATTCCTAGACCAGCATTTTGAGTAGATACAGCTATAAATTTAAAGGTGGGAGGGAAGTGAAACAGGTGAAAAGAAATAGAAATGAAAGAGAAAACAGAAATAATAAGCCGAGATATTTAAAATTGGTCCAAGTATATTGGTAATTAGCATAAATAAATATCAACTAAAACTTTAAAAGATAAAAATCACAATTTGGATTTTATAAAATTTAAAATTGGCTATTTATAAAAGATATACCTAAACCATAGAAAACACAAAGGGTAAAAGTAAAAGGATAGAAAATGAAATATGAAGCAAATACAACTAAAGAAAGTTGCTGAAACTATATAATAACAGATAAAATAAATGTTAAAGTAACATGTACTACTAGGGACAGATAATTCAATTCACTATTTAATTCAATTCTCCAAAAAGATGAAGTAATTCTAAATACATAGTTACTAATAAAATTGCCTTAAAGCATATAAAGTTAATTTTATTGGAACTGCAGGGACAGAGTAATAAATCCACCACCATAGTAAGAGATTTCAGAATATCTCTCTCAACTTTTGAGAAGTCAAATAGACAAAAAAAAATCAGCAAGGATATACAAGATCTGAAGGACAGAACTAAAAATCTTAATGAACATACAGTGAATTCTGCATCCACCAAATAGAATCAAAATGTTGTTTTCAAGTACATATGACTATTAATAAAATTTATCATGAATTAGGTCATAAAGAAAGCTTCAATGATTTTATAAAAATAAGTATGCAACTAGGTTAGACAATAATAATACAAATTTTTGATCCCCACTTATTTGAAACTTTATTTTAAATTCTGATCAATAACTCAAGGCTATAAAGAGGTCATAATGAGAATTTTAAAATATCTGGAATTGATTTAAAAGCTTTTAAACTATGTAGCAAAATTCATGTGTTATAGTAAGAGTAGTAATCTGAGGGAAATTTATAGCCTTAAGTATGAACATTAAAGGAAAAAAATGAAAGTCCCCTAAGTAACAAATTAATTGCCCAAATTAAGAGGTTAGAAAAATAACAGGGTAAAAACTAGAGAAAATACAAGATAAGGGATAAAAGAAAACAAAGATAAAATAGAGAAGACTAGCAAAGAAAAAAAAAAGATGGCTATTTAGAAAAACTAACAAAATAAAGCTTTAGCAAAATAAATCAAGTAGAGAGACAACACACACAAACGATTTTATAAATAAAAGCTGAGACAATTACTACAGAAAAAGAGGGGCTAGAATGATTTTAAAACACTTCTACTTTCAAACAAGATGGAGAATCAGGGACCAGACCGACTCACTTGCCAAAAACAACCCCAAAAAAAGCCAAAAATAAACAACAGTAAATTTTATATATTGGTTATTAGGCAACAACTGACAATAAGTGATGCCTGAGAGGGGAAAATTTGAGGGAGCCCCATAATTACCCCGGCTTACTGCCTGGAGAAAGTCTTCAGGGTGCTGCTCAGTAAGGATCTGTAGTATCACTAACACATTACTAGTAGTAACATTAAATTAGTGAGACCACTCTAAAAAAGAGTTTAGCATTATTTTCTATAGTTTAAGTTTTACATAATCAGTAGCCTAACAATTCCACTCCTAGATCTATTTCAAGAGAAACTTTAGCACATGTAAGACAGGATGCGTGTAAAAGTTTGCTCACACCATCATTACTCACACTGGAAACATCACAAATATCCATCCACAGGCTACTGGATGAATAAAACAGTATATATACACAGCAGCCAGATCTAATAAACTACACTGGGATATGCTGCCTTCTGGATGACTCCCAACAGTATGATATTAACATGAAAAAAGTCCTTAAAGAACAAGTTCAGCATGAGACTCTTTCTGTAAAGTTAAAAATAAGTAAAATAAATTCTAAGTAAGTAGAGATACAAATAATCTATATAAAAAGAAAATCAGCTTCCACTTCCAGGAAGATAGACTGATGTATTTTTACCAAATCTTCCTATTAAGTACCACTACAAACCTTGGATATAATACACAAGACTAACATCATGCTGTATGTTACATGCCCACGACCTTTAATTTATGACTGGAGGCTTTTTACCTTTTGACCCCTCACCCATTTCAGCCACCTCTTCCCCCATCCAGAATATGTCTGGTGTATTGATGACCCCTGCCAATAAGGCAGCACCCAATGGTGTCCACCTGCTCACCCCAAAGAGACTGGCATAGAATTTTCACTGCTCAATCATACCTACTTACACAAGCTGTCTGGCAGTCAATAATGAAGACTGGTTTGCAACTGTGTCCACATTTTGTGGGATGGTGGGCAAGTTGGCCGTCCCTTCACCTCTGCTGGCTTTCAGGTACAGGGTGGGTATCCAAATGCAGATGGGGCCACGGTGGAGGCAGAAGCCTGGAACAGGGCGGTGAAGCCTCCCGGGGGCAAAAGGAGAGGGGAGCAGGAATAGAAGAGGGGGCCTATGGCCCGGCCATCTGTCACCCCAGTCCACAAAGTATGCGAAAGCAGAGAAACCCACATGAAGGCGTAGCGTCAGGAAAAGGCAGGCCCGGCGGTGGTCTCAAGTACAGTTTGGCCACACACGCCAGCCTGTGGCCAGGGATCAACAAGTTACCGGTTTCAGCCTAGCAGAGCCTCTGAATGCAGCCCAGGGGCCAGGCGCACTCGGTAGGCAGCCAGGAAGGGATTCATGTCTTCAGTGCTGATGACTCCAAACTCAGTGATGGCCAAGGCCCCCTGTGCTGGGCGCGGTCCCCTCCAGCTCTCGGTTCACATCTACGTGTTTGGAGATTCGGGGCAGCTCTACCAGGTGGCTCCGGGCAGGACCAATCCATGGCTGGTCTCTGGCTGGCGCCGGGCTCGGGTGCGGCTGCAACTGGAATAGGTAGAGAGCCAGGTCGACCAGGGCTGGGCTCCCCTGGGGCAGAGACACAACCAGGCACGCCTGGCAGCTGGAACTGACGCGGACAGAAACGAGGCCCTCAGAGCTTTCCCCGGCTCACTGAGACCGCACGCAGCCATGCCTGCCTTGCTCCGCGCACTGTGCGCATGCGTGCCCAGGGATCCTGCTCCGCTCCCTGGTTGCCCGTCGCAGGGCAGGGTGGTGAGGACCACGCAGCATGGTCCTGGTTTGTGGCTGCGATTCCTGGAAGGCAGTACTTCCTCTGCCTCCTCCCATGTCTGCTCAGAAGAGTCTGAGCGCTCCAACTCCTTCCACAGAGAGTAGTACTCCCCACTAGCGCCATGGACCACTTGTGCACCTTGTTGCCCTTGATTGTATGGAAGCACTGGGGATTCACAGAAGCCATGTTCAAGTCAAGCCTGCAAGGGGCCTCAAGCATTGAAATTGCAATTCACCAGCACATCCTGCGCCTGTTTGCTTTCATTTTTTCTCCCTCTGAGAACTGAGACACGGCCTTCTCATTTCATCACCGGTTCGCCGCCAGGTGCGGTAACTTCCGTCTTGGGGAGGATGTTTGGGTCCCAGAGCAGCTGGTCTTGGTTCTCAGAGCTCGTCTCACCTTAACGGTTCAAGTACAGATCAATGAGGTCTAATTATATAGCGTGATGTATAGCATAGTTAATATAGCTAATAAGACTGTATTGCATATTTGAAAGTTGCTTAACAAATCCTGAAAGATGATGCTGTGAAAGTGCTGCACTCAATATGCTAGCAAATTTGGAACATTCAGCACTGGCCACAGGACTGGAAAAGGTCAGTTTTCATTCCAGTCCCAAAGAAAGGCAATGCCAAAGAATGCTCAAACTACCACACAATTGCACTCATCTCACACGGTAATAAAGTAATGCTTAAAATTCTCCAAGCCAGGCTTCAGCAATACATGAACCGTGAACTTCCAGATGTTCAAGCTGGTTTTAGAAAAGGCAGAGGAACCAGAGATCAGATTGCCAACATCCGCTGGATCATCAAAACAGCAAGAGAGTTCCAGAAAAACATCTATTTCTGCTTTATTCACTATGCAAAAGCCTTTGACTGTGTGGATCACAATAAACTGGAAAATTCTGAAAGAGATGGGAATACCAGACTACCTGACCTGCCTCCTGAGAAACCTGTATGCAGGTCAGGAAGCAACAGTTGGAACTGGACATGGAACAACAGACTGGTTCCAAATAGGAAAAGGAGTACATCAAGGCTGTATGTTGTCACCCTGCTTATTTAACTTGTATGCAGAGTACATAATGAGAAACGCTGGGCTGGAGGAAGCACAAGCTGGAATCAAGATTGCTGGGAGAAATATCAATAACCTCAGATATGCAGATGACACCACCCTTATGACAGAAAGTGAAGAAGAACTAAAGAGTCTCTTGATGAAAGTGAAAGAGGAGAGTAAAAAAGTTGGCTTAAAGCTCAACATTCAGAAAACTAAGATCATGGCATCTGGTCCCATCACTTCATGGGAAATAGATGGGGAAACAGTGGAAACAGTGGCTGACTTTATTTTGGGGGGCTCCAAAATCACTGCAGATGGTGATTGCAGCCATGAAATTAAAAGATGCTTACTCCTTGGGAGGAAAGTTATGATCAACGTAGATAGCATATTAAAAAGCAGAGACATTACTTTGCCAACAAAGGTCCATCTAGTCAAGGCTATGGTTTTTCCAGTAGTCATGTATGGATGTGAGAGTTGGACTATAAAGAAAGCTGAGCGCAGAAGAATTGATGCTTTTGAACTGTGGTGTTGGAGAAGACTCTTGAGAGTCCCTTGGACTGCAAGGAGATCCAATCAATCCATCCTAAAGGAGATCAGTCCTGGCTGTTCATTGGTAAGACTGATGTTGAAGCTGAAACCCCAACACTTTGGCCACCTGATGTGAAGAGCTGACTCATTTGAAAAGACTCTGATGCTGGGAAAGATTGAGGGCAGGAGGAGAAGGGGACGACAGAGGATGAGATGGTTGGATGGCATCACCGACTCAATGGACATGGGTTTGGGTGGACTCCGGGAGTTGGTGATGGACAGGGAGGCCTGACATGCTGCAGTTCATGGGGTCGCAAAGAGTCGGACACGACTGAGCGACTGAACTGAACTGAACTAAGAGTAGATCTTAAAAATCATCATCAGAAGAAAAAAAATTTTATGACTATGTGTGTTGATGTGTTAATTAGACTTATTATGGTCATCCTTTCACAATATATCCAAATATGGTATCATTATGTTGTACACCTGAAACAAATGTCTACTATTCCTCTGTTTTAAATACATACGTACATATAGACATACATGCAAACATCAGAAGCCCCAAAGGGTGGAGAGAAGAAGGCAGATCATGTGCAGATGTTGAGACTCAAGGAAGGATATGCTGATGAGTTCCCTGGGTTTTCTTTTTTGCTTTATATGCACCAGACTGCAAGCTGGGGAAACCAACAACATAGAAATACCAACGGACACAGAGTAAAAAAGCCCAAACAAAAGCCTACTCTCCCCATAGCCAATGAACCAGGAAAGAGGCAGCTTAACAAGACAGAAAAGTTTTAATCACTCAGTCATGTCCTACTCTTTGCCCTCCAGTCTCCTCTGTCCATGGAATTCTCCAGGCAAGAAAGCTGGAATGGGTCACCTTTCACTTCTCCAGTGGATGATCCCAATGCAGGGATCAAAGCCAGGTCTCCTGCATTGCAGGCTGATTCTTTACCACCTGAGCCACCAGGGAGACAGAAAACTTTTAGGCAATTAACACTCTATTTCAGCAAAACACTACATAAAAACTGAGGCCCAACCCATCCCAGCAAAGACTAAAAGGGGAGTCTAGGCTTTTATCCCCCACGCTCCCATACCCCACACCCTTTACACCCTCATACCCCCCACCCAGCCCCACCCACCCCCATCAGTCTATAACAAAGAACTCTAAAATACCCACAAATATGGTGTCAAAGACAGTGCAGTAGGGATCCAGAACTTTCATCTCCACATGAGGTAATGAGGTCTCCCAGTGGGTTCAGTGGGAGACAACATGGGAACCAGGATTTTCCCCGGAGCCAGGCACTCACAAAAGGTTCCTTCCTCTCTCCACAGTGGTGGGACGTCAAGCCTTGGAGAGATTTAGGACTTTATCCTCCACCCAGCAGTGAGGAGGCCACTCCTGCCACCATGGAGTCAGTGGAGGCCACATGAGGAGCAGTAATGAGGTATTCATGCTCCTCTCTGCCTGGGAAGTATCAGTGGAGGCCTAGGAAAGAGCCGGAATTCCCAGTTATGGGAGAACCCCAGCCTTAGGTATCAACAAAGGTGAGGTAAGGAACCTGGACTTCTACATCTACCTGGCAGTAATGAGACACTGCCCTCCTTTACCCTGTCAAAGAGGTGTCAGGGGGAGCCAAATAAAACAGAAGGTTTGAACAAGAGCCAGAATCTCATAACATAATACCCCAATGTCCAGGTTTCATTTGAAAGTTACTCAGCATATCACAAACTGAGATGTAGAACTAAATGAAAAAAGACAATAGTTGAAAAGACAGAGACAAAAGAAAGGTATTATCGGATAAAAATAGTAAAGCAACCATGATTTTTTTTTTTTTAATGTTTCAGTGAGTGATTAGGAGCACGCTTGAAACAGATGAAAAATATGAAATCTCGGCAAAAAAAAAAAAAACAACAAAGTATCAGCAAAGAAGCAGAAGATTAAAAAGAAGAACTAGTGGAAATTTTAGAATTAAAAAAAAAATGTTTGACTAAATAAAAACCTCAGTGGATAGGATCAATAGCAGAATATATAGACAAGTAAACAATAGAATAGAATAAGTAAAAATTACCCAATCTAAACAATGGGAAAAGCTGACTGAAAAAATTAACTGAATTTAATACCAATTCTAAAAGTCTCTTCCAACAAAAGGCATAGAATAGAAGAGGAGCAGGTACTTCCCAATTCATTGATGAAGCCAGTGAGGCCTCCCTGGTGGCTCAGCGGTAAAGAATCTGGTCGCCAGTGCAGGAGATGCAAGAGACACTGGTTTGATCCCTGGCTCGGGAAGATGCCCTGGAGTAAGAAATGGCAACCCACTCCAGTATTATTGTTTGAGAAATCCCATGGACAGAGGAGCCTTGTAGGCTACAGTCTATGGAGTCGCAAAGAATGAGACCCAGCTTAGTGACTAAATAACAACAAAGGTTATCTGTTCTCACCACTTTTATTCCAGATAGAACGTGAAGGTCTAGCCTGCAGTAGTGCAATAAAATGAAATAAAAGCATACAGATAAGAAAGGAAGATATGAAAGTGTCCCTATTGCAGAGGACATGATTGTCTATATAAAGGATTCCAAGGAATTTCAAAATCTCCTATAAATAAGCAAATTCAGTTAAGTTTGAAAAATATAAGGTAAACACAGAAATATCAATTATATTTCTATGTACTTACACAATCAACATATGTGGACTCTGAAATTTAAAATATATCATTAAAATTGCATAAAATAAATTAAGTATAAATCTAACAAAACATATACTGGACTTGTATGATGAAAACTATAAAACTAATGAAATAAATAAGATCTAAATAAAAGCTATCGGAGAAGGCAATGGCACCCCACTCCAGTACTCTTGACTGGAAAATCCCATGGACGGAGGAGCCTGGTGGGCTACAGTCCATGGGGTCGCTAAGAGTCGGACACGACTGAGCGACTTCACTTTCACTTTTCCCTTTCATGCACTGGAGAAGGAAATGGCAACCCACTCCAGTGTTCTTGCCTGGAGAATCCCAGGGACAGGGAGCCTGGTGGGCTGCCGTCTATGGGGTCACACAGAGTCAGACACGACTGAAGCGACTTAGCAGCAGCAAATAAGAGTTATACCAAGTTCTTGGATTGGAAGATTCAGACTTCTCCCCAAATTGATATACAAGTTTAATGAAATTTCTATCAAAGTCCTAGAAAAGTTTATTCTAAAGTTTATTTGGAAAGGTGAGAGAACTAGAGTAGCTAGTCTAGGTGAATTAGTATACACTGCTTGGAGAAAAGCTACCCCAGAAAGCCTCCTGACCAAGAATATCTGCATTGCCACTGCAGGAGCTAGAAAAACCTTCACTGAATTAAGCCAGTAAGGATTTGGGTGTTAAGTACTACAGAATAATCAGTCTAGCCTACTTAGACTGAAACAGACTGATACTTTAAGAGGCCCCCAGAAGATGATGGAAACTCATAGCAGCAAAAACTAAAACGGACAATTAACTGCTGAAATCAGAGAGAAATGGCCACTATTTGCAAAGCCCTTAGAATTGGACTGAGAAATAGAATCGGTGACCCATGAATGTGTTGGCAGTGGACTGTAGAAAACCTGATGGCTGAAAAGAAGGTAGAAAGATGCTTTGCTCCTCCCCACTGTCTGCCCTGGCTCCAAAATGCAAAGACTCTGCCAACCAAAAACTGGGGCAGGCATTCTACTGCAGCAGTGATTTCAACAAAGACTGTTCTCCTGTCTCACACTCTAGCCCATCTTCAGCAGATTTAAGTAAAAGAACATTAGAGTCATATTTGAAAGGCCCTTTGTAATCTTCCCAAATCTTTCATCCTCCCTTATTCCTCTGCTCTGAATATCGTTTCTCTATATATTTTTATACTTTCACTACATGTGTATTTGTCCCAAAGTGAAAATAATAATGTGGGGTGTTTTTAAAAATTTACATAAACACTAGCCTATGCTGTGAATCTGCAACTTATTTTTTCACTTAACATTATGTTTTCTGTATATATTCACATTGATACTTATAATAGTTTATTCATTTTAACTGTTCTATATATTCAATATACCATAATTTTTATTCATTTCTCTATTAATATGTTTTATATACATTTTGGCTGTTAGAAGTGATTGTTGTATGTCTATGTATATTTGTATGCATTCTCTAAGGCATACATCTAAGTGTATAGAGATTTTTGATTATACTAGATGTAGTCAAATTGCTCTCATATGGTATACCAATTTATATTGACATCGGCAGTGTATGAGTTTCTACTTCTCCTCATTTTCCATAATACTTAATATTTTCAGACTTTTGATGAGCATGAATTGCTCATTTTAAATAATCTCATTTTTCAATTTTCAGTTTGGCAATCATAGCTGGGCTACTTTCTTGCTGGCATATTCTCCAAGTACTTCTTTAAAAGAAAATAATTTGAAAAACATGTATTGAGTTGCTCCCTGCTTTTCCTGCCAGTATTCTAATTGACTATAACTAGGCTCTTTTGGCTTGATGCATAGTGTGCCAAGTTTTCAGACAAACCAGTAAAGAACTGGATCTGTCATGCATGTGGTGGTGGAGGGAGCTGAGTGACATTAACTTTTCAAGTTTCCCAAGGATGAGAAGGCTGGTATTTTTCCTGTTTTGCCATGTGTCATTATGAAGCAGACAAACTGTGTATTTACAGATGCTGCTCAACCTATGTATGGGCTTTCTGCCTTCCTGGCTCTTTGCCCCACTGACTGACATCAGAAGAATTTTTTCAATCACCACCTTGAACTTTGTGTGGATTCTCACTAATTTACTTTGAACTTTTTTTTTCCTATCATTTGCGCTAATCTTTAATGTTTTTGTTTCTGTTGTCTCTTTAAAAAAATCTTTCTTCATAACAATTTTTATTCTTCTGAGGTTTTTAATCTTCAGTTTTATCTTGTTTCCAATTCCTTTTCTCAGTCCTTTATCCCCTCTATTTTAATATTCTAAGCTCTTGTATCATGGGTTTTAGTTTTTTATTTGGACTTCCCTCATAGCTCAGTTGGTAAAGAATCTGTCTGCTATGCAGGAGACCCTGGTTCGATTCCTGGGTCAGGAAGATCCCCTGTAGAAGGGATAGGCTACCCACTCCAGTATTCTGGTCTGGAGAATTCCATGGACTGTATAGTCCATGGGATCACAAAGAGTCAGACACGACTGAGTGTCTTTCACTTTCACTTAGTCTTTTATGTGCCTCTCTTCTTCTGTTATATTTTTAATCTCTGATTATTTGTTCAGTTCAGTCGTTCAGTCATGTCCGAATCTTTGTGACCCCATGAACCACAGCACGCCAGGCCTCCCTGTCCATCACCAACTCCCGGACTTTACCCAAACTCATGTCCATTGAGTCGGTGATGCCATCCAACCATCTCATCCTCTGTCGTCCCCTTCTCCTCCCGCCCCCAATCCTTTCCAGCATTAGGGTCTTTTCCAATGAGTCAACTCTTCGCATGAGGTGGCCAAAGTATTGGAGTTTCAGCTTCAACATCAGTCCTTCCAATGAACACCCAGGACTGATCTCCTTTAGGATTATTTGTATCTTTATTTTAAATCACTATTTAGCCATAATTTTAGTTCCCAATCATTTGTCTTTATGGAAATGTAATTGTCGTGTTTAGTTTCTGTTTTTCCTTTTAATTTCTTCCTACGTCTCACATTTCTTTTTGTAATTTCATAATACTTTACAGTAACAGGTAGGGATCCTTCTATTCCATGTGACAGAAGCTCTCGCTCAAAATGACTGGAGCAAAATAAAGGTTTGGATAAAGAAAGTGGAATATATTAACTCACATTACTGAAAATATCAATTTGGAGTCTTGGATTCAGGCATAACTAAGTTAAAAATTCAAAAGCTTTCATCAGGACCCAGTTCCCTCAGGCTTCCACTGTGCTGCTATATTCTAGACACGCTCCACCATCACTGCTCGCTGGGTGGACGTCTAAAACAGTTGTAGGACTTCCATGGTGGCACAGTGAATAGGAATCTGCCTGCCAATGCAAGGGACACCAGTGCGATCCTGGCCCCCGGAAGATTCCACATGCCTAGAGCAACTAAGCCCATGTACCACAACTGTTGAGCTTGAGCTCTAGAGCCCCCGAACTGCAACTACCGAGCAATCAGGCTACAACTACTGAAGCCCCTGTGACTGGCGTCTGTGCTGGGAAACAAGAGAAAGCACCACGGTCAGAAAAATAAAACAGTTTCAGCCTATGACATCCTTCCTCATTCAGATCCCCCAGAAGAGAGAGAGTACCACTCCTTACCAGTCAGCCCCATTGCACAACTAGGACTTCACTCTAACTGGTTCCACTTGAGTACCGTGCCTCTTCCTGACATCTAAAGCAATCACTGTGACCCCAGGGAGTTTATTAACTGACTTAGACCTACATCAAGTGCCCATTCCCGGAGCTGAAGAGGGCCCAGTCAAAGCACCTTAATTGACAGTAGAAGAGGAAGGTTCCTCAGAAGGAAATTGGGAATACATTACCCATAAATGAGAAAAAGGATGGCGGGTAGACAAAAGATGACCAATATCTGCTTCAGCTCCCCTCTATTGTCTTATATTGTTTTTAAAATGCTCAAAACAATGCTTGACCTCAGAATGGGCAAATGCACCTACATCACATCTGGGCAGGCTGGAGACCCTGTTTTTTCCATCTTTCCTGGAAGCTTCTTCTCCAGCTCTCTATAGTGGATACTCTAGCTTTTTTATTGATGATTCTCCAAAAACAAATACTTTTGTTGGATAAAAATCTACCTGCTAATGCAGGAGATGTGGGTTCAATCCCTAGTTCAGAAAGATCCCACATGCCTCGGGGCAACTAAGCCTGTGCACCACAACTACTGAAGCTCATGTGTCCTTGAGCCTGTGCTCTGCAAGTCTCCACAAGGCTCCTGAGAAGCCACTGCAATGAGAGGTCCATGCAGTGCAACTAGAGAGTAATCCCTGTTCACCACATCTAGAGAAACCCTGAGCACAGCAATGAAGACCCAGCTCAGCCAAATAAGTAAATTTCTTTAATTTAAAAAATAAAATCCAATGGAAATAGTGTGTATACTGAGCCAAGAGGAGTTGGTATACAGTCCTTCCTTGGGGAGACACTCCATTTGCAACATAACTGGCCTGACATCATCAGATACAATGGCCTGAATGAGTAACAAGCATCAAGATAAGCCAGTAACTGCACTTTTTTAAGCTCCAATAGCCTCCTTGGAGTGTGCTCCTCAGTGGCAAAGACTCCGTATAAAACAAGGCAGAAACCCACATTTTAAACTATTTATCTTATGATTTTATAGTTTGTTTCTCCCCTCCTTTCACCTCTTTGAATATAGAGGGAAAAGAACTGTGGCAGGCATTCGTGTGGACTAGCTGCATTGGTTGCACCCACTCTGATGTCCAGTTTTGCACTCAAGTCATCAGAACTCCTTCTGTCCAGGCTTAACTCAGTTCCAGGAAGATGACAGGGTTATCAATCCACTCCTAACCCACTGTCTGTATACACAGCATGGGGAAGATTTCACAATTTTTTTGATGATTTCACCATTTTTATTTACTCAACACTTCAAGAATAGAATTAATCACGTGAGGGGAAATGAATGACCCGTGCATAAACTTATCACATGTGTTAACATAAATGACCCCTCTCTCTCTTTCCTTCCTGTTTTGCAGGAACCCTTTCCTGGTATTTTGGCAGTGATGTCTATTGCTTGAACATATGTGTGAGGAATTCTATCAAATGTCACTGGCCAAATCATTGTGCATTGCCTCTTGACTTAATGCCTTCCACAATATATAAATCCCAAGCGCCAAGGTTCCGCACTGAGCCAAAAACATGCCACATCTACATGACACAAAAGGGCTTAACCTTGAAATGCATGATACCAAATGGAACCCCATTCCTTGCCAAATTCTTTGCAGACATCTGTCACAACATTTATCTCCCTTCAAGCAACAGCATCAGCAGTTCACATTGTTTTCTAACATTGGAGCACTGGGCCAAGTCTCTCTTATTCCATCTTCCACACATCTTTCTCCAAATGCTTAGAAAAGATTTTCTCTGCACAGCAGCAAACCTCACCTTCTTTCCATCACAATTTCCCTGTTTTAACTTACAATAATTTTTCCCCACTGGTGATAAAGTACTTTAATGTATTTGGAATTAACATGCATCTTTGTGGGCAATTTCTTAATTCAGCCCTTGCTCTATGAGTATCGTATGATTCTAATTAGTTTTAAATTGTTTGTTTTTTAAGTAATACATGCACATAGTATTTTTTTTTAAGTTCAAAAGGGTATGGAGGGAACGGTACATTTTCTTCCCACACCGACTCCCGTCTTGAATTTCCCTTTCCCAGAGATAATTATGAAAACAGTTTACTGTGTTTTCAAGACATGCTCCTTTATTTATATAAAGAGATAGATATCCAGTTTGTTGAGAAATATCAACTTGGTGGAGTTTAAATTGAGAGAGCTTTATTTTTTTCAAGCACTATATTCAACTGAGAACTTTCCTTTCTCTTCCTGTACAACTGCTTAGGCAGATCCTATAACTTTCTTGCCACTTGTAGTTAAATTTCATTTTAATTTGTTTAAAATCCCCACCTCATTTTCAATTTTAATCTCTTCTCCTCTCTTCTCCCCAGTGAAGACCTAGCATTGGCTCAAGGGACTTAGAATTGGGAAGAAGCTCTTTCATTGGATGGAGGAAGCAGGAATCCAGTTCCTTTTGCACATGAGGCATTTTGGGTTAAGAGTCAGGGGGTACGAGGAATAAGAAAAGCAGAGACTCTCTTACATTACCAGCAATGTACAGGTGTTTAGGAGGCCTCTCTCTTTAGGAAGTCTTTCTTTTTATGACTCAATTTAGTTCCACTTGTTACTGGTAGCCTCTGCTGATGGGGAGGTCTCCTCATGAGGGGGATGATTTTTCTTGGAATGGTACTCAGCTTCCCCATGCTTTCCTCCATTGCTGAGCCACCTCAGAACATGGCAGCCCTCCAGCCAGCCCCATAAAAGACTTGATTTCTGCTATGAGTGGAACTATGTGCCCTACAAAATGTATGTATGGAAGCCCCAAAACTCCTATACCTCAGAATGTGACTATATTTGTAAATAGGGTATTTTAAAAGATATAAAGCTAAAACAAAGCTCTTAGGGTGGACCCAAATCCAGTATGAGGTGGTGCTCCTTTAAAAAGAGGAAATTTAGACACACGAAAAAACACCAGGCCTGCACACACACTGTAAGGACACAACGAGAAGGCAGCCATCTCCAAGCCAAAGAGAAACTTCAGAGGAAACCAACCTGCCGGCACCTTGGTCTTGGACTTCTAACCTTCATAATTGTGAGAAAATAATTTATGTTGTTTAAGCCTCCCGGTCTGTTTTGTTATGGCAGCCCTAACACACTAATACAGTCCCCAAACATTATGTACCCACTTGGACCAGAGGCTGCCTGGACAACGCCATAGCCCACACTCTCAACTCTCTCCTTCATGCTCTTTTACGTGAAGATCCAATCCTCTGTGAGTTCATCTTCTGTTTTTCCTAAGGGCACGGAGAGATACAGGTGGGGCGGCTGCCTTCCTCTTCCCAAGCAAATGACCCCCATCCCTTCTCACCTCTCTGCAGAGGATGACACTGCAGGCCTCCTGCTTCCAGAATCTCCCAACTAAGCAGTAGTCTCTGGGTTCAGATTACCTCCAAACCCCTGGAGGAACTGTCAAGCTCTCCCAAGAAGGAAACTTCACTCCAGTGGCAACACCACAGTGAGCCCTGGATGGAACTACATCCAACCAAGAGAGGGAATGCCACTTCTCACAGGAGTCCCCACCCCTAAGAGGGAGTCTTCGGGAGCCCCACCATATCTTGGGAAACAGAATCATGACCACTGGACTTATTCTGAAATCTGTTCATCTATGCATGTTGGGGTAGAGGAGATGATCAAGGGGACAGCCCTAGTTCAGCACCTCTTGGGAAGTGCGTGCTTGCTAAGTTGCTTCAGTTGTGTCCAACTCTTTGCAACCCCATGGACCACAGCCCACTAGGCTCCTCTGTCCATGGGATTCTCCAGGCAAGAATACTGGAGTGGTTGCCATTTCCTCCTCCAGGGCATCTCCCTGACCCAGGAATCAAGCCCACAACTCTTTTTTTTTTTTTTTTATAAATTTATTTATTTTAGTTGGGGGCTAATTACTTTACAATATTGTAATAGTTTTTGCCATACAATGACATGAATCAGCCATGGGTTTACATGTGTTCCCCTTCCTGGACCCCCAACCCACCTCCCTCCCCATCCCATCCCTCTGGGTCATCCCATTGCCCCAGCCCTGAGCCCTTGTCTCATGCATCAAACATGGAATGGTGTTCTGTTTCACATATGATAATATACATGTTTCAATGCTATTCTCCCAGAACGTCCCACCCTCACCTTCTCCCTCAGAGTCCATAAAATTGTTCTATGCATCTGTGTCTCTTATTCTGTCTCACATATAGGGTTATCATTACCATCTTTCAAATTCCATATATATGCATTAGTATACTGTATTGTTGTTTTTCTTTCTGGCTTACTTCACTCTGTATAATGGGCTCCAGTTTCATCCATCTCAGTAGAACCGATTCAAATGTATTTTTTTTTAATGGCTGAGTAATATTCCATTGTGTATATGTACCACAGCTTCCTTATCCATTCATCTGCTGATGGACATCTAGGTTGCTTCCATGTCCTGGCTATTGTAAACAGTGCTGCGATGAACATTGGGGTACATGTGTCTCTTTCAATTCTGGTTTCCTCAGTGTATATGCCCAGCAGTGGGATTGCTGGGGCATATGGCAGTTCTATTCCCAGTTTTTTAAGGAATCTCCACACTGTTCTCCAGAGTGGCTGTACTAGTTTGCATTCCCACCAACAGTGTAAGAGGGTTCCCTTTTCTCCACACCCTCTCCAGCATTTATTGCTTGTAGACTTTTGGATAGCAGCCATTCTGACTGGTGTGAAATGATACCTCATTGTGGTTTTGATTTGCATTTCTCTAATAATGAGTGATGTTGAGCATCTTTTCATGTGTTTGTTCGCCATCTGTATGTCTTCTTTGGAGAAATGTCTGTTTAGTTCTTTGGCCCATTTTTTGATTGGGTCGTTTATTTTTCTAGAATTCAGCTGCAGAAGTTGCTTGTATATTTTTGAGATTAATTGTTTGTCTGTTGCTTCGTTTGCTATTATTTTCTCCCATTCTGAAGGCTGTCTTTTCACCTTGCTTATAGTTTCCTTTGTTGTGCAAAAGCTTTTAAGTTTAATTAGGTCCCATTTGTTTATTTTTGCTTTTATTTCCAATATTCTGGGAGGTGGGTCATGGAGGATCCTGCTGTGATTTATGTCGGAGAGTGTTTTGCCTATGTTTTCCTCTAGGAGTTTTATAGTTTCTGGTCTTACGTTTAGATCTTTAATCCATTTTGAGTTTATTTTTGTGTATGGTGTTAGGAAGTGTTCTAGTTTCATTCTTTTACAAGTGGTTGACCAGTTTTCCCAGCACCACTTGTTAAAGAGATTGTCTTTTCTCCATTGTATATTCTTGCCTCCTTTGTCGAAGATAAGGTGTCCATATGTGCGTGGGTTTATCTCTGGGCTTTCTATTTTGTTCCATTGATCTATATTTCTATCTTTGTGCCAGTACCATACTGTCTTGATGACTGTGGCTTTGTAGTAGAGCCTGAAGTCAGGCAGGTTGATTCCTCCAGTTCCATTCTTCTTCCTCAAGATTGCTTTGGCTATTCGAGGTTTCTTATATTTCCATACAAATTGTGAGATGATTTGTTCTAGTTCTGTGAAAAATACCATTGGTAGCTTGATAGGGATTGCATTGAATCTATAGATTGCTTTAGGTAGTATACTCATTTTCACTATATTAATTCTTCCAATCCATGAACACGGTATATTTCTCCATCTGTTTGTGTCCTCTTTGATTTCTTTCATCAGTGTTTTATAGTTTTCTATATATAAGTCTTTTGTTTCTTTAGGTAGATATATTCCTAAGTATTTTATTCTTTTTGTTGCAATGGTGAATGGTATTGTTTCCTTAATTTCTCTTTCTGTTTTCTCATTATTGGAGTATAGGAATGCAAAGGATTTCTGTGTGTTAATTTTATATCCTGCAACTTTACTATATTCATTGATGAACTCTAGTAATTTTCTAGTAGAGTCTTTAGGGTTTTCTATGTAGAGGATCATGTCATCTGCAAACAGTGAGAGTTTTCCTTCTTCTTTTCCTATCTGTATTCCTTTTATTTCTTTTTCAGCTCTGATTGCTGTGGCCAAAACTTCCAAAACTATGTTGAATAGTAGTGGTGAAAGTGGGCATCCTTGCCTTGTTCCTGACTTTAGGGGAAATGCTTTCAATTTTTCACCATTGAGGATAATGTTTGCTGTGGGTTTGTCATATATAGCTTTTATTATGTTGAGATATGTTCCTTCTATTCCTGCTTTCTGGAGGGTTTTTATCATAAATGGATGCTGAATTTTGTCAAAGGCTTTTTCTGCATCTATTGAGATAACCATATGGTTTTTTTCTTTCAGTTTGTTAATGTGGTGTATTACATTGATTGATTTGCGGATGTTAAAAAAACCTTGCATTCCTGGGATAAAGCCCACTTGGTCATGATGTATGATCTTTTTAATATGATGTTGGATTCTGTTTGCTAGAATTTTATTAAGGATTTTTGCATCTATGTTCATCAGTGATATTGGCCTGTAGTTTTCCTTTTTTGTGACATCTTTGTCTGGTTTTGGAATTAGGGTGATGGTGGCCTCATAGAATGAGTTTGGAAGTTTACCATCTTCTGCAATTTTCTGGAAGAGTTTGAGTAGGATAGGTGTTAGCTCTTCTCTAAATTTTTGGTATAATTCTGCTGTGAAGCCGTCTGGTCCTGGGCTTTTGTTTGCTGGAAGATTTCTGATTACAGTTTCGATTTCCGTGCTTGTGATGAAGCCCACAACTCTTATGTCTCCTGCACTGGCAGACAGGTTCTTTACCACTAGCGCCACCTGGGAAATGTCTGATCTTAATTGTTGACAGCTTTCTTTAGCATGTGAACACTTCTTTTTTCTCCACTTTGAAGCATATTCATTAATTTGAGAGAAATAAGAAAAGTTCAACTGCACACAGGTGTATGTTCAAAGTTTTTACTCAGAGGTGCCAAGAAAATGTAGTTTTGACTATAACCAATGTGGTCTTCACATCAGCCCCCGCTTTCTAGGAGGTGGTAAGAACACGGAGCACTTTTTATTCCTGTCCAGTTTGCAACTTTGTACAATTCCTTAAATAGAGCCTTCAGGTAATTCTCAGTCTCTTGGGAGAGCTGCACAGTCTTCACACAATGAGTGATGTTCAGTGGCTCTCAGTGTCTATGTCACTTTGTGCCCTGTGTGTCATCGAATAAATTCCTAGAAGTAGAACAGCTGACAGAGAAGGCAATGGCACCCCACTCCAGTACTCTTGCCTGGAAAATCCCATGGATGGAGCAGCCTGGTAGGCTACAGTCCGTGGGGTCGCACAGAGTCGGACACGACTGAAGCGACTTAGCAGCAGCAGCCGCAGAACAGCTGAATCCAATACCATTCAGTAAATTCAAAAAAAATCCAATGAGCATTTTTAAATGTATTTATAAATAAATATTTATTTGACAACTTACCAAGCACTGTCAATAAATAAAACAGAAAAATTCATTTCTTCCCTAATGGAACTTACATCCTTATGAAAAGAAACAGACACAGCCAAAACAAATGGGTCAGCCATCGAGTACATTAGATGCTAAAATAGCTGTAGAAATAAGTAGAGAAAAGTTAAAGGGAACAGAATCAAGAGTTTGCTGTTTTAAACTGAGTAATTAGTGAAGGCCCCATTGAGAAAGTAATATTTCATCAAAGGCCACAAGGAAGTGAGGGTTTTGACCCTGCAGATATCTAGGGAAGACTGTTCTAAGAAAAAGGGACATCCATGTAAAGATTCTACAACAAAAGGATCTCTGGAATGTTCAAAGTAAGCAAGTAGGCCCGGGTGGCTAGAGCAGAGGGAGGAGGAAGGACAGAATAAGATATAAGATCAAAGAGGTGCTGGGCCCAAGTTCTGTAGGGCCTCACAGCCCATTATGGGAATTTGGGGTTCTGCTCTTAATTAAATGAGAACAAATGGAAGGAAGCCAACAGAAGTCTTTGAGAAAGACATGTGACATGATCTGGCTTCTGTTCTAAAATATTTACTCTGAACATATTGAGAACAGAGGATGTGTTGAGGATAGAGTTTGGGAGGCAAGAGTGAAAGCAGTGAGACTGAACAGGAGGCTCCTGCACAACCCAGATGAAGGGACAGTGACTCAGAGCTGAGCGGCAGAAGCGGAGGTTCTAAGATGTGGTCGGAGTCTAATTAAAGTTTGAATGTACGTGGTAGAGGTTGCCAAACTGCCCTCCAGAGCAGTTGCTTCAATTTATCTTACCATGAGCAAAGGAGACTTCCTATTTCCCCACACCCTGGTCCTGCCAACACAACACATGGCAAACTCTTGGGGCTTTGCCAGACTAGGAGTTAAAAACAAATAGGAACCACATAGCCCCCAGTAGCAGTTGCCCGGGCCATCCTCATCCAACACAAGTCAGGTGGGGTCTGCCCCAAGTTGTTGCTGAGGCCTCAGCTATGAAAGCGCAGAGAATGGCAGAAAATTGGAATTGGAGGGAACCAGGGCTAAGGGAATTGATCCAAATTAGGCTGGTCCTCAAAGAGGTGTACTGAAACACTGAATGACGGTGCCCAGAGGAGATCTAATTGGGTGGCGCAGTGAAGGAGGGGCAAGTCTACCACTGGGCTGAGGCTGGCCAGAGCTGCTTAAAATAGGGCTTCAGACAGGAGCACAGGCATCAGGGAAAAGAGACCAACTCAGATGGTAAAGAATCTGCCTGCAGTGCAGGAGACCAGGGTTTGATCCCTGGGTCTGGAAGATCCCCTGGAGAAGGAAATGGCAACCCACTCCAGTATTCTTGCCTTGAGAATACCATGGACAGAGGGGCCTGGCGGGCTACAGTCTATGGGATCACAAAGAGTCAGACCCAACTGAGCGACTGACACTTCACTTCAGAAAAGGTAGATGAACTAAGTGGTTAAAACCAAGAGTTCTGATGCCTCCTTGTCTGGGTTCAAATCCTCATTCCACCACCAACTGCCTGTGTGACCACAGGCAAATTTCTTATCCTCTCTAGGCCTTAGATTCCTCATTCCTAAAAAAGGATTAAGATGGACTTCCCTGGCAATCTAGTGGTTAAGAATCCATGCTTCCACTGCAACGGGCATGGGTTTGATATCTGTTCAGGGAACTAAGATCTCTCATGCCATGTAAGGCTGCCAAAAAAAAAAAAAAAAAGGAGTAATAGTTTAAGACTCAATGAGCTAGCATCCATCAAGAGCTTAGAACAGCATCTGGCATAAAGTAGAGACTAAGGAGAAGCAGTTCAGGTTCAGGAGAAAGCAGATACTCCATGTTTTCTTTTTTGATTTGTTTGTTTGTTTGTTTTGGAATAACCCGAAAGTTGGGAGAAAGGTCCTAAGTTTAAGCACAGCAGGATACAACAGATCCAGATTAATCATTTCAGTTCAGCTAGATGCCTACAACCACAGGACCAAAAATAAACCTTTTAAATACTAACTCAGCGTCAAGACCACTGCTTTCCCAGATGGTATCTTTTCTGCAAATTGGAGGGTGAAGGGGAAGCCCCTTCTCAAAACATTTCCAGGCTTTTTCTAGGGAATTGTTGTAATAAGTATATAAATTTACAATAGCTCTGATGTGAATGAGGTCCCCAGCATTGTGTGGTGTGCATTCTATACAACAGCGCACCCCAGCCTTCTGGCTTCAGCTCAAAGTTTGTTTTATTGTCTTAATGTAATATGTTGCATATTCTTTATCATGAGAAGTCTTAAATAACAAGAAAAAGAAGAATGATCTAAGCCATGTTAATCCTTTTTCCTGTTGGGGTAGACTGGAATATTTTCATCCTTATCAGATTTTAAAATAAATTCCTGCAAATCTGTTTGACACAAGATGAGACTACTTCCAAATGCAATTAAAAAAAAAGCATGAGAGAGATTTGGTTCCGTAAGTTCAAGCTGTTTAAAAGTAGAGAGTGTTGAATATGATCTAATGTTGGGAAAGCTATGTTAGTAACTCCTTCATCTCTAAATAAATTTCTGGGGAGGTTCAACAAAACCTGAAAAGCTTTAAAAACAGTCCTACAACAATCAAGGTCCATAGACGTACATGACAGGGCTGGAAGCAGTTTGGCTGAAACAAACACAAACTCAACTTCTGGTCTGGGTAGGGCTTTTCCCCCCAAATTATTTTTCCTTTCATCACAAAATAGAAAACCTCTTTGTTTCAAGTATCCAGCTGAGCACCCATGGGCATTCATTCTGGTTTGGTCTCGGCTAAATGCAGAAAAACACAGTGGGCCTGTTTCAAGCCGACGCTATGGAGGCGTCATGAATTCATCACTAAACTGTCACAAATGTCCTCCTACAGCGTTTTTCATTGCCCAGTGGTACCAGGAAAAAGGAGCCAGTATTGTTTATGAAATGGCTGTGAAACAGATATTTGATTCTTTTTTATTTTCCCCTCTGAATCTTATAAGCAAAGGAAAAAGGAAGAAAAAAAAAAGAAGGGCAATCATTTCAGTAGTGTCACCCAGAGCAAAAGGAAAAGGGGAGAAAGGAATGGAAGGGGCTAGTTGAAAGAGAAAAGAAGAAAGGTAAAAAGAAGGTGGGAAAAATCTCAGCTCTCCAACCTAATACCTGGATTATAAATGGACCTTAATGTGGAGGAAGTTTTTTGGTTTTTTTTTTTTTTTGCTTAAATGACAAATGTTTACATCTTGTTTAAAACCTGACCATATACTTCTGTGGACCTTGATTGTTCTGGAAATGTTTTTAAAGCCTTTCAGGTTTTGCTAAACCTCCCCAGAAGTTTATTTCAAGATGAAGGAGTTACTAACAAAGCTTTCCCAACATTAGATCATATTCAACATCCTTTACTTTTAAACAACTTGAACTTGTAGAACCAAGTCTCTTTTCATAAGAAAAAAGAAAGAAAGAAAGAAAAAATTGCATTTGGAAGTAGTCTCATCTTGTGTGAAATGAATTTTCACGAATTTATTTTAAAATCTGATAAGGATGAAAACATTCCAGTCTAACACAACAGGAAAAAGGATTAACAGAGCTTAAACCATTCTTCTTTTTCTTGTTATTTAAAACTTCTCATGATAAAGAATATGCAACATATTGCATAAAGACAAGAAAACAAACTTTCAACTGGAACCCGAAGCCTGGGGTGTGCTGTTGTTTATAATGCACACCACAAAATGCTGGGGACTCCATTCACATCAGAGCCATTGTACATTTATAAATGTATTACAATTCCCTAGTGAATAGCTTGGATATGTCTGAGAGAAAGTGTTCTTCCCTCACTCTCCAATTTACCAAAAGGTGCATCATTATTGTTTACTATATTATAAACCCAGTATTCATCTGAGACTTTCCTTCCCAGAATTTAGCTATTTAGATTTTTATCAGAACCTCTGGGTAACCAAAATAGGAGGTAAGCTTGAAACTGTCTTGGAGAAACCAGAATCTCTCTTCACTTTACTCTACCCCCAAGACCTGGACTAGGATGTACAAGCCAAGCACCCAAGATGCAAAATTTAAGAAGGCACTCACTCTCAGATGTCCACCCTGCATCCACATGAACCTGTCCGTGAGTGCCTCCTGCCTCCCACATAGTCCCCCACTGCCACCAGCCCAAAGCCCATCCACCCTAGGAGTAACTTCAGTACTCTTTTTCTTATTTCCACCTAAAAGCCAGTTGCTTTAGCACATTTCACTTCCGAATCCCCACCCTATGGCTTCCCATAACACCCCAACCAAGCCTCAGTCTAACCTTTCTCATCCAACTTCTTCTGTCCTTAGACATCTATGGATGAGTTTTAAACAAGCCACCAAGAATTTTAGAGGTTAATAAGTAGTTCTGGGCTTCATTTCAAAAATAAAAAAAAAAAAGAGAGAACATTTTTCTTTGTTATGCTATAAAACTATGAAACCACATCTAGCAACATCATGCCTTACCTACCATCCACAGTTCTATTCAAAACAGATTTTTTATCTAAGGATAAACAAGATGGCCCTTTCTAGTTAGTTATGGAGCATGTGTGCTAAATTGCTTCAGTTGTGTCCGACTCTTTGCAACCCTGTGGATTGTAGCTTGCCAGGCCCCACTGTCCATGGGGTTCTCCAAGCAAGAATACTGGAGTGAATTGCATGCCCTTCTCCAGGGGATCTTCGTGACCCAGGGATTGAACCCACGTCTCTTAAGTCTCCTGCATTGCAGGAGAATTCTTTACCCCACTAAGCCGTAGGGGAAGCTTGACATTGAGTATATTACTGTTCAGTTAATTTGCTTAGATTCCTGACTGGGGTTTTCTGGAGGAAATTGTGATATAACAGAGGCATCTGCTGGGGGCTTGCTTCGATCATCTAGAGCCATCAGGTCTCCATAATCCACCTTCTTCCTTCCCCAGACAATTGCACTGTTAGGCAGAGGGGTGCATCGTATCCCTCACATGTGTTGAAAAGCACGATTTTTGCTGGAGATATCGAAATGACTCCGGAGAGAACAGATGACATAGGTCAAAGCAACAGGGCTTCAGGGAAGTCCTGCAGGCTTGGTGGCAGGGAGGCAGAGTCCTTCCTTGGTGAGAGGCACTCCTTCCCCACCAAGTCATCACCATGGGCAGCTGGGGCTCTCCTCACTTCCTCTAGAAGCAGTCTCTGATCCTAAAACACCGTTCTTCTTTGGATGAAGAGCAACTGCAAAATGCTGTGGCAATCAATACTGTCTGAAAACAGCATATTAACTGTTCAGAGTTTTAATTGAGTTAATCAAGGAAACAGTGCAGATGCTCTCCGCAGCCTTCTCATAGAGATGAAATCTTCATGCTGCATTTTTGAAACCTTGCGCCTTCTCACTCAGGACTCCCTCTGGCAGACAGGTCTGGGGATTCAGGGGAGTGACTTCCACACGGGATGAGGGCAAGAATGAAGACATGCCAGACATTTGCAGACACTCTCTCATTTAATTTTCTGAAGAACCCTGCCAAACACAAGCCTGTGTCACCATTTTGCCAACCAAACTGATGCTCAGAGAAGTTCAGTGGCTTTCCCAAGGTCATTAGGAAAGGTTGGCATTAGAGTTGGGTTTCCTAGGTGCTAGTGAAAGAACCCACCTGCCAACACAGGAGGCATAAGAGACTCAGGTTTGATCCCTGGATCAGGAAGATCCCCTGGAGGAGGAAATGGCAACCCACTCCAGTATTCATGCCTGAGAATCCCTTGGACAAAGGAGCCTGGTGGGCCCATAGGGTGGCGAAGAGTCAGACATCACTGAAGCGACTTAGCAGGCACGCAGGGCATTTAATGTTGTTGGACTTCACACTCTTTGTTTCTCTTTAACCCTCCTGCCACCACTGTTTCCTCCCATAATGCAAGGCGACCAATACTCTTCTCAGGAGTTCAAGAACTTGATTGGCAGCTTGGTCTATTTATAAATACTGGATATTGGCCTTTCACTTCTGAGCTCTAATCATTGGACTAATGCCAAGTGAATCTTTTAACACTGCATTATGCAATCCCTTTAAATTAGGATGAGAAAATTTGTGCAGTGATTGAAGTACTATGTCCGCAGTGAGCCATTGAGTCAGGACCAGCAGGAGCTCCAGGGCACTATTTCGACACCACGTGGTGCTACCAAGATCATTTAAGGGGAGTCCTGTGTCCTAGATGTGGGGTGCTGATTCTCTCAGCCCCCAACTTTTCTAGGGACACGGGTGAGTGGTGAGGTCTGGAGTGGCCCCTTGGTCCAAGTCAACCTAGTCTATATATAGTAGCCTCCACACTTGACTTACCTACTCCCAGTTCTGGCCCAAGTCTCATGCCCTGCCTCCTGGATCACTGCCTCCTCCTCCCTTCTAGCCCCCCTCTCCCAGTTCCTCTAAGCCAGGATTGCAATCACAAATGTCTTGATTCCTCTGTAATTTTTCCTGATTTATTATAAGTACTCCAACTCTACACAGCAGAGGAATGGATAATTTTTCTGTGACTGGGGCCAGGAAGGTATGAGAAATATGTCACGTGCTGGATGCACAATGATAGGGGACGTTGGGAAATACAGCAAACTAAAAAGTACACATGCCCTACTTAAAGAAATTCAAGTTTAAAAAATTTAAAGCATTCTGCTGATCCAAGTACTTCTGCAGCGGGATTCAGAGGGCACCAGTTTTCAACCCCTGTTAAGCCTCCTCTCTAATCTGCAGGCATGACTTTCTTCAAATCCTGATTCAAGCTTCAATTTACTATCCTAGAACGTTCTTTACTAATCACTACTCCTTTATATCCCATGGAATACAATTTGAATCATATTGGCTTTTGATTTCATACCTGAGGGCAAGAATGGTTTACCTAGGTTTTTGGTTTTTTGGTTTTTTTTAATAAATTTATTTATTTTAGTTGGGGTAATTACAATATTGTAGTGTTCCTTGCCATACATTGACACGAATTAGCCATGGGTTTACATGTGTTCCCCATCCTGAACCCCCCTCCCACCTCCCTCCCCATCCCATCCCTCTGGGTCATCCCATTGCCCCAGCCGTGAGCACTTGTCTCATGCATCGAACCTGGAATGGTGTTCTGTTTCACATATGATAATATACATGTTTTAATGCTATTCTCTCAGAACGTCCCACCCTCACCTTCTCCCTCAGAGTCCATAAGACTGTTCTATGCACCTGTGTCTCTTATTCTGTCTCGCATATAGGGTTATCGTTACCATCTTTCAAATTCCATATAATATTTCAACTTTGTATTAGACCCTGCCTCAAATTTACTTAATCAGAACTTCCAAGGATATATAGTACATAATGTGCAAGTTTTATGGGAAAAAAAATAAAAGTGTTTGGTGCAAGTCCTACTCCTAAGTGTGTAAATTCGTGTCATTAGCATCCTCAGAAACTCCTAATAATGGGACAGAAGTTAATTTTCTGCTTCCCCATAGTTTGGAGAAAAGGGAAACATTCTGTTTTTAATTTGCACTAATACAAATAAACCATATGGCTTTCTGAATGACAGAATCACTGTGACACCCAGCCAGCTCCGCTCAGACCGTTTCTCATCCCAAAAGCTGTCAACACAGGAAGTTAACCTTAATGGCCCATGAATTCTTCTATCATCTGGTGCCCTCTAGTGGACAGAAGGGATAGAGCAAACAGTGTCCTACTAAATCCAGAGTACCCTGAGCCTAACTCCGGAAGAGAGTGAACAGTCACAGAAAAACCGTTCCTTCCTCTGTGGTGTACAGCTAGAGTAATTATAATAGTAAAAAAAAAAAAAAAAAAGAATCAAGCTAATTTTTTCCACTGTGGAAGGCAAGTGTGAGTTGAAGTAAAATAATTACAAGTCAAATACAGATACCAACAAAACATCTGGAGAAATGTTCAACATGGCTCATTAAAGAAATGCAAATCAAAACTACAATGAGGTATCACCTCACACCGGTCAGAGTGGCCATCATTAAAAAATCTGCAAACAGTAAATGCTGGAGAAGGTGTGGAGAAAAGGGAACCTTCTTGCACTGTTAGTGGGAATGTCAGTTGATACAGCCACTATGGAGAACAGTATGGAAATTTCTTTAAAAACTAGGAATAAAATTACCGTATGACCCAAAAACCCACTACTGGGCATATACCTTGAGAAAACTAAGATTGAAAAAGACACATGTACCCCAACGTTCTTTGCAGCAGTATTTACAATAGCTAGGACATGGAAGCAACTATATATCCATTGACAGATGAATGGATAAAGAAGTTGTGATACATATATACAATGGAATATTACTCAGCCACAAAAAGGAATGAATTTGAGTCAGTTCTAGTGAGGTGGATGAACATATAACCTGTTATATAGAGTGAAGTAGTCAGAAAGAGAAAAATAAATATAATAGCATGTATATATGGAATCTAGAAAAATGGTACTGATGAACCTATTTGCAGGGCAGGAATAGAGATGCAAACATAGAAAACAGACTTGTGGACACAGCAGGGGAAGGAAAGGGTGGGACAAATTGAGAGAGTAGCATTGAAATATATACATTACCATATGTAAAATAGATAGCTAATGGGAAGTTGCTGTATAACACAGGGAGTTCAACCCAGTGCTCTGTAACAAAACAGAGGAGTGGGGTGGGGTAGGGGGTGGGAGGGAGGTTCAAGAGGAAGAGGATATATGCATACCTGTGACTGATTCACGGGTTGTTGTATGGCAGAAACCAACATAATATTGTAAAGCAATTATCCTCCAATTAAAACGTTTTTAGAAGTATGAATCAACAATTCAACAACATGTCATTTTTAAAAAATCACTTTCAGTGGTTTTTCTACAATAGAAAAGTATATAAGCTTTATTGTACAAGTTTATTATACAAATATGTGTTCATCTTAGGAAGTGTAAATAAGCAACAAAATTAAAATGAAATCACCCAGAAACCACCCTCCATTAAAAGAATACCTTTACCATGAGGTTTCATTGTGAATGTATCATTCTAGACATTACTGGATGCATATGTAGACAAATGAGTCTGTCTTAACAAATATGGATCACATTTTGCATCCCGTTTCACAATCTGCTTCTTTACTGAGATATTCTGAGGTCACAAAAGTGTTCATGCTTTCTGAAGTCATCCCTAACCTGTGTTTCAGCCACCAGAGAGCAGGCTCGTGAGGGTGCCATAACAAGCAGAGGTCATTGCAATCTTCCTCCGGAATAATCTCTCACCTGACTTTTCCAGCTGGCTTAAGCAACTGACCAATCAAAAAACATATTATTTTACTTTTTAGATGGTAGTTAAAATAATACATCTGAGCATATGGAAAACAAGTTAACATTAATATATTGAATATAACTGTATTCAACACAGTGAGTTGTTTAATTGTTTAAGATCTACTACAATACTGGATTTAAACTTTGTGGATATGGCATTTTATCCCTGCTTTAATAAATATATATTTTTTATATTTTTTAATATTTATCTTTAATTATATCTATGTGAAAGATTTTTCCCCAAAATTATGGGAGATATTTAACTTTCATGAGGGAAATTTTCAAATGTCACCAGTCTGCACTTCTCTCAGGAGCAAAACATCATCATTTCTCCAGGCATGTGTAGCTTGTCCCTGTGTTATAAACACAAGGAAAAGAACAGTATCTACTTAAGAGAAAGCCCTGATGATAGGAATGAAAGACAGCATGACCAGATTTAATGTTAAAGGAAAACTTAAAACTCCAGGATGGTACTTAAGTGAGCGTGATGGTAACGTACTGTTTCCTTATAATGATTTTAAATGGAAATTACAATTCAATCACAAATAAAAGTAAATTGTAGACAGTGAGGCGAACAAATCTGTTTCACTCGGATTCACGGTGATTATCAAATTAGCAGCTACTCATTCACCACTAACCATTTTCAGTCCTCTTGGTCCCCCTAACAATGCTGAACTGCAGCTTCATGGTGATTGCAATGGTGGTGGCTCATCAGGGCTGTGTTTTCACTGTGCTTTTACCTTCCCTGTTTTTCCTTCTCATTGCTTGGCAAGATAAGGGGCAGAGGAGAGAGCATTAGAGGAATGACAATGCATGTGTGCACTTGTTTGAAAAGCTGTGCAACACCACTTGAAGGCCTAACATCTGGCTGCCAGCCACATCCTGACCCATCTCCCCTCATCAACACCACCCCAGCCACACTAATTTCCTTGCCATTTCTCCATACCAAGCGCACGCCTGCCTCAGGGCCTTTGCACCTGCTCATTCCTTTGGTAGAACACACTTCCCATGTACATCTGCAAAGTTTACTGATTGGCTTCAACAGGGTCTAAGTTCAGATGCCTGTTCCTTGGAGGGGCTGCTGCTGCTGCTGCTAAGTCGCTTCAGTCGTGTCCGACTCTGTGTGACCCCATAGACGGCAGCCCACCAGGCTCCACCATCCCTGGGATTCTCCAGGCAAGAACACTGGAGTGGGTTGCCATTTCCTTCTCCAGTGCATGAATGGGAAAACTGAAAGTGAAGTCACTCAGTCGTGTCCGACTCTTAGCGACCCCATGGACTGCAGCCTACCAGGCTCCTCCGTCCGTGGGATTTTCCAGGCAAGAGTACTGGAGTGGGGTGCCATTGCCTTCTCCACTGGTCTTCCCTAATTGCCCCTTTCTAAAATAGCCCTTCCTGTCAATCTCTACTCCCTCATTCTGCTTTTTTTTTCCCCTTCCCCAAACATTCATCACTACCTGACATGGTATTACATACCCACTTTATGTTTCTTTATTGAATGAACCCAATATCACACAGGGAATTCTGATGGAGAAAGTCCAGCATGAGTCTGGGAGGACATATATTGAGAAGCTCCCCAGGAGATTAAAATGCATAGCCTGGTTAAGAACCACTGGTTTAATGGATATTAGTTTTGGGAGTCAGATGGTCTGGGTTAAAATCCCCACTTGGTAAGCAGGACATTACAACTGTAGTCCCCATGAGAAGTGAGAAACATGGTAGCAATGACCCCTAACACCAAGGCTTGTACCCAAGATCATACCAGGAGCAGATTTAGGACAACCTCTTGAACTGGAAAGTGTGATATAAATATGTTCTTATAACCTATTCTCTGAAGGTGAACTACTTATATTTTGGAGAAAAGAACATTTTTTTAAATAATAATGAAATTATGTTTAATTAGAAGCACAATCTAACTGAATCAGATTGTTCCTTTCTTGTAAACTCCAAACTGTATATCCATTTTTATCCCCGGAGGCAGTGCAAAAGACAAATGAATGGAATTTGGCCAATCCTCATAGCTAATGCAAATAATTCCAAATTCTGACATTCAAAATTGCTAGCAGCGACTTTACCTGCATTAGGCCATAGCGACTGCCATGAAGAGAGGATCTCCCCAACCCCCACCCCTGTCCCAACTCCCCTGGGCTGAGCGGTCCCTGAACGTCCCCATTCTTGGGGAAAGCGGCTCAGGGCGCGCTGGGTGCCCGGGAGCGCGCGGAGATGATGGACGCATGGAGCAGGTGAAAGTGCTGTCTGCAAAGACTGGGAGACAGCACTTCAGGAAGCAGCAAGTGGAAATGGGGACTTTTAGAAACATTTGGCTCTCATAGTCCACTGTGATCTCCAAAGGAGCTGGGTCCAGTGTCATGAAGAGCGATGGATGAACTGAGAAAGCCCCAACTCAAGCGGCCAGGCTGCAGCTCCCAAGAGGTCTCAGAACAAACGTCTGTGATTGGAATGAGTTCTCTGGAGAAATGATATAGGGTCCCCTTTTATGACAGAAGTCACCAGCAAAACACTTAAGAACACACAAGTGGGGACATTTTGTTATTCATTTTTATGTAACCAAGGAAATAAATACCTTACACGTACTTGTTTTTATGAACACCGTTAGCCAGGTGTAGTTGGATAAAGAGTGACACCTAGTGGACAAGCTCTGGTAACTTCTATTTCCTGTTCCTCTAAAGCAATTTCGTTTCCAAACTTATTCCACAGTGTAACCAAACTGTCATAAAGCCAACGCCTTTGAAAACCTCACCCCAAATTCTATAACTTCTATTTCTGTAAGAACAACAGCAAAAGGCCACTGGCAGACTAAAAGTAGGTTTGAAGCATTTGTGAGTGAAGAAACGGATAAGAAAAGGAAATAGTAAAAGATGTAAAGACATATCTCTGTCTCAAGTTTCTTTAACATAGTATGAAAATTTCCCATCAGATGGAAAGAGGAAAATTTGAATTTTACTAGGAATCTGTGAGTACGACTTTTTGGATTGGAAGCAGGTGAAAAACAGTAGCTACTGCCTCTGGAAACCTGGCCTGGCGACGTTGGCCCCTTTACCTTGTGGGATCCAAATATCCACTCTTGCAGAATCTGAAAGGTTCATCAATTCACATGTCCCAGCTTACAGAGCAGAGCCATCTGGTGGGCACCTTGGGCTTCTGTCCTCAGGCACTTTCACCATTTTTTTTCCCTCAAATGTTTACCCTAAAATCAAGTAACACTGGGATCTCTCCAACCATCCAGTGGTTAAGACTCCAACTTTCCACTACATGGGCACAGGTTCAGTTCCTGGTTGGGGAACTTAAGATTCCACATGATGCTAGGTATACCCCCCCAAAAAAATTAAAGCAAAATAAAATCAGGGAACACTACCTAACAGTCAGTCGCACCATAGGACAAAGCCATTGAACTAAAGGCTGCCCCCCGGGAAATTCAAGATATGCGCTTGCTGTGACACATAGATTCACCCATTTTGATCTTCATAAAGAATTTATTCTGCTTCCTAAATGTCCTCTGGGGTAATATTTTGCTCCCCTTCGCCTCAGGAACAACCATTTGCTACTATTCAGACAGAAGATTTTACCAGCCCCTCAGTAAAGTCACTGTGCCTCTCTAGTGCTAGCAGCTTCCTGTCAGTTCTCATCCCTGCCTAGCACAACTGCAGCTTCCTGGTTTCTCACCCCTCCTCACCCGCACGCCTCCCAATTACCTTCTCACAGGACTCAGGCGGCCCCAGCCCAGGGTTTCCCTCCCACAGTGCTTCCACCCAGGACCTCCCTCCCAGTTGCATCACAGTGATTCCTCTGAAACTCCCCAAAAAGTGTTAGTGGCTCAGTCGTGTCCGACTCTTTGCAACCCCATGGACTGTAGCCCACCAGGCTCCTCTGTCCACGGAATTCTCCAGGCAAGAAAACTGGAGTGGGGAGCCATTTCCTTTCTCCAAGGGAATCTTCCCAACGCAGGGATCAAACCCAAGTCTCCCACATTGCAGGTAGATTCTTTACCATCTGAGCCACCAGCTGCTGCTAAGTCACTTCAGTCGTGTCCGACTCTGTGCGACCCCATAGACGGCAGCCCACCAGGCTTCGCCGTCCCTGGGATTCTCCAGGCAAGAGCACTGGAGTGGGTTGCCATTTCCTTCTTCAATGCATGAAAGTGAAAAGTGAAAGTGAAGTCGCTCAGTCACGTCCGACTCTTCGCGACCCCATGGACTGCAGCCTACCAGGCTCCTCTGTCCATGGGATTTTCCAGGCAAGACTACTGGAGTGGGTTGCTGTTGCCTTCTCCCGAAACTCCCTGAGTAAACATAAATTTGCAGTGAAATAGCTCCCACCTGAGCACCTCCTCCCCGCCAGAAACACACACTTTATTACTCCCATGTCTGGGCGGCACCGAGCCGTTTGTTTGCTCCTCTAACAGCTCTGTTGAGCCTAATGGTGTGACTCACTCCTGTTTGTTTAATTGGTTAAATCAGATAATGTGTTTGGGGCTGGGATACAGTGTGCTCACTTGTGTGTGTTTAATTGATACACACTCACCCCCGATGCTAAGAGCCAGAAGCACAGTTTAAAAATTAAAAGTTTTCAAAGCCACGTTGATGTCAACAACAGTTCATAGACTTCACAGCCAGCAAATACTTCAAATAGGTTTAATTATTGAAAACAACTGATCTTCAGGCCCAAGGAGGTATTACTTCCTTCTTCAAGTTTCCCAAACCTGGCTGCACCCGAGTCATCAGAAAACCATCATGAAAAGACAAAGCCCAGGTCCCCATTTCAAATCTCCTGCACTAAAATGTCTAGGTAGGGACCTGGAATGTGTTTTCACAAGCCCTCAGCCAATCCTAGATCACTTGAGTCTAGTGTTTGGAAGCCCCGCTTTGAATCACAGCTCAAACCTCACCTCATTTCAGAGAGGTCTAATTAAATAAATTCTGCCAGTGTTTCCTGGTATAAAGTCATGTATGTCATCTTGATTTTTGCCATATCCATGGACCATCTGTACTGCAATTTACATAAGATGTCTATATCAATTGGCCTGCATTTTTGCATAAATAGATTTCAGTTTTTTTAAAGTTATATCACTACTATGAAATCATGGCTTTGATGGATGTTGGTGTATTTTTTCTAATACACAATACTTGTACACCATTAAAAACTGTTTTAAAAATACATTTGCCTATAGGACTAAACTAAGTTTGTATTCCAATGGGCACACTTCAATACTGGAGAAAACACTGATAAAAAGAAATAATTTCTGATTCTACCTTTCCTTCCAGGAGACTTTATTGTGGCCCCTGCTGCAACAGGGGGGATGTAAGAACAAACAACAGATTCCCTGACTTGCCAGCTCCCCAAGGAGCTAGCAAACTGGTTCCTTCTATGGGGTGAGGGTAGAGGTGTGTCCAGGGTTGGCTTAGGTGTTCTGTCCACCCCTTAGGTGGGGGGGAGATGGGGCATGCCCAGTACCCTGCCTTTGCTCCAGGCTCTTCAAAAGTTGGAGTTTCTTTGGTCTCTTTGTATCTTTTGTCCAAAATTTATCTCAACTACTGCATGTCTGCAGTTATTTTTAATCTCATAAAGTTTCTTTGTATTTTGTTGCTCAAGGAGAGGTGCGTCCAGGTACAAGCATTGCAGCGCTGCAGCTAAGGGTCCCAGCTGGTCTCACCTTGACTCCAGAATTCCAGGGAATCCCAACCTCCAGGGATACCATAAAACGCATACTACACCGACACACCTAAACATCCACTACAGAAGGCCCTGGTTTCTTCTTTCGTTTTTTCTTCCTTCTTATCCTCTGTTTTTTATTTTTATTGGCTAAAAATAAATAACATACTTTTTTTTCTTATTTTGAAAGCAAATGTTCAATGTAAGAAAAATTAGAGGCAGACTGCTGCTGCCCCCTGTTGTCAGACTCGCTGCATCCTGCGATGCAACTGGTCAAATACAGGGTGAGGGACAGGACAGGAGGTGTCATGAGCTGGGCAAAGCGCTGACACTCACCCAGGTTGAGGTTAAGAACCAGCCCAAGAGCACTGCAGGTGGTAGAGTTGATCCAGATAAATGCTACATGTTGTTCTTGACAGAACTGAATGCTCCCAGCCATTAGGGCACCGTTTCCTAGTGGTCAACACGAAGGGCAGGAACATCAACAATGACACAGTCCTCTCAGATTATGTGGGCCTGGGACCCCAAGGAGAATGGATCTTCACTGCTATGTCTGTCTGGTTTACAACCAGGACTGGCCGCTGAATGAGGCAGGCCCATTATCAGCAGCAGTTATGGAGACCATTGTGGCAAATTCACACCGGAGTCTTTCCACAAAATGAGAAGGCAATGGCAACCCACTCCAGTACTCTTGCCTGGAAAATCCCATGGACGGAGGAGCCTGGTAGGCTGCAGTCCATGGGGTCGTGAAGAGTCGGACACGACTGAGCGATTTCACTTCCACTTTTCACTTTCCTGCATTGGAGAAGGAAATGGCAACCCACTCCAGTGCTCTTGCCTGGAGAATCCCAGGGACGGTGAAGCCTGGTGGGCTGATGTCTATGGGGTCGCACAGAGTTGGACACGACTGAAGCAACTTAGCAGCAGTTTCCGCAAAAGGTGAAAAGCTTGGGACCCCATGGCTGGCACGTGTTACCAGGCTGAATGGGATGGCTGTGTGCCCAAACTCTGTGGGGATCTGGGAAGTAGAGGAGGAGATGGAAGCCTTCTGGGAATTTCCCAAGCAGAGTTTCAGTTCAGCGATGCATATAGATTTGGCCCCTTCAGTTCCAACACCCTGAGCAGTGAGATTTAGGTTTAGGGTGACTTTTCCTTCTACCTGTCCTCTATAATTCTAGGAGGTTTATGTTTTGATCAAATTTGAACCCCATTTGAGAAACTATTTTTGGTGCTATGAGAGGGCCATCAAAATTTTAATATAAGGATAGCAAACTCAGAATTTAATGAAGAAAAAAATCTGGTAAAAGGACCAAGTTTACAGTATTAGAATAGAGTATCAGAGAATCTTTTAGTGAGATTGAAAAAGAAAAGAAAAAAAAAAAAAGATGGATTGCCTCCACCCATTTGAGCCCAAGCCCAGATTTGTGTGGGATGGCATCTTCATGGCTTGTGTTTTCATGGCTCCGTCTCTCACCAAGACAACCAGAGGCTGGCATATACATTAACCCCCCCCAAGTGGTACATGTCAAGCTGCTTACTGGGTGCCAGTGTCCTGCTCTGGCTCCTTAAAGGGCAATAGTGGAAAAAAGCAATAGGGAGAGAGTCACTTTGCTTTTAAAACGTGGCCATCTAGATGAGCTGCAGGGCTGAGTGAGAGGTTATCAAAAATCTGAAAATCTGTGCCTGTTAAATTCATCACTCCTCTCTGGTATGAGAAAAGCCTGTCTGGAGTTGCTGAATGCTATGTTCATTCTGCTGTTTGCTTACAATTGGATAAAAATAAAAACAATGTGTAGATGGGAAAAAAAGAAAAATTAGAAAATAAAAATAAGCAATATACGTAAGCTTTTTTTTTTTTTGGCTGCGTAGTGTGGCACGTGAAACTTCCCCAACCAGGGATTGAACCTGTACCCCCAGCAGTGGATGCATAGAGTCTTAACCACTGGACTGCCAGGGTTAAGGTAAACATTTTTAATGATCCATAATATCACCATGGCAAGACATCCACTTTTAACATTTTAGGATACACGTTCAGAACTCTTTCTAGAATGTGTGCCAGCATACAATTCACGGATTGATGTGTTCTGAACTCACTGCTGTAACAGAATGAGTGGTGATTTTTCCTCCTTCATTCCCAAGCCAATTCTATGTTTGGAACCTGAGCTTCCCAGGCTCAGCAGGTTATTACATTCTAGTAGCAGAGCTAGAAATAGAAGCTAGGAGTGATAGAAAGCTAACATCTCATCCACCCTGAATGAGGCTGGTGCAGAGATGGGAGGCCTGCAGCAGGGCAGAAGGCTCACTAGGAAGGCCAATGGCAGCGGGGTCCACAAACAGGGAAGACCCACGCCCCAGTCCCAGAGAGTCCTCGAGGAGTGATCTGGCTTCTGGGGAACAGGGACTGAACCCAAAATCTTTGGCCTTATCCTGCAACCTAAGGTCCTTGTAACCAGCGTGGCACAGAGCAAATGAAGTTGCCTTCTTCAAAAGGATAACGAGCACCTCAGTGGCTCCCACAGGGGCCCTAACAGATGGGGCCTCATGGTTTGCTACACACCATGTAAAACTCAAATGGGATTTCCAGCCAGTCCTTGTGGGTGGGAGGGGAACAATTTTATCTCCTTTAGAATTGTAAAAGCCCATTGACTGAAAGCACCAGGAATATACGTGGAACCTCTCAGTAAAAAGGAATTTGGAGAAGTTTCTTATAGGATTTGGGCTTTTTATGGATACAATAGTCCCACCTATCCATGGGGAATATAATCCAAGACCCCCAGTGAATGCCTGAAACCTCAGATAATATGAAGCCCTATATATACTATGTTTTTTCTTATACTTACATAGCTATGATCAAGTTTAATTTATAAATTAGGCACAGTGAGAGAATATATGAATTGCCAGCATCAATAACTGCTCTTGAGCTTTGGGGCCCTTTTAAGTAAAATGCTTGAACACGAGCACGATTACTAAGTGACTAATGGGCAGGATACGCTGGACGAAAAGATGGTTCACAAGCTCTGCAGGGCTGAGCGGGGATGGGGAGAGATTGTATCATGCTACTCAGGACGGTATGCAATTTAAAACTTATGAATTGTTTATGTCCGAAACTACTCTCATTTAATCTTTTTGGACAGAGTTCTATCTTGGTTAACTGAAACCACAGAAAGCAAAACCACAGATAAGGGGGACTACTGTACTTTGAAGGAGAAATCAAGGAAGCAGAGATAAAATCTGGATAAGATTCTGTCAAGAAGAAGAGGCAAGCTGGTGATAAATATCTTAATTTTTATCTTGCAGGGGGAAAAACTAAAGAGGGTGACAGTTGTCATTAGTTTAAAAAGAAAGTAGCGGTCACTTGTGTTGGGAGATACTGAGATGTTAAGGTCAGTTTTCATTCCAATCCCAAAGAAAGGCAATTTGAAAGAACGTTCAAACTACCACACAATTGTACTCATCTCACACACTAGAAAGTAATGCTCAAAATTCTCCAAACCAGGCTTCAATAGTACATGAACTGTGAACTTCCAGATGTTCAAGCTAGATTTAGAAAAGGCAGAGGAACCAGAGATCAAATTGCCAATATCTGTTGGATCATCAAAAAAGCAAGAGAATTCCAGAAAAACATCTATTTCTGCTTTATTGACTATGCCAAAGCCTTTGACTGTGTGGATCACAACAAACTGTGGGAAATTCTTCAAGAGATGGGAATACCAGACCATCTGACCTGCATCCTGAGAAATCTGTATGCAGGTCAAGAAGGAACAATTAGAATGGGACATGGAACAACAGACTGGTTCCAAATTGGGAAGGGAGTACGTCAAGGCTGTATATCGTCACCCTGCTTATTTAACTTATATGCAGAGTACATCATGTGAAATGCTGGACTGGATGAAGCACAAGCTGGATTCAAGATTGCCAGGAAAAATATCAATAACCTCAGATATGCAGATGACACCATCCTTATGGCAGAAAGTGAAGAAGAGCTAAAAAGCCTCTTGATGAAAGTGAAAGAGGAGAGTAAAAAAGTTGACTTAAAGCTCAACATTCAGAAAACTAAGATCATGGCATCTGGTCCCATCACTTCATGGCAAATAGATGGGGAAACAATGGAAACAGTAAGAGACTATTTTTTTGGACTCCAAAATCACTGAAGATGGTGATTGCAGCCATGAAATTAAAATATGCTTGCTCCTTGGAAGAAAAAACTATGAAACCTAGACAGCATAAAAAGCAGAGACACTACCTTGCCAACAAAGGTCCATCTAGTCAAAACTATGGTTTTCCCAGTAACCTGTATGGATGTGAGAGTTGAACTATAAAGAAAGTTGAGCACCAAAGAATTGATGCTTTTGAACTGTGGTGTTGGAGAAGACTCTTGAGAGTCCCTTGGACTGCAAAGAGATCCAACCAGTACGTCCTAAAGGAAATCAGTCCTGAATATTTATTGGAAGGACTGATGCTGAAGCTGAAACTCCAATACTTTGGCCACCTGATGTGAACAACTGACTCCTTTGAAAAGACCCTGATGCTGGGAAATATTGAAGGCAGGAGGAGAAGGGGACGACAGAGGATGAGATGGTTGGATGGCATCACCAACTCGATGGACATGAGTTTGAGCAAGCTCTGGGAGTTGGTGATGGACAGGGAAGCTTGGCATGCTGCAGTCCTTGTGGTCACAAAGAGTCAGATGCAACTGAACTGAACTGAACTGAGAGTAGCTTTGTCTTTATCTTCCAAACTTGATCAGAGTGGCCTTGTCTGAACATTGTTTATATTCTGTGAATATCATTAATATTCACTTGGGAACTTCATGATCAGCTGCCACCATTGCCAATTTCTTTCTTTCCTGAACAAAAAGCATGTATCATCTCTTAGGCCAAATTAATATTTGTCATGTGTGTGTGTATGTATGTGTGTGTGTATATATATATAATATATATATATATTATATATATATAACAAATACAGGATTATACTACACACAGTATGTGATAATTTATATTACCTAATGATATATCAACAACGGTCTTCCCTGACAGTATTCATTTGTATCACTTCAAATGGATGAATGGAGTTCCATTGTACAAATGAACCACACATATTTAACTAATACCCTATTTCTGGCATTTAGAAGGTTTTCCTTTGTGTGTGTGTCTGTGTGTGTGTATGGATGTATGCACTAGGTCTGCTATGACAAAGTACCACAGACTTAAACAACAGTTTATTTTCTCACAGTTCCTGAGGCCAGAAGCTCTAGACTAAGGTATCTACAGGGTTGGTTCCATTCTGAAATGTCTCTCCTCGGTTTATAAATGGCTGTCTTCCTCCAGCATCTTTATACAGTCTTCCCTCTGTGTGTGTCTGTAACTGAATCTTCTCTTCTTATAAGAACCATTCATATTGGATTAGGGCCCACCCATGTAACCTCATTTTGTTTTGATTTTCACTCTAAAGGCTCTATCTTCAAATACAATTACAGTCTGAGTTACTGGGCACCAGGACTTCAACAGATGCATTGTGAATTGGTGGGGGAGAATTAAGGAGACACAGTTCTACCCAGAATAGTGTGTGTGTGTGTGTGTGCTTATAATCAGAGCTGAAATGAACATCTCTGTATCTAAGATTTTGTTTATATCCATAGTTATCTCTTTAGGGTAAGTTTCCAGAGATGGGATTGCTACATCAAAGTACACAGTTCTAAGGCCTTTGGTAATATTATCGAATTGCCCTTAAAATTTACTACAGGGACTTCCCTGGCAGTCCAGAGGTTAAGACTCTGCACTTCCACTGCAAGGGGGCCTAGGTTTGATCCCTGGTAAGGGCAGTGAGATCTCACATGCCTCCCATGCAGTCCTGCCAAAAAATAAAGTTATTACAATGTACACTCTCACAAAGCAGTATAGGAGAGTGATTTTAGCCCCATTTCCTTCAGTGTGCTTCATAACTTATCTACTCCATGTGAATTCAGATGGTCCAAACATGTTAGTGAGATCAAGACTATCCATTTAATTGCTTTAGGAGGTAAGAGTTTTTATAAATAGTTAAAGTAAACCAAGCAAAGGGAATGTCCTATTGATAGGAAATCAGAACGCTGCCATTTCCATACACAAAGGACAACATATTAAAGTTTTTTTTTAGTGACAGAAATAGTCCCTTGATTTTTATCTTAAGCATTTAAAAATCTATTTGTACTCTATGAATTTCAATAAACATCTATTGATTTTCATTTAATCACCATCTGATTTGATGAGATATCTTTGGGTGGCAAGTGGTAGAAAACTCTAAATAGCTTAAGCAAGACATAATAATAATAAAGCAATGTATTGACTCATGTAACCAAAAACCCTGGAAGACAGTATAGCCACAAGTGAGGCTTCATTCTGCAATTAAATGCTGCCACCAGGACCCATCTCTGACTGACTGCCTAAGCCATCTGTGGTGGCTTCTGGCAGCTTCAGGCTTTGTCACAAAAGTGACAGGTAAGTGCAGGAAAATCAGAAGGAAGTCATCATGAATGAAAGTGAAAGTGTTAGTCTCTCAGTCATGTCTGACTGTTTGTGACCTCATAGACTGCAGCCCGCCAGGCTCCTCTGTCCATGGAATTCTCCAGGCAAGAATACTGGAGTGGGGAGCCATTCCCTTCTCCAGGGGATCTTCCTGACCCAGGGATCCTACCTGGGTCTCCTGCATTGCAGGAGGATTGTAGCCAACAGGTGGGCAGTAAAACAACAAATACCACCATTCTGAGTCTCATAGAATTCTGGAGCTTGTAGGAAAGTAGGAATCATCTGGTCCAAATATTTTTTCAAGGTTTTCTTCTGGGACTGAGGGTCATGTTTTGTTTTGCTGGATCAAAAAAGATCTTTAGCTTTCCTCAAACAATATCTTAGGAGGAAATCAAATATTTAAAACAGAATAAAACTGTGCTGTTCAGGTAGAAAGAGATGGGGACACCCTACTTCCAACCATGTTGCCTCCCACCTGCCCCTCCTCCTCCTTCCTGAGGTACCCCATAGCAGCACACTACTGACAACTTTAAAGACAGGAAAAATGAGCCCCAGAGCACATCCATGGCTGACTCCAGGATGGCCCATGAGGGACAGGGCCAGAGGAGCTCAGGTTCTCTCCCCAGTCTACTCTGTCCTGCCTCTCCCCTCACCTCTGTTCACTTCTCACTGCCATTTTGAGTATTGTGTTAAAATTCTATCCTTAATTTAGTACCTCTGCTCCTACCAAAAGACGGTAAACATAATTAAAAGGCTTAATTGGCACTTCCCTGTTGGTCCAGTGGTTAAAACTCAGTGCTTCCAAAGCAGGGGGAAGGGGTTCAATCCCTGGTCAGGGATCTCATATGCCTCGAGGCCCAAAACCCAAAAACATAAAACACAAGCAATATTGTAACAAAATCGGTAAAGACTTTAAAAATGGTCCACATGAAAAAATAATCTTTAAAAACAAGACTTAATTGTCCAGCATCAGTGAATACACACAGCCTTATGCCTCCAGCCATAATGGATCATTGAAACTGGCTCAGGATAGAGCAGGTTCAAAGCTACATGGAGCCTCAGAACTCCCCAAGTCTATTTAAGGTTTTTATTTCAAGTCAGCATAGTTCAGTTCAGTCTTTCAGTCGTGTCTGACTCTTTGTGACCCCACGAACTGCAGCACACCAGGCTTCCCTGTCCATCACCAACTCCCAGAGCTTGCTCAAACTCACGTCCATTGAGTCGGTGATGCCATCCAACCATCTCATCCTCTGTCGTCCCCTTCTCCTCCCACCTTCAATATTTCCCAGCATCAGGGTGTTTTCCAAGGAGTCAGTTCTTTGCCATCAGGTGGCCAAAGTATTGGAGTTTCAGCTTCAGTATCAGTCCTTCAAATGAATATTTAGGACTGACTTCCTTTAGAATTGACTGCATAGATCTCCTTGCTCTCCAAGAGACTCTCAAGAGTCTTCTCCAACACCACAGTTCAAAAGCATCAATTCTTCTGCATTCAGCTTTCTTTATAGTCCAACTCTCACATCTATACATACATTTGCCATGAAGTTATGGGACAAGAAAGAGGAGAGTAAAAAAGTTGGCTTAAAGCTCAATATTCAGAAAACTAAGATTATGGCATCTGGTCCCATCACTTCATGGCAAATAGATGGGGAAACAATGGAAACAGTAACAGACTTTATTTGGGGGGGCTCCAAAATCACTGCAGATGGTGACTGCAGACATGAAATTAAAAGACACATGATCCTTGGAAGAAAAGTTATGGCCAACCTAGACAGCATATTAAAAAACAGAGACATTACTTTGCCAACAAACGTCCATCTAGTCAAAGTTATGCTTTTTCCAGTAGTCATGTACGGATATGAGAGTTGGACTGTAAAGAAAGTTCAATGCAGAAGAATTGATGCTTTTGAACTGTGGTGTTGAAGAAGACTCTTGAGAGTTCCTTGGACTGCAAGGAGAGTCAACCAGTCCATCCTAAAGGAAATCAGTCCTAAATATTCATTTGAAGGACTGATGCTGAAGCTGAAACTCCAATACTTTGCCTACCTGATGTGAATAACTGACTCATCTGAAAAGACCCTGATGCTGGGAAAGATTGAAGGTGGGAGGAGAAGGGGATGAGAGAGGATGAGATGGTTGGATGGCATCATCACCAACTCAATGGACATGAGTTTGAGCAAACTCTGGGAGTTGGTGATGGACAGGGAAGCCTGGTGTGCTGCAGTCCATGGAGTAGCAAAGAGTCAGACACAACAGAGTGACTGATCTGAACTTAACTGAACTGATGGGACTGGATGCCATGATCTTAGTTTTCTGAATGCTGAGTTTTAAGCCAACTTTTTCACTCTCCTCTTTCACTTTCGTCAAGAGGCTCTTTAGTTCCTCTTCACTTTCTGCCATAAGGGTGGTGTCATCTGTGTATCTGAGGTTATTAATATTTCTCCTGGCAATCTTGATTCCAGCTTGTGCTTCATCCAGTCCAGTATTTCACATGATGTACTCTGCACATAAGTTAAATATTCAGGGTGACAATATTCAGCCTTGACGTACTCCTTTCCCGATTTGGCACCAGTCTGTCGTTCCATGTCCAGTTCTAAGGGAACAAGTCAGCACAACAGTGCCTAAATCAGTGTTTATCAGGTATGATCAATCTAAGGACTTCGTGGGTCCCTCTCCAAACTCCCCTTAGGAATTCTTGTGTTTAGAAGATATTTTTGGACAAAGCATAGTCAGAGCAATAGAGATAAAGTGAACCAAGACTGGAGTCCTAACGAGATCTGTCCTGTGAGCGAGAAAAGTTATTGGTTCCGCTTGAAAGGATAGAAATGATGTCTTTAGTGCACAATTGAGAGTTTAAAAAAAAATGAAAGAGAAATTTTAAATGACCAAATTTATGCAAATACCAAATACCTCCTAACTATTCTAAACTAAAATAAATAATTTAAATAAAATAATAACACCAATCATGTTTGCTGAAAAGAGGCATACTCCCCAAATACCACCACCATTTTTTATCTGAATTTATAGCTAAGAGTGCTCACCAGAATGGTCTCTCTCCACACCAATCCCCAATCTCTTTCTCCCAGTTTTATTTAAAGCTTTTCTCATGTAGAAAGCTTGGGGCATAGAGAAAGAAAAAAAAAAAAAAAAAACACTCTAAAAAATGCATTAATAAATTTTCCAAATAGAGCAAAATAAAAGGTTAATGGTCTCTGGGGCACTGGGTAATGGTCAGAACCACATATGTACAAGGCCTTGGGTTAGAGCCAATGAGTAAATGTCACAAGAGAACAGGGGAAGGGGCAAGCCTCTCCCCGTGAAGAACCATTTTTGGAAGGACTCATTAAGTACAACTCTCCTTTTCTGTGAGGGAAAATAATTTCTACCAAAATTATCACTTCTAGTAAAACCCACACATAACGTTTTTCATTGTACACTGGTGTTCTGCAGGAGGGTAAAGCATCTGCCTGCAATGCAGGAGACCTGGGTTTGATCCCTGGGTCAGGAAGATCCCCTGGAGAAGAGGATGGCAACCCACTCCAGTATTCTTGCCTGGAGAATCCCATGGATGGAGAAGCCTGGTAGGCTACAGTCCATGGGGTCGCAAAGAATTGGACACAACTGAGCCACTTCACTTTCTTTCTTTCTTAATTAGTTAAAACTAGAGACACTGAGTCTCTCCAAGTGTTCAGGTTATTAAAAAAAAAAAAATTTCCCTGGGGCATTTGAATTGTAATGATACCAGACTACATATTAATGTAACCCTTTCAGATCTGAAATCATTCCTTGGATTAGTAACACAGAAATATATTAAATCCATCATAACTTGTTCATAGAATCTTGAGTTTTAGTGCATAGGAGAGATGTTACTGTCAGGAGAAAAAATTCAGGTCAGGGAGGCTTTCATTTTTTTCACCTTTGAGTTTGAACAACCAAAAAAGTTCATTCCCCTCTGACCACCCACTTCACTGTTCACACCTCAATATTTGTCTCCCAGTGTTATACCTTGGTTTCCTCACCCATCTTTCCCATCACCCACCAAGCTCAGCAAAGACAAGGACTGTACCTTATTCACTTAAGATTCTTTAAAAAAAAAAAAAATTATTTATTTTGTTGTGTCATGTCTTAGTTGTGGCAATGGGATCTAGTTCCCTGACCAGAGATTCAACCCTGGCCCTCTGCATTGGGAGTGTGGGGTCTTAGTAGCCACTGGACCACCAGGGAATGCCCTCATTTAAGATTCTGAGAGGCCTCCAGCATTCAAAAACTGAGTAGACAATAGATGTAATAGAAATAAGGGGCAGAAATAGATGTAATAGAAATAAGGGGCAGAAATTGATCCAATGAATTTTATCAGTACTCCCTCCAAGCCTTGAATTGCAGCCCTTTTTACCTTTTTGTTTGTTTGTTTGTTTGTTTAATGAATTAGTAAAAGATTAAATGTAAATCCCAAAGAAAGGCAGGGTCAGAAGATTCAGAAACCATGGCCAAGTAAGGATGAGGACTGTTCATGAAGGCTCTAGAAACATTGGGTGAAATTAATTTATCCCAACAATACCTTTTGCTTTTCTCCACCAATTTATTTAATGAAATGATAAGGAAGCAATTGCCAAGGCAAGGCAGCCAACGACAAATAGAGCATACCAACAGAGGGCACTCTTTCCACAGATGTTTACAGTCGACGCCTTCTTTTTTTGAACGTTTGCCCACAGCGGGGGCAACAGAGAAAGCCCAGCATTCTTTCCTAAGGAGCTCATCGTAATTCTCACAGCCAAGCAAGAAGGAAAAGGGAAAATACCAAGGGTAAAATATTAGTAGAGAAGAATGCCAAAGGTGACTGCTGCATTGCACTCCAGAGGCAGAGCTTTATATGGCTCTCAAAGAACTATCACTCCTCCTCACTGAAGCCTAATCAACAAAGGAAAAAGTGCCAAGAAGAAGCTGTACCAAGCCAACCCACATTCTGGACTGTATTAACCCTCCCCCTGCAATGCCTTTCACATCTTTTTATTTCCACTTGTTAGAACAAGTCATTTCATTCGAGGCTTAGACCAAACCAGGATGTCTGGGACATTTGCCAGGCCTGTAGTGATAAGAAATAGAGTTGCTATATCTTTCGGGGGAGAACATTTGTGCTCTCTCCCCAAGGAGACTGCCCAGGCTTCTGAGCTGTGGAAGCAAATGAACTCTGTCTCTTCCTTCAGCCTTCTCTGGGACAGTCAGACTGATGCTCTGAACTTTGGGAGAGAGAGAGAGAGCTGTGGTTCTCCTCCTTCTCTGATGACTGCCATCACACATGATTGATCCAGAGATTGGGAGGTAAGTACCCCAACTCATCCTGTCTCAAAGCCCTTTATTCCCCCAAGGCCAGCTCTGTTTGGGGACTTCATTTGTGTCCTGGTCCAAAATGCCCCCATCTCCTAAGTATGACTCTACAATTCCAACTCCATTGCTCCTGTGATGGCTCAGACCCCCATCATTCCCGTAGGCATGTAGCAGTCTCCCCTTCCAGTCTTCATCCCCGATCCATCCTTCACACAAATTGGAGTTCCCTTCCTGGAAAAGATCTGATCCCTGACTCCCTCAGCCTCACTGCCCACCATTCTTCCAGTTGCTTACTCCTGCCAGATTGGCCTGTGTTGTTCCTTGAATGTAACTGTGTTCCTGCCTCAGGACCTTTGCACGTACGTTCCCTTTGTCTAGAACAAAAGCTCCATGATTCATTCTCTGATTTCATCCAGGGTTGTACCCAAATACCAGGCCTTTCCTGATCTGCATCTATACCAGCACCTGCCATATCCATGCTGCACCTTACACTGCTTTACCTTTCATTGTAGCACTCATCATTCCCTGACACTGTGTTCTATTGACACTGTGTTCTGTATCTGAGTGTTTATTTCTGTCATGGAGGGCAGAGACTTAGTTCCATCCTGTCTTCAACTGTATTTGCAGCACTTGGCATATTAGATGTTCCTAATAATTAATTAATGAAAACATACCCTCCATCCCCTTCTGCTCCTCATTTACTCCAGAATTAAACCAAATCCTATGGTGGGGCATTCCAGAATCATGATCCAACTCTCCCCCACTTTTCTGGTCTTATCTCCTATCATACAATTCTCACATGCAATGTACCCTGAACTCTAGCCAAACTTTGTAACACACCATCCACTTTCACCCCCGCCTACCTTAGCTTCTGCCTTCTGTTCCATCACTGTTCATTGAAATCTTCTGAATCAATTAAAACCCTTCGACATGGTCTTCACATAGTGAAAACTTCTCTTCTCCCTTCCATGCCCCCCATTGACAGTTCTGTCCTTTGATATCCGTTTGTATACCTCTTACATTGCATCCTGTCACAAATGATGTCTCCATTTAACTTTTTCCCCACCAGTAGACAAAGTATAGGACATGGATATTCACTTTCAACACTCAAGGACATAAAGCAGGAGTCTCAAGCTCGAATGCCCACAGAAGCGAGGCACAGAGTAAATGAGGCACATGGGTGTGTCAGGCTGCCAAAACAGAAGAGCACAGACTCAAGGGCTTAAACAACAGATTCAGTTTCTTACAGTCCTGGAGACTAGAAGTCCAAGGTCAAGGTGCCTCCAAGTTGGTTGCTGGTGAAGCCCCTCTTCCTGGCTTATAGATGTTGCCTTCTTCCTTTGCCCACACGGAGAGAGGAGACAGCTCTCTGGCGTTTCTTCCTCTTCTTAAAAGAATGCTAGTCCCTTGGGATTAGGGCCCCGCCCTTATTTTTTAACTTTATTTACTTGGCTGCAATGGCTCCTAGTTGTAGCACTCAGGATCTTCCATCTTCACTGTAGTATGTGGGACCTTTAGTTGCAGCATGAGAACTCTTAGCTGCTGCATGTGGGATCTAGTTCCCTGACCAGGGATCAAACCAGGGGCCACTGCATTAAGGAGTGTGAAGTCTTAGCCACAGGTTCCACCCTTATGATCTCGTTTAACCTCATTGCCTTCTTAAAGGTCCCATTTCCAAATATAGTCACATTGGGCATATGAAATGAAAATATCTCCTGCCATATCAATAAACAAGAAATGTCACAGCCATCAGCGATTTCTCCAAATATGAATGAGGGCTCCCAAAACTGATTCAGCGGATGCTGCTGGTGATTGCCAAGGACCTAGGGGAATGCAAGAAGCGGGATGAACTAGGAAACAGGATTGGCCCCAGATCACTGAGGTGCATATGAAAGGAATGAATTCAGTAAGTCCAGAGTCTTGCATCTTCCCATAGGTAGAATGCTAAATTCTTTAACTTGATACCTGATCTTTGATGTTAAGACTGCATGCTCCCTTTGTTGCAAACTTGTATATAGCCTGATTTCCCTTCCTGCCTCCTTGCAGCAGTTTTCTCAGAGCTCCTGAGATGCTGTTTCCCGGGCTCGGAGTCCTAAACATTCCCACCAAATAAAATAACTCTCTACTTTCTGGTTGTGATTATATTTCTTAGTCAACAGGGGTTAGGCCTTCAACATATGAATTTGGGGGACACAATACAGTCCATCACAGCTGGTGAGGTGGGACTTAGGAGAACTGGAAAGCAGTTCCCATGCACATGACGTGGGAGTTCGTGCAGGCAGGTAGGAGAGCCGCAGCTCAGCTTTAGCACATGATTCCAGGCCCGACGTGCCAGTCTAATATTCCCAACCTATCGAATGTGAAAGAAGTGGGGTTCCCTGGTGACCTGGTGGTTAGGATTCTGTGCCTTTACTGTGGCGGCCCAGGTCCAGTCCCTAGTCGGAAAACTGAGATCCTGTAAGCTACATGGCCAAAAAAAAAAAAAAATGTAAAAGAAGCTAGAAATCTGGATAATTCTTAAGTGAACTATCCTAATTTTAAAATGTCAGTAGCTAAATAAAACATTGTACACTAGGTGAAAAATACAAACACTGCCCACAGGCAGCTTTCAACCTGAGGACCCAAAACTGGCAGTTTTCTGAATCCCCACAGAGGTACTAAGCCCATAGCTAAGCCTTGTTAAATGCTTTGTGAGGAAATAGTTCACTGACATTGTCTGGAAAACTCTTAAGTGTAAATGATAGGGTGGGTAAAACATCTGACTTCTAACTCTTACACAAAGATGCCTACTCCTGTCCTCTTTCCCACCTTGTTTGTCCACTAACAAGCCGTTTGCGGTCACTGCCTGCCAGTCCACTCCCATATCCCCTGCTCAGCCTCGCAAACACGGGCAGACCCTTCCTGAACACGGAGTCTGGTTCTGGTGCCTGCAATTAATGGGAAAGTGAGAGAAACTGCAGTCAGTTCAGAAGCCACGGGAGTGATTAGAGAGCTGGAAAATAAAGAACAGGAGAGGTTAAAGGAACCAAGGTAATTCTGTTTGGAGGCAAGAGGGTTACAGGGTTAGCTAACAGCAATTTTCAAGTGTATAAAAGGCTTATAGTACCTAGGACAGTATGAGATCTTCTCCCTACTGAGAACAGAACAAACAGAAAACAGACTCCAAAGGCAGCATGGGGACTTGGAAGTGCCTTTCCTTACCTTTGTAAGGACTTCTATATTTGAATAGACGTTTACAGTGGAAACATTCTGTTTTTCATTCCTTATCTCCCTTCTGGCTGTAACAGTGTGTGATTCTAAGAAAATGCTGTTAGAAAAGGTTGTTAATAATGAAAGAAAGAGCCATAAAGTAAAAGAATAACTTTCATCTCTCTAAGAAGCTGGCAATGTGATGGTGCTTAATGAAGAATGATATTTCTGTGTTTACCCATGCGATCCACTTCAGACAGGAAGCAGCCAAAACCCAGATGACTTTGAAAACAGGTTCAAGGTCACAGGGGGCGATAAACAGCCACATTTTCCCCATCACATTCTTCCCAAGTTACATACTAAGATAGCTAGATTTTCTCCAGTAAATGAGGACAGTGAGGAAGCTATAATAAGTAAACAGATGTACAGAAGCAACCAAAGAGCCTGTTCCTTTAAAAGTGCATTGTCATGGTCCTCCAGGGCAGAGACGAGCTGCTGCCCTCACAGGACAGCTGGACCTTCCCCAGGGCCTGTGGGATGACTTGCATTTTATTAATTTTCTAAGTGGAAGGAAGAACAAGGGTGAGCTTTTGTCTCTGCAAACTTTGGCAGGGCAAGCGCTCATTTCAACCGGCCTCCGAGGAAGTCCTCGGCAGGATGGCAACATTGATAAAATCTTAGATGTTTCCTGTGGGCCTCCTTTCTCCATGGGACCCAGAGCCCTCCTGACCTTGGACATATCCACCAGCAACAATTCCTTTCTGTCAGTTGCCCCCCCAACCCCTGCAGAGAAGGCTAATCAGACCCAGAGACCAGCCTAAGTTATCTGATTTCCTCACAGCCTCTCTCGGTATAGGAATTCCAACCAAAGCAATATGGTCTTATTCCTCTTTTGAATAACGCCAGATGGTGCAGTAGTAAAGAATCCACCTGCTGATGTAGGGCCCATGGGTTTGGCTCAGGGAGATCCCCTGGAGAAGGAAATGGCAACCCAATCTAGTATTCTCACCTGGGAAATTGCATGGACACGGGAGCCTGGAATCCTACAGTCCATTGGGTCGCAGAGTCAGACACAAACTGAGCACAAACACACACACACACACACACACACACACACACACACACTGTCCATAACTCACAGGCATGAATTTGGAGGGTCTCCACCCAGCAGGTAAATACATGCCCTTGCATCCCCTCTTCACTGCAGGTTTTATCTGCCTGGTTAGATTATGGTCCTCTCTCTTCTTTCCACCACTTCCCAAGACTTACTTCTATACCCTGATATTACCTAGTTATATATGTCTTCTTGTTGGACATGTAAAGGCCTTCAGTATCATATTTTGACATGTTATTCATGAATAAGAATGACTGTCAACATTCAATGGAAAAGAAGTGTTTTCTGTTGCTCTGTTTCACGTGGTAGGACTATATCTAAAGGGTCTGATAAGGATGTAGTATCTGACAAAGGTCCATCTAGTCAAAGCTATGGTTTTTCCAGTAGTCATGTATGGATGTGAGAGTTGGACTATAAAGAAAACTGAATGCAGAAGAATTGATGCTTTTGAGCTGTGGTGTTGGAGAAGACTCTTGAGAGTCCCTTGGACTGCAAGGAGATCCAACCAGTCCATCCTAAAGGAGATCAGTCCTGGGTGTTCATTGGAAGGACTGATGTTGAAGCTGAAACTCCAATACTTTGGCCATCTGATGCAAAGAACTGACTCATCTGAAAAGACCCTGATGGTGGGAAAGATTGAAGGTGGGAGGAGAAAAGGGCTACAGAAGATGAGATGGTTGGATGGCATCACCCACTCGATGGACTTGAGTTTGAGAAAGCTCTGGGAGTTGGTGATGGATAGGGAAGCCTGGGGTGCTTCAGTCAATGGGGTCACAAAGAGTCGGACATGGCTGAGCGACTGAACTGAACCAATCTGATTTAATTTTAGGTGGTAAATTGTTCCTGGACATTTGGAATCAGGAGCAAGTATCCCAGGAACTGGCAAGCTGACACATGTGAAGAAGGTTTTCTTGAGACTGTGAATCTGGGAATAGCTAAAGGGGCAGCTTTTTAAAAATATTTATTTGGCTGCACCTGGTCTTAGTTATGGCATGTGGGATCTAGTTCCCTGACCGGTGATCGAACCCGAGACTCCTATATTGGGAGTTTGAAGTCTTAGCCACTGGACCACTAGGGAAGTCCCTAAGGGGGCAGCTTATCTTATTGCTATTACTTCTTATCATGCCATTAAGTTCAGTGCTACAATGTTCTCAACTTACTTAAAGTATAAAAATTGGGGGATGAGGGCACTGAAACTATTTCTGAGTAAATATCAAATTACTTATTTGGAATTCTGTCACATAAATTTGGAGCCAGATAAACCTCAAGTCAAATCCCACATCTGCCATTTGCTGTGAGAATCTGGTCAAGAAATGTCATCTCTAAAATAAAGATTAAAATACCAACCTCCAAGTTTTTTTGTAAAAATTAATTTCTATAAGATACATCATAGCACATATGAAATTTGTGATGAGTGGTAGCTGTTACTTTGAAAGAAGAGATCTGGACAAGATTACTTGTAAAATCCTCGGATTGCACAGAAATTCATGGCCAAGTGTGTATCTAAGGTTTACTGGCCTGCTGGCAGGAGAGTTTTTTCAATGACCCCCATCCCCACTTAATTTAATCCCCAATAATTTAATCTTTGTTGGTAAACTATGGGATATTTAGATCTATCTGGAGAAACTGGGTCACCCCCAGCCCAAACACAAAGGCAAACAGTATTAACCTCCTCACCACCACACTTTGGAATGGTGGCTGGCCCCTGTCCCACACACAAATATGGCTAGAAAATCAAAATTAAGTTACCACCTGTTAAGGATATTTATGGACAGTCAAAGAAAGCAGGGGGCCACTCAATCCTGGAGGGAGTCTTTGTTCAGAAGCTGTGACCTCAAGTTATCAAGGCATGACAGCCTTGTTAAGCAGACTCTTAAGAACAGCCCGGGCAGCTGAGACTTCTGATAACATCTGCCAGGTTCAGGCTAGGGTGAACTGACCTGAAGAGTGCCATTTAGGCAAGTTTGGGATTTGATGGCTGGTTTGTCAAGCAGAGGACGATCCATGGGACTGATGGCTCCATAAGAGCCCAGTAATGGAATTATGGGCCTAAGGTACACAGCTGGCAATTATACTCTTTACAGATTAGTTCAGGCAGCAATAAAGATAAAGTGCTTTATAATGTATTCATTCATTTCAATACAGTCAATGATAACATTCGAAAGCGGTTCATGGCAAGAAAAGGCTGAGCTGCATTTGAAAAGGAGAAATGTGTTTTCTTAAAGGGATTATTTCAGAGAACCAAATGAATGTGCATGAACTACTTCATTAAATCAGAAGTCAGTTTGGGAGATGATCTAATCTGCTCCTGGCAAAAGTGGGAATTGAAGTAATTGAAACAGTGGGAACAAATGAGCTACAGGTGTGCCTTGTTTTTGTTTGTGGCCTCATTTGGATTATTACAGGGTGCATCAAGTATATTTCCAATAGTTTGCAGTAAATCATTGTGATAAATTGATTTGGAGTTCCTAGAAATCATCAGATGTGTATTTGATGGACAGTTTAAGAGAGAACACTTGGTTTCAGGGTTGTCTTCACAGAAAGTCAACAGCATCCAGGTCCACCCTCTCTTCCAAAGCTCTTCGCCTCTCCTCTCTCCCAGGAAGAAGGTGAGTTACAAGGGAAGTGGGAGGGTGGACGCCTAAAGAAAGTTGAAAACTACTGAGACAGCCACCCAGAGAACAGGACTGTCTTAAGGGGGCTGTCCTGATGCTTCAAAAGTAAATGACCTTTGAAGGGCGCAGAGCTGAATCCCCCATCCTTGAGATCCCGCTGATTGCCATGTAAAGTATCATTTCTTCTAGGACGATCTCTGTTTAAAACTAACTCATCAGGAGCTAACAGTGTTGTGTGTGCTCAGTCACTAAGTCATGTCCAACTCTTTGTAACCCCAGGGACTGTGTAGCCTGCCAGGCTCTTCTGTCCATGGAATTTTCCAGGCAAGGCTACTGGAGTGGGCCATTCCTGTCTCCAGGGGATCTTCCTGACCCAGGGATGGAACCCACGTCTCTGGCATTGGCAGGCAGATGGATTCTTTACCACTGAGCCACCAGGGAAGCCCAACACAGTGTTGTAGGACAATCATATTTCAAAAACAAGCAAATTCATAGAAAATGAGGTCGGATTTGTGGTTAGGGGGGTATTATGGGATGGAGGGAGGGGGAATTGAATATAGGTGGTCCCAAGAGACAAATTTCCAGTTTTAAGATAAATAAGTACTAGGAATGTAATGTACAACATAAAACACATAATTAACACTGTGTTATGTTATATATGAAAATTAAGAGTAAATCCTAAGAGTTCTTGAAATAAGAAAAAAAATTTTTATTTCTTTAACTTTATACCTATATGAAATGATGGATATTTACTGAGCATAATGTAATAATCACTTCATGATATAAATCAAACCATTAAGCTGTACCACTTGTACAGGGCTGCATGAGTATATCTCAATATTATATTGCAATAAAACCGGAATTAAAAAAGGAAAAAAACTAACTCATTATCTTCCGACTCCTCTTCTCTTCAAATTAGCTCCCTGTTTCACTTATTTAATTAACATATATTTATTAAGAACCTACTATCTGCCAGGCACTGAATTTACCTGGTATTTTACTGCATAAAAAAAAAAATAAAAATAGAAACATAGTCTCTGCTCATATGCCCTTACATACTAAAAAGAAAAAACATAAACTAACTGAACAAAGGACTAAGTACTTAACACATATACTCAGCTGAGGAAACATGCTACATGGAAAAATCAAGCAGGATAAAGGGAAAGTTTGAGGTTGAGCAATCAGGAAAGGCCCCTCTAATGAGGGCATATTTTAGCAGTCTCTGTAGCTTAAGCCCTCCATCTCTGCACCTGCAAGAACTTCCAGAGAGAGTAATATTTTCATAATTAGAGGACTGGTTGAAAATTCCAGTGTTTTCAAAGGCAACTTAAATGAGTGGAGAGGGCCAGGTAAAGACTGAAAATGAAGAAACAAATCAGGTAGAAATCTGGGAGAAGAGTGCTCAGGATGGAGGAATTGGCAGTGTCAAGACCCTGAGGTGGGATTATGCTTACCTTGCTTCAAGGAACAGCATGGAGATCCGTATAGCTAGGGAAAGGGAGCACGGTGAGACGAGGAGCAAGGCATAGATTCTCAGTTCTTAGTCCCTTCCAGGTTGGAAACCGCAGGTGAACTACAGTTACCTCTTATACCTCCCTCCCTCTCCTTGATCCAGCTGTATTTAGTTATCTTATCTTTATATTATATATAAAGAATTCCATTTGAGCTATTTCAAATCCTAAAAGATGATGCTGTGAAAGTGCTGCACTCGATATGCCAGCAAATTTGGAACACCCAGCAGTGGCCACAGGACTGAAAAAGGTCAGATTTCATTCCAATCCCAAAGAAAGGTAACGCCAAAGAATGTTCAAACTACCACACAATTGTACTCATCTCACACACTAGAAAGTAATGCTCAAAATTCTCCAAGCCAGGCTTCAATAGTACATGAACCATGAACTTCCAGATGTTCAAGCTAGATTTAGAAAAGGCAGGGGAACCAGAGATCAAATTGCCAACATCCGTTGGATCATCAAAAAGCAAGAGAGTTCCAGAAAAACATCTACCTCTGCTTTATTGACTACACCACATTTGACTGTGAAAATCACAACAAACTGTGGAAAATTCTTCAAGAGATGGGAATACCAAACAACCTTACCTGCCTCCTGAGAAATCTGTATGCAGGTCAAGAAGGAACAGTTAGAATGGGACATGGAACAACAGACTGATTCCAAATTGGAAAAGGAGTATGTCAAGGCTGTATATTGTCACCCTGCTTATTTAACTTATATGCAGGGTACATCATGTGAAATGCTGAACTAGATGAAGCACAGGCTGAAGTCAAGATTGTCAGGAGAAATATCAATAACGTCAGATATACAGATGACACCACCCTCATGGCAGAAAGTGAAGAACTAAAGAGCCTCTTGATGAAAGTGAAAGAGGAGAGTGAAAAAGTTGGCTTAAAACTCAACATTCAGAAAACTAAGATCACGGCATCTGGTCCAATCACTTCATTGCAAATAGACAGGGAAACAATGGAAACAGTGAGAAACTTTATTTTGGGGGGTTTCAAAATCACTGCAGATGGTGACTGCAGCCATGAAATTAAAAGACGCTTGCTCCTTGGAAGAAAAGCTATGACCAACCTAGACAGCATATTAAAAAGCAGAGACATTACTTTGCCAACAAAGGTCCATCTAGTCAAAGCTATGGTTTTTCCAGTAGTCCTGTATGGATGTGAGAGTTGGACCATAAAGAAAGCTGAGAGCCCAAGAATTGATGCTTTTGAACTGTGGTGTTGAAGAAGACTCTTGAGAGTCCCTTGGACAGCAAGGAGATCCAACCAGTCAATCCTAAGGAAATCAGCCCTGAATATTCATTGGAAGGACTGATGCTGAAGCTGAAACTCCAATACTTTGGCCAACTGATGCAAAGAACTGACTCATTGGAAAAAACCTTGATGCTGGGAAAGACTGAAGGCGGGAGGAGAAGGGGACAACAGAGGATGAGATGGTTGGATGGCATCACTGACTCGATAGACATGAGTTTGAGTAAGCTCTGGGAGCTGGTGATGGACAGGGAAGCCTGGTGTGCTGCAGTCCATGGGGTCACAAGGAGTCAGACACGACCGAACGACTGAACTGAACTGATATATATATATAGTCTAATTGTTTACAATGTTGTGTTAGTTTCTGCTGGTGCAACGAAGTGAATCACTATATGTGTACATGTAACTCTCCCCTCCTGTATGTGGAATCTAGAAAAATAGTACAGATGAACCTAGTTCCAGGGCAGGAATGGAGATGCAAACATGAGAACACAGGTTGGGGGGAGCGGGGGGACGGGAAGCAGAAAGGGGAAAGTAGGCTGAATTGGAAGATTAGGTTCATTTATCTTTTCTAAAGAATAATTCTCTAAAAGCACCCCTCCCTGTTTCTCCCTCCCCTCCCAGCTAAATTCAGACTTCACTTACTTTCTGCCTGGATTATTCAAGAGCCTCCTAACCAGCCTTCCAGCCTCTTGCAGCTTCTATTGCTCTAATCGCTTTAAGCTTCCAGATTAATCTTCCTAGAGCATTGCTTTTGTCACGTCTTTTCCTCTTTTTCAAAATAATGGCTTAGCATTACCTGGAGAATAAAGCAGAAGCTCTTCTGCCTGCTCCTCCCCACCCCTGCCTAGAAACTCCATCACTCTGTAACTCTGTTCCCAACTTCCCAACTCCAGTGACCTCCACCCATCATGTCATATGCTGTGTCCTCACTCTCGACTCTTTTTGAAACCCAGTCTAAGACCCAATTTTGTCTGCCCTGAATGGCCCAGCCCAGAACAGACTGCCTCCACTCTCAAACAGCTGGGGCACTGTCCACTTATCTGTAAACCTCAGGACAAACTTCTTCCCCAGTGTGAGCTCCCAGGGACCTGGCAGTGTCCTGGGAGACAGCTCTAAACTGATGCACCGAAGGTCCTGCCCCACCCATCCACAGGAAAGCATAATGGATGCCACTTTTCCAGGCACCTTCAGATTTGGAGATGACATGGATGGTTCCTGCCACAGTTAGAATCTCTCTCTGAACCAGCTGTCCATAGATTAAAGCAAATAGGGTCAAGGGCACGGGCCCTCCCCTGACAGCTTGGCCCTGGGAAACCCTTTACTTCTCTAGAGAACACTGCATCCCTCACACCCCAGCCAGACACCTTATAAATGTCAATAAAAGAACTAGAACTGTCCAAACTAGAACTGTAGTTAGATCCACTTTTTCACATATCAGATTGGCAAAATTTTTTAAATATATTATATATATATGTGTGTGTGTGTGTGTGTATGTACACATATATCCATCCAATTTAGTGCTTAATATACAACAGTACATAAGGCCCATTGCCTCCTTCTTTGGTCCTGGCTCACTGACTGAATTCACTGAGGGTAGGAACTACATCTTCTACATCCCATGCATCATTTGAATCCCATATACATACAAGCCACAATCTATATACTATGTGGACAATCAATATTAACAAAGAAAGATTTCTGAGATGTCAGGCATTGAATTGGGTAGGAAAAATGAAATGCAATGACTGTATTTTGTCCACAAAGCCCTTCTTTTTCTGCAGGCAGAGGGGGCTTTTCAGGGCTCTTACTAGGAAGGATGGTAAACTCAGCAGCACGGTCACAAAATCTTATTTTGTTCACCTCCTATATTCAGTAACTAGCTATCTAAGTAATCACATTCCTCATATATTTATGTTAAGTACTAAATATATGTAATTATAAACTCTCTAGGGAAATACTACCAACATGGTGAAACCAAATGTGAAAACACCTACCTGGACTTCTAGCAGTTAAGCTAATAGATCTAAAGAGCTTTATAAAAATGAGAATGAGGGATGAGAGACTTTATAAACATGAAAATGAAAATGAGGGACTTTCCTGGTGATCCAGTGGTTAAGATTCTATGCATTCAGTGCTGGGGCCATGGGTTCAGTCCCTGGTCAGGAAACTAAGATCCCACATGCCCCACACTGCCAAAAAAAAGTGAGAATGAGAAGTTGCATTTCTTCAATTTTCAGCACCAACATCAAAAGCTGGGCCACAGCAATATTTTGCCCACACAGAAAGCTCCCATGGGTGCCAATAAAAACAAAGACAAAGTTTAGAAAGCCTTCATTGTTACGGAGGAAATATAAAATCTCATTCTTAAATAGAAAGGCTCCCACAAGAAGCTAAAATAAAAATCCTTTCACCTTTGGATGTCTGTTGGGCTTGCACAGAATCACCCAATGCAACTCAACTGTCAGGACAGTGTTTTATGTTCGTTCTTTGAGGTTAGCACCTGCCAGCTTCCTTGAAGTTCTGTCTTTTAAAACAATAATAGTCACAATACAGTTAAAAAGAAGATATGCATACATTCTGTATTCAATTCATATTTCACCTGGTTTTAGCAGAATGAAGCATGGAAAGTAGGGCAAGTGAGATTAGGTGGCAAATCGCCAACTTCCATGGCCTCTCCTGATTCACATTCTACCTGCCTTTATCCCTGCAAAGTCAGGCTGTCCTGGCCACACCATTCATGTGATGCTTGGGACAAACCTTGCTCACAGTGAACGCAAGCAAAGGGCTCACCCGACGTGAAATGCTGAAGCCCTGATGTTCTTCATGCCTTCCCAATGGCTGAAGCCTGTAATTCCATTGTTGTTGTTGTCACTAAGTCGTGTCCGACTCTTTGCAACCCCATGGTCTGCAGGACGCCAGGCCTCCCTGTCCCTCACCATCTCCCTAAGTTTACCCAAGTTCATGTTCCTTGCATCGGTGAGGCCATCCAGCCATTATCATTGAATAATTACTACAGCTTTCTTCCTTCTCAGTAAACCTGCAAGAATTTTGAGGTAAGATAATGTTTCAAGCTGTCATTTATATCTTAGCACAAAGATTTGAAATTCTTCCATATTTACAGGGCCAGGCAGGGCTGGGAGGAGCTGAAGCGATGGCTCCACTCACCTCCAGCCAAATGGAGCTGTGTAATACTGGCCCAGCGCTACTAAGCCTTCTGATTTTTCAAGAGAAGACAGAAATCCAGATTTTTATGTGAAACCTCCCATTTTTTAAAAAATTGTTGGCAACTACAATAAATTCCCTATATGTGAACTTTCAAGTTGCAAACTTTAAAAAACGGGAATGTGCCCTCTACCAACGTCAGGCATGAGTGAAATTGCAGCTTGTCCTCCTCTCCTATTGCTGACGAAGCTTCAGCTCTACCATCTCCCCCCTCCTCTCCCTTCTCCAGTCAGTAACTCTTCTTGCCTGTTCATTCAGCGCCAACCCCTGTTTGCCAGCTGTTGTACTGTACTACTGTGCTTTTCAAGGTTCTGTACTGTAGGATTAAAAACGTTTTCCTTATTTTTTTGTGCTTGTTTTTTATATATTATTTGTGTGCTGTGCTGTGCTCAGTCACTTCAATTGTATCCAACTTTTTGCGACCCCATGGACTATAGCCCGCCAGGCTCCTCTATCCATGAGATTTCCCAGGCAAGAATACTGGAGTGGGTTGCCATGCTCTCCTCCAGGCGATCTTCCCAACCCAGGGATCGAACCCTCATCTCCTGTGTCTCCTGCATTGCAGGCAGATTCTTTGCTGCTGAGCCACCAAGGAAGCATATTATTTGTGTGAACAGTATTATAAACCTATTACAGTACAGTACTATATAGCCAATTGCATTACTTGGGTCCCTAGGCTAACTTTGTTAGAACTTACAAACAAACTGGAGTTGTGAACACACTCTCGGAGCAGAACTCATTCTGATGTAGAGGGCTTACTGTATTCTGATTTGTTCAAACATTGTAAAGACCAGACAAGACCAGACCCACCTGCAGGCCAGCAGTGAAACAGGCTTGCCTCAGTACAGGGCAGGAGAGAAGAGAAAAGTTCCATCCACCCAGTGACCAAGGCAGAGGGAAGGGCACTCCCAGGAGAAACCAGAGGTTTGATGCTGTGTTGAGCCAAAGATGGGCTGTATGGCAGCTTGCCTGGGTACCACCCTGCAGAGAAGAGGAAGAGACCAGATGGGAAGAGCAGCTTTGTCCATGTCTATCAACTTCTACTCCAGTCAGGCCCACACTATAATGTTCCTGGGCACATTTAAAAATATATAAAATATAGATTATGGCAATGCTGATATACACAAATATGATCCAGGCTAAATTATATTTGGGGTTTTTTCCTTCTGATTTTAAAAGAAACTAAAACATTTTCTTGGGCCCCTAAAAGTATCATGGGTCTTAGACCCTGGCCTTCTGTGCCTGAAAGGTAGATCTGAGCTGCCTCCAGCTTAGCAGTGCTTGGGTTAAACACTGGTTACTCTTGGTTACTAAGTGTGTGTCACTGTGAATATGACAAATGGGTAGTCATGTTAGAAGGTAGCTATGTTATTGAGGACATAAGCATGAGCCTTAAACATAGACCACACAGGTTCGAATGCCAGCTCTGTCATTTACAATTTAAGTGATATTAAGCAAGTCATTTATCTTCTCTGTGGCTTAATCTCCTCATCCATGCCACAGGAGTAATAACAGTACCAACCTGAGGATTGCTGCAAAGATTAAATGAGTTAATATTATGTAAGAGGTTTAGAAAAGTACCTAACAAAGGAAAGAAACAAATGCTAGATATGTCCTGTTGTACCCTGGTGGCTCAGACGGTAAAGAATCTGCCTGCAATACAGGAGACCTGGGTTCGATTCCTGGATTGGGAGGATACCCTGGAGAACGGAATGGCAACCCACTTCAGTATTCTTACCTGGAGAATCCCATGGCAGGCTACAGTCCAGGGGGTTGCAAAGAGTCAAACACCATGGCTGAGCAACTAACACTTTCACTTTTTTTCCCTCATGACTATAACTGACTGGCTTTAAGTTTCTGATATTAACAAAATTACTGAGTTACCATAGAAAAGCTCTTGAAGAACCAAACATTCTCAGGACATTAAGGCAGTAGCTTTATCATGATTTCCTAAAGGTAGCTTAATGATATAAAATTCAAGAGACAGAGGAAAGAGCATGCAGGCTTGATTAATGTTTTTTTTTGGGGGGGGGGCCATGTTTCATGGCATGCAGGATATTAAGTTCCCTGACCAGGGATCGAACTCACATCCCCTGCAGTGGAAGTACACAGTCTTAATCACTGGACTACCAGGTGAGTCCTAGGCTTGACTAATTTTTAATATTTTATGTACCTTCTATCAGCTTCCCCCATTTATCTATGAAAGAAATTCAAAGTGGAGACTTAGGTTTAGAAACTTACCCATGGATTTGTCTTACATCCTGAAGAATTGTGATCGTTCAAGAAAATATGCCTTGTATTCAAGTACCTAAGAGCTTTCAAAGCACTTGAATATTAGACAACGGTAAAATGTCCATTCAAAGCATCTGAAAACTAGAGAATTTTAGAAAACTTCATACCCTTGGGAAGACTCAGAGTGTCAATCTCTCCTATTGTGCTGGCATGATTATTATTATTATTATTATTATTATTATTAGTGATTCAACAGTGATTTATGTTGTGATTCACAGAATTGCTGAGTGAGAAGGAACCTCTCAAGTTACCAATCAATTCCTCATTTGCTGAGGACACTAACGCAGAGAGAATTCAGTTGTTTTTTTGAGGACCCATTGGTTAGTCTCACGTTCTTTCTCTGTCCCTTCTACCTCTGTCATAATTTTGCATATATCGTTTATTCTGAATTATTTTGGACAAATTCCTCTCTCTAATCCTAGAATTGCTGTAACTAAAGACAGTTGTAGACTTTTGTGCAAATTTTACATTTCTCTCTGGGTGGAAAACAAAAACAGTCAGTGTACAAAAATACTTGTTGAATGAATGAATGAAAATTTTTAAAGCTTTTGTTTCATATCATCTTACAATCTCGTGGTTGAATTCCTAACCATTTTATAAAGTAGGAGGAGGAAATGGAGACCCTGGTGTATGATCATTTCAGCCTACATATAGTCCATATGGTTCAAACTACATGTGGTTCATGTATTGTGAAACCATGCAGTATTTCTATTTCCCAATGTTTAAAGATTATATTTAAATGAGTGTTGTTTGATTTCAAAAGAGCTGACAAAGATGTATCCAAAGCCACATGATGCTGTAATTCCTGAAGATAAGAATAAGGGCAGTCTCATGGACTTGTGGGCTAAGCTGAGACTGCATTCCTATACTCAATATAATATACCCTTAACTGCTCAAAATTGCAAAAAAAATTATTATTCTCATCTAATCTGGAGGAAATGGCCTTTTAACTCTTCATTAGCCAAGGACAAACTCATTTTTCAAGATATATCTTTTATGGCATAAATTTCCATTCCCAAAAAGAAATCAGCAAGATATCTCTTGCAGATTTGCAAAATACTTTAAAATTGGTAATTCCCTCCCATAGCTCTGTTAGCTTATTTGATAGTAAAGGTGCCAAAGAAAGTTAGAGGCATATTATGGGATTTTATGTAACTCACATTCTATTTGCTTGTCAAGTCCAGTGAGCCGTGCTGTGTTCCTAATGTACAAGTAGATGTCCGAATCTTTCTTTGGGCCAAAATAAACCAATGAATTGCATCTAAAATAGCTGCTTTGTTAAAAATCAGAGTCACTTGTAAACAGAATGGTTATTTCCTTATGCCAGAAGAACAAAACCCATTCTTAACCTATGCTCACATCTGATGTTCAGCTCTATGGGCCCAAATGCAATTCTGGAACATAAGCCATGTCAGCATTAAGTGCTGAATACAGGCTAATATATTGGGTCTTTTTAACTGGACTATTAAGTCCATTAACATTTAATGAAACAATTTTAACTTTACCCACAAAAACACTCACAATGAATTTCCATCAACTCCCTAAAGGCAAAACAATGTAAATTTGAAAGAAAAATAACTGTGAGGCTTTGCTAAGCACGGATGATTTCCACTGGACAGGTTAAGTCCTGAATTTCTGTTTCAGTGCAGTCCACATTTGATTTTTACTGCAAAGATAAACCTAAACTGGCAATTACCCTTCGGTTACCCTACCAAGTAATCTCAGCATGAAAATTCTGATGTTTTTCTTACTATAATGTCACGTATAGCGAATCAACTAATGTAATTTCACTAAAAGTCTTAGTAATCCATTTCAAAATTGTGCTGTGAAACATTATCTTTTAAAATATCACGTTAATTCCTTTCCCTTCATAACCATCTCCGAGTAAAATTACATTCACTTTGGTTTGAATGATTAATATCTAGAAACCAAAGTCCTTTATAGAGATCCAACTGTCACACTGCCACAGAGAGATATATATGGAACACAAATAAATCAAAGTATTCATTCAGTTGTGCTTTACTCTGCTACCTTCAATGCATGTATACACTAAACTTAGGTTCATTCTGAACCTTTACTCTGAACCTTTTTATAAATAGATCTTTTTCCCAAGGCCTATTTGGAAACTTCTAAGGTAGACAGAAGTGAATTTAGTCCTTTTATCAAGCTCTTAAAAAAATAACAAGCTAATCTAGTCTTCTTTTCTTAGTGTGATGCTACTACCTGGACTGTCCTATAGATTTAACAATCCTATATCCATGCTTGCCAAACTTGATCCTTTTGAAAACAGCTCTCCATCAATTAAAAATAAAGAAAAAGCTGCAAACATTCATGACTTGTAGTCATGTTTTCGGCAAACTTATTTAATAATCTAGTGATTAAAAAATAAGTCACTTTTTTAAAACATCTGTCTTGAAAAACCTCACATGGCAGCTTCAGTGATTTGAATACCTTTGAGAAACCTCAACATCTAAAGGAGTTAGTGGAACTGACGCGGTCGAGGCACTGAACATTTCACGAGGCAATTGTAGAAGTTGTAAATGCACCTCAGTAGGAAGCAGCTTTCCCTGGACTTCAAAGCAAACGGCAGTTAATTATCTAGCTTTCAGGAGCAGCGTGGACTTACCGTGACAGCTGTTAGGCGAGGACACACGGGCATCTCCACCACCAAACATCAGCTCATGTCATTGTTCAGCTTGGATCTCATTGGGAAGAAATGCTTAAGGTCTCAGCTTGGCTCAATTCAAATTAGTTGAAGAGTTTTCCCAGATGGTTTCTCAGCACAAGCTTATTTCTCAGCCCAGAGCCTATGCTTCACCATCATCTCAGAGCTGCCATCGACTATGCTATTTACATATGCTTAAGCTTCATTTTTAATGCCATGAATGGGATACATCTATTTGAACTTTTTCTCCACTCCATCATTATTGTGAATTCAACCTGGAGGCCTTGAAACTTCGGTTAAAGAAAAAAATACTGCTTCTTTTTAATCTCTCTCTCTCTCCCACTCCTTCCCACACACTCCCCTCATTTTTTAACTGACAGACAAGATTGACTGTTTCTGCCTGGTGCCTAACAGGTGGGGTGCCTTGGGGTGTTCTCCATGGCTGGCCAAGTATAGTGGATCCAACCATTATTTGCCTTGCAGGACTCCTGACGGTCTGGCTTCGCTGTGCATTCCCAAAGCATCCGCTTCTATCTATGGCTACATCAGGCTCCAGGTCAGCCATGAGAAACGCTTAGAGCCACTGAGTTCACTCTTGGCCTTTCCTAATGCCACCTCCCAATCAGGGGTTGTGGTCACAGTTGTGTACTTTGCTGCATCTGGCATCTTTTTTAGATCCCAAACTCATCCTTCTTCAGTAATATCGAGTGGTCCATAAACACAAAGGATCTACCCTCGAGGAGAGAAAACAAAAAGGAAGTAAAGAATATATTGCTTTGATTAGATCCTCTCAGAGATAGGAGAGCACAGAATTTAAAGGTGGAGGGGGGGAATAAGGGGCAGAGTTATGAGGATCAAACAGCCAATTAAGAGAGGCGAGAGAAGGAAAACTTTTCTTAAAAAAAAAGAAAAAAACGAGGAAAATTAAAGTTCCAAACTGTTCAATATGACCTAACCTTATTTCACTCCTTTTAGAAAAGTTCGGTGTTTAATCATTCTAAGTTAGGGAAGTCTTGCTCTTAAACTTGAAAAAAAAACTTGAATAAAAATCCTTTAGCAACTGCTGACATCACATTGGCATTTGCTTCAGTCAGCCCCATACTCTTTCTTGACACGTCCAAAATCCCAGTGAGGCCTCGCTGATTTCCCATGGTTGGTAGCTATGTAAGTATACGCTGAATCATCTGTGGACTTCAGAAACCCAGGACTCTTCTTCCATCTCCAGGAAATAAATATCGAATGCTTTCATTTTCCTAGTGTGCAAAATGTTTTCAAGCTGCCTGTAAGAAGTGTGGTACAAGTGATTCGACAAAACTATGATACAAACATATTATCTTTAAACATGTTTCTTTGCAGTTTTCAGTTCATCTTACAGCAAGTGCTGAGCAGAAATTGGCTTTGTGTCTTACAGCCAAATTACACAAGAGGCATGAATCTTTAATGTTCTTGGTTTCCTTTCATGACTTTGTTTTCTTCATGCTGCTGCTGCTAAGTCGCTTCAGTCGTGTCCGACTCTGTGCGACCCCGTAGATGGAAGCCCACCAGGCTCCCCTATCCCTGGGATTCTCCAGGCAAGAATACTGGAGTGGGTTGCCATTTCCTTCTCCAATGCATGAAAGTGAAAAGTGAAAGTGAAGTCGCTCAGTCGCGTCTGACTCATAGCGACCCCATGGACTGCAGCCTACCAGGCTCCTCCGTCCATGGGATTCTCCAGGCAAGAGTACTGGAGTGGGGTGCCATTGCCTTCTCCGTTGCTTTCTTCATAAAAGGGTCGAAATACCTCTGAAAAGCATGCTGGATAAATTCCCAAAGTGCCAGGCTGCTGACCAAAAATACTCAAAGGTGAGAGGCCACAGCTGCTTCCTTCTTTCTAGGGGAAAGGGTACAAAGGTGCAGGCCACTGGACACTGGACAAATACATGCTTACCAGGCTTTGTCTTCTGAGGAGATTCTGGGTAGACTATGTTTCAAGCAAACTGATTTATATGGAGAATGCGTAGTTAGCCTGACCTAGGTTTTCTAGGCTAGGTAAGGCAATGTTTAATCAATAAAATATAAAAGCTGAGAATCGAAATATACTTTAAAAGTCATATGGTCCACAGATTTGATCCAAGAATATCTGATATAAAATTCTTATCTTACCTTATGTTTGAACACCATTGGGGCAGAATATCTACTCTTTGTTAAAATAGTCTGTACATATATACATTCAATTGAAATTCATATCAGATAAATGGATAATCTTCATAATAAATAAAAAGCTACTACACCTCACAAGAAAAATACCAACAGTCCAATAAAAAAATGGGCAGAGGATTTAGAAAGAAAAAGAAACATAAATGACTCAAATATAAAAAGAGAAGATATACTCAACCTTGCTCATAGTAAGAGAAATATAAATCAAAACTACACTGAGATGCAGCTTTTCAAGTATTTCACATATGGTATGAGTATAAATTGGTACAATTGCCTTGTGAAAGACACTCAAGAGAATGGAAACATAGGCCACAGGCTGGGAGTATGAGTATAAATTGGTAGAATCCCAGTAGAGGGTAATTTAGTAATTAAAGTAACAAGTACATATACATGATTTTACTCACTATTTCAACACTATTTCAACTTTTCATTCTTCAAAGTTGCAGAATGATCTGTGTGTCTGGTTAGTCACTACAATATTTTATATACATACACACACACACACACACACACATATATATATATATATATATAAAATTAAGTTGCTGATCTCTTAAGTTTAAGCCCATTTTACCAACCTTGCATTTTTTTTCTCCTTACCCCCACCAACATTTTCTTGTTTGGACATAATATTTTATATAATCTTGTTTTGTGTATCCCTTAACTACTTATTGTGGATATAAATGATTTTACTACTTTTGTCTTTTAAGCTTTCTACCAGCCTTATATAAGGTTGACATACTACTTTTACTGTACATTTGCTTTTTCCTTTTGTAATTTTCAGCTTTCTAGTTGTTGCCTTTTCCTTTTTGCTTAACCTTTAACATTCCCTGTAAAGCTAGTTTGGTGTGCTGAACTCTTTAAGCTTTTGTTTCTTTATGAAGCTTTTGATCTCTCCATCAAATCTAATGAAAGCTTAAATCAGGGGTCCCCAACTCCCAGACTGTGGACTGGTACCAGTCCGTGACCTGTTAGAAACTGGACCACACAGCAGGAGGTGAGTGGCGGGCGAGTATTTACAGTCACTCCCCATCACTCACATTACTGTCTGAGCTCTACCCCCAGTCAGAGAAGTGATGGCATTAGATTCTCATAGGAGCATGAACCCTACTGTGCCTGAGTCATCCTGAAACCATTCCCCCATTACATGTGGAAAACTTATCTTCCATAAAACCAGTCCCTGGTACCTAAAAGGTTGGGGACCACTGGCTTAGTGTATTCTTAGTTGTAGGATTTTCTCTTTTATCACTTTAAATATACTGTACCAGTTGCTTCTGACTTGCAGAGTTTCTGCTGAAAAGTCAGCTCACAGACTTGTGGGAGCTTCCTTGTATATAACTTGTTACTTCTTCCTTGCTGCTTTTAATATTCTCTCTTTATCCTTTAATTGGACTTCCCCGGTAGCTCAGTTGGTAAAGAATCTACCTGCAATGTAGGAGACTCTGGTTCAATTCCTGGGTCAGGAAGATCCACTGGAAAAGGGATAGGCTACCCATTTCAGTATTCTTGGGCTTCCCTTGTGGCTCAACTGGTAAAGAATCCGCCTGCAATGTGGGAGACCTGGGTTCGATCCCTGGGTTGGGAAGATCCCCTGGAGAAGGGAAAGGCTACCCACTCCAGTATTCTGGCCTGCAGAGTTCCATGGACTGTATAGGCCATGGGGTCGCAAAGAGTCCGACAGGACTGAATAACTTTCACTTTCATCCTTTAATTGGGTTTCCCTTGTAGCTCAGTCGGTAGAGAATCTGCCCGCAATGCAGCAAACCTGGGTTTGATTACTGGGTTGGGAAGATCCCCTGGAGGAGGAAATGGCAACCCACTCCAGTATTATTGCCTGGAGAATCCCATGGACAGAGGAGCCTGGCAGTCTACAGTCCACAGGGTTGCAAGAGTCAGACAGGACTCAGCAACTAAATCACCAGCATCCTTTAATTACAATGTATCTCAGTGCAGTTCTCTTTGGGTTGATCTTGTTTGAGGCTTCCTGTGCTTCCTGGACTTGGATGTCCATTTCCTTTGCCAGGTTAGGGAACTTTTCAGCTATTTATATATGTCTTCAAATATATTCTCTGGCCGTTTCTCTCTTCTCTTTCAGAGATCCCTATAGCGTGAATGTTAGCGTGCTTGATATAGTCCCAGAGGTCTCCTAATGTGTCCTCATTTCTCTTTACTCTTGTTCTCTTTTCTGTTCAGCTTCAGTAATTTCCACTACTCTGTCTTCCAGCTCACTGATCTGTTATTCTGTATCATCTATCCTACGATTGATTACTTCTAGTGTATTTTTATATCAATCATTATATTGTTCAGTTCTGTTTGATTCTTCTTTTAACTCTATTAATAACTTCTCACTGTGTTCATCCATTCTTTTCCTGAGTTTTTTGAGCATTTTTACAATCATTTCCTTGAACTCTTTATCAGGTAACTTGCCTATCTCCACTTAGTTCTTCTTCTGGGGGTTTTATCTTGTTTTTTCATTTGGAATATATTCTTCTGTTACCTTATTTTGCCTAATTTGCTGTTTTTATTTCTATATATTCGGTAGGTTGGATACATTTCCCAACCTTGGAGAAGCTGCCTTTTATAGAAGTCATCCTATGCATCCCAGCAGCACACTCGCCTCCATCACTAGAGCTATCCAGTCTAGGCATGTCCCTTATTTATGCTGTGCGGGGCCTTCTGTATATATATATATATATATATATATATATATATATATATATACAGCTGACGACTGTATATATATATATGGCACCTGGGCTGACAACTATGGGCAGTGTGGTAGTTGTGGCAGGCCCTCAGGCCAGCTGGTTGCCAAGCCCTACCCTATATGGAGGCTGTCGGGTGCTGGTGGGTGAGGCTGGATCCTGGGACACATGTAAGCCCACTGGATAGTGGAGCTAGGTCCAGGGTCTCTGACTGCAGGGCCCTGGCGTAGGTTTGGGCCCACTGGTGTGTGGGGCTGGGGCCCAGGTGGGCCTAGAACTGGTGACTACCCCCTTGTGGGTAGAGCTGAGTCCCAGGGCTTCTGACTTCAGGGTCCTGGGGGCCAGGGACTACTGCCATGTAGGCTTGCAGACCAGGTGCTGGGCCCTCTGGTGGACAGGGCCGGGTCCCAGGGCAGCTGAAGGCTCAGGGGTCTTAGAGTAGCAGGCCTCGTGGCGGATGGGGGCGGGCAGGGGTGGTTCCTCAGCTTTTCTAGTTGCCTGGTCTAAAGTGTCCCAGCACTGGTGCTGACAAGCTGGTGGGTGGGGCTGGGTCCCAGTGCTAATAAACTAGAGAGAGGATTCCAAAATGATGCTTGCCAGCACCAGTGTCCTCATGATATAACAAGCTCCCCCAAATGGCTGCCTCCAGCATCTATGTCCCCAGGATGAGCCCCAGCTTTTTGATGCCTCTCCAATATCAGCACAAGGGTCTGAACAGGCTCCTTTCAAACTGCTTCTTCCTACCTGGGTCCAAGTGTGACGTGTGCACCCTTTAAGTGTGCAATCTATTTCCCACAGCCCTCTGGTTCTCCTGAAAATAAGTCTTGCTGGCCTTCAAAGTCAAACATTCTGGGGGCTTGTCTTCCTGGTGCAGGACCCCCAGGCTACAGGACCCAATGTGGGTCTCAGACCACTTCCTCTTTGGGGAAAAACTTTGCAATTTTAATTATCCGCCCATTTGTAGGTTACCTACCAGTGGTATGGGTCTTGACAGAATCATGGCTCCACCCTCTCCCACCTGTCTCACTGAGGTTCCATCTTTATATTTTTAGTTATAGAAGATCTTTTCTACTGGTCTTTAGGTTTTCCTCAACAATAGTTTTTCTATAAATAGTTATAATTTAGGTGAGCCCTTGGGAGGAGGTGAGCTCAGGGTCTTCCTACTGCACTAGCCTGTGCACCCCCTCACATGGCACCACTTACCGAGATGGATAGGACGTCTCCATTTGCATAAAAATGGAGGAGGTTCCTATATATACATGGCATGGTTACCCATAGAAAGCAAGACAGGAGTAGGAGGAAGATTTTTCACCACAGACCTTTTTATACTTATTTTGAAATATTAAAACAATTTATCTACTCTAAAATTAAGTATAATAATGAAAACCACATTTGTAACAATAAATAGCTTACTCTATCCCTTATTAGTCAGGCACTGCTCTAAATAGTTAACTCTTTATATATATATATATATATATATATATATATACACACACATGATATATTTTTTTTCAACTGAGACAATTACACAGTGGTGTAATTATTTTTAGGGCTTCCCAGGTGCCATAGTAGTAAAGGATATACCTGCCAATGAAGGAGACTCAAGACACTCAGGTTCTATCCCTGGATTGGGAAGATCTCCTGGAGTAGGAAATGACAACCCACTCCAGTATTGTTGCCTGGAAAATTCCATGGACAGAGGAGCCTGGTGGGCTATAATCCACGGAGTAGCAAAGAGACACAACTGAGTGCACACACACACACTATTTATTTTAACCTTGAAAGTGTGGACTCAATTTTCAATCTTCTTGAAACCAACAAAAGTATAAAGAAAATCCTATAAAGTCTCCAAAAGAGAAAAGTCAAATCTTAAATCAATGTGGATTCCTGTATTAACCTCTGCCTTCCATTTTTTCTTTATGTAAACTTCACCTCTAACATCAGCCACGTCTTGATTACTTGTCTTCCATTTAAGGCCTTAACTTCTAAGCCTCCAATCCAGAAGATTCTGTGAGCAGGGAATACACGGTGCTGTGTGCCAGGTGTGTCAGAAACACCCAGCTGTCCTTATCAACTGAGTATATTTCTTGGGAACTGCAGGGCCTTCTGTGTTGTGAAACATTTTTCTCCTGACCTCGAAAAGCATCTAAACACCTTTTCTAGGTAAATACTATTTCTTTCAAAATCTATTTGTCTAGGAGGTCTGTTGGCCAAATTTCGAGAACCGGTATCTTTGATAAAAGCCATCCTTCTGCTTGCCCCTGGGGTGGGTATTGCCTTTCTTATAGACATCCCCTTGTGAGTTTCACTTAACAGTGGTCACACACTTCTTTCATGAATTTGATTCTAGCCTAACACACCAGAATCCTAAGCAGTATTCACTTCAGGGCAGGTGGCTGGTCATCTTTGCCTCATCTCCCTTTGGGAGAACCCACTGGCTTCCAGAAAGGGCTGCCCTCAGTTGACATCAACTGAACTTGCCAAGCAGCTCACATGCTGATTTTCTGATATGCCTGGGGAGGTTAGATACTGTCACCCCTCCTAAACTTTTGGCCAGGCCAGAAGCCGGGTGAGTCCTAATGATGTACCATGATAGAACTGTTTTGGCAGTAGGATCCTGTTTGGCAAGGAGAGGTGTAGTATCAAATTCTGACGACAGCTTTTGGCTCTGTAGTAGTCAAGGAAGATCCTGGGCTGCAGGAGGGGTTTTCCTGATGTGAACTGGCCGAGAAAAATCTTCAGTTCAAGGTCAGTCTGTGCTGCATGGAGCCAGTTCACCCACACACCCTACAACTACTGTTTGTGAATCTTTCTGAAATACAGGGGTTAGGAGACTGTGAGTCCTAAATCCTTGCCAATGAAGGTTAACATGGTGGGTAATTGAGTAAATTTTTATAGCTGTTTAATTCCAAATCAAAAATTATCTCAGTCATCCAACAGAACAAAATCTGAAATGTTTGGGGAAATGTTTATCTGGTCACAAAGAACTTGAAAGTTCAGCAGCAGCAAAAGTGAAAGCAGCCAGCTGCATAACTTTAAGAGCCATGGCATACAAACCACTACAATATTGTAAAGTAATTAGCCTCCAATTAAAATAAATAAATTAATTTTTAAAAAAGAGAAGTGAGTTAGTATTTTCTAGCTCAAGGACCTTATTGGTCTGGACAAAATAATAGTAAGTCACTTTTTTCTTGTCTTACTGGGAAAAAAATGTTTAAAATACATATTTGGGGGAAAAATAGTCCTTAAATAATCCTTAAAAAGTTTTAGTACCAGGACTGAGGAAATGTCTACTTCTACATAAACACATTTTCAATTTACAAATGACAATAGCACTAGGTATTCATGTTTCCAAGAATCATATGTTACTATACGTGTTGCTTTAGTAAGCACTTTGTTTTAAAAAATCTTCAGCAGTCATTTCAAGCCAAACCAAATGTACTCATATATGACAAAAATACCTCCGGACACAGAGTCTTCTTTCAGTTCAGTTCAGTTCAGTCGCTCAGTCGTGTCCAACCGACTCTTTGTGACCCTGTGAATCGCAGCACGCCAGGCCTCCCTGTCCATCACCAACTCCCGGAGTTTACCTAAACTCATGTCCATCGAGTCGGTGATGCCATCCAGCCATCTCATCCTCTGTTGTCCCCTTCTCCTCCTGCCCCCAATCCCTCCCAGCATCAGGGTCTTTGCCAATGAGTCAGCTCTTCGAAACAGATGGCCAAAGTATTGGAGTTTCAGCTTCAACATCAGTCCTTCCAAAGGACACCCAGGACTGATCTCCTTTAGGATGGACTGGTTGGATCTCCTTGCAGTCCAAAGGACTCTCAAGAGTCTTCTCCAGCACCACAGTTCAAAAGCATCAATTCTTCAGCACTCAGCTTTCTTCACCGTCCAACTCTCACATCCAGACATGACTACTGGAAAAACCATAGACTTGACTAGACGGACCTTTGTTGGCAAAGCAATGTCTCTGCTTTTTAATATGCTGTCTTCTTTACTGGCTCACAAAAGGCATAGTCACACATTGAAAGTTCAGTTCAATTCAGTCGCTCAGTCGTGTCCGACTCTTTGTGACCCCATGAACCGCAGCATGCCAGGCCTCCCTGTCCATCACCAACACCCAGAATCCACACAAACCCATGTCCATTGAGTCAGTGATGCCATCTCACCAATTGAAATGCCATCCAAATTGAAAGTTAACAGTCTCTTAACCTCTCGGTTTCATCATTTTTGTTTACTAAATGGAGCTACTAGTCTCTTGCACAGGCTGCTAAAAAAATTAAATGAGATAGTATATATAGGACTTCTTCTTTACTGCGCTTGATACTAATTAGCACTCAAAATAAGTGTCTCTCTTCCCTCAATCAGAATTTATTTTTCTCTCTAACTGTAGGTGACATATTTGTCCTCAAAAAGAATTTCAGACTCGTGGAGGTATTTCAGGATTTTAGGACACTCCAAGAAATCATTAAGCCTTCATCCAAATGACCCCTCCCTGGAACCAGAAATATGCGACAGTATCTATTCTAGGAGCTGCTTGGGAATCACAGGGAGGGAAATCATGTATGTCCTTTAACACCAGCTTTTCCAGCACCTTGGAGCTTTCTTTACTCTTCCACTCTCACCCCTTCTCCTTCTCTGCCTGCCCATGGGCTGGGAGCCTCTCTCAGGCTCCTTCTTGCATCCATCCATCTTCTTTTACTTTCTACCTTTATTTTTATTCTTAGAGATCTTAGAGAGCTTCTTCAAAAATCCAGTGCCCATTCAGTCCTCCACTTCCTTTACATCAAAAAAGCAGCAGATGGTGGGGGTGCTGTTGACATATTGATTGTTTCCACTGGAGATGAGTGTCTCTGAGGCCCTAAATTCTGAGGAATGCTTTGCTTCCCACTTACATGGCAGTGAGGCACCACAGCTTAAGGAGACCAGATTTGCTACTCTCTACTAAAATGACCCTGAACAATTTCTTCTCTTCTCCACATCTCAGTTACATCACTGGTCATATACATTCTGCATGAGCTAAAGAAAGTCATCTTCCTGATGGAAAAGAAAAAGACAAGACAGAAACCAAAAAATGAAACTTTTTGTTTTCAAACACTGTGCTCGATAACACATCCCTCACCCTCATCCTCACCTTAGAGGTTCAAGGTTGAGATTGAATCAGAGATACAATAAGTCTGAGGGATGGGGTGTAGTTCAGTGATGCGAAGTTGGCTCTGAGTTAGGTGGGGGTACTTGTTACAGCCTTTAATATTTTTAAAACTGGAAGCTTAATTTTTTAAAAAAAGAAGAATTAAACTGTTCTAGATTCCCAGAGTGGCCTTCTGAAAATGTCATGTATCCAGCTGGATTAACGATTGGCTATTTTGAAGATCAAATGACACAATCCATGGGAGAAAACTTTTTATAATATGTGTGGTGACCTTGAGGTTCGGTAATGTTTTCTATCTCCATGTTTTCTGCTCTTTGGGCAAAATCCCTGCAGCTGACAGAGCACTAAGACTTTGGACTGTAATGAGCCTTGGGGTCATCTTTTCCAGTCCTTCTCAAAGGAGGCCCTGTGTGTACACATGCTGGACAAGTAGAAGTGAATGGCACTGCCATGCTTATAAAAAAGAAATTCTCCAGTGATACACATGGGGATTTATGTCCCCCTTTCTCTCAGTGAACTATGAATGGACATACGATCATCTTACGACATAATCAATTTGTATAAAAACAATAACTTCTGTTTTTCATGATCATATCTAAATTTGGCAATGACCTTTGAAAGTTAACTGCCATTCCTATAAAGTTAAAGGTTTCTTTATAAAATTAAATATACCATACTATACAAACCAGTAATCCCACTCCTTTGAATATTCCTGGCAGCTTTATTCATAAAACCCAAGTAGAAGCAGCTCCAATGTCCACCGGCTGAATAAATACATTGTGGTAAATGCACGCAAAAGAATCCTACTCAGCAATATAAAGGAATGAACCACTGATATTCAACCACATGAATAAATCTCAAAAGCATCATGCTAAGTAAAAGAAGCCAGACATGAGAGCCTACATACTGTATGATTGCATTTCTATGAAATTATAGAAAAAGTAAATCTATACATATGGAAATCAGAGCTGTGTTTGGCAGGGGAGAAGAATGGAATTGACCACAAGATACAATAAGAAAGTTTTGGAGATAATTGTGGTGATGGTTATATGATTGTATATTTGTTAAAACTCATTGAATTGTATCCTTTTAAAAAGTGAAATCACTGTATATAAATTATGCCATCATAAAGCATTTTAAAGAAAAGGTAACCACCAAAGAGATTCTCCTAATTTTAGCCTGATAATTAGCTAATTTAAATAACAACCCACCAACTAAAAGATCACAAATATGATAACTAGAACTTGAAAGGTGAAAAATATTTGAAATATATTTGAGAAACTGGACAACCTTATCCTTCCCTTTTGACCATTATCATGTTGTTATTGTATTACTGGTTAGAATAGATAATAAAACTAAGGCTGACAAATAAAGCCATTACTGTGTCTTTTTAAGATTTTAAACTAATTACAGGTTATTCCCATGTCTGGATCAGTTAAGCCTGTCTATGAAATTTTCATTTTACTGACAGATAACTAAAAAAAACTCCAGTCACCCAAATTGAGCTGAAATGTCATCTTCCCTTCTCTACTCCTACTAGAAAACTCTGATCACTTAATTATTTACTAATTAATTCCACATTCTTTCCCCACTTCCAAAGGATCTCAGCAACTTCAGAAACAAATCAGGCAAGATAATAATGGAGACAAAAGGTTAAAGCATAAATAAATGCAGGGTGAAGAGCCAAGTAACTACTGGAAAGTTACAAATTTCGCTCTAAGCCTCTTAGTGGCCTAAAAAAAGAAAAAAAAGAATTAATATGACTCAAAAAGTCTATTAGATAATGAAAAAAACTCAGTATTAAGGCATACAACACTCTTTCTGATACCAAGGTGAAAACTTTCCCATGGAGCCTCTGAAAGAGGAAATTCTGTGACACCAAGAAACATCTATAAGAGCCCATCAAAGGGACCTATTAACCCTGGTGGTCCAGTGGTTAATATTAATAATCTGCCTTCCAAAGCAGGGGTCACAGGTTTGATCCCTGTCTGGGAACTAAGATCCTACATGCCTCAGGGCATTGAAGCCCGCATGCAGCAATTATTGAGTGCACGTGCCCGAGGGCCCATGATTAGAAACAAGATGCAGTCACAGCAGTGGGAAGCCTGCGCACTGCAACTAGAGAAAGCCCACATGTAGCATCAAAAAGAAATAAAATTAAAAGAAATAATAGAATCCATGGAATTGATGCTTTCAAACTGTATGTTGGAGATTTCTGAGAGTCCCTTGGACAGCAAGGAGATCAAACCAGTCAATCCTTTAGGAAATCAACCCTGAATATTCATTGGAAGGACTGATGCTGAAGCTGAAGCTCCAGTACTTTGGCCACCTGATGTGAAGAGTCAACTGACTGGAAAAGACCCTGATGCTGGGAAAGATTGAGGGCAAGGGGAAAAGAGGACAACAGAGGACAAGATGTTTGGATGGCATCGTTGACTCAACGGACGTGAGTTTGAGCAAGCTCTGGGAGATGGTGAAGGACAGGGAAATGTGCTGCAGTCCACGGGGTTGCAAAGAGTCGGACGTGACTAAGCGACTGGACAACAACACAGGTAAAATCACAACAGTGAGTTTTTTGTGACATCCTTAAAACCATGGGAAAAGTCAAGAAGATAATGCCTTTCTAGGAAGGAACATGGTAGCTGGGGCGGGGGGAAGGTAGCAGGCAAGACTTATTTTCACTGTACACATATGCTTTTTAGTAGCGCACAAACTATACACATTGCCAAACAGAGGTTAGTACTCAGACTGGAGAGGCAAGCCACTTGGTTCAAATCCTAGCTGTACAAATTACTAGCTGCAAAATGTTGGGCAAGCTCTGTGCCTCACCTCTAAAGTAGGGAGTAGAGACTACCTCATCACATTGCTGGGAACAATTACATCATCTAGCCTTGACTAGACGGACCTTTGTCAGCAAAGTAATGTCTCTGCTTTTTAATATGCTGTCTAGGTTGGTCACAACTTTCCTTCCAAGGAGTAAGTGTCTTTTAATTTCATGGCTGCAATCACCATCTGCAGTGATTTTGAAGCCCCAAAAATAAAGTCTGACACTGTTTCCCCATCTATTTCCCATGCAGTGATGGGACCAGATGCCACGATCTTAGTTTTCTGAATGTTGAACTTTAAGCCAACTTTTTTACTCTCCTCTTTCACTTTCATCAAGAGGCTTTTTAGTTCCTCTTCACTTTTTGCCATTAAGAGTGGTGTCATCTGCATATCTGAGGTTATTGATATTTCTCCCAGTAATCTTGATTCTAGCTTATGCTGAGAGCCAAAGAATTGATGCTTTTGAACTATGGTCCTAGAGAAGACTCAGAGTCCCTTGGACTGCAAGGAGATCAAACCAGTCAATCTTAAAGGAAATCAACCTTGAATATTCATTGAAAGGACTGATTCTGAAGCCCTACTTTGGCCACCTGATGTGAACAGCTGATTCATTAGAAAAGACCCTGATGCTGGAAAAGACTGAAGGCAGAAGAGGGTGACAGAGGATGAGATGGTTGGATGGCATCACTGATTCAATGGACATGAATTTGGGCAAACTCCAGGAGATGGGGAAGGACAGGGAAGCCTGACATGCTGCAATCCATGGGGTCACAAAGAGTCGGACACAACTTGGTGATTGAACAACAACAAAAGTTTCTTTTAAGGTAATGTAGCTAGTCACCAAGCTCTTGCAACTTGTGGAGTTGGGACTCCAACTCTCGAGTAAAGAATGGACTCCAAGGATAATATTTCTTGAAACTAAGCTTCCAGTTAGATATTAACAGGGTTGTGATCCCTGGCAACAATTCCAGGTATGGATTTTATGTATTATCAATTAACGGAAAACTTTTAAGCTGTCAGTTACCTAGGTAGTTCCTGTGTTTGGCCAGATGTGGTTTATCTATTCCATAGACTGTCTGTGGAACTCTTTGTGTCTTAGGGCAGCATGTTGCCCTCTGCTCTTGAATATATTTCCAGGTCAGTTGTTCCCCCCATCAATTAGCATGTGTGCTCAAGGGAATGCAAACTGATTTCGGCATTATCTTAAACAAAACATAATCAGGAAGGTAAGTATCCTGCCAAAAAAAATTACATAATGCATTCCAAGGCCAACTAAAAATTAATTTGGACCAACCATGCTGAATATATGGATTTAGCAACAGTTTAAATGGTTAATAGTTCTGGGTACTCTTGTAGAATACAGATTTTTGTTTTAACCTTAAATCTTTCTTTAGGAATCAGAAATTCTACAAGTTTAAATTTCACAGAAAAACAATAAACAAATGAAAGTCTCAAACATCTGTCTCGGTACATGTATTAAGGTAGTGTTTGCAGGTAGTATCTATCTACTACCTGCAAAGCCTTATAAGCCAGAATGTTTGAATACCTACTTGGTCCACAGCCTGGAACATCACCTGAGAGATCCACCCCTAAACCACTGAGTTAGAATCTGCATTTCAACAAAATCCCCAGGCAATCTGTGGTCACATTAAAATTTGAGACGTTTTGATCTCGAAACTCAATGTGGAATAGCCTCAGGAAAACTGGTCAGTGGGTCACTATTAGTAATCTCAATTAAGACAACATGCCAGAATAGATTGTAGCAACCTCAAAATGCCCCTATTTGACTCAATGTGGTAAAAGCTGCAAAGTTTCTGTTTCTGTAACTGTTTCATGTAAATGTTGTTCTCATATGAAACACAGGAAAGGAGGCTATGGTGACTGCTTTTACTGAAACACCTCAGGTTGGTGGGCGGGGTGGGGGGACTGTGGAGCAGAGGGGAGCTGTTTCTGAGGAAAGCCTGCCAGTTCTAGCTGTCCACAGCTCTTCCTCTAGGCTTCGCCCTTCTGGCCCCAGAACCATACCCTGTGGGAGCCCAGTCTGAATACTTAGACTTCAAGCAGCAGGTGGTTAAGTGTCATAAGGGCAGGAGGGTTCCTGGGTGAAATAGGAAAACCTCACTCTCTTGAGTCCACTTATCAGTATGGAAAAGAGCAATTCAAACCTGAAAGTACCGCTCTGTTTTCCTGTTCCCAGTGACTATGTGTGCTAAGTCATTTCAGTCATGTCCAACTCTTGGCAACCCCGTGGACTGTAGGGTGTGAGGCTCCTCTGTCCATAGGATATTCCAAGCAAGAACACTGGAATGGGTTGCCATTTCCTCCTCCAAGGGATCTTCTGGCCCAGGGATTGAACCTGCGTCTCTTCCATGTCCTGGATTGGCTGGCGGGTTCTTTACCACTAGTGCCCCTTTCCTCTCCTCAGGTAGGTACAACTCAACTATAGCCTTTTATCTTCCTTGCGTGCTTGCTAAGTTGCTTCAGTTGTGTCCGACTATTTGTGATCCTACGGACAGTAGCCCACCAGGCTCCTCTGTCCATGGGATTCTCCAGGCAAGAATGCTGGAATGGGTTGCCATTTCCTCCTTTAGGGGATCTTCCTGACCCAGGGATTGAATCCTAGTCTTTTTTATCTCCTGCATTGGCAGGTGGGTTCTTTACAACTAGCACCACCTGGGAAGCCTTATCATCCTTAAAGAGCTCCAACTCTTCTAAACTTGTAGGCTTTGAGTAAGTGGTAACCCAATTACTGCCCCTTCTCCCCACATTTCCACTTCCTTCAAAGGAAGTTTAGAATGCCAAGTAATCAGGTGGTCTTCCAAAGTAAATCAGTGGTGTCAATTGCTATGGTCAGGATGGGGGAAAGGATTCACGAGTCTCCCAGAGATGACATTTAAAATGCTGATTGCTGGGTTCTATTATTAAGATTCTGATTCAGGGGTATGGGCTTAGAACCAAAATTCTGCCTTTTTAACAAGTGCCCCCAAGTGATTCTGATGTAGGAGATCCAGGCCTACACTTGAATAAACAGTGATATAATTAGTTTGGGCTTCCCAGGTGGCACTAGTGGTAAAGGATCTGCCTGCCAATGCAGGAGACACCAGAGACTGGGGTTCGAATACTGTGTCAGGAAGATTCCCCAGTGTAGGAAATAGCAACCTGCTCCAGTATTCTTGCTTGGGAAATTCCACGGTCAGAGAAGCCTGGTGGGCCACAGCCTACAGGGCTGCAGAGAGTTGGAAGGAGTTGTGTGAGTGACTAAGCACACACACATGATTGGTTTGAGAATAGCAATACCACCTTTACAAATAAATCACCTATTCTAAAGCATCTGTTTCGTTGTTTCAACTGATGTTGTCAACTTCCTGTTTGGTTTCCATTCAGCAGATACTGAGCAACTATTGTTTGCAGAGAATTGTATCAATACTAGCTGCTGCTTTCCTGTGTGATTGGACTGGATGGAAGAGATGGGGAGAGAAGGGTGTGATCACATCAGAGAACTATTTCTCAACTTCCTAGAAAAATGACAAATTCACCTTTTCATGATTTGTGAAACAGATTAACCTAAAAGACTGTATTACCCAACCACAGTTAGCATAGTTTACTAACCTTTTGGGCACCAGTGTACCAGAGATATCATGGTCTTGCTTGCAAGGTCAGTTCTGTAACAAAACTGCCATGGTTCAAACCCTACTTTCTCCCCTTACATGCTACGACCATAGACAAGTGACTTTTCTGTGACTAAGCTTCTTCATCTATAAAATGAAGATTATAGAACCTACTTCATTGAGTTAACGTTTGACAATTCAATGAAACACTTAAATATCTAATTGATGCAGAGGACTTCGAAAATCTAACACACTAAAAATTTATTGTTTTTCCGTTAAGGCCACAAAACCGCTGTGAGAACACTGAGAAATGCTTCCGGAGGGTTATTTGGAACTCCAGGTGAAGAAAGTGCAGTTAAACTTTATGTTTCACACAAGCAGTTCAGATGAATTATTCTAACTGGAGTGATCTGGGGGTTTTGTTTTGTAAAGTTCCCTAATCCTTGCCTTCTTTGGGAGTTTGTCCCTGGGATGTCACACTCTGCCGCCAAAGTCCCCCTCCAAATCCCCAGCTCACGATCTCAGGCAGGTGCCCCGCGGAAACCGGACCAGGACTTGAGCGGCCGCGGGAGGTGCACGCGGAGCCCAGCCCCCCAGTGGAAGGGCTGGGTGAGGACCCGGGTCCCGCAGTCCCGGGGCCGCCTCCCCGCGAGGATGCCGGCGGGCGCGGGGAGCGTGCGCGGCCACGTGACGGCCGCTATAAGAGCGCTCCGGGCGGACGCTCGGCTCCCGCCGCGCCTCCTCGCCGGCCGCGCTCGCTCCCCGCGCCGGGCGTCTCCGAGTCACGAACCTGCGGCTGCGGCTGCGGCGGCCGCCCGCGCCCCCGGCTGCACCATGACAGGTACGCGCCGCCAGCCGCTGCCGCAGCGCTTCCCCCCGCGCACCCGGCCCTCCGCCCCGGGGGAGCTCCCGGCAGGACGAGGACCGCCGCGAAGTTACAGGCTGGCCGTAGCCGGGCGTGTCGCTTCCTGCGTCAGCCGCTGCCCGGCCGTCCCGACCCGGAGCGCAGCCGAGGGGCCCCGCCGGGCAGCGCCTGGGCCCTCCGCCGAAGCCCCCGTTCCTGCTTCCGTCTCCTTGCCCTTCCTCCTGCGCGCACCGTGAAGGGCGGGCGGGCGGGCGGAGCAGCTGCGGCGGGCTGCGTAGGGGCGGGGAGCCGGCTCCCCCGGGGCGCCCGGCCCGAAGCCCGGAGCGCGGCGGGGTCGCGGGGCGCCGCCCCCACAGCCCGCGGGTTGGGACCCCTGGAAAGGGGCGGCCGCGAGGCAGGCACGCCGGCGGCCCCGGCCCGGCTCCTTGGCCGTCCGTCCCGGCGCTGGCCGCCTCGCCGAGCCTATTTTTAGGCCTTTGGGGCTGGGTTGCGGGAAGCCCGAGCCCGGCGAGCGCCCCCCGGGGAGCGGGACCCGGGCGGTGGGAAGGCGCCGGCCCACTTGTTGCAGGGTGTCCGGGTCGCTCGGCGAGTCTGCCCCACGAGGACCGCAGACCGTGCTGTTGAGTCTGATAGTGGGGTTATTACAGCCACTGAACTGCGGAAAGATTGCAGAAGTCACCCGGAGCTCGGCCATCTCTGGGAGGGTTTAGCCTCCTCCCCAGCTGTCACTGGTCTTTCCTTTGCTAGGTTTGCCTTGCAAACCCCAGTTCCTAAGGTTTGTCCTGCCTCCCGCTTCCTTTGGGAAGTCATCCATATCCTTGCTTCCTGAAAGCCTCGAATCCTACTTACCTGTAAACTTTTCTCCTTGATCTCCCGGTGTGTGTGTGTGTGCTAAGTGGCTTCAGTCATGTCCTACTTTTTGGGACCCCATAGACTGTAGCTCCTCTTTTCCAGGGATTCTCCAGGCAAGAATACTGGAGTGGGTTGCCATGCCCTCCTCCATGGTCCTGGAATGGACCATCTTTGAGTTGAAACATCATTCATCATGCCCCAGGTTAAGCGCCCTTGCGGTGGGCTGACTAAAATATTGCTATCTTATGACAGGTTGAAAAAACGAGAACAGGAAGAAGTTGATTGGTATGTCAAGGGATGGGGACCCTGTCCTGAGCTTTCCTAGAGTGACTGGCTGAGAAGCAGATGACCCTGGGGAAGGGCAGGGTGCAGGTAGAAACTCCAGATCTTCGACTGCGTAACAGAGAATCCAAGGCTATGTGTGAAGGTTGCCCTCAGATCTGCGGCTGGGGAGTGCGCTGGCTCACTGGACAGCCTACAGTTTCCTCACTGGAATTTGCCTCCAGGCTCTACTGGAAAATGGGCAAAGGGAGGAAGAGGAAACCTAAGACAGAATCAGAGTGACTTTGTTACAGTGTCCCAACTCCCTACTTGGGCAACAGTGACCCACGTGAGCCCCAGCAGCACTGGATCCTTTGTGTTTGGATGCCCACCAACCTGTTTTAACGTTGAAATCCCTTTCGAGAGGGAATGTGTCCCGGAATCATCCTGGGAAGGACTAAAGAAATCCTAAAGGCTTGGCTGGTGGCTTTGGGAGGGTTGGACTTGTTCAGGAGGAAGAATAATTCATGTATTTGCAACTAAGTCATTATTGGAGATTGATTTTTGAATGTGTGTGTGTGTGTATGAGAGAGGGGGGGGTGGATTCCCTGGTGGCCAGGTGGTAAAGAATCCACCTGCCAAGCAGGAGATGTGGGTTTGATCCCTGGGTCGGGACAATCCCCTGGAGGAGAACATGGCAACCCACTCCAGTGTTCTTGCCTAAAAAATTCCATGAACAGAGGAGCTTGGCGGGCTACAGTCCAGGGGGTCACAAAGAGTCAGACACGACTGAGCGACTGAGAACAAGCAGGAGTGTGAAAGGGTTGAGGGGCCCCAGGGTACTGGGTAGGATGTACTGCTTGCTTCTCCAAGGAAAAAGAGGCAGGTTTGTTAGAGCTTGTGAGGTGGTCCCTAAATCCATTCAACAGTGATGGGCCACTATTTAGATGGAAGCATCAAGGAGGGAACGCTTCTCGGGGAAAGTGGTGTTTAAGACAGACTCAAAGCGACTCTGGAGAGGTGGTTGGGTGACTGTGGAGTCTTGGCTCCAGGTTGAGGAAAGAGTTGAAAAAGCCTGAGGCTTGGCACATGTGAGCACCAGGATGGAGAATATGGCCTCTGCTTCAGATGCTGTCAGTTGAGGTTGTTGGCTGGATTTGTTCTTGACTGAGAATACTGTCTATGGTACCTTGTAGGACAAACAGAAAATGCACTTCTTGATCTCTTCTCTGTTACCTGGTAATTGCCCTCTGGGTGTTAAGCTACTGTGTAGTCTGGGAATTTAGCATGTGTGGCCTCTAAATTAGATTTAATTTTTATAGCCACCTGAAGGTTGCCAATGATCTTCTGCTAAAGAATGGTATTGAGACACTCTTAAAGTGGGCACTGGGTTCTCTCTCCCACCCGCCAAGAGGCTGTTCCTTTGTTGATTGAGCAGGTTGATCACAGAGGAGTTGATTTTGCCCAATTATTGGTTGACCAGGGTCCTGGGGTCATGTTTTTTAGTTAGAATGATGTAATGAATACCTTCTGTCTTCCTTGTTTTAAGATCAGGCCTTTGTGACACTGACCACAAACGATTCCTATGCCAAAGGAGCCCTGGTCCTGGGCTTGTCTCTGAAACAGCATGGGACCACCAGGAGGCTGGTCGTGCTCGTCACCCCACAGGTCTCGGACTCCATGAGGTGAGGACCTTGCTGCCAGGCTGTTGGTCGGGCTCTGACATCCCCTCCCCTGTTCTGGCATCAGTGGACCTTAAGGCCAGACCCTTTCCAGGGGTTTAGTGCTGGTGGAGAACGATGAGAGCTGCTGAGTGAAGGATTCCTGGGTCTGAATCCTCTTCCTGGCTCTTGGGAGATGTTCTAACCAAGCTCCATCTGGGAGGTGGGGTTCTGGCCCTTGTGCTTACTGATCCCAACCAGGAGTTGGGCTCTCCCGTAGGCAGGTCCTCTCCGGGTGATCCAAGTGAGTGACTCAGTCCAGCCATTCCCTCTGTGTCCTCCTGCTTCACCTGCATACCTTTCCCCCAAAGGGAGCAGGGGCTATTATTCCTGTTTCCAGCCAAGCAAACCTCCCTTGCCTTTGAAAGAAAATAGCAGTTTTCTCCACCACATCGGACATTATTAACCTAATGATCTTTATTTACAATTCAGTAGACTAGAGATTTTCCAAAGGGCTCTCTGAATTAGAGGTCCTGCTAGGAGAGACCCTGAGGGGTACAAGCTGCTTGTTGATTGGGTTAGTTCATGTTACTTTTTGGAATTAAATTTTGAAGTATCTGAATCAACTGCCTTGATCCTCATACTAACTTATTTAGAGTATCTTGCCACACTAGCACCTCTGTATTGCATTTATTTTTGTGTTCTTTTATTCCTTTTAGAAGTTGAAAATGCCCCTTTTGTGACTCTTTTAAAAAAATGTAAGCACATGCCAAGGACCCCTGAAAAAGAGGCATTATATATGCATAAGTGTATCTCACACAGTAACCATCTTGTTCCTAAAGGGTAATTTAGGAAAACCAAATTACCCCCAAACTGTCTCCTATGTGTATGTCCTAATCTATAATCACTTTAGTAAGGATACTGTAAGAAAGTGGATGTAGTCTTAGAAACCAAGCCCCCTTTCCGGTGATAAGTGGTACACCAACCATTTCTTTCAAAGAAATCAAGTTTACAGTGTGAACTGGAACATATTTTTGTACCGATTTGGAGATTACTAGTACAATACCAGTTTTGTTCTGCATGCTTGATATGCTGTATGCTTTCAGTGATGATCTGTCTTTATCGTGTGTTTTTCTTGTGCTGAGTTTAGTGTCTCACCTAAGAAGTACACGCCAACTTCTCTCACCTCTGGCTTGCTTTCTACAGTAAGTCTTTAGTTAATTTTTGGCAGGGAGAAGTGTTGTACCTCACAAACCAGAGTGAGTCTCTCATGCCAGGGGTGCTAAGCGTATAATAAATGCTGGTTATATTCGATGAAAAAGAATGGAAACCGAGTAATTGAGTCACTCAACTTCTTTTACGACACACAGCTTCAGGCAGTTGTCAACTGCTTTAGCAAAAATTATTAATTAGTTATAGGCTTCAGTGCAGATATTGTATGCCTTAACTCAGCATCACTTGAAAAAGTATTCAGTGGTCAGCAAGAATCAGTTCTAATAAAATATTATTGTTAAAGACATCGGCTGTTGAAAAGATGTCTGACTAGACATCAGTTACATTTTTACAGGCTGTTTCACAATTTGCCTGGTATTCAGTGGTACAATAAAACATATGGAAAACTTCTTCTGTGATAGTGGTTAAGACAAGTAGCTCATCCTCACCATAAGCAGTTCTTACCATTTTAGTGAAGTTAACTGCACATGCAAATTAACAGTTTGTGCTGAAGTCAATTAGGACATATTTAAGAGACCGTAATATACCAAAGTAACAGATTGCTGTAGTCGTTGATAAGCTAATAAGAATGCAGTCTTATGTTATATGGGTCACTTTTTCTGAAGAGATGCTAAGAGCTGTTTCCTGGATTTTATTTTGGCAGGAAAACTTTAGAGACAGTCTTTGATGAAGTCATTGTGGTAGATGTCTTGGACAGTGGTGATTCTGCGCATCTAACCTTAATGAAGAGGCCTGAGTTGGGTGTCACGTTGACTAAACTCCACTGCTGGTCACTTACACAGTACTCAAAATGTGTATTCATGGATGCAGATACTCTGGTGAGTATGACTTTGATGGCTGGAGAGATGGATATAGTAACTGAAACCAGTTAGGCATGTGAAGAATGCTGTCAGGACTTGACAGTAACGTTCAGATAAAACCGCTGTTGTGAAAAGTGTCAGGTGTTGAAGGAGAGTAGGACCAGTCTGCCTCACAGGTGTCATCTGAAGAGTTAAAGACCAGCAACAGGTTGCATCTTGTGTGTTGAATAACTTAAGGAGAACTTAGGAAGGGTTGTGCTATAGAAGAACAGTTCTGAAATGCTTTCCCTTCTCCCCACCCCCTTACCCTTGAATCAGGTTCTAGCCAATATTGACGACCTTTTTGAGAGAGAAGAATTGTCCGCGGCACCAGACCCAGGGTGGCCTGACTGCTTCAATTCTGGAGTCTTCGTTTATCAGCCTTCAGTTGAAACATACAATCAGCTGTTGCATCTTGCTGCCGAGCAAGGTAGTTTTGATGGTATGTATCTGTTTTCCTTGTATCAGATAAGCTGTGTATAACTTCTAGGGGCTTCTCTTCTCAGGGAGTTGCTACGTTTCCTTGTGTCTACAAGATAGTGATACATGTGATATGACAAGTGTTTTAAGTAGTGTTCTGGGAAATAGTGTGTTTTGTGTGTGTATGCATGCATCTTTTTCCTATAGGTACCTAGGCTGTTTTATAGACTTGCCCTTCATTGATCTTCCTGTGTCTAAATTAGAATATGATTAAAGCAACCATGGTTATTCAGGAGTTCAAAAGGCCGCTAAACAAATGAAAGAGTTTAACAGCTGTCTTAAGCCTGAGTAAACTGAAGTACAAGAACAGGAGGACCCAGAATTTGTCTCCATGGAAATTTGAGGAATAAATTTAGGCTCTCATTCTCAGAACATGGGCTCTGTGAGTAATCTTTGCCTCCAAATTTTCACTGCCTATAAGGCAGGGCATCAGATAGAGTGCTATCTGCAAAGTTAAAGCATAGAACCTTGGCAGAGTCACCATCCATTTTCCATAATGCGTATGTGTATCTATAGCTGTCAGTATATGTTTATATAGAAAGGTTATGACTGTGATTTAGGGCCTCACATCCTTTGGAGAATTTTGGTTAAATTAGTTAGTTAGGTATACTTCTATTTTAGGGCAGTCTCTAAAATAATAAATAATAAGTCACTTTTGTTTTTAACAGCACAAACCACAAAACTAGCAGGTAGTATGCAAAAGCAGCTCTTTTGAAAATAAATGTTGATGGATCCTTTGAATTAAGAAAAGACCCAATTGTATCTAGGAAGAAGGATTTGTACAAGGAGACCCCCTCTCAGCAATGACTCTCTGTCAGATACTTGACACTGTGGCAGAAGCCTGGGCCAGGAACATGGGGGTAGGCCAGAGCCCTGAGCAGACCCCAGGCCCCAGGGGCTACTTTCCTCTCCAAGAGCAGGTATGAGATTTGCAGTGAGTAGATCTTTTGACACCAGCAGGAATGACCATCCTCAACTAACATCAAGTTCAGCTGTGGATGCAGATATGGGGGTTCATCTCCATTAACTAGTTGTAAAATTAAAAATCACAATTTCAAATGTAAACTTTTTGAGTTAAAAGTACATCTAGAAGTTCATGGGATTGCTGAAATTAAGGGATTGGAATTTAAAACATTTTTGTGTGTGTTAGTCACTCAGTCACGTCCAACTCTTTGTGACCCCATGAACCTTAGCCTGCCAGGCTCCTCTGTCCATGGAATTCTCCAAGCAGGAACACTGGAGTGGGTAGCCATTCCTTTTTCCAGAGGATCTTCCTGATCCAGGGATTGAACCCAGGTCTCCTGCATGGCAGACAGATTCTTTACCTTCCCTACCCGGGAAGCCCAAAACATTTTTAGTTACATATAAAATTGAAATTGGGTTTTTGTTGTTGCTGTTCACAGAAATTGAATTCTGTTTAGTCATTTGAGGATTTGGAATAGCAGCTATTTGAAATGTCATTGAAAAGGAAGGAGAAATTTAAATCTCAATCTTGTTTCACTATTTGACTAGTTTGTACTCTATACCAGTAGTGCTAAACCGGGGGTGATTTTGCCCCACCCCCTGGGGACTTTTGGCAATGTCTGGAGACATTTTTAGTTGTCACAAGTGAATGGGGAGGCAGGACTGACATCTAGTGAGTAGAAGCCAGGGATGCTGCTAAACATCCTCCCACGCACGCCCCCACACCAAAGAATCATCTGGCTCAAGAGGTCAGTAGTGCCAAGGTTGAGAAATTCTGCTCAATGCCAAGTCATTATGTGCCCTTAAAACAGTGAGCAAAAGTATCTGAGCGATAATAAATGGCAGCCTCCAACAGGAAGTGCATCCTTACTTTAAGCAATCTTAAGAGAGAAATAATGTGTTGAGTGCTCACTGTGGTTATGACCAAATGTAACTTCTTCACTTCACTGACTCATTTTGTAGCTCCTGCTCTTTTCTTTTCATATAAGGAATGAAAGTTATATTGGCATTTGAGTTCAAAACATGTATTTCTCTTGCTCACACAAAAATAGTTACCTTTGCACAGAAGGAAGATAAGAGTATTTTTAGCAGAAGTCCACTGTTTGTGTTAACCTTCGTGTCAGATTGTGGCTTTCTTCACCTCCTCTCATTAAATTTAAAGGAAGTAGCATAATCCTGCCAGAAATTCCATATAAATTCTCAGATCTAGTGAGTGAGTTGCATTCTACAGTAGATCTAGCTACCTAAAATGCACACGATTGTAATCGTGTAAAGAGAATCCACTTTCTAATTCTGAAGAATACTAGATTCTGTTGTTGGAAGATGAAAGTTTGGATACCAGTGTGCCGTAATAAATTACTGGGTTACAATTTCAGAATATAAAATGGTTTAATTAGCTGGTAGAAAGCAACCTGGATCATGTATTTGTTCTGGAACCAAGAGGTACTAAAGGAGTTGATGCTCGGTTGTTAAGAAGCAAGAACGTGTGAAGAGGGCTCAACTAGAAAGCACTTTCTGCTTTTTCAGCTAGAATCTGAAACCACAGGAGATTCTCTCTGTGCCTGGGAGCACATTCATTATTCAGCATCAGGGTTTTCAGGAGCTGGCCTTTCTGGAGGGTGCTCCATTTACTGGCCCGTTGGTGGCAAAGGATTTGAATTTTTTCTGTGACTCATAGAAATACCTAGTTGAAAGAGGAAAATTCAACTATGTAGATAGGAGCTTATGGTTATTCTTTTTTTTGTTAATGTTATTTATTTATATTTTTGACTGTGTTAGGTCTTCGCTGCAGCATGGGCTTTTCTCTAGAGGTGAGAGGACTTCTCATTACAGTGCGTTGCAGTGGCTTTTCCTATTACTGAGCACAGGCTGCAGTAGTTATGGTTCCTGGGCTCTAGAGCACAGGCTCAGTAGTTGTGGTTCCTGGGCTTAGTTGAACCGAGGAACTGACATCAAGCTCTCAATGCAGAGCCCTGTCTTGTTTAGATGTCACGCCACAGGCTCTGAGATGAGCACTTTCAGGTATTTCCTTTCACCTTACCATACATTTTCTAATATCCACAGATATTTCCCCCCACCCCCAACCCCCAGGTGTACTGAGCAGGGGTCTTCAGTCCCAGCACTTTTAAACTGATATTAAAGAAAACCTGTTTGCAGATAACTGTATCTCAGTCTGAATGTCTTACAAGTTCTGCTTAATCTCCTCATATGTTCAGCAAAAACTGATGGGGCCTGATGTCCACTGACAAGCCACGCGGGCTGCTGATGGCTGAGTATTTGCAGCTGCTTCTGCAGCCCTTCTGATGTGAAAGAATGTGGCTGTCAAGGCTTCTAATCACCAGTCCTCTAATCACACCGCACCCTTGCCTCTGACCAAGAGGATATTCCTAATATGGCAAATCATGCTAGGGACCTTGACATCTCTTTTCTTCCCTAATATCTATAGAGTATTAGAAATTTTGAACTAGTGATTTCATACCTAATTCCTGGCTGGCGTTTAATTTCCCACAATGAAGTGTCTAACTTCCTATGCTGTTAATATTTGTTGACTGTCTTGCACTTACTTCATAACCAACATTATATGTTTTCTGAAGAGTTGTACAATAACTGTTGCAAAACACATATACAGTAACATTTTATAGACTCTGACAAGATAAGGTCAACTTCAGGACTTTAACAGTGAGAAGGAAGAGAGGTGGTGATTTCGTAGATACTAGTCAGCAGTTTTGTCTCCACACATGAGTGTGCAATAAGGCTGATTCACTTGACTCTTCATTTGATTAAATTAATCTGGATGCAAGTTGAGATTTTATTTCCTTTCTTCCCATGACTCCAGAGTATCCTAAATTAAGGATGCCTATACAGTTGAAATGGTTGGATGGCATCACTGACTCGATGGGCATTAGTTTAAGCTCTGGGAGTTGGTGATGGACAGGGAAGCGTGGCGTGCTGCAGTCCATGGGGTTGCAAAGAGCTGGACATGACTGAGCAACTGAACTGATACAGTTGAAAAGTTTAGTGCTTAACAGTTGCTGTATATTAAATTTTGTTTCCATGTGTTACCTTCAAACACCTAAGTGAAAAATTAGAATTCACATTTTCCAATTTCAAGTATCCATCTTTAAAAAAAATGAAGTTCATTAGTGTAATCTAAATAGCCTAAACTGTTTTTGAAGTCATGAAATTTTGGTCTGTAGTTGAATTAAAAAAAAAAGAACAGAGTAAATTGGTGTAGAATATTAGGTATGGTTTTCCTTCAGCAGAATCTAAAATCTGCTGTGAGGTCATTAAACTGTGTGTTCCCTATTCTGATTTTAAGGGGTCACTGAGACCCTTAAACTGAAAATTTTTTTCTGTGCCTGGAAATGTAAACTGGGAGAGTACAACGAAGTTTTAAAATAATTTTAAAAGAGTTGGTTCTAAATTCTAAATTTTAAAGTGTAAAATTGACCCCAGGGCTACCTTCTCTAACCTTTGCGATTAGTTTCAATTCAAGCTGTCCAAAAAAGGAGTGAAGGAGAGAGGTATTCCCAGATAGTACTTGTCTTGTTCAAACCAGAGATGCTCAGAAATTCAGACGGGCCTCACCTGGTCCCCTGACTCGAAAGGTTCCACTTTGACAGGTGCTCATGGTAGGCTTTCCCCGTTGCCCACAGACTAGGCTACTTGTGGCTATATAGGCCTTAAGCTGTGTTGTCAGTTGCTTTGCAAATTACTCTGTTCTCTTGTGTTTATATCATTCAGTAATTAAATTTGAATTGATAGTTTGGGTAGTATCTTGAACAAAGATGAAAAGCAAAAGTCATATCATGTAGCAAAATAAATGAGTACACACAATTTTTAAGAGCTATTTTTATCTCACTCTTACCCATGAGTATTTTTTTTTTAACTTAGCCGTCTATTTGTAGCCTTGTAACCAGCAGAGATCATGAACTCTTGAGAAATAGAGACGGAAGGAAGTACTAAAGTGTTCATGTGTACAGGCTCTTAGGGGGGTCATTTTACTTCTTCATTTATTCCTTAACAGTTTTGTGAAGTAGTCATTTATTTATTCATTAATATATTAATTCAATAGGTATTAATTGAAGGCCTGCTCTATGGCTGTACTGGGCACCAGCATCGATACAGTTCGGACAGCCACTTGCCAAACAGTCTGGCAAGGTCTGGAGCAGACAGTCTTTCTTGAAGCTGTGGCTGGGTTGTATGAGTGTAGTTTTCTGTCTTCTCTTCCAGTGGATCATCACATGCTGCAACAGTCATGAAAGTATATCCTGGGAATGGTACAGGATGGAGGAAAATACTATACTGGGTGTATTACAGATTAATTACTTAAAACTCATTGCCCTGACTAGAGAAAGCAGTTGATATATTCCTCATTTTAGAGATGAGGACACTTAAGTATTCCATCTCTGCAGCTACTGTTTCTCCCCTCTAAACCATAATGTCTAGAATATTTTGTCTTTTTATTGTTAAAATATAATGGATGTGTTTTATTTGATTAATGAGACATGGTTGATTTATAATATATGTAAGTTTCAAGTGTACAACATGGTGATTCACCATTTTTTAAGGTTACACTCCTCTCATAGTTTTTATAAAATATTGGCCATATTCCTTGTGCCAGACAGTCTATCCATGTAGCTTATTTTATACATAGTAGTCGGTACCTCTTAACCCCCCGGCCCCTATCTTGTCCCCACTTCCCTCTCCTCACTGGCAACCATTAGTTTGTTTTCTGTGTCTATAAGTAAGTTTGTCTTTTTTAATCAGCAGCACAGTTGATAGTCTCGTATTGTTTTGTGAGTCTAGAAGTATTTTTGCAAATGATTAATTTTGCCTTCATTTCTGTAATCCATTCCTATAGTATTGAAAAAAAATCATTTGAGCACCTCATCTGGGGAAGATACTAAGTTTAAGGGCTAGGAATAGATAAGTAAATAATACAGTTTTTTTTTAATCCCTACCTGTATAAAGCTTGTACACTGTATATTTTATGAGACCCTACATTTAACACCTAATTACACAATTATGTAATTGTGAATCTGATAAATTCAGAGTGCTAAAAGAATCTAGACTTAAGAGGATCTGCCTTAAATTGAGAAAGTGAAATTTAAACCACAAATAAGTGTTCCGTTGCATCTATGTGATTATTTAATAGCTTGATTATTAAAAATATTTTTTAAAGTGAGAAAAGCTGAACATGAAATGGTAAAATAAATCAATCGTTCTTGGTTTAAATGGATTGAGGCCAGTGAGATGCAGTGATGCTAAGACCAGGGCTCAAAGTACCTGGATTCCCATGAGCCACCTGGGTTAATCCGATGATCCTTAGTAAACCTGATGGAAATATCCCCAAGAGCTGGAACATTCACAAAAAGTAACTTAGTATCCTTGGCATGCTCTCTGTAGGCAAGAGTGGTAACACCTGCCAAGCATTTATAAGAATTCAGTGTTAAGGAGTGAGTCACATTTTCATTTCTTCATTTGTCTTATCTCTTGCTTATGTTGTTCAGTCACTAAGGCGTGTCCAACTCTTTGTGACCCCATGGACTGTTGCCTACCAGGCTCCTCTGTCCATGAGATTTTCCAGGCAAGAATACTGGAGTGGGTTGCCATTTCCTTCTCCAGGGAATCTTCCTGACCCAGGGATCAAACCTGCATCTCATGTGGATTTTTTACCACTGAACCACCTGGGAAGCCCATCCCTCTCATAATATTAAGCATATTTTGCTTTAAATTGTTTGCTTGATTTATGCTCTTCTACTCCCTGATAAGGTTGAGAACCATTTGAAAGCTGGAGCCTATTTTAGTCATCATCCTATAGTACATATATGTAATATATATAACCTCAGACATTTTCTATAGAAATGACATTTCTGAGGGTTACATTCTCTAATATAATAAAATTAAAAAAGGGTCGTTCTCTAAAAGACCCTAGACCAGTGCTTCTCAGATTTTAATATGCAAACAAAGCATCTAAGGATTCAAATGAGCATTCTGATTCTGTGGGTCTGGTGGGATTGGGGACTTACTCCACAGTTCTGTCAAACTCTCAGGTGATGCCCCTGCTTCTGGATCCTTTTGTTGAGAAGCATGGTTCTAGGGGAACATTTCCTTAGGGCTGAGAAATTCAGGTTCATGTTTAAACCAAAATTCATCCCCCCACTCCTGCCCTGCTATTCACAGTAGGCAAGCCAGCTGCCAACAAACTGTGGGAAAACACACAAAATACTTAAGCATTGAATAGTGCACACATTAAAAAACAAAACAGCACTCAATTCCATTTCTGTCCCGTAAAATACTGGACACAGTTTCTGATAAGTGCTGTGATATGTTCATGTTTATCAGGTTCATGACTCTGGTCAAAAGACCTGGAAATAGTGAGTGGTTGTAATGTTATCACTAGCACTTGGCGAGCCTGGGGGAAGGAAGATACAGCATCCTGATGTTTGCTTTTGTTGCAAAACAGGTGCCATGCGTCCCTTGTTCCATTTCCTTTCCCTCTATCTCTCCCCTGTGTCACCACACCCGCGCTTGCTGGATCACAGCTGCTGGCATGTCTGCTAATCATGCTTGTTGGTTCTGAGCTGATTGAGATGGACAGTGTCTTAACCTGTCAAAATAAATAAAGTTGCCTCTGGAAGCCTGACTAGAATGTACTGGACAAAAGTCCTGGGGTTTTCATTAGGAAAATTCAGCAGCCTTCATTACATCCTTGTATGTCTTGTAGCACACCTGCTTAGATTTGCATTCTGCTTTAAAGTGTGGGACTTCTAATGAAAGAATATTGATAGCACCAAACACAGATTTTTCTGGTGAAACTAAAACATAGCTTTGCACGATCTTGAGATGTGCAATTGTATATTTGGAAGAAGATGGTTAGATGGCTGAATTAAAAAATTATGTAAGAAGCCATAGACTTGTAGGTGGTATTTAATTCTATTTTTAATCCACAACTTTTGACTAAAGGGTGACCCTTCATAGTCACATAATGAAGTCAGTGGCCATGGAAGTTTCATGGTCTGTATGTTCTGTGCCCTGAGAGGCAGGGTCCTTGTTGAGGGCTTAGGACTAACCAGCTGAATGAATACCATTGATTCACACGTCCGCTGCCCTGCCTCTTCCACTTCGTGCTTGTTTCCTGTTCTAGCAGTGCTTCTCAGCCCTGCCATGGCACACAGCTGAGGGACTGATGGTATTTGGAGGGTACCTGAGAGTGAACGGAAGTGGCCTTTTGTGGCTGGAGGCAGCTGTCCAGGAGCTCTGAGGGATCAACCAAACTCTTGACTCCTGTTTCCCAGGCTCACCCTGTCAGACTGGGGAGTTCTGCTTTATGCCTGCTCTTCTAACCTTCATGGAATCGGGTTTCTTCTCTGCATTACAATGTTGTCAGTAGTCATTTGAAGTGGAATTGCTTAATTTTAAAAGAAAAGTCTTTAAATGTGGCAGGAAAAAACAAGTAGTAGAAAAAGATACGTAGTATGATGCCTAATTTTATAAAGTTCAAAAACAAGTGAAAATGCATATATTGTCTGGAGATACACACACATGTGCTAAAGGAAATCAAGATAATTACAAATAAATTTCATGATAAATAGTTCCTTCTGGGGTCCGGGGCAGTGAGATTAGGTAAGGGAACCCCTACAGAGAATTTAAACAGTGTTGGTAATGTGTGAGTTTTTCAGTTGGCTATTGGGTATATTTAGTGTTATTTTATGCTTTATAACCTACACATACATTTTTCTTTTGATAATATATTTCATACTGAAAATAAGTGAAAAATGGAAAGAAAAGGTCTCGGCACAATTCTCATTCTTTCTCCAGTTATTATTAATATGCTAGAATTATAAAAATAATGTAACAATATTAAGGAAAAGTTGGAGTGAGGAAACATTGGTAACACCAATCCCCTTACACTGCTACTGTTGTTGGATTTATTTTCTTCTGGTAGGAATGTGTATGTTCTTGGGGCTTCCTCAGTGGTAAAGAATCTGCCTGCCAATACAGGAGACCCAGGAGATAAGGGTTTGATCCCTGGGTTGGGAAAATCCCCTGGAGAAGGAAATGGCAACCCACTCCAGTATTCTTGCCTGGAGAATTCCATGGATGGAGGAGCCTGTCAGGCTACAGTCCATGGGGTCACAGAGAGTCAGACACGACTGAGCACATATATGCACACACACACACACACACGTATGCTCTTAATCATAATGTGTGTCATTGTATATTTTTGTATTACACAGTATATTGATGGTCTTTATAACCACTGGTTTTAATGGCTGAATAATGCTCAGGGAGTGGTTGGTATCACGGTATACTAACCCCTCTTCTGTGGTGGAATATTCAGGTTGTTTCAGGTTTTCTGCCATTAATGTCCGTCTTCATGGTTCTTTTGTTCATTCTACAAATAACTTACCCATGTGTAAGGCATTCTGCTAGCTGCTAGAATTACAATGATAAGCAGAAAGAGCCATAATCTCTGTCCTTGTGGAATCTAGAATCTAATGACTAACAATTCTTGATGGCATTTTGCATTTTAGCCACATTAATCTTTGAACTTTAAAAAAAATTTTTTGAGTGAATTGTAGATTTACATGCAGTTTAGAAAAATGTATAGAGAGACCCCATATACACTTTATTCACCCTGTTTCCCCCAATGGTAACATCTTGTATAATTGTAATTCTGCAACAGGAATTGATGCATTGATGCAGTCCACCAACCTTGATTTTCTCTGTTGAGCTACTAGTCCCTTAAGTAATGGGGGCCTATCAGAACTTTCCGATACAGAGAGATCACTCCATGTGAGGTCACTCCAGACAGTTGGTCAATGATGCCTTTGATCCATACAGTTGATCGAGGGCATGTGGAAAGGATGGGACACACAGAGGATAGGTAAGGTACATTTGGACTTTAAACCTAATGCCCTGATCTTACTACTTAGCTCTGAATATTAAATACATCTCCAGATCTTTAAAGTCTTTTTCAGAACCAAGAAAAACCAAATAATAATGATAGCAAATTCGGGGACCTCCTGTATGTTTAGAAAGGAAACTACGTCTTAGTGCAAAGCAAACCAGAGAGGGAAGGAACTGTGCAGTTTACCAGCCTTGCACTTTGAAAGAGCAGGATTCTCCTTGCCTGTCACCCTTTCTCCCTCCTAAGCACACATACACACACCTGCACACCTGAGCTGCTGTTCTAATTCATGGAGACTCTGGTTCTGGGTGTTTCTTAGGCTCATGAGCCTAAGGTGAGAAGCACATAGGTCCTTGTTGCTGTGTGGACTACTCTCCGGTTGTGGTGTGTGGGCTTCTCATGGTGGTGGCTTCTCCTGTTGCAGGGCATGGGCTCTAGGGTGTGCAGACTTCTGTAGTTGTGGCTCCCAGGTTCTAGAGCACAGGCTTAGTAGTTGGGGTGCATGAGCTTTGTTGCTCCCCAGTATGTGGGATCTTCCTGGATCAGGGTTCAAACCCGTGTCCCCAGCATTGGCAGGTGGATTTTTTTTTTTTTTTTTTCCACTGAGCCAGCAGGGAAACCCTGTCCCATTGCTCTTTAACCGAGAACAGTCTAAAATCCAAGCCTGGGGTGGTCTAGTTGTTGCCTACCTCTTGGAGACCCACCTGGTGCCAGGTGACCCCCACCCTCCTCTGCAGTCCACTTACCCAGGCCACCTTTCCAGGTCTTCTTTCCACAGCTGCATGTTTTGCCCTCCTCGGGTCTGTGGTGCTGTGTTCTGCCTGGAACACCGTCTGCCCACCTTCTCTCCAGCTGCAGTTGTCAGCCCGCCTGTGCATCCCTCATACACCCTGTGTGTGTAGGCAGTTCTGGCTTACATACCAGCCTCCGCACGGAGGCCTCCCCCAGCCTGTCAGACCAAGTCTCAAGCCACTGCCGTGTGCCTCTCAGCACTCAGAACTTTCCCTCACTGCCCTCAGCCCCATTTGCGATGCTGTTGTGGATTCTTGATTTGCTGATAGGGTGCCTCCCCCCCTACCCAGACTGTCCTAGAGATGATGGCCCTATCTCTGCTCACAGTTGATTCTCTAGTGCCTGGGCTGGTGTCTGGCACATAGTAGCTTCTCAGTTAATGAATTAACTCAGGGAGATGGCTACCCTCTAAAATGTCCTTCGGGAGCCTGACAGAGAATTTATTATTTTTAAAATGGAATTAGTGGGAATTTCCTGTTAGTCCAGGGGTTAGGACTCTGGGCTCTCACTTCCGAGGGCCTGGGTTCAATCCCTGGTCAGGGAACTAAAATCCCACCAGCCGTGAGGCACGGCCAGAAAAAAAAAAAATAGAATTACTACCTATTTGTAAAGGTCCGGTTATATATTCCTGTAAAATTATTGACCTGTCTTTGAAGTCCGTGACTGAAATTTGTGTGTTTCTTTCAGGTGGGGACCAGGGTTTACTGAACACGTTTTTTAGCAGCTGGGCAACAGCAGATATCAGAAAACATCTGCCGTTTATTTATAACCTGAGCAGCATGTCTATATACTCCTACCTCCCAGCGTTTAAAGCGTGAGTGCAGAGGGTTTAACTGTGGGGTGGGATGGTGAGGGCAGGGGGTGGGGGATGGGGGTGCCTCAGTGTCATTCCTGTGGCAAAAACAGGTGGAGACTTTGAGGAAAGTCCTTTCTCTCATAAGAAACTTGGCTGTGATGGGGAGGGGCCTTGCTGGTATTGATCGCTTTACATTTGGAGGAGCCCAGAGGGCCCTTTGCTGCTGGTGTGAAAAGGTTCCCATTGGTTCCTGGGATGTCAGGCCCTCTGATGAATCATCTGTCATGGTCAAGAACACTTCTGCCTTGTACAAGCTGTTGAGCCTCAGCGCTCTAAAATGAGGGTGTGACCAACTCCCTCCGTGGCTGTGGTGGGGATGACACAAGATGTGTGGTGTCATGGTCAAGGGCAGGGCCTGTGGAGCTGGGCTCCCTCACTTCACATCCTGGAGAAGCCACTTCCTGGATGGTTACTAGTTACTGAACTCGCAGCTTAGTAGAAGTTGGGCTTGTTACTGAACACTCATCTGTGGTGTCCTCCAAAGGTCATTGTGAGCACTAAGGGAGGTGGCTCAGTCAGTAAAGAGTCTGCCTGCAATGCAAAAGACCAGGGTTTGATTCCTGGGTTGGGAGGATTCCCTGGAGAAGGAAATGGCAACCCACTACAGTATTCTCTGCCTGGGAAATCCCATGGACAGAGGAGCGTGGAAGGCTGCACAGTCCATGGGGTTGCAAAGAGTCAGACGTGACTGAGCCACTAAACCTACCTAAGGGAGGCAATCATGTGAAGAGCTAAGAGCTCCCTTTGTTGTGATTCAGTCACCAAGTCGTGTCTGACTCTTTGCGACCCCATGGACTGCAGCACACCAGGCTTCCCTGTCGCTCATCAGCTCCAAGAGTTTGCCCACGTTCATGTCCATTGAGTCAGTGATGCCATCCAACCATCTCATCCTCTGTCGACCCTTCTTTTCCTGCCCTCAATCTTTCCCAGCATCAGGGTCTTTTCCAATGAGTCAGCTCTTCGCATCAGGTGGCCAAAGTATTGGAGTTTCAGCTTCAACATCCGTCCTTCCAATGAATATTCAGGATGGACTGGTTGGATCTCCTTGCAGTCCAAGGGACTCTCAAGAGTCTTCTCCAACACCACAGTTCAAAAGCATCGATTCTTTGGCCTCCCTTAGCATTTAGTAATAGCAGGGGATGCCTCCTCTCTGTCTGGGAGGTGGTCTAGCAATGCAGGTGATCTCTCAGCCTGAGGAGCAGCGTGTGTGTCCTCATTCTGCCATTTCCCTGCAGTGTGGGGAAGGCTCTTGGCTTCAGTCCACCATATGTAAAATGAGGAGGGAAGTAATAACCTCCCTCATCAGGCTGTTGGGATAAAGCAGTTCATATACGTAAAGTGCTCGGTGGACATTTGTTGTTTTTGCAACATGCTCATTTCACACTGTTCTGTGTATTTCTAATTCAGCAGCTAATACAGCCCAGTTAACAGAGTTTGTCTCCCAGTGAGGGCCTGGGCCCTGTCCTTTAGCCTCTGACTCATTTGTGTGCAACCAAGAAGATGATTCAGGCTTCTTGAGTGGAGGCCAAGCTGTCAGGTTGATCCTGAGACACAGACGTGAGCAGCAACACTCTCTGCTGAGTTGTGCTAGGCTCCTGATCTGTATCCCGCATGGGCATTCCTGAGTGAGCACAAAACAAAGGACCTTTCACTCCTTGTGTTTCATTATCCAAAGTCGCCTCTAGACATCTTGCCCCACGGTAATGAGCATGCCTGGCTTTTTGAGGCAGAAATGTTTCCTTTTGTGTTCTTTTTTGGGCAAACTCTGTGGACGTTACCCAGATAAAGATTACAAGTATCTTGCGTTCTTTCCTCCCTAACTGTTCTCTTGGAGTGTGTCTCTGACTATTGCAACCTCTTCCTTTCTAGAACAAAACAGACAGACTCTCAAACATACCAACTGTGGTGTGAGTAAAGCAAACAGAACACAATTCACTGTCAAGGGACGGAATAGGAGATGCATTATCTTTACCTCTTGTCCTTGGCCTTGTGAGGTACAAGCCTGTCTTGCTTGGAAGTGTGGACCTGATTTTCTCTAGTTTTGTTTTTAGTTTCAGATATACAGCAAAGTGATTATTTTTTTTCAGATTATATTCCAATAAAGGCTATTACAAGATATTGAGTATAATTCCCTATGCGTTACACTATATTCTTGTTGATCTTTTTGATGTATAGTAGTTTGTATCTGTTAATTGTAAATTCCTAACTTGTTCCTTCCCTTCCCTTTTCCCCTGTAACCATAAGTTTGTTTTCTATGTCTGTGAGTCTGTTTCTGTTTTGGATATAAATTCATTTGTATTATTATGTTTTAGATTCTATGTATGAGTGATAACATAGAATATTTGTTTTTGTCTGACTTACTTCACTAAGTATAATATTTTCTCTGTGCCTGATTCTTTATAACACTTATTGCCTCATAACTAACAGTGTTCCTACAAATCGTGGTCACTTTGTTGTTATTCAGTCACTCAGTCATGTCTGACTCTTTGCAACCCAGTGGATTGCAGCACACTGGGCTTCCCTGTCCTTCATTGTCTCTCAGAGATTGCTAAAACACATGTCCACTGAGTCGATGATGCCATCCAACCATCTCATCCTGTGTCGTCCCCTTCTCCTCCTGTCTTCTATCTTTCCCAGCATTAGGGTCTTTTCCAGTGAGCCAGCTCTTCGTATCAGGTGGCCAAAATATTAGAGCTTCAGCTTCAGCATCAGTCCTTCCAATGAGTATTCAGGGTTGATTTTCTTTAGGAGTGACTGGTTTGATCTTTCTGTCCAAGGGACTCTCAAGAGTCTTCTCCAGCACCACAGTTTGAAAGCCCTCTAGAACTGAATTGCTCTATAAGAGGGCAGTTGCTTAATTTAATTGACTAGCTTCAGCTGAGCAAGCAAAGGTGAGCTTGCAAAAGAGAAAGAACCATTAGCTCATTAGTGTGAGCAATTCTGCACCCCTTTTCACTCAAGTCTGCTCATCAAGCTTGTATCCTGAGATGACTGTCCTGGGGAGACATGAATTTGACATCCTCCCTGTTGGACTTGGTTCCCAAACCGTGTTGTTACAGAGTTTAAAGATTCATGTTTTTCATGTAACATGGCCTTATTTCCACTATGGTTCATTGAGATTCCCTCTGATTTTCATTTTCCTACCAACGTTGAACTTACTGTCCCTTTAGTGATAAGCCTGGTTTGCACAGACACTGCTTGCATTCATTTTATTTTGACAAAGAACAAGAAGCAGGTGGAGCTGAGTTAAGTTATTTGGGGAGAAGATAGACTTACTTGCTGGAATCTCGGCTGCCTCCCTTAGAATCCCGGTGGTTTTTATATCCTCTAAATGAATTTCCCAGCACAACAGTTTGGGATCTAAATTACCAAAATGGTTAGGATGGTTTCTTCTTCCTGACTCTAGAAATGAGTGCTAATTTTGGACATCTGCTTGGTGTATTGCCATAACCGTAGCGTAGATGATGCACTGGGAGGTTAGGAGCAGCCCCATCACTAGCTCGATGTCAGCTGGCGTGTGACCTGACGGGAGTTAACACTGCCTCCGTGCTGCTCTCCCTAGGGGGTGTCGGCTCCAGAGTTTGGTAATGAGGCTTCTCAGAGAGATGCCTTGCCTCTGCCCATTGCTAGTTATTTAGGGATGTGGAAACCAGATCACAGAACTCATTTTCCCTTCCCTTTGCCAGAAGATTCTTTTGTTTTGTTTTGCAGATATCCGTCTCCAGAGACAGTTTTCCTTATGTTTTTGTTACAACTGGAAAGGGTTAAAAAGGCAGGCAGTTACATTTTCTTTTTTGTTTTAAGTTAATATAAAATTGTGGCCCAAATCTTTGAAGCTTAAATAGACAGTCATGAGGGCTTCCCTGGTGGCTCAGTGGTAAAGAATATGCCTGCCAATGCAGGAGATGCGGGTGTGATCCCTGAGTCGGGAAGATCCCCTGGAGAAGGAAATGGCAACCTACTCCAGTATTCTTGCCTGTAAAATCCCATGGAGCCTGGTGGGCTATGAGTCCATGGGGTTGCAAAGAGCCTGATACAACTTAGCAACTAAACAACAACACAGACAGTCATGAACTCTTGGGCTGCCAGTGCTACCTGACCAAGAACCCTGTGCACAGCTGGGAACTCAGAGTGACTTCAAAGCCCCACTGTTGGGCTCAGGATAACCTTGCTGGCCTCCAGGACCGAGTGGCCCTGTGGTGTGCTGGCCTTCCCCAGGACAGCACAGGTGGTGGCAGGTGGAATGAAACTAAGGAGTGGTTTAGAGGCTTCTTGGAAGAAGTCAAGAACTTGGCTCACCAGCTCCTAGCAAATGTGTGCCTTGAGAATGCCAAGACAGTATTTAGATGCCCCAGAATTTCACCACCTTGGATATCTTAGAGCAGTGTAGCCTTTGATCTTACATGAAGTTTCTGCAAAAGGATGGCCTGACATGAATCAAAATTAACATGAATTTGATCCACAGAGGTAGCATATCTAAAGCCTTTCTCTGCAAACTGTTGGGACAGAACAAAGCACAAAGGAAACACATGTACTAGTTTTACCACTTTGAATGGATTCTCAAACATAGCTTCTGAAAAACCAAATTAATAATATTTTCTGTAACAGAAGATCCTGTTTAATAGTGTATAACTTGAGAACCAAAATGCTTGGCCTAGAACTTTTCAATTAATTTGTAATATATGTGTTGAAAAACAGGCTCATAAATGTATTTCTTAATGAAATAATATTTATGAAAGTGCCTAGCATAATGTTTGGGAAATAGCAGGCTCCTAGTTAATATTCATTTCTTTATGTTTTCTCCATCTGGAGGGCCTGTTTTATCCATATAGCATAGAATTTGGCTTGTAGATAATGCTGGGCGAAATCTCATTAGTCTTTTTAAAATCAGCCATTTAGTTCCATTATTACTTTCTATTAAATCCGCTGACTAAAAGCTGCTTATGTTATATTATGCTATATAAAATTGGCCTAAAGCAAAGATAAAGAATTCTGTGGTGTTGCTTCAAACTGCCATACATATTGGTCAAATTGATTGACTAAAAAACTTGATTTGCCAAATAATTTCCAAATAAATATTTTAACTTACCCTTTCACTTGAGTTTAAATATGATCTAAGACCTGGCCTAGTGATCGAATCTCAGAAACTAGATCTACAGACCCAAAATATTTCTTTCCAATTGTTTGCTGCTTTAAATGTTTCGGAGGATGTTCATATCCATAATTTCTTTCCCAGAAATGTAGCTTATTCACTAAAACCTTTTCAAGCCCCTTTAAAGTCAGTATTTTCTGAAAGTGAAATTGAACCTTTGGTGTCCTCATTTCGGTTGTGTATGCATATTTTTGATGTGGTTGTTTTTCCTTGATCCCTAAGAGACCCCTGGCTCCAGTTCTGCCTGGGACTGTTGTCATTGAAGATACAGATCATCTGTGTTCATGTCTTTCCATACTCCTCCATCTTCACCTAAAACCCTGAGGAGCTGTAGTTGGTATGGCTCTTATGTTTTCATCCATTTGTTGTCTTCCTACTGATTATCCAGCTTGGAGCATATGGAGGGTGCCTGCCTTCTGCTCACAGAGAACCAGAAAAATGAATGAGGACGCTGTAATCTAAACAACCTGGAAAATGCTTACGTGCGCAGAGCTTCCTGTACACCCCATGGTACAGTCCAGCATGGTTTGAGTGTCGAGGAATCAAGTCTGTGCTTCCACGGATGTCTTTCTCCTTTCTGGGTGTCAGGGGTGCCTGCCGGGCCCCAGGTGCCCCATGTCTCAGCACAGCCATCGAGTCGTTCTGACTTCACCTCTAGGCACCTGTCACATGGTCTGTCCTCAGATCTTACTGCTGCGGCCCATTCTGCTACCCGGGTCCTCATCACGAAGCGGGAAGCTTCCATGACAGATCCATCACAGCCTTCAGAGACTGCTCTGACAGTAGGCACAAAAGGGTCCGAGGAGTAACATCTCGTGGGCAGGATTCTGACTGAGAAAGGCTGTCTCACAGGAGAGGGAGCTCGTGGGAGGGGAAGAACATGGGGATTGCGTGGAAGATTCAGGCTCCTCAGAGGTCTCAAGCTGGTGGGCTGCAGACTGTATTTGTCCCACGGATATGTTTTGTCTTCCTTACGTAATTTTCTTTTTTTAAATTTTCTTAGTTATTAATGTTTAAAATTAGGAAATTTCACATGAAATGCAAATTTCCAAGCCCTTAAAAAAAAAAAAGTCAAATCTTTAGCAGGATGTGGAAGAAGAATGTCAAAGATACTGTTACCAGTATGGGACCTAAGCAGCTGGAACAGAGGAGCTGCCATTTCCCAAGATGGGGAAGACTGTGAGCAAAGCCAGTTATTAGGAGCGGGGACTGACCAGAGATGTATCCAGTGTGTGAAGTTTTGAGGCAAACATTAAACATCCTAGTGAAAATGTGGAAGAGGTGAATAGGTACAGGAGTTGGGAGTTCAGGAGAGAGGTCGGGTAAGACATTGCCACAGGAGTATCAGCATATAAGTGATATTTATAGCTGGGAGACAAGATGATATCAGCAAGAGAGTGGTTATGATACAGAAGAGTCCTGGAGACTGAGCCCTGAGACGGGGAAATGTGGAGCAACAGGAACAAGAGACCAAGACCAGCAAGGGAGGAGGAAGCCCTGCAAAGTGAGGTTTTGCACAAGCCAAACAAAACATTTCAGGAGAGGGGTAGTGATCCATCCATGTCAGATGCTGTGGTAAGCCAGGTAAGAGGACCGCAGAGAAGTGGTCCTGGACCTAGAACATGGGGTCACCAGTGACTTTGGCAGGGACACACCTGGTGGAGGGTGGAGGAGAAAACCTTATCAGGTTTTCTGATAAGGTTTTTGGCAGGTCCAAGGGAAGGGAGAACTGGAATCCTTCTGAAGCATTTAATTAAAAGAAGAGAAAGGGACTCCTAACTGGATGGGGATGTTGGACCAAGAGACAGTGGTGGTGGTGGTTTTTTAAGATGGAAGCAATTACAGCATGTTTGTGTGTTGATGGAAATGATCCAGGAGGGGGAGAGAGCACTGAAAAACCTGGAGGGGGACTTGCTGAGTGATGCCTTTGAGTAGGTGAAAAGGAATGTGTCTGAGTGCACAAGTGGAGAGGTTGGCTTCAGACAAGGGGAGGACGGTTGTGCGGGCACGAATGCGGGTAGGTGGCTGTATTTTTTTGCTCGAGTGAATGAATGAGCAGTCAGCCAGAAGAGACTGAGAGTGACACGCTACCCCCAGGAGAGTCTCCCTAGTGACTTACCTCCTGGGGCTCTCCCTGCTACTTTGTGAAGAGAAGCCAGCCAGGTAGGTGGTGGAGTTGACAAGGGCCAAGTTGAGATTATGTTTTGTTTTGTTTTTTTTAATATTTATTTATTTATTTACGGCTGCACTGGGTCTTCATTGCGGCATGTGGCCTTTCTCTAGATTCAGTGAGCAGGAGCTATTCTTCACTGTAGTGTGCTGGCTTCAGTAGCTGCAGTGCTCAGGTTCGGTTGCCCGCGGCATGTGGGATCTTCCTGGACCAGGTATGGAACCTGTGTCCCCTGCATTGGCAGGTAGATTCTTGGCCACTAAACGACCAGGGAAGTCCAAAGTTGAGGTTATCAAAGTCTGGATTTGAGTACTGATGTTGTTGGCATTTCCAGGGCACAATTGGGAGGGTTATTTAATTTAGCTTGAAAGGCAAAGAGAGATTGGGTGGGTCCCTGGAGGCCGCAGTTGTTTGTTGCTGGGTAGCAGCTGTCTTCTGGTGATGGGAAAAGCACTCACCCCATGACCCCCCCTCACCAGCTCCACTCTCTGCATGACCAGCCCACCCCATGGGCACTTGGCTTGATAACTCTCGATCTAGATTGTGGGTAAGAGGAGGAAATTTTTGGTGAGAGAGGAGAGGTGGCTGATCGACTGTGGGGATGGGTTTGGGTTTGTGTGTGAGAGGGAACCTGAGAAGATACGAGAGTGAGTAGCCACAGACCAGAGAGCATGAGTCACTGAAATGGTCCGAGGATGGTTGGCACGGCGGCCACATTTCCTAGGGAAGAATTGGGCTGGCAGTGCTGCGTGTCTCTTCTTGGAACCTGCGTGAACACCGCACGCAAAGAGCTTCGTGAGAATTGAAATTGCTCCTGTGTGAACCGTCACGGGTCAGTTCCCATTCTGCTCTGACCAGTCCTGTCGTCTCATCCACACCTTACCGGCTGCACTTCTCAACAGCTAAACTGGTCGTGAAAATTCTATCTGATCTTTTGGTAACACCAGGTCACAGGGATTATTTTAACGGCTAACCTAAGCAGTATTATTGCTGGCTTGGGTTCAAACTATGTCTTGTGATCTGGACGTCACTTTTGAGATTCTATCAAGTTAAAATTAGAACACTTATTTTAAGAGATGTGTGCAAGCTGAGACAAATCCCCAGTAGTGGGTCAGAATGAATGGCTGTCAGTAATTTAGAGACAATTGTGATATGTACCCAATTTTTTTTTTCCTGGCTGGTAAAATTTGGTGGATAAATCGGGCAGTGAGTCAGTGAGTCTTCTGGTTATCCTTGCCCTGAATCGAGGTCAGTTGAACTTGATCTTCTTATATCAACATGCCCCCTTCCTGTTCACTGCCTACTTTGCTTTTGACTAAAAAAGCGACCTAAATTCTGACTGTTGTACCTGTTTGGCCTTTGGTAAGGGAGAGAGAGACCACCAGAAAAATACCCTGGGTTTCTCTTCTCTAAGAAACACCCCTCCCCCAAATTTGCATTTAAGCTAAATTGTTCTTTTAAACAGAAGTAATTTTCCCTTTTCTTATGACCTGTGCTCGCTCTTATTTCATTTCACATGGCTATTTTGGACTTTCATAAATAGCTGAAGAGGAAGTTGGTTAAAATGATAGAAAGTGATTTTTAAAAACATTCCTCAGGGAACATGATTGTGACAAACATAATTACATGAAATCCGTATCTAGATGAATGGAAATTCCAGATACAAAAACTGAGACCTTTTGCTCATCTCTTTTGCAAACAGACTGTTTTATCGTGAAAGCTAATAGAGCAGGCCATTCAGGCTACTGTGTTTTGTAATTAAATACCATTCTGTTTGTGCAGCGAGACCATAGTTACATAAACTGTGTAACTGACAAACCTTCATATGTGGTGGTCAGGGTTAGGCCTAATGAGGCTGCCCCTTTCGTGAAGCCCAGGGCAGCCTCAGGTGATCTCCAGAAGCATCCTTTAGGTGACTATCTTTTGCACAACTGCTGAGTCTTCACTTCCTCCCACCTTTCTGTCTGAGCCCCGTGATTCCCACTCAGTGGCTGCCTCTCTCCCCACCCTCCAAGGGCCCAGGGCAAAACCTTCAGTGACTCACCAGGCTTGTTCTTCTCATAAAGCATCCTTGCTCTGAAACTTGTTTTTCTCCCACCCCTATTCATTCCCACAGATCTGTCAGGTAGGTGACACTGAGGTTAAAGTAATACCTCAGCACTTAAAAAACAAGTTCTGATTCCTGACTATGCAGAAATAGGGCTGACTGTAGTATGAACCTGTGACATCAGAAGCCTCCACACCATGGGCTATAAGCCCAGCATCTTCCTCTCTTGCGTATCTCTCTGCTCTCGCCTCCTGAATCCTTGTGAACTCTTGCCGGTCTGCCCCTCAGTACCCTGGACCCAGTCATTTTTTTTCCAAGAAACACCTCACATTGGGCATTTTGTGACTTGCTTTGTTGCTGGAATTTGAGTAGCTGTTGGGGGAGGGTGTCACACTGGGCAGCCTTCCACAGTTCTGCTCACCTCTTGACCCACCCCACCCTCTCCCCAGCTTACCAGCACCCAAGGGATTCCTCACCTTTGAGCAGAAAGAGCAGTTCACCCCACATTTAGGACCCTTTAAGATCTCAGTTTCTACCTCTAACAGACTTAGCAAGAACTCTCTTAAAACCAGCACCACTCTGTCTAGGAAAGGACCCTCCAGTGAATAGAATTTTTCACATTGTTAGGGTGGAATGTGGAGTCCTTGAGAAAAGAAGTCCTTCCCCTGGCCACAGAAGGTAACGGTGACTTAGCATTAAAGAAACACTCAGGCACCGTGGATTCCTGAAGGAAGAGCCCAGGCCTGAACCACAGTGAAATGCAGGGTATGGACCGTCCCCAGCAGCATTCCTATTGACTAGGAGAAGGCCGTGGGCCACGTGGGCAGGAATCCAATGGGCATGAGCCAGGTATCCAGGGAGGTGGCAGAGGCCCCTGAGCCGCCTCGGGGCACAGGCAGAGCCGATGTACGCTTCTGCCTCCCACAGACAGTGGGCAGTCCTGCGGGCAAGCGGGTTTGCTGCTTTGCAGTGGCATTCAGCTGTAGATTAGACCATTGTGCCTTCCTCAGCATGCGCTCTGATGGCCCAGCTCATGGAGTGAGGTGCTGGGAAGGCCCCTAGACACTGTTAAGCACAGTCCACTTGAGAGTCCCTAAGAAGCACCACCCATTTCTTGCTCTTGTTTTCCCCTTTCCCCCTAAACTTGGTGCAGACTGCATCCTTCTGAGAACAGTTTTCAGACAGTGCTAAGTTGCTTGCTCTCTAGCTTTCTTTCCTGTTAATTACTTCCTGCTGCTATGTCTTTGACTATATTGGGGATATTTCCAGGGTTCATTTCCAGCTTTGATATTGACTGTCTGTTGCATTAGTCACTCAGTCATGTCTGACTCTTTGCGATCCCATGGACTGTAGCCCGCCAGGCTCCTCTGTCCATGGAATTCTCCAGGCAAGAATACTGGAGTGGGTAGCCATTCCCTTCTCCAGGGAATATTTCTGACCCTGGGATCAGTCGTGGGTCTGCTGCATTGCCAGCAGATTCTTTACCATCTGCGCCACCAGGAAGCCCAACTGTCTGTAGGCAAAGGGTTAATCTGTGGAGTGACAAGTGATACTCTGAGATTATGTCCTTAATAATTCTGGGAATGTCTTACAGCCTGACTGTGGTGGAGAACCTTGGCTCTGGAGCCAGACTGCTTCGCTGAAATCCTAGTCCTGTTATTCACCAGCCACATGATTCTAGACAAGTTAGATAATTTCTTCCTACCTTGGTTTCCTCACAAAGTTGTTTTGGAAATTAACTGAGGTAAATGGCACTCCACTCTAGTACTCTTGCCTGGAAAATACCATGGACTGTATGTAGCCTGCCAGGCTCCTCTGCCCATGGAATTTTCCAGGTAATACTCAAGGGAGTTGCCATTTCCTCCTCCAGGGGATCTTCCTGACCCAGGAATTGAACCTGCATCTCCTGAATTGGCAGGTGGATTCTTGACTACTGAGCCACCTAGGAAGCCCTGATAGAGGTTAGCTATTCCGATTACTATTGCTTAAGCGTGTGTGAACTATGAGGAGAGTGGGCTAAAAGGAATAAGCATGTGTGAACTATGAGGAGAGTGGGCTAAAAGGAATAAAGTTCATGCTGTATTCATGTTTTAATATTTTTCTTAGTGTTGCTGTCTCTCATGTAATGACCATACGTGACATTTAAATTAGGCTCAGCAGGTCATGGGTTGAGACATTGGTTGGTTGATAAAGGAGAAGCGGACAAGTGCTATTGCTTCAGGCAGAGAAGTCGGGGCAAGAGGGGCGGATATCAGAGCAGGTGGGAGGGGCCCCCCTCACCTGTGTTCTATTCTGGTTTTAGGCTTAAGTGTCCTGCTAGGCTGAGGCAGTGCCTGTTGTCCCTGCCTGGCCCCCGATGCCCCAGAACACAAGTATCAGGTCTCTGGGATGGGTTGCCCCCTCATCATTAGAACATTTGTTGAAGGCACTTCTCTTAATCCTGCTCATCTTTCTCAGGCCTTGACTGAGCCTCTTCGGAAAATACCCACCTGCAGTAATTGCTTTGGAATGTCCATAGCACTTAACGTCAGGACTGCCCTGCTGGCTCTGATGTGTTGCCTGCTTGTGCTATTGTTTCTTATTTTTATGTGGATGACATCTCCATGTTTGGATAAAGGCTGTTGGGGCTGCACACTGACCATGATCATGGTGCCTTACATGGAACTGTTGGTTATTTAATTGATTGCCCTGGTGGTGGTTTTGTCGCTAAGTCGTGTCCGACTCTTGCGACCCCATGGACTGTAGCCTGCCAGGCTCCTCTGTCCATAGGATTCTCCAGGCAAGAATACCGGAGTGAGTTGCCATTTCCTTCTCCAGGGGACCTTCCCGACCCAGGGATTGAACCCAGGTCTCCTGCATTGCAGGCAGATTCATTACCTGCTGAGCTATGAGGGAAGCCTGTCTATGCACAAATTTGAGCATTATGATTTATCCCTTCAAGAATAACAGAGTTTGTGTGTGATGTGCCCAAGTATGTGCATGCATGTAAAATATACCACATGTATAAAATAAAGAGTGTGCTTGGGAATATCAAGTATCCACTCCATCATTAGAAGAAATGCCTTGAGGGGAAATAGTTATACTTAGGAGGAATTAGACAGTAGGCTCTTTTTGTGCTTGGTTTTGGAGTAGCAGCATGGTAGGATGGTAAGAACTTAGACTTAAGAGAGGGACAAGACCCCATTGCTGCCACTAAATAGCCATATGACTCTGGACAACTCAGCACTAGGACCCTCCATTTAACACATTAGTAAAATCTACCTGGCAGGACTATTATTATTATTCCCAAATGTGTCCTGAAAGAATTTGGACCCCAAACATAGTAAAATGTCAGATGTTGTTGTTCAGTTGCTCAGTCGTGTCCAAGTCTTTGTGACCCCATGGACTGCACACCCCAGGCTTCCCTGTCCTTCACCATCTCCCGGAACTTGCTTAAATTCATGTCCATTGAGTCATTGATGCCATCCAACCATCTCATTGTCTGTCGTCTCCTTCTCCTCCTGCCTTCAGTCTTTCCCAGCATCAGGGTCTTTTCTAATGAGTCAGCTCTTCGCATCAGGTGGTCAAAGTATTGGAGCTTCAGCATCAGTCCTTCTAATGAATATTCAGGACTATTTTCTTTTAGGATTGACTGGATGGATCTCCTTGCAGTCCAAGGGACTCTCAAGAGTCTTCTCCAACACCACAGCACAGAAGCATCAATTCTTTGGTGCTCAGCCTTCCTTATGGTCCAACTCGTACATCATTACATGACTACTGGGAGAACCATAGCTTTGACTAGACGGACCTTTGTCAGAAAAATGTCAGATAATGATAGCTATATAACAGGTCTCTGACATTAAAAACAAAGCAAAAAACCTTTAGGAGATAAGAAAGGTTACATGAATAGAGTTTGCATTGTTTTGATCTGTACATCATGCTCCAGTACTTCAGTTGCCTATAGAATAACTCCACTAAAATCTGACACTTGAACCCAACACGCAAGGATCTGTCCCATGTTACCTTTCCCTATCAGAGCTTCCTGAAAGTGAAAGTCGCTCAGTCATGTCCACCTCTTTGCGACCCCGTGGACTATACAGTCCATGGAATTCTCCAGGCCAGAATACTGGAGTGGGTAGCCTTTCCCTTCTCCAGGGGATCTTCCCAACCCAGGAATCGAACCCAGGTCTCCCACATTGCAGGTGGATTCTTTACCAGCTGAGCCACCAGGGGAGCCCTCAGAGCTTCCTGCTTGTCTCTAATTGGAGGACACTCAGTCTGGCACACACATGCTCTGTGGCCCCTACCTAGAAGACCCTGTATGAGCACCTGCTACCCAATGTCTGTCTGCTGTACAGGTTTTTAAGTCACATCCTCTATCTCATCACCACCTGCCCCACTGACCTTAGCTGTCAGTGACCTCTTTGCCTCTGAACTCCTAGGGCACTTGCTGTTCCCATCTTCCTTTTGGCACTTGTATTCACCTTTATCATTATTTCATTTTACATGTATATAGATTATATACATAGGACAGACAGAATAGGACCATTCTTAACTCTTACTTTTCTTATATTATGATACATAGTGTGTGTGTATTGTGAAATATAGTATATACACAAGAGGATATACAGAAATGTTCAGTTTTAAGAAACCCACCACCCAAGTTCAGAAGTGGACTATAACCAGCATCTTAGAAGCCCCTTTTTATCTCTTTGCTATCACAGCTTCCCCTCTCTTCTCAAGACAACCAGTATCATGAAATTTATATTGATTATGGTTTTCTGCTCTTTAAACAGTACTTTTGTTTGTCCTTATGTAAGTAGATTCATATGTATGTATTCATATTTCTGTTTGAATTTGTATAGTTCAGCATATTTTTAAAAATCAGTCATCTTTTGGCTACAGGATGTGTATAGCTACAGTTCATTTATTTTGGTTGCTGTATTGTATTCTAAAATGGGTAAGTAACCATCAAATTTCAGTGACATTCAACAGCCAGCAATGTATTTCTTGCTCATATGTTAGTGACTAGATTGGGACAGCTCTGATTGTCTCAGCTGAGTTAGGAGCCAGGCCACAAGTTTGATCCACATCTGTTGCGATTGTCTCATTGTTCTGGAACATTCTTCTGCTGGCAGAAGTTGTAGCTTCTCAGGGAGGCTGAACAGAAACAAGCAATGGTTTTAGAAGGTACACTGTCCCTTCTGCTCACATTTCATTGGTGAAAGCAAATCATGCACACTTCAGGGAGGCAGGAAAGAGATTGGGCAAAGAAGTGAACATTTGCTGAACAGTAAACCAACCTGATGTGTGGCCATTCCGGTTGTTTCCAGTTAAGGACTATTTCAGTGCTGTGGCTGTGAACGTTTTGATTATGTCTCCTACTGCGCACGTGTAGGAGTTTCTCTAGGGTTCATGCCTAGGAGGTGAGCTTCCCTCTGGGCTGTGAAGCGTGAGCATTTTCAGCTTTACTAGGTAATATCAAATGGTTTTTCCAAGTGGTTGTACCTTTTCTATCCTTGTGTGTGCTTAGTCATTTCAGTTGTGTCTGACTCTGTGCAATCCCATGGACTGTAGCCCACCAGGCTCCTCTGTTCATGGGATTCTCCAGCCAAGAATACTGGAATGGGTTGCCACGCCCTCCTCCAGGGGATTTTCCCAACCCAGGTATCGAACCCACGTCTCCTGCGTCTCCTGCATTGCAGACAGATTCTTTACCACTGAGCCACCGTCTCTATCCTTGCTGGATCGGTATTTGGTTGTTGCACTGATCCACTGTTAGTTTGGGATTTTTGTGTATATTTAACATACAATTGAGGACTTCCCTGGTGGCTCAGTGGTAGAGAATCTGTCTGCAGTGTAAGAGCTGCAGGAGACTTGGGTTCAATCGCTGGGTCGGGAAGATCCCCTGGAGGAGGGCTTGGCAACCCACTCCAGTATTTCTGCCTGGAGAATCCCATGAACAGAGGAGCCTGGCCGGCTCCAGTCTATAGGGTTGCAAAGAGTTGGACAAGACTGAAGCAACTTAGCACTCAGGCACAATGTACAATGGAGTAATTTTAGAAGTAGGTCTAAAGTTTTTTCAGTGAGCTCAACTTTTCTAACCACAACTGTAGGATGGAAGGTGCACTGTCAGTGCTCAGAATTCATTAACTGTTTCAACTTGTGTTCACTTGGCAGATTTGGTGCAAATGCCAAAGTTGTGCATTTCCTAGGACGAACCAAACCATGGAATTATACTTACAATCCTCAAACAAAAAGTGTTCAGAGTGAGTCCCATGATCCCAATATGACTCACCCAGAGTTTCTCAGCCTGTGGTGGGACATCTTCACTACCAGCGTGTTACCTGTGCTTCAGCAGTTTGGCCTTGTCACAGACACCCGCTCATATGTACATGTGGTAGGTTCTCTTTTTTTCCTTTCAGGTAATTTGGTGTTTTTTTAAAAACTTAGTATACTAGTAGAGACAGACTTTTTAGTGGTATTTTGAACAGAGAGATAAGTAAGACTTTGTGGAAAGAAAACTGTTCATCTTAGAGGGGAGAAATATTACCAGCAAAGATTAAAGCAGAAGTAGATTTTGTGGCGATTTCATTAGACTTGGGAGCACAAGAAAGGTTTTTAGAGGTTTAGACTGAAGATGTATCTGTATATATATATCTGTATGTTATAACTATAAAATTCTTAGTCCATTGTCCTAAGACTGTAAGATTATTCCTAAAGTAGTGGTTCACAAAAACAAAGAATGCCCCAGTTCATGTTTTAGAAGCCGCAAAAATTTTAAATATACCTATTTTAGTTTTGCCATTTGTGTAGAAGAATATTTTTCAAGTGAAAATTACAATAACAGAAACATAGAGTAAATACTTTTTTGGGATTATTTTGAGTTGCCATGTTTTATTCCTCTGGTTATATAGGATTTTAGAAAATCTCTTTGTAAGAGATTACATAGTAACATTTACAGTTATATCCTGCTTAGCATCTTTTCTGAGTTGAAAGGTCTTCCTCTGAGGTTGGTTCTTTTGGAAGAGTTGGAGGAGGATGGGAAATTAAACTTTTATGTTACATATTAAGATATAAAGAATAAAACTAAATGGGTGAATTATAATCAAGTCTAAAAGATCAGTTAATTACCTTGCTATAATATAAGAGACTATAAGGTTAGATTTTAGTCATTTCACTCACGAGCACTGGTGCTGAAATATAAAAAGGAGAAAGTGAAAAACAACACTTACATTCTTACACTATTTGCTTTATATGGACCATGAAATAATACTTATACAGTACTTGGAATATTGCCTTGTACATAGGAAGTGCTTACAAAAAGTTATCTATTCTTATTTAACCCTTATAACCACTCTGGCAAGTAAGTATTATTTTTGTTAATATCCCCTTCTTATATATTAAAATTAACTGAGACTTAAAGAAGTCACACAGCTTCTCTTAGTTATGTAACAGACTAGGCAGCAGCAGAACTGAGACTCCCATCCAGGTCTGAGAGACTGTTTTCCTTATGAAGAGCATTGTGAAGGGGACTCCGAGAGCCTCCCTGTGTCATTCCTGTAGCAAGGGGAAGGCAGAGGCAGGACTAATCCAGGGGAAGGACAGATGTTGCCGCAGCTATAATAGAATCCCGTGGAGTCTACTCAAATACCTTGGAATTCTAGAATATTTAAATTCATACATACATACTCATACTTACACACATATATAGCAATAGAAATAGGTAATCACATGTTCTGTTCTAACATTTTCTCTGTTAAAAGCAATACCTGTATGTATTCATTTGCCTTCTTTTTCTGTACTGATGGTTCTAGTCCTGTCGCACCTGAGAGCTTTATGAAGGATAACCTTAAATGTTCTTTTATGATACTACTGAAGTTAATTGCCTGCGTTGTGTGTGCTCAGTCATGTCCAACTCTTTGCGACCCCATGGACTGTAGCCCACCAGGCTCCTCTGCCTTTGGAATTTTCCAGTCAAGAATACTGGAGTGGGGTGCCATTTCCTACCCCAGGGTATCTTCCTGACGTAGGGATTGAACCCATGTCTCTTGTGTCTGCTTCATTGGCAGGTGGATTCTTTACCACTAGCGCCACCTGGGAAGCCTGAAGTTAATTCCCCACCTGTATGTAATGAGAATTGAATTTAATGCAGAGTAGGCTTGCTCCATTTCCTGCACATTTACCTTGTTCCTTCCACACAAGCCAGGGACGGAGGGTTTTGAACCAAGGGAAGTAAAGATGGGAAATGAAGATTCATTAAAAACTAAGCAGATTAACAGAAGCTACAGGAATAGACTACAGGAATAGATGCTACTTGGCAATAAACTTAACAGGAAGATAAGTTTGGTGTATAGTCTCAAACCATTTAGCTCGCTTTTATGTGACGGCTATATATGTGGTGCGGCTCTCTGCGTAGGTTCTTAGCTTCTGAGGTACCATTTTGTTTAAGTTCTCAACCTTTCTGAGCCCACACAGATCAGGAACTTATCATGAGACTTGTGTTCCCTTGTCCATCCATCTTACGCTTTCTAATGAACTGTTGCAGCTTTCAGACTTGGTCTATACACTGGCTTTCTCTTGTGGCTTCTGTAGAAAGGTATGCAGAACTTAAACATTAACCCTACCCAGTTAATTTGTTCCCCCAATGTTTTCACCAAGTCGAGAAGTCTTCATTTTGTTAGGAAAAAAAAAATCATATGATCCTTGTATTTCTGTGTCTTTGTTTTGTTTCATGTAATACTTTTTGGTTTTTGCTACTTTGCATGATAATTCATCCTGGTTTTACTCACCTTCCTCAATTTATTGCATTCTTTAAAATGGTCTGACTTTAAGCTCTAAAGGAGTCTCTACTTATTCTCTCCTTTCTAGGAAAATGTCTCAGGAGCCGTATCACAGCTGTCCCTTGGGGAGATCCCAGCTCCGGCACAGCCTTTTGTATCCTCAGAAGAACGGAAGGAGCGGTGGGAACAGGGCCAGGCTGACTACATGGGAGCAGATTCCTTTGACAACATCAAGAGGAAACTTGACACTTACCTCCAGTAGAAACACTGCCACTTTCCGTGGACACACCCACTTCACAGGCACTTGTTTCTGATACTTAGTACCTAGAGCTGGGTTAAGAAAGGTCTGTTACAGTTGCTAGAGGCTTTCACTAAAATTTATCAGATGGGGGGTTTTTTGCAAGACAACTGGTGAGAACTGGGCAAAAGTTGTGTAAGTAGCAATTCTGTTATATGGACAACGGTTCTGCTTTTTAACCCTGAGCTTATATTTCAGAAATTCTCAATTAAGCTGATTGCCAATGTATATGGTAAGGGAAACTCAATCTTAAGTTGTTCAGATAACTGTATCAACTCTTAAAATGTGCCAAGCCAGGCTGCAAATCAGTTTCCTTTCAGAATGGGACACGCACAGTACATGTCTCTTGCTTGCTTGCTGTACCCATTAGACCTGCATTTTAGAGTCACCCAGAGGCTGCCAGAGTGATTGTAATTCTGCTTTCAGATAAAGACAGCCTATAATAGCACTGCTGAGTGATTCATAAGCATATCAACAAATGGTGTTAACCCATTTCCTAGTCTTAGTGTCTGAAGATGTTCACCAGTTTTCTGTGTACAGTAAGGCGGCATGCTAAAATGCTTTGTTCCGTTCTGTATATCTGAAAACAGCAGTGTGATGGTTCCCTGCAATGGCACCCTGTATGAAAAATAAAGACTTATTACCATATCTTGGTTGTTTCATTAAATTAAGGATGCCCACTCCTCATGGGGAAAAAAAGTATCAGGGAATTTTTCATAATTTGTCGAATTTGTATTTTAAAAACCAGTGTAAAACTTGACAGTGAAATATATGCTTTAGAAGTTGTTTTCTAGATACCTAGGGAAATCTACATCTGGTGTTCTCCAGTGATGGTGATGTATCTGATATGGTAGATGGAGGAAAGGAAGATGAAGTTTATCTCATCTGTCACTCACATTTCATCTCTATATTAAGTGGGTACTCAAATTTTAGAATATTGTAACCTTAATGAACCTAGGTTCATTGTTAGTCTCTAAACATACTCAATAATCTTTCAGGACTATTAGAATCAGTATCAGACCCAGGGTCTTCTAGCATTTTTATCTGTGGCTTAAAATGATAGAAGTATCAATATAAAACATACTTATTAAATGTGCAGGTGATTCCAGGTTGCACTGATGGCAGGCTAGTGAAGGGCATGATTTGAATGACCTTTTAAATCTGAAGTGAGTAATCACAAATTATTCTGTTGAAGAAAATGAGAGAAGACCATGACAAGAAACTTTAGAGGTTTAATTGGCCAGAAGCTGCAGTGGCTTTTAACCTTCAAGATCAGAAATAAAGATTCCTTTATTTCCACGGTAAGGATGTGAATGAATGTTGGAATATGGAAACTTGGAGGCAAGAATGGATTGGGGGACCACCTTGGAGGTTGGCTCCCAGAAGAGCTTTAGAAGAGCCTGAGGATTTACGTCAAAGTATAAACTGTTAAATAACAAATGATTTCTGAAGGTGAAATAGGCTAGTTATTTGGACTGGTAGAAAGTGAGTTGCTGTGATCTTCAAATACATGAAGCACTACCAAAGATTTAAGTGCCTCCACGTGTTAGGTGCAGCCATACAAAGAACCCTTAAGATCCTCCTAGTCCAAGAATCTCTGCATTGAGGGGTATGAGAATCTCTTCCAATGAGAATCCATTGCATAAAAAATTCTGGCAAAACTGAAATTAAATTCATTGCAGTGCAATTTACAAGTCACACAAACAAGTATTTCTGGACAATCTATTTGTATCTTATATTAAAAAAAATTTTTAATTGAAGGATAATTGCTTTACAATATTGTGTTGGTTTCTGCCATACATCAACATGAATCAGCCATAGGTATACATATGTCCCTTTCCTCTTGAACGTCCCTCCCACAACCCACCCCATCCCACCCCTCTAGGTTGTTACTGAGCCCGTTTGAGTTCCGTGAGTCATATAGCAAATCCCCACTGGCTATCTCTTTTACATATGGTAGTGTGTATGTTTCCATGCTGCTCTCCCCATTCATCCCACCCTCTCCTCTCCTGCCCCTGCCGTCCCATGTCCATAAGTCTGTTCTCTGTGTCTGCGTCTCCACTGCTGTCCTGTAAGTAGGTTCATCAGTACCGTCTTTTTAGAGTCCATATATATATGTTAATATACATTTGTTTTTCTGACTTACTTCATTCTGTATAATAGACTGTAGGTTCATCCACCTCATTAGAATTGAGTCAAATGTGTTCCTTTTTATGGCTAAGTAATATTCCATGTACTGCTGCTGCTTTATCCATTCATCTGTCGATGGACAGCTAGGTTGCTTCCATGTCCTGGCTATTGTAAATAGTGCTGCAGTGAACATTGGGGTACATGTGTCTTTTTCAGTTATGGTTTCCTCAGGGTAATGCCCAGTAGTGGGACTGCTGGGTCGAATGGTAGTTTTATTTCTATTTTTTTAAGGAATCTGTGCCTAATTTTAAAGTTGGTCTCAGCCCTATGTTGCTTTCACAGTCTCAATGGTTATAAAAATGTTCTGATTTCAAGGAAATACTTGAGCTTATTCCAGAAATTACATCTACCAAAGCATTTATTCAGTCATCTTATTTTCACATCAAACACAATTTGGGTTGACACATTTGTACAACACAACTTTGAATAATTCATTCAATAAGCACTTACTAAGTACTGACCATATCACACATGTGATGGACAGTAGATACAAAGGAATGTATAAGACAGACATATTTCCTTATATTCTAGTAGCAAACAGACCGAGAGAAACTAACATATATAACTGCAAATTATGTTAAATAAAATACACTGACAAATACACTTGCCCCTGGGCAAGTCCAGCCTTAGGGTCTTCAGGAAAAACCTCCTACAAGATGCTGATTAAGCCAGAAAGAGAGGCTCTGCAGAAGCCAAAAGGGAGTGAGAAGGAAGGCTATTCCATTCAGAGGAAATTGTGGGAACAGGAAAACTGGGTGGATATAAAGGCTTTCAAGACCGGATGGATAGGAACGTATTGGCTTCATAGATGAACATTTGGGCTTTGGATTTTAAATTCAATAATGACTGAAGTTTTATTAATGTAACTTATATGTAATGTTTTATTAATGGGAACTTACATACCAAGGTAAGCAGAATAGTATAAAGAACTCCCATCACCTGCTTTTCAACAGTTGTTTCATCTATGTTCCTATATCCCCACGAACTCTTCCCCTACCAAACTATTTGGAAGCAAATCCTAGATAAAAAAATTCACGTGAAATACACCATCTTTAAAACATATGGACTTCAAAAATGCTCACACCAAGCAACTTAATTCCAAATGTCCTCCATTATTTTGTGTTTTACTTCCACTTGATCTTAACAGGATCCAAGTGAAAGCTTAAGGTGAAGGATGTCAGATTCTGATCTCCGAAAATTTAGCTTCTGGACCAGGGACCACATTTGATCACTCAAGAGCTTTTGTGTCAGTTCAGTTCAGTTCAGTCGCTCAGTCGTGTCCGACTCTCTGCGACCCCATGAATTGCAGCACGCCAGGCCTCTCTGTCCATCACCAACTCCTGGAGTCTACCCAAACCCATGTTCATCGAGTCGGTGATGCCATCCAACCATCTCATCCTCTGTCGTCCCCTTCTCCTCCCACCCCCAATCCTACTCAGCATTAGGGTCTTTTCCAATGAGTCAACCCTTCGCATGAGGTGGCCAAAGTATTGGAGCTTCAGCTTCAACATCAGACCTTCCAATGAACACCCAGGATTGATCTCTTTTAGGATGGATTGATTGCATCTCCTTGCAGTCCAAGGGACTCTCAAGAGTCTTCTCCAACACCACAGTTCAAAAGCATCAATTCTGCGGCGCTCAGCCTTCTTCACCGTCCAACTCTCACATCCATACATGACCACTGGAAAAACCATAGCCTTGACTAGACGGACTTTTGTTGGCAAAGTAATGTCTCTGCTTTTAAACATGCTATCTAGGTTGGCCATAACTTTCCTTCCAAGGAGTAAGCGTCTTTTTATTTCATGGCTGCAGTCACCATCAGCAGTGATTCTGGAGCACAAAAAAGTAAAGTCTGACACTGTTTCCACTGTTTCCCCATCTATTTCCCATGGAGTGATGGGACCAGATGCCATGATCTTAGTTTTCTGAACGTTGAGCTTCAAGCCAACTTTTTCACTCTCCTCCTTCACCTTCATCAAGAGGCTCTTTAGTTTTTCTTCACTTTCTGCCATAAGGGTGGTGTCATCCGCGTATCTGAGGTTATTGATATTTCTCCCGGCAATCTTGATTCCAGCTTGTGTTTCTTCCAGCCCAGCGTTTCTCATGATGTACTCTGCATATAAGTTAAATAAGCAGGGTGACAATATACAGCCTTGACGTACTCCTTTTCCTATTTGGAAACAGTCTGTTGTTCCATGTCCAGTTCTAACTGTTGCTTCCTGACCTGCATACAGGTTTCTCAAGAGACAGGTCAGATGGTCTGGTATTCCCATCTCTTTCAGAATTTTTCACAGTTTATTGTGATCCACATAGTCAAAGGCTTTGGCATAGTCAATAAAGCAGAAATAGATGTTTTTCTGGAACTCTTGCTTTTTCGACGATCCAGCGGATATTGGCAATTTGATCTCTGGTTCCTCTGCCTTTTCTCAAACCAGCTTGAACATCTGGAAGTTCACAGTTCATGTATTGCTGAAGCCTGGCTTGGAGAATTTTGAGCATTACTTTACTAGCATGTGAGATGAGTGCAATTGTGCAGTAGTTTGAGCATTCTTTGGCATTGCCTTTCTTTGGGATTGGAACGAAAACTGACCTTTTCCAGTCCTGTGGCCACTGCTGAGTTTTCCAAATTTGCTGGCATATCGAGTGCAGCACTTTCACAGCATCACCTTTGAGGATTTGAAATAGCTCAACTGGAATTCCATCACCTCCACTAGCTTTGTTCGTAGTGATGCTTTCTAAGGCCCACTTGACTTCACATTCCAGGATGTCTGGCTCTAGGTGAGTGATCACACCATTGTGATTATCTGGGTCGTGAAGATCTTTTTTGTACAGTTCTTCTGTGTATTCTTGCCACCTCTTCTTAATATCTTCTGCTTCTGTTAGGTCCATACCATTTCTGTCCTTTATCGAGCCTATCTTTGCATGAAATGTTCCTTTGGTATCTCTAATTTTCTTGAAGAGGTCTCTAGTCTTTCCCAATCTGTTGTTTTCCTCTATTTGTTTGCACTGATTGCTGAGGAAGGCTTTCTTATCTCTCCTTGCTATTCTTTGGAACTCTGCATTCAGATGAGAATATCTTTCCTTTTCTCCTTTGCTTTTCGCTTCTCTTCTCTTCCCAGCTATCTGTAAGGCCTCCTCAGACAGCCATTTGGCTTTTTTGCATTTCTTTTCCATGGGGATTTTCTTGATCCCTGTCTCCTGTACAATGTCACGAACCTCTGTCCATAGTTCATCAGGCACTCTGTCTATCAGGTCTAGTCCCTTAAATCTATTTGTCACTTCCACTGTATACTCATAAGGGATTTGATCTAAGTCATACCTGAATGGTCTAGTGGTTTTCCCTACTTTCTTCAATTTAAGTCTGAATTTGGCAATAAGCAGTTCATGATCTAAGCCACAGTCTGCTCCTGGTCTTGTTTTTGCTGACTGTATAGAGCTTTTCCATCTTTGGCTGCAAAGAATATAATCAGTCTGATTTTGGTGTTGATCATCTGGTGATGTCCATGTGTAGAGTCTTCTCTTGTGTTGTTGGAAGAGGGTGTTTGCTATGACCAGTGCGTTCTCGTGGCAAAACTCTATTAGCCTTTGCCCTGCTTCATTCTGTACTCCAAGGCCAAACTTGCCTGTTACGCCAGGTGTTTCTTGACTTCCTACTTTTGCATTCCAGTCCCCTATAATGAAAAGGACATCTTTTTTGGGTGTTAGTTCTAGAAGGTCTTGTAGGTCTTCATAGAACCGTTCAACTTCAGCTTCTTCGGCGTTACTGGTCGGGGCATAGACTTGGATTACCGTGATATTGAATGGTTTGCCTTGGAAACGAACAGAGATCATTCTGTTGTTTTTGAGATTGCATTCAAGTACTGCATTTCGGACTCTTTTGTTGACCATGATGGCTACTCCATTTCTTCTAAGGGATTCTTGCCCACAGTAGTAGATATAATGGTCATCTGAGTTAAATTCACCCATTCCAGTCCATCTTAGTTCGCTGATTCCTAGAATGTCAACGTTCACCCTTGACATCTCCTGTTTGACCACTTCCAGTTTGCCTTGATTCATGGAGCTAACATTCCAGGTTCCTATGCAATATTACTCTTTACAGCATCGGACTTTGCGTCTATCACCAGTCACATCCACAGCTGGGTATCGTTTTTGCTTTGGCTCCATCCCATCATTCTTTCTGGAGTTATTTCTCCACTGATCTCCATTAGCATATTGGGCACCTACTGACCTGGGGAGTTCATCTTTCAGTGTCCCATCCTTTTGCCTTTTCATACTGTTTATGGGGTTCTCAAGGGAAGAATACTGAAGTGGTTTGCCATGCCCTTCTCCAGTGGACCACAATCTGTCAGACCTCTCCACCATGACCCATCCGTCTTGGGTGGCCCCACACGGCATGGCTTAGTTTCATTGAGATAGACAAGGCTGTGGTCCGTGTGATCAGATTAGCTAGTTTTCTGTAGTTTTAGTTTTAGTGTGTCTGCCCTCTGATGCCCTCTCGCAATACTTACCGTCTTACTTGGGTTTCTCTTACCTTGGGCCTTGGGTAATTCCTCTTGCCGCCGCCACCGCCGCCGCCGGCCCCAGCCCCCGGCCTGGCCTAGCCTCTCTCGGCTGCCGCCCCCGGCCCCCGGCCCTCGGCCCCCTGCCCGGCCTAGGCCCTGTCAGCCGCCGCCCCCGGCCCCCGACCCGGCCTAGCCCCTGTCGGCCGCCGCCCCCGGCCCCCGGCCCGGCCTAGCCCCTCTCGGCCGCCACCCCCGACCCCCGGGCCCTGGCCCGGCCTAGGCCCTCTCGGCCGCCGCCCCCAGCTCCCGGTCCCCGGCCCGGCCTAGCCCCTGTCGGCCGCCGCCCCCGGCCCCCGGCCCGGCCTAGCCCCTCTCGGCCGCCGCCCCCGGCTGCCGGGCCCCGGCCCGGCCTAGCCCCTGTCGGCCGCCGCCCCCGGCCCGGCCTAGCCCCTGTCGGCCGCCGCCCCCGGCCCCCGGCCTGGCCTAGCCCCTCTCGGCCGCCGCCCCCGGCCCGGCCTAGCCCCTCTCGGTTGCCGCCCCCGGCCCCCGGCCCCCGGCCCCCGGCCCGGCCTAGCCCCTGTCGGCCGCCGCCCCGGGCCCCCGGCTCCCGGCCCGGCCTAGCCCCTCTCGGCCGCCGCCCCGGCCCCCGGCCCGGCCTAGCCCCTCTCGGTTGCCGCCCCCGGCTCCCGGCTCCCCGGCCCGGCCTAGCTCCTCTCGGCCACGCTTCTGCGCCGAGCCGTCGCAGCCGCCTCGCTTCTGCGCCGAGCCGTCGCAGCCGCCTCGCTTCTGCGCCGAGCCGTCGCAGCCGCCTCGCTTCTGCGCCGAGCCGTCGCAGCCGCCTCGCTTCTGCGCCGAGCCGTCGCAGCCGCCTCGCTTCTGCGCCGAGCCGTCGCAGCCGCCTCGCTTCTGCGCCGAGCCGTCGCAGCCGCCTCGCTTCTGCGCCGAGCCGTCGCAGCCGCCTCGCTTCTGCGCCGAGCCGTCGCAGCCGCCTCGCTTCTGCGCCGAGCCGTCGCAGCCGCCTCGCTTCTGCTTTTGTGTAGCAGAGTTTATTAAAGTATAAAAAGGGACAGAGGAAGCGTCTGACATAGACATCAGAAGGGGGACAGAGAGCCCCCCCTCACTAGTCTTATCAAGGCCTTATATACTTTTACCAGACCCATTCCCACAACATACATCTTAAATTAACAAGATTAGAACTAACAATAGAAAGGTCTCACCAGACCCACCCCTACAATATACCTAAGATAACAAGATTAGTCAGAAGGTTCTTGTTAAGGAGAAACATGTCCTTACATTGTTATATTGACTAAGACAAAGCAATGTAGAAAAAGGTTTGTCCTTTTCTCCTCGAGAACTCCAAACCCCTATCTCCTCCTCGAGAGCCCCAGACCCCTTTCTCCTCCTTGGGGACCCCAGACTTCCTATCAACCTGCCTAGGAATTGACTCGATCACAAGTAAGGCCCTTACAGTGCAACTGGTTGATATCTCTGATTAAACTGTTTCCTTACACTCCCTTCCTGTTTTGTTGTTGCCTTGCAACTTATTTACTGAAGAAACCAGATTATTTGTCCTTTAGTCTCTTCCACATTCTACACTTTACTGATGGCAGTTTGTTTCCTTGTATGCTGTATTTCTTATAAACTGATTCAGAGGACCAGTCAGATTAAGGTGTGATTAATCTCATTATGGTATTAACTGCCATTAATGATCATTGCCTAGATACATTATCTCACTGGGGTTACAAAATGGTAATACTCTCACTTACTAGCTGAAATATTTCTATATACTTCCATTCATCAGCAATCTGGTTATCCTGAGTTTTTCCTATTAAAGAGGCAGGATAATTGCTTGATTCCTTACCTTTACTCACTAGTCAGTACATAAAATATGCAACTGGTTTCATAGCATCCTCCAAAGGTGGTTTTGAGGGGGTTTGTTGTAGTATTATGAATTAATTAATTTTAATATAGTTTGTTTCAGTCCAATGCCAGTCATCTTAAAGAAGGTCTAATTGTCTTACCTACATTTTAAGAACACTTCTTCTGAAGCTGGTGAAAAACAGCTTAAATGAGAACAAGAGTTGATTAGAAGGCAAGTTAGTTTACTGTGGTGGTCCTGGAGAGAGACAGTGGTATTCCAACACACCTTCCACCAGGCTGACGGCATAAAGCTGCTGATGGATTGGATATGAAGAGAGAGCAAAGGAGTAAATAAAAACTAGAGGCTTAAGCAACAAGTCTCCAACCTGGCTGCTCCTGAAAAACACTGGAGTTGTAAGTAGTCTCTTGGGCTTATCACTATAGATTATGATTCCATAAACATTGGTTGAGTTGAGGCCGTAGTAGCTCTATTCCAAGTACTATCAAGGAGTGACTATGACCCAAGGGACATTTGAGAACCATTTGATACATTAAGAAGATATTTACACTAAATACAACAGGGAGTCAAGAGTTTTCAGAAGATGCATGGTGCAATGTTCTTACATAGCAGGGGATTCAACTTCTATTTAGTAAAGGCTTTCCAGAAGACAATCTCAGCCCCTTGAGTGACATAGGCAATATTATCATAAATAACATCTATAAATTAATTGTATAATGTTTACCTCTTTAATGTAACTGAAATGTAGGGAATTAAGCTAAGGAAGACTTGGTTTCCCCTTAAATAAAAGTTTGCCACAGTCTGCTTTTTTTCTATTACAAATGGATTATTAACTATTTTTACACTTGGGTATGTTATGTGATGGGCTTCCCTGCTGGCTCAGCCTTTGATAATTTATTTCTCTGAGTTTCTGATGCTGAAATTCAATGTTCTTTAAGTGAAAACAATCTGTAAGAAAGCAATGAGGAAAGACAATATTTACTAGGTACTTATAGCTCAATTCTCATATCAGCCCTATAATGTATATATAGATTTCTCATTTCTTTGGTAGTCAGAGAATACGAAAGGTTAAAGACTTTGATTCAGATCTGTGTATGTTCTAAATCTAAAGCTATGCTCTGCATTAAACAAAGGAATGATCAATACAGACAATGAGATCAGGGAAATGGGCCAAGAAATTAAGAGTGTTCTCTGTATATACCCAGAAATATAAATGCCAGAAACAAAGAATGGAAAAGGTTTCATTTTGTTTGCTATGAAGATAAGGACAATGGCCTTGAAATAGGACTTGGAAGATACTTTTTACAAAAAGGCATTCCTAAATAGGCTGCCTGAAATTGTAATATAAAAATGAATGTGTAAGAAAATTCAAGGCTAGAGTTAAGTCATGAATTTAGGCTTGGACACAATTCAGCTTCACAATGTATAGACTTTGTATCTTAAAAGCCTATATAGAATTATCCTGTTTTCACAGTTGTTTTATTGAACCAGAAGAGGGAAAACTTCTATGATATGACTGTATGATACTGTGGTGTATTCAGGGTCAACATCCTTTTAGAGATAAGGGCTCCGTATACCTATACTAAGCCACTCAGCTCTTGTGATTTACTTATTCTGTGTTCACTTTTAAGTTTCCTTCTACAATGTCCAGTCTACCAGCTACCACTTCTCACTACTGTTTGCCTAGAACAAAAATAGGAAAAGAGTTAAATGTTCAATAACAGGGCCTTTGAACACTAGGTCCTTTCCTATTAAGTATATGGATTTATTGAACTCTTATTTTAGGTGGTTAGAAGCCTTTTTTGGTTTCTGTGCTCCTAGTTGGGATGAACAGAAACCTAGTCTTCAGATAAAATACTGCCTTATTGTTGTGACCATGTACCATGCAATCCAAATAATTTGGAGCTCTCCATCTGTATCACGAGATCACAAGACTCAAATCCTTTTTTTTTTTTAATAAAATTGAGGATATCAAAGCACCTAACTAAACATATCATCTGGTATAAACTTTTTGTGTTTACTTATTCCCTTTGGTTCCCTATTTTTTTACACTGCATAAGAGAAAAGCTCTAAACTTAAAAGGTTTACATAATTTATTTTTGGTTGTGCTGGGTCTTTGTTGCTGCACATGGGCTTTCTCTAGCTGCAGAGAGTGGGGGCTACTCTCTAGTTGTGGTGCGCAGGCTTCTCATTGTAGTGGTTTTAAAATCCTATGATGTACTATTAGGGAATAGCCCTTCTCTACCCTAACAAAAAGGGTAAATTAGTTTAAGCATTCAGGAAACTGTATCCTAGTTAATTTTATCTGCCTTTCTAAGACACTATTGACAGAATGCTGAAAAGATGGCAAACTTACTGAAAACATTTCAAAACATTAGTCCTATCTCTGCTTTAGCAAATGGCCCACACGTTTAAACAATATATAATCTCTGGCCCACACGTTTTAACAATATATAATCTCTCTGATGACTTAATATCACATCTACCACATTAAAAACCCTCTTGGAATACTAGATTGGGTTTCAACTGTGCAAAGACATGCCCTAGAATTTATCTACCAATTTAAGAAATCATTTTGACATTTGCTGTTCTTCTAAGTTAAGTCCCAGTGTAGCCTAGTTATTATATCTTGGTTCAGATTAATGGAGGTGTCCTGTTCCATGTACATTTGAATATGTTATTAAAATTATATTTTCAATGAAAAATTAATTTTCATATTTAAAGGTAGAAGTGGATTTAAATCTGTCAGAAAACTTATGATCAAGAAGGTTGAACAGGGAGCTTGAAAAGAGATTTTTTTAAATCCCATCTTAACCTTTGGAAGATCTGATTGGGAATAAGAAATCATCTTCCCTTTCAAAAGCAGCATATTATTATAGCTTCATCTAGAAGACTGTTCTCCCTTATTACCACACAATAAGTATAAATATATTAACATGGAAGAAAACATGTCTGCTAACAGGGTTTCTAATCAACAGAGTTTCTCCCTTTGAAGTATACATTACTGCAGGGTAGCCTACCAACCATTATTCACAGCTATCAGTATCTTGGGATCTTTTTATTTAGAAGTACCATAAAAATGAGGTACTGAATTCCAGATTGTAGAACTTGTAAGGAAGGTTATACATACTTATTGGTGAATTAAATGAAGGAAAGCTGTTGTATTTCACCTTTTGCAAATATTTTCAAGTTTAATATAGTTGAAAACTTAAGGTTAAGCATTTGAATTGTTATTAATAAGCCAAACATATCACTGTCCTCATGTTTTTGATGAATCTTCTTTCCAAATACTAATGAACAGACCTTTGTTAAGCACTATAAATAAAAGGGAATAAAAAACACACCAGTGAGTGGGAATGCAAACTACTACAGCCACTATGGAGAACAGTGTGGAGATTCCTTAAAAAACTGGAAATAGAACTGCCATACAACCCAGCAATCCCACTGCTGGGCATACACACCAAGAAAACCAGAACTGAAAGAGACATGTGTACACCAATGTTCATTGCAGCACTGTTTACAATAGCTAGGGCATGGAAGCAACCTAGATGTCCATTGGCAGACGAATGGGTAAGAAAGCTGTGGTAAACATATACACAATGGAATATTACTCAGCTATTAAAAAGAATGCATTTGAATCAGTTCTAATGAGGTTGATGAAACTGGAGCCTATTATACAGAGTGAAGTCAGAAAGAAAAACACCAATACAGTATATTAATGCATATATATGGAATTTAGAAAGATGGTAACCACGACCCTACATGCGAGACAGCAAAAGAGACACAGATGTAAAGAACAGACTTTTGGACTCTGTGGGAGAAGGTGAGGGTGGGATGATTTGAGAGAATAGCATTGAAACATATATGTTACCATATGTAAAATACATCACTAGTCCAGGTTCGATGCATGAGACAGGGTGCTCAGGGCTGGTGCATTTGGATGACCCTGAGGGATAGGATGGGGAGAGTAGTGGGAGGGGGGTTCAGGATGGGGAACACATGCACACCCATGGCTGATTCATGTCAATGTATGACAAAAACCACTACAATACTGTAATTAGCCTCTAATTAAAATTAATTAATTAAAAAGATACACCAGTGAATGCCTTTGATATCCCCCAAAAGAAAATATGCATTACCTGAGTATAATATTATTGGTACTTACTGGTTTTAAACATAAAATGATTATTTTCTTGATATTCCCAATCCTGGAGCTGTAATAAGGGCAAAGTCTATAATCCATAGTGGTATCTAGTATACCACTATACATAGCTGTTATCACAGCTCCTTTTTTTCTGCCTGACGGGAAAATAAAAATAATTGAAACCAATGTTTAAGATCAAGATACTTAAAATTTTAAAATATATACACTGAGTTCTAAACAAGAAAGTCAGTTAAACTGAAATTTAGTAAAATTAAAAAAGGGTAGGAATATGAGTCAATTTTTCTCAGCTACTTGTAGTACTTTTTATGTATTGTCAGTAAAAAATAATTATATAAAATAGACATCGTAACAAATATGAGATTTATAAAGATTAAATATTCTTTAAAGAAAAAGTACTCATTAAAATATGGCACTGAGAAAGTAATAATTTTTGAAACTTTTATTAATTTTAAATTTAAAACAAAATCCAGTTTGAACCACAAGTGGAAACACAGTAGTGGAAACACAGTATTTTCAAGATATTTCTAAAGCTACTACTCTACATAATAATGAAACAAGAGTTAACAGCATAAACATAATGTGAACTTTTCATTCCAGTAGTTTATATATTTTAATAGGATGAATTTTTTTATTTAACACCACTTAATGGAACTTTTTGTACAAAACCAAAAAGGTACTTTTTAAATGACTTGCCACATTTATCATTATGAGTGTGTTTAAAAACACAAGCCTGTAAATGCTTGGGTAAAGAAGCAAGCAGTCTTCACCTTACAGTGAGTTTGTAAGGTTTTGCCTTTGTAAGCAAGGAGAGTGTTTTTTGCTGCGAACTCTTTTTATACTTAATCTCACAGGAGTATTGGTATACTGAGAACCCACGCATCATGTTTATGAGATCCTGATCAACTTGATTTTTTGTGCTAGTCCTACAAAGTAAAGAACTTCTCTATCACTCCTTATGCTAGTGGACCAACCTCAAGTTATAATTCCATTCTCATCGCCGCAGCAAGGTCTATTGGTCCTTTTCATCACCTGCTGCTGAAGAGAAAAAGGCCTGGGAAGATTCTTGCTGTCCAATCCACTGTTCCCTTGGAGCAAAGGATAGGTAGCGCTCAGAGAAGGGAAGGACTTAGCTGGTGATAAAGTATGTGTTAAATCTAAGATGTGTGCCCTAGAATACAACCCTGCCTCCAATCTCCTCTTATCTTTCAGTTAAGTCACTTTCAACACTGTAAGTAAAATATAAGGTGTTCTTAAATTTGTGTCATCAAACATGAAGCTTCTCCTGCTATAGTGATCAACTTCTTCCTTCTTTGGATTAAAAATAAAGTTTCCCTTAAGGAAAAAACACCACTTACTACCTAACCTGATTGATAAAAGTTATAGTTTGTTTTAAATGTGACTAAACGAGTTATCAAGAATTCTGTGGCAGCTACTGTTTGATTATTAACAAAAAAGTAGGAAAATGATGACTGATTCTATAGGTAGATGTAAGGGTGAATTACTCAAGTTCCAAAATCAAATTCTGATTCTAAACATAATATCAAAGAAAATTCTCCATTTAGGGATTAAGATGTCTTTAAAAGTTGAAACAATTTTGGACGTCATCCAGCCCAACTTCCATCCAGATATCATGCCTCTCACATATAGTAGTCTTCTGAATTATAAAAATTTATAAAGTTTTTTTTTAAAAGCACATAAATAATATTATCTATATATAGAAATATCTATTCAGCAATTCCATAATTTAAATACTCAAATCAAATTGGGCAGAACTGGTTCCTTCTCATCCCCACAGACTGTATTTACACACTAATACCTCAAGTTATATTTAAATAAAAAGAATAGTATCACCTGACTAAATGGAGAAAATAGTGCTCTAACACAAACCCTAATTTTTTTTCATGAACATAAAATTTTAAGTCACTTATTTGAATTTTACCTCAATGATACTATGAAAAAAAACAAAACAAAAAAACCAAAACACACATACATATATGAACAAAACCAAACAAAAACCAAGTAACTTGCTAACCTGGACTTTGGTCTCTCATTTAACGTTCTGGAATGCATACATGGTTTTCAAAGGTCCAATAAAATCAATCTCTTGTATAGTCTGTGTACATATTAATCGTTTACAAGGATTATGAATCCACAGCATCACAAATGGGAGGCTTTGGTGACTAACCAACTGTGTCAACATAGAAAATAACTCTCTATTTGGTCAAAAGTATAAAAGGTTTGACCTTTTTGGAAATATGAAAAAGCTGAGTACTTGGGAGATATATGAAAATACTCAGCACAGATAGTATGAAAAGTTGAATAAAAGTAACTTTTTCTCCCAAAAAAATTATTTTAGGCCACGGCATATAACAGAACTTATTGCTATTTGAAATATCATTAAAAATAGGTTCATATATAGAAGGCGATTAGTAATACCTCTTCACTAATATAAAATATGCCCCTTTTAGAAGACATACTCCAGATATCATTTCTAGAACTGCATTTTTCTCATTTCTAAAACTTGTGTATGTATCTGATTAAACTGACCTTACCAAATTCCACAAATTTATAAATCAATTAAAGTTCTGATCTCATTGATTTTAGCTTGTTTCATTTCACTCGCATTTGTCTTCTTAGTTCCAAAGGCTCCAGCTGCAAGTTCTCTCTTCGTGTCTTGTATTTTCAGCATGTTTTCTTCAACAGAATCCTTCACAATGAACTGTACAAAGAAAAACAAAGTTAAATTGGTTAGGTATTTTTAGGTCACAATACTTAAATTCTTTAATTAAAAAAATGAGATCTAATGAAAATAATGCTCTACTCTAAAGGAATCTGCTTCCTTATAGTATTATGTACTATCAAAAATGATCAATAATAATCTATTAGAAACTGTTTCACTCTCCCTTTCTTTCTCAATATACAGTGGGAATATTAGAATATGATATGATAGCTACAGATGAACGCCATTTTTCCCTATTACTCAGTATATTTCTCCTGTATAAAGACTATAGCTGTAAGGACATGTTATAACTCTATCATCAGATAAGAGCAACATATAAAAAAAGCAAACTTTATGGACAACGCTGTAGCTGGAATATTAGCAAAATAAATTCAGCATATTTAAAAAGCCAAATAAGACTTTCCCAGAAAGAATATGCCTTCATCTGGTATAATTCAGAAAATTAAAAGAGAAAAAATTTGATCATCTCAGTAAATGTCAAAGAAGAATTTGATAAAGTTCAACATTTATTCCTGATTAAAAACTTTGATTTTAAAAAGAATCCTCATTAACCTAGAAATAAATGTCCTCAATCTTATTAAGGACATCTACTAGAAACTTACCAAGAACACATACTTAATGTAAAACAATAAAAGTATTTCCAACAAAGATAGGAACAAGTCAAGAATGATTACTATCATTACTACTATTTAACACTGTACAAGAGGTCCCAGTTACTGTAATAACAAATTGTGTTATAAAATGTTACTGAAATACATAAAAGACCTAAATAAATGGAGAGTGATACTGACTTCTTATATGGGAACACTCCTTATTTATAAAGAATACAGTTTTCAAATTAATCATAAATTCAGTAAACCCCAAACAAGATTTCTTAAATGGGATTTGGTAATCCAAATCCAAAGTTCAATTCATGACTAAATAATAAAAACCAACACAATTTTCAGAAAGAAGGGTAATGAGAGCACTATGCTCTGTTATATATCAAGGCATGCTTTATAAAACCACAGAAATTATTAAAGTAATATGTCCTGGGAATAGGAAAAGAGATCAATGAAATGGAACAGAGCCCAGAAAGAGACCCAGATAATATATATGAATTAGTTTATGAAGAAGTGACATTTCAAATTGGTAGAAAAAAAAAGATGGACTTAAAAATGGTAATGTAACAAATGATTCTTCATTTGAAAACAATAAAGTTAGACCCATATCATGAATCATAAACAAAAAGTAAAATATTTCAAAAGAATCAGAACTACAGATTTTTGGGGGTAACATTTTCCAAATTTTGAATATGACAATTTTTATTGATATTTTTATAAAACACTACTTCCAGTGGTAGATCAGACGGTAAAGAATCCACCTGCAATGCAGGAGACCTGGGTTTGATCCCTGGGTTGGGAAGATCCCCTGGAGAAGGGAAAGTCTACCCACTCCAGTATTCTGGCCTGGAATATCCCCATGGACAGAGGAGCCTGTCTGGCTCTGGTGGACTACAGTCCACGGGGTTGCAAAGAGTCAGACACAACTGAGAGACTAAGCACAGCACCCCTCCAGTTTACATAACTTACAGAAGATTCATTTTTACAATTTGAAGATAAAAGTCTTCTGTTCTAAGCAAGACCTCAAAAATACAGGAGATACAGAGAAAAAGGCTGACATATTTTAAATCATAAAAATTTCTAAACTTTCATGACAAAAAAACCACAAAGTTTAAAGATAAACAAGAGCCTGGGATAAAAAATTTCCAATACACATAACAAAACATTTAAAATCAGAATTTAAAAAGTCCTTTATACTATAAAACTATATTTGTTTTTTATGAAAACTTGGCAAAAGATATAAGCAAGCAATTCACATAAAAAAAATTAACAAGACCAGAATAAAGATGACCCTCATAGTTTGCTCTGCATAATTCTATTTCAATCTTTTATAACAATAAATTCGTGCACTATTTATGTAGTTTTTAAAATCTTACAACCTAATTTTAAGATAAGTATCTTAAAAACTCACTTTTGTGATAATAACTTCTTGCTTCTGGCCAAGTCTGTGGCATCTGTCAAAGCACTGATCTTCAGCAGCTGGATTCCAGGCCTAGTAAGAACGTGAATTGCATCATTAACACCCTAATCTGTATGTGTTCTATACAAGTCCTTTTGTTGCAGTATTATTCATTCACCTTTTACTGCCTGAAATCTTTCTGAATGAATTCAGATAATGATATATTAATAAATGTTCTGGGGACAAAACAATCCATACACCCCCGACTGCCTTCCCCAATCACTACTATGATAGGCAGGTGTTCTCTCCCCTGCCGTTTCACCCCACTGCCTCCAGTATCTAATTGAGGGTCTGAAAAATAGAAATCACACAGTATAAATGACTGTTGAGTAGTCAAATAATATCTTTCCAGTTTCTTCTCAACCCACTTTCAAGTTAAACTATATTTGCTTAACAGAGGAAGCTTGTACACTCTCCAAAATAATTTACATCAGAAAAGATAGGTGAGTCCATTTAATGAAAACGTTTTCTCCCTTTTTTGCTGGTCTTTGGTTCTTTTTCTTTCATTTTCCTCCATTCATTATGTAAAAGTACAAAAAAAGATTTCAGGAGTAGTCAAAAGTCCTAAAAATTATTTAAGACTTTGCAATATAATTTTCAGTGTATATACTTGAAATCAGTTTGACTTCAAAAATGATCTAAGAAAGTAACATTAGCTAATTAACATAAGCATTATCATAGGGACTCTCTTATGGTAAAGAATAAAACAATGAAGCACTGTAAAGGGAAGAATAAGCAAGAAGGATATAGAGCTTTTCAGTCTAGAAGATAGGAGTCAAGTGGTTTTGAAATAATATCATGAATTGTCAGGGTAGGGATCATCAAATTTTAAACTAAACTATGGAATGATTCTTGAAGCTGAAAATAGGGTGTTTTGGAGAAAAGGAAAATTTATACAACAAAGTACCAACGGAAAATAGAAACAAAATCATAAATGAATAATAAGTAGATGACAAGTTCACAGTACAATTTATACTTAGGAAGTTATTTTCTTCTTTTTAAAGTTCCCTTGAGATCTAGAGAAAAGGAGATTTTTTAAACTATTAACTTGCTATAATTTGATTTGGGGATTGTTTTTTGGTATAGAAGTTAGATTTAAAGGACTTATGTAGCTTATGATTTTCTAAAATTGACAGTCATGTTCTGTGAATATTTTGTAGTTTGCAACTGGACACACTTTGAAACCATTATACTAAAAACCCAGATAAAATGTTCCTTTCTGCTGTCTGTATTTTGTCTAGGAACCTCATGGTGAGATGGTAGTATACATCAAGTATGACTAAGATGTATAATAAAATTTATTTCATGGTAATAGAAAACTGATAGCTCCCATTTTTATAGGAAGTGATGAAGGAAGCAATTAACTTTATCAAAAGCTCATAATGAAATATCAAAATTTCTTATCTTTTATATAATACTGCATAAAGAGGTAAAAGATTTTCATGAGCAATTTTTTTTTTTTTTGACTGAATCTTATTTTTTGGGGACCTGGCTTCTAAGTTAGAAACAATATCTGAAAACTTAAAATATTCAATGAAAAACAATTCAACTTACTATGAAACTATTAAACATTCTGTAAGTTTTCTAAAAGTATAACTGTTAAAAGAGTTTAGTCTCTGGTCAACTTTATAATACTAATTAAATTACTGTATTTGGTATTAACAACCTCTTTCTTATCAAGTACTAAGATTATAACCGAAGAAAAAATAATTTAGGAATCTGTTCCAAAAATCAGCTTCTACAATTATTATCTGTAGTTACAACACATAGTTTTTATAATAACCATAATACCAGAACACCAGCAGAGATTTAAAACTTCATCCACAGAACTAAGGCAAGAAAATACAATAGACACTGCCATCCCCATGGCATTAACATGAAATCCATGAATGCCTGAGTATGGCTTATGGCTGTGATATTACTGGAAAGGTTACCCTCAGGTGAGGGAAAAATAAAACCTTGGTAACAGGTATATGCTTCAACTAGACTGTCTATCCAGAATAATTCAAAATTTTTATGTTAGTAAAATTTCTTTAAGGTAAAACCGCAAACCTTAATTAAATCTGTGGTTACACAAAAATTGTACAGGGTTTCCTCTAGCCAAAACAGAATGCAATACAAATTAGAAACTGAATTAGTTCAGAGGGTTTCCAGTCCAACAAAACCCTTTGTACAATCAAGAAAAAGTGCTCCTATGGGGATGCAACTCTAAGTCACAGTTTGATGAGTCAAGTTCAGAGTGAATTTTAGCTCCCACTCTATCCCTGTTTCACACACAGTGACTGCACTGTATCAGACATTAAAATTTACCCACAACATTCCATTAATGTTATTTGTTTCTAAACTGTGATTCTGGACCACCTGCACCTATAAAAATGCAGTTTCCCGGGTCTCATCTAGGAACTCCTAAATTTGAGGACAGAGATCAAGTTGTATTTCTTAATTCTTATACACAGTAAAGCTTCAGACTATTAGTACCATGATGGTGGCTACTTTGTCTATTCTGTTTATAGCCATATTCCACATCTGGAAGATTCCCAGATACAAAATAGGATCTCATTATTCATGGGCCAAATCAATGAAAGCACTTCCCTAAAGCATTAGAAATAACAGAAACGTATTCTGCATATAGAAGAGCAGTAGAAAAGCACAGCACAATACTCATGAACACGGACTCAGATCCTGATTTGTGTATTACTAGCTGTGTGATAGGGCAAGTTATTTCACATCTCGGTTTCAGTTTCCTCACCTGCAAAACAGGCATAAGTAACAAAATCTACTCACAAAGATGTTGTGAGAATTTCAGTTGATATATATAAAGCACTTAAAGAGAAAGCCCTCAAAACACATTTCCTAAGTTATTATCTATTTCTAAAGTTTGCCTAAGCATTTTCACAATCAGTTACAACTATAAAGGTATTTTAAAAAAATAAACAAAACACTATTTTGGTAAAGAAGTAGTAACAGATCAAAAAGTCTTATAAAACTACTTACTGGATCCATTAAAAAAACTCGAGAAGCTGCAGAAAGATTCAAACCAACTCCACCTGCTTTTAAGGATAGAAGCATTATAGTTGGAGACCCTGCTTCAGTGTTTTGAAAACACTGAATTGATTCAACTCTTTTTTTTTGGGCCATGGAACCATCCAAACGAGTAAATACAAATCCAGAGGTTCTAATGGAGGGGACAAAAGAGACAAGTAAGTTACTACACTATAAAAACATGGTAAGTAATTGTAATCTTTTCATTAAACCAATTCTTTCATTCATTTCTTTTGACAAATATGTACTAATCATCTACTAATATGTCAGGCTCTACAGTCAATGTTTTCTCCTATAAATTCAGGACTTAAAACTTAAAAACTCTAAGTTCTCAGGAATATCCTTTATTGTTACTGTTATTTTAGATAGATGAAATGAATAAAACTGCTAAAACATAAATAATGGGTTTTTTGCTATTCAAATTAAAACATATATATAAAATCCTTTTGCTCAAAGTGAAAAACACTGTTGAACTTACCTGAGGGGTGTTTCTATTAAAGACAGAAATGTTGTAAACTGAGAAACAACTAAACTTTTTATCTTGGGGTTCTTCTTTCTTAAATCAATCAATGCATGCATTAGAGCATTAATCTGAAAAACATTAGGACACCCATTAGGTTCCATTTTGAATGGGAAGAGAAAGGTTCTTACATATTATCTCCCCAAAATGCAACTGTAAAAGACCACTAATTTTTTTTTAAAAATTGAGAATATCATATTTTTCATAATCTGAACCCTTTCTCTCTCCCCTTAAATTCACCACTATAAAAGCCACTAACCACCAACAAAGTATAATACTCAAGTGACAAGATTAAAAGAATTATTATTTTTAAATGATTATTTCTTTATATAAACACAAAACAAATATTCAAATATTTGCACATGTATATTTACCTTCGAACTGGATGTCCATTCCATATTAGACTTTTTCTCAGTGTCACATGTCAATTCTTCTGGAGGACATTCTATTAAACTGTCTCCATGTATATCATTTCTGCATAAAGGGCATTTAGCATGAGGCTATATAACAAAGAATAAAGTATGAGTGACACTTAACAAAGGAACAGAAATATAAATTTGCCTAAAGTTTAAAAGGCAAGATAAATTCCATATCCCAAATAGTCAGCATTTTATTAAACCTTTTATTAGATTCATCCATTTGAGATAAATCTGTACATGCTGAACTCCAGGCAGATATAATGTTCTAATGTAGGAAGTGGGATTGGTAAGAGAGCAAAAGTAGGTAATCCTGACTAGCCGCCAAGAGCTTGAAACAATAAATATTATTTTCAGACAAATAAAGAAACTATGAATAACAGTTTCTTGAGCTAATTAAAATACAGCATACTAATTGAAACTATTCTTTAGAAGAAAAACAATTCCTTCTTAATAGCTTATAAAGTAGTTCAGAGATGAGTTAAGTCCTAGCAGGTTCATTCAAAGCAGTTGTCTGTTGTGTCTATTTTGTACCAAGGCATACTAATAAGATTATCTCTAAAATAACTACATACCAAATACCATTACAATAAAAAAGATTCTGAAACTATGTACAATCAAGATGTGCATTTTCCCCTATATGTATATTACCTCTCCATAAAAATGTTTAAAAAAATTATACCTTAAAAGGACTGCTTAGAGGATTATTACACTTCACATAAATTTAGACCTACCTAGATATAACAGTCCAATAGCCATGGCATGGCAACTAAGCTGTTGAAATATGGCCAAGACAAATTGAGATGTGCTTTAAGTGCATAATACCATTGAATTTTGAATTCCTAAGTTTAAAAAAAATCATATAAGGCATTTCATTAATAATTTCTATATTTTAGGTATACTGGATAAATAAAAATGCAAAAAATTTTAAATTACCTTTGTGTCTAACATTATAAGTCTATTTCTTAAAAATGATCTGAAGAATCAGTAGAATTAAAACAGTGACTGTGAAATATACCTCCAAAGCTATGTCTTTTTATATAACAAGAGCTTAGTTACATGAAATATAAACACTGATAAAATTAACTATAAAAGGTGTATTAGCAAACCCAAGCGAAAAGCTCCTTATAGTCTTTGTTGGGATTGGGTTTCCATTACACTCAACACTGGAACTCCACTCCATCAAACACTGAATTTGTACTAGGCATAAAACTCACCTGCTCATTCTGAATGACTTGGCAAATACAAGGTTTACAGAAGACGTGTGCACAATGTGTTATGACAGGAGCCATTAAAGAATCCAAGCAAATTGCACATTCTTCATCAGAACCTGAGCTCAGAATTAACTTCATCTTCTTTATTAACTTCTTTCGTAGTTCTTCAGGTGTATCATTCCCTAGAGAAAAGGCCAAATAATTAACTTCAGAGGAAGACTTGTAATACGACTAGACAATCTTAATCTTCCTTATATATAGGGAAAACTTTTGCTTGGGTAGTTCTTAGTCTTTTATTTTTTTATCATAGGTAAAAAGCATGATTTAAATTTGAAATTTTAAGAAAAATTCAGAAGTTCCACATAACATACCTTTCACAGAAACAATATTATAACACAGTCTGCAGGTACTACCATAGAATAAAAGGCTGATGTAATTTGATCCTTTCTTGTAAGACTATCATTGGAAATCCTGGAAAATCTCATTAATATTCCATTTCATTGTTAAAGAGACTTTTGAGTATATTTCTAGTTGAGTCCTATACTAAAAATCAATGTCCATTTGACAAACCAAATTTAGGCCACATGAACAATTTCTTATTTTGATTTAAATATCTCTAATAAATATAATGTGTAAACCAATCACATTTACCTACCTGAGGGACCACTGGAAGACGCTGCATTTGCAAGAAGGTGTGTATGACAACAAATCTGCCGCAATCTAAGCAAAAGACCCAGGACATCTGCATAGTGTGCAAGGACAGTCCCTTCATTAAAATACCTAGAGGTAAAAATGTTAAATACTATGAAGGCCTCTAAACAATAGTATTCCATATTCTCAAACAGCACACACACACAAAAAAATAGCATTGTTCTCTTCTTCCCTAGAAATCGCTTCAAAACAAGAATGGAAAACAGAAAAGTAAACTCTTATCTTTAATGAAACCAGGAGACATTTACACCAATAAAGCAAGGTATATGAGAAATGGCTGCAAACTACAGTTAATATCAAACAGGAAGATAATGAGAGATATGACTGCAGATCTCAAGCAGACCTGCCAGAGCACAATTCTTCAAAATAGACAGCATGCCCTAAGGAGAAAACCACCATTTCTTACATGCAGAAACAAAAACAGAGTGCATGGCTCATGGCTTGAACATCCCAGTACAAGTTTATACCAGGACAGAGGGAAGACAAACTGAATAAGGAAACACACTGACCTACTGTGTTTTTTTTTCCAGAAAATACTACAAGCACAGCATTCCATATCACAGAGCACCCTAAAGCTTCCAATCTCTGTTGACAGAACTCACATGTAACACCCTGAGTCATAATTAAACAGGATATATTTCTTACTAGTCAAGGATACAGCTATGATTCCTATCCCTTTGTATGAATCTCTTGCAAACAGCTAGTCCAGAAAGAACTCAAGACATTCATATATGAGTAATAATCAGCACAGATCAAGGGAGAAAACAAATAGCATCAAAAGAAAACTCACCAGAAAAAAGTTGCCATAGAACAAATTAAAAATTATGACCAAGAATTCTGCCATGGTAACACCACTTGATAAAACAGTTCCTCCTAAAAAAAACACCAATACCTTAAAGCAGAGACAAAACTTTGAAAAGGTATGGCAAAACAAAACAGAGATCAAAAATGAGCTGGTACAGCTAAAGAGTAAGAAAGAGAAAAGTGAACTATCAGAGAAAGCCACAGGAAAGCCAACTTAAAAGAGACTCTGTGTGTGTGTGTGCTCAGTCGCTTCAGTTATGTCTGACTCTTTGTGACCTTATGGACAGTAGCCCGACAGGCTCCTCTGTCCATGGGATTCTCCAGGCAAGAATACTAGAGTGGGTTACCATGCCTTCCTCCAGGGATTCTTCCCCATACAGGGATCAAACCCGTCTCCTGCATTGTAGGTGGATTCTTTACCATTGAGCCACCGGACTAGCCACTGATAAACACAGGAAGAATGTAGGAAACAAGATTGAGAAAAACAAAATTAAACACAAAGATATAAAAGATTAGAGTAAAATGACACCTATGGAAAAACAAAGACTATCCAACATACACAGAGAGAAATAAAATAATGGAGCAGAAAGCAATATTTAAGAAAACTTTCCCAAAGTGGGGTAGAGGGGAATCCTGGAGTCTACAGATTTAAATGGAACCACTCGTTCCAGGAAAAAAAAAATCAACAGAGAGAGGTCCTGGTGAAATTGCTGGACTTTAAAGAAAAGAATAAAAATAAAATCAAGGTTTTCAAGGGAAAGAGTCAAGATAAAGGTTCTGAAGGAAGAATGAGTGATCCAAAAATTATATACCATTATATACCAAGGCAATCTGATATTTAAGTATTAAGGGAATAGAAGAAATATAGCCTAATGGTTAAGAGGACAGACTCCAGAGCTAAACTGTCTGAATTCAAAACCTGACTTTGTCAGTTTAACCGTGAAACCTTGGGCAGGTTTCTCAACCTGTGCCTTGAGCTTCCTCAGTTGTAATAGTGGCATAATACATACCTAATAGGATTGCTATATTAAAAAAGTTACCACATGCAAAGCATTTACAACAGTGCTGAACTACAATGAATGATATATATGTGCTGATATTATTAGTAAGGGTAGTATTGTGGCAACAAATGCTTCTCAGTATTCAAGAATGCAGGCTTCCCAGGTGGCACAGTAGTAAAGAATCCACCCGCCAATGCAGGAGACACAGGAAACTTGGGTTTGATCTCTGGGTCGGGAAAAACCCCTGGAGCAGGAAATGGCTACCCACTGCAGTATTCTTGCCTGGGCGGGCTATACAGTCCACAGAGTCGCAAAGAGTCAAAACACAACTGAGCATGCACACAACAACATTCAAGAATGCAAGGAATAGGCAACATAAAGATTAAACCTACAAATTCTAGAATCAAACTGCCTGAGTTTAAGCACCAGCTCTGTCACAGGAGACAGGGATCAAGAAAATCCCCATGGAAAAGAAATGCAAAAAAGCAAAATGGCTGTCTGAGGAGGCCTTACAGATAGCTGGGAAGAGAAGAGAAGCGAAAAGCAAAGGAGAAAAGGAAAGATGTTCCCATCTCAATGCAGAGTTCCAAAGAATAGCAAGGAGAGATAAGAAAGGCTTCCTCAGCGATCAGTGCAAAGAAATAGAGGAAAACAACAGATTGGGAAAGACTAGAGATCTCTTCAAAAAAATTAGAGATACCAAAGGAACATTTCATGCAAACATAGGCTCAATAAAGGGTATGGACCTAACAGAAGCAGAAGATACTAAGAAGAGGTGGCAAGAATACACAGAAGAACTGTACAAAAAAGATCTTCACGACCCAGATAATCACGATGGTGTGATCACTCACCTAGAGCCAGACGTCCTGGAATGTGAAGTCAAGTGGGCCTTAGAAAGCATCACTACTAACAAAGCTAGTGGAGGCGATGGAATTCCAGTTGAGCTATTTCAAATCCTCAAAGGTGATGCTGTGAAAGTGCTGCACTCGATATGCCAGCAAATTTGGAAAACTCAGCAGTGGCCACAGGACTGGAAAAGGTCAGTTTTTGTTCCAATCCCAAAGAAAGGCAATGCCAAAGAATGCTCAAACTACCGCACAATTGCACTCATCTCACATGCTAGTAAAGTAATGCTCAAAATTCTCCAAGCCAGGCTTCAGCAATACGTGAACCGTGAACTTCCAGATGTTCAAGCTGGTTTTAGAAAAGGCAGAGGAACCAGAGATCAAATTGCCAATATCCGCTGGATCATCGAAAAAGCAAGAGAGTTCCAGAAGAACATCTATTTCTGCTTTATTGAATATGCCAAAGCCTTTGACTGTGTGGATCACAATAAACTGTGGAAAATTCTGAAAGAGATGGGAATACCAGACCATCTGACCTGTCTCTTGAGAAACCTGTATGCAGGTCAGGAAGCAACAGTTAGAACTGGACATGGAACAACAGACTGGTTCCAAAAGGAAAAGGAGTACGTCAAGGCTGTATATTGTCACCCTGCTTATTTAACTTATATGCAGAGTACATCTTGAGAAACGCTGGGCTGGAAGAAACACAAGCTGGAATCAAGATTGCCGGGAGAAATATCAATAACCTCAGATACGCGGATGACACCACCCTTATGGCAGAAAGTGAAGAAGAAGTAAAGAGCCTCTTGATGAAGGTGAAGGAAGAGAGTGAAAAAGTTGGCTTGAAGCTCAACGTTCAGAAAACTAAGATCATGGCATCTGGTCCCATCACTCTATGGGAAATAGATGGGAAAACAGTGGAAACAGTGTCAGACTTTATTTTTTTGGGCTCCAGAATCACTGCTGATGGTGACTGCAGCCATGAAATTAAAAGACGCTTACTCCTTGGAAGGAAGGTTATGGCCAACCTAGATAGCATATTTAAAAGCAGAGACATTACTTTGCCAACAAAATTCCGTCTAGTCAAGGCTATGGTTTTTCCAGTGGTCATGTATGGATGTGAGAGTTGGACGGTGAAGAAAGCTGAGCGCCGAAGAATGGATGCTTTTGAACTGTGGTGTTGGAGAAGACTCTTGAGAGTCCCTTGGACTGCAAGGAGATGCAATCAATCCATCCTAAAAGAGATCAATCCTGGGTGTTCATTGGAAGGTCTGATGTTGAAGCTGAAACTCCAATCCTTTGGCCACCTCATGAGAAGGGTTGACTCATTGGAAAAGACCCTAATGCTGGGTAGGATTGGGGGCGGTAGGAGAGGGGGACAACAGAGGATGAGATGGTTGGATGGCATCACCGACTCGATGAACATGGGTTTGGGTAGACTCCGGGAGTTGGTGATGGACAGAGAGGCCTGGCGTGCTGCAGTTCATGGGGTTGCAAAGAGTCGGACACGACTGAGCAACTAAACTGAACTGTCATTAGCTGCGTGACATAAGGTAAGTCATTTAACTGCCTCTGTGCCTCAGATTCTTCCTCAGTAAAATGTAGGTAATCTTTGTACTGACTTAATAGAATTGCTGTCAATTAATATACATAAAGCACTTTCAGATGACTGCATTAACACCTAGTAACTGCTCAATGTTTGTAAATGTATTACCTATTAAGATATTTTTAAAATACTTGTTTCTCTAAGAACAGTTTCAATAAAGTTGTTTTTTTTAAAGCTTTCAAACAGAATAACATTACTAATAGTCTAACTACTTCCTGGCATCACTTCTTACACTGAAAATGGCTTTAACTATCATTTACACACAGGTGACTTTCAAATTCCTATGAACTCTAGATAATTCCTATGAACTCTAACCTCATATTCAACCGAGTATATGACATCTCCACTTGGGAAACACACAGGCATCACATAATCAATGTGTCCAAAGCGGAGTTTCTCATTTTCCCTGAAAAAACTCTGCTCCTCCCATAGACATATGCTGCAAATGGCAATTTCATTCTTCTAGTCACTCATGTGAAAAACCTTACAGTAATCTTCCACTTCTCTCACACCCCATGCTATATAAATCAGCAAGTTCTGTTGGCTCTCCCTTCAAAATATAACAAAATCTAGGCATTTCTCACCCTCCTCATCACTACTACTGTAGTAAAAAAATACCATCATCTTTTACTTTGATTACTGCCACTGTTCTCCCTGTGCTAACTCGCTTCAGTCGTGTCCGACTCTTTGCAACCCTATGGGCCGTAGCCCACCAGCCTCCTCTGTTCATGGGGATTCTTCAGGCAAGAATACTGGAGCGAGTTGCCACGCCCTCCTCCAGGGGATCTTCCCAACCCAGGGATCGAACCTGAGGCTCTTATGTCTCCTGCACTGGCAGGCAGTTTCTTTACCACTAGCGCCACCTGAGAAGTTCCGATTGTTCTCCCTATTTATGCCTTATTTCTAAATAACACAACAGCCAGTGATACTTTAAAATAAAAATAAAATTAAGTCACTCTTGTGGTTCAAAACACTTCAGAGGTTCCTAAATCTCATAAACAGTAAAAGCCAAAGTTCCTGAAATATGCCACAATGCCTTACATAATTGTCACCAGCCCCTACTCCAACAGCTCTCTACCATCACTACTATTTTCCACTTTGCTCATATTATCCAGCCACACTTGCCTCTTTGTTGCTTCAGTTCCTCAGGTTTGCTCCCAACTCAGGACCTTTACACTTGCTGTTCCCCTCTGCCAGAAATGCCCCTTAGCCCCAATCTTCTTTAAATCCTTACCCACATATCACCCTCCTGGTGAAATCATCTTCCCTGAATGCCATAAAAATTTCAAGTTTTAGTCCTTCATAGGTTTATTTTCCCTATGTATACTTCTTTCAACGCTTTTAATTTTCTCCCATGTCACAAAAACAGGAATAGAAGCAAGAAAGGTCTTCTGACTAGCAATTCAAAACTTGCCATTTCACATAAACTTTTTTCCCTAACTGTAGGAGTTACTTACCTGGTGAATTATAATACTATTTCACTCCAACTATTAATTTGTAAAAAAGTAGTTTTGAATACTTAAAAACAAATTATACTTCAGTGTACTGAAGGCTTTTATAGCTTACATTTCTAAAAAGGCTCTTCAATTAAAGTTAACAAAGAAAAAAACTAATTTCTAAAATGACTTTCTTTCTCCATACCTCCCAATAGTAGCTCTGCCTTCATTTTTCACGGACTGGTAAATCTTTCTCTCTTCATCTGTAAGTGTAATGTGCTGAATAAATACTTTACGTTCTGGTAATTCCAAAACAGGTTTTCCTTTAATTTTGCTTGTCTTTGTTCTTCTAAGTGTAATATTTTTAATTAGGGACTGCAAACGCCTAGTCAAAATAAAACAAATAATTATATAACTTTTTATTCCTACATAAGTTGATTCAATGAGAACAAAAATAAATATATTAATCTGTTAGTTTTATAAACTTAGTAAAGATTAAAAAAAAACCCTTTATTTAGGGATTTTTAACCAATCTGATAATGACAGACATATACTACAGAGAAAATCAGAGCAACAAAATGCATCTAAATTTGCTCTCAATTCAGTACCTGTCACAGTTTAATCTTTTATTCTGTCCTTATTTTTCTTACACTCTTCTCCCCATTTTTCTAATCACTAACCCTTTTTACTTCTCAATTCTGTCAACTATATCACCCAGTGTTTGACACTCAAATTCTTAATAAGCACCTATTAAGCACAAGGCATTATACTAAGTATCATAAGTTCATATATATGAGTAAGATCTTATCTTCAAAAAGTTTCTCCAGTAATATGAAAATCAAGGTACATAAATAAGTAATTTTTATAAAGTAATGACCAAAAATAAAAACATGATGTGACAATTCAGAAGAGAGATAAATGCCTTTTTAGATTCTACAACCTTTACACTCTCTTTTCTTAGTATCAGGGTAAAAAGGAAGCATATCAACTCTTTAAAAAAAGATATTTTCCTAACACTGAAATCCAATTTCTTAAATTAGAATTTAAATAGTTGATTCTAAGGAATCAAGTAGACAATACTGCAAGCTAGGTTAGTGGCTTTTGAACCTTTTTCACTATAACTCACAGTAAGAAGTATATTTTACTCTATCCAACAAACATACACACAAACACATACATGACAGAAATGAATATTTCACAAAACGATACTGTGTGATACACTCTGTTTTATTAAATCTTCTACTCGATTTCATTTTCTTTAATGAACAGCTATGCTAGCTGCCATCTTTATGATTTCACAAACTGCTAATGAATCCTAAACCCTGTCTGAAACCCACCACTGTAGCAAAAAATCTGAACCACGTTAGCCGAATACCTTGCTTTTAAAATGGCTACCACGAAGTTGACTTTAATGTTCTCAACTTTTATCTATCTCCACCAGAAACAACTTTCTCTCTTGTAGAAACTCTTGGTGATACCACTGTATTACCACATCATTCAATTATCACTATCTAAAGCTTAAACAAGGTAAGTTATGAAAATTTAGCACATATTGCATTCTCTGACCATATAATGTTTTTCCTATTACTGTTTATTAATGGTGGTTTTGAGGGTAAGAGCAACACACAAAGACTATATGGCTATGCTCTTTCTTCACAGTTTTGACTAAAATCAGGGGAAAGTCTGGTTAACCTTTTAGTGATAGTTAGAAATTTTCATTTCCATAAACAAGAATCATTAGATTTTGACAGTCAAATGCATTAAGCTGTAAACACGTTTTGGAGAGGAAAGCCACAGCAGTCAGGTTAAAATGTTAATGAAAGTGGCAACTGGTTCAAGCTGCTAATAATTATTTGCAGCTATCAGTTGTGAAATTACTTACCTAAGTCCAGCTTCATCTCCCATTGTGACAGGACGCTGTATTGTTCTATGCCACCATTCTCTATCAACAAATGGTTTAAGTTTTAAAAAGGAAAGAAGAGACCACAAGTCCTTTAAAGAATTCTGAATTGGAGTGCCTAAAAAGAACAGAAAACTCTTATAACTCTACAGCAAGAGTACACAATCAAAATATCCACTTGGCCCAATTAACTGAGACAACACTTGAAAATGGGCACTTAGCTCTAAGCATACTCACTGTTAAGCTGCAACTATAATGCTTTGTTAAACATATACACAATCTCAAAATCCAGCCTGGCTCTAATTTTTATCTCTCACTTGCCATACTAACAAAAAGATCACAGATCCCGTAAACTTAACTTTCCCCTTATCAAGAACATTTGCTTATCAGATTTTTAAATCAGCAGCACTAGCAAGAAGATAAAAACCAATTTTTGAGTTTATATTCTTGTCCCCATCTTCCAGTACAGGTTCACATGTAGCAAACAAGCTCCAAGATACAAAGCAGAGAAATCAAGATTCTGATTGGAGAATTAGTGTCAGATTCCAACGCTGAAAAATTATTCTGGTGACTGTTCTATAAATAAACTATAATTCAAATGTTGCTGTATCATGGGCAGTTATAAAAAAAAGTCAGTTTTATTAAATGATTTCTATAATTAATTTTTGGAGAGACTTTATACCCACTTGAAATTTACAAGTTACCTCATAACTTACTTAACAATACTTATTTTGTAATTAACTTTTCTAAAGTATATATATGCTATCTCAAAATCCAGTGAGATAGTATATGCTATCTCAAAATCCATATCATTACCTGTCAAAACCCATCTTCTTTCTGCTTCTAAATCAAGTACAGCTTTTGTTTGCTGAGCATTTGGATTTCGTATGGCATGTCCTTCATCCAGGATCACTCTTAGCCACCTTATGCTATGTAATGGACTATCACCCTTAGTCTAAAATAAATATTTCATATGAATTAAAAACACAGGAAATTAAAATAACACTTTATGTAATCTGATAATAATGAGTTCTTATTTTTTAATATCATCACTTACTATGTGGTAGGTACTTTTTTAAGCATTACATACATTAAATTATTGAATGTTCACAAACTTATAAAGTATTATTATTCCTATTTTACAAATGAGAAAATTGAAGCACCATGGTATGGTATATGTTACTCAAAGTACCACAGCTAGGAAGTGCTGAGCTAGCATTCAAACCCGGGTTGTCTAGCTTTCTGCTGAGACCATGGTTCAAAACACTAAGTTATCATGCCTCAGAGTCAAACACATGAAATATGATGTCAGCTATAAGAATTATTTGAATATAACAGAATGACTTTTTTATGTAAAAATCCATGTTCTTACCTGAAGACTAAAATTTTTATAATGAAGTATTTTGGAGAACATTTTCACTTAAGAACTGGAATTAGACAATTAAAATCCTAAATGAATTGGGAAACTCCTCAGTTTCAGATATTAAAAAAGCTTACTTTTAAATAGAGATAAACAATTATCAAATCATTGTAACAGAAAACAATATTCCAAATTAGAAAAAGAATTCATTGACAAATTGCTGGATACACTTAAATTCAAATTTAAAAATTTAAGTGGTCTAAATATAAAATATTCCTAAATTATTATCTAAAGGAAGTTGAACCTTCTTTTTTTTTGGCAAAATATTGAAAAAACAATTTTCTCTTGTGGCGACTAGAGAGGCAGAACAGCAGCATCACCGTCTAGGAGGTGGCGCCCTGGGCCTGCCCTCCACACCTGTACATGGGGGCCAGGCAGCCCCACACCCCAAAGACCGGAGGACGGGGTGCCCGCGCTAGCTGTGATCACGGCTAGAGGCACAGCTTGATGCTCAAGCTCCTCCATCTGTGCAGCGATGGTGCAGCAAACTCCACATCTAAAGAAACCCATCAACTCCTGAAACAGAGATCCTTAATGTGGAGGTAGAGTCCACAGAAGGGATTCAGGGCACTCCCACCAGTTCCTGAAATTATATGCTAAATTATGTGGATAGGTATGGATGTGAATGGTTCTGAAAAAAGGGTCTAGAGCAGCACTGTCCAACAGGAATGTTGTGCAAGCACATATGTCATATTCAATTTTCTAGTAGCCACACTTAAGTAACAAGATGTAGGTGAAATTAATTTTAATAAAATATTTTACTTAAAAAATTTCTTATATATTCAGAAAGAAAAAAGGGAAGAGTATAAAGCCTAAATTTTAGAACACTTTAGAAACCTGAAGCAATTTCTTAAATTAAACTTGTGAAAATCTCTGAGTATCAACACACTTACACCATAGTCATGAGTTAAAATATTGTATGTAGTCAAAACAATATCCTGTTTTGAAAGCAAGGTTGGGTCTCTAACACGATCAGGACCATAATAAACATAAAAATTCAAGTGCACATCTGATTTTATGTGTTGTCCAAACTGGTCCTAAAAGAAAATTAGAAATATTTTAATAATGAGAAGATTAGTATCAGGTTTAATATGTGTATAAAATATACTGTCTTGGCAGTTTCACAAGTCAAACTACTAAAATCCCATAAAAACAAGTTTCATGAAATCTAAACTAAAACAACAATAACAATACTAATATTTTATTGCCAGAGAAACTGACATATTTACAGTAACAATAAATTATATAAATTTTGCCTGGCCCTACCAGAGAGCAGCTGCTTCATCTTTAGAAGTTAAAGGCAACCAAGCTCTTTTAAGATAGTAATTAGGTTTTTTTAATTTAGTATTCTACAAAAAGGATCTTTAATGATTCCAGTTAGTGACTTAATATTATAAAAATTAAGCAGTAAAAGAACAGTAAGCAATATTTTCATAAACGTAGGTAGAGTTTCAAGCACAGTATCCACTTTCATTCATTTATTATAAGACTACTATTTGTCAGGTATAAACTAGAAAGATGGTACAGCTAAAGAAAAAAATAAGACCAGGCTGCTGCCCTCCTTGACAACACAATCCGTTTTTAAAACTTAAAAGAGTTTTTTGTTTGGGTTTTTTAAACTTATGAAAACAACAGAGCTGAGAGATTTTGAGCAGAAAAAAAACACAAAAGATGAGAAAGAGAGAGAGAAGACACTGAGGAGACATAGCTGGGAAACTATTAGGTGAAAAATGATGAAAGATGAAGACCTAAACCAGAATGGCAAAAGTAAGCCCAGAATGGAAAGGACTGATGTGTACATGGACTGATGGGGACTTGAGAAATAATTAAACATGGAATATGAAGAAAAGGGAGCAAACAAAAGAAGACTCTGAAACTTAAAAAACTACTAGAAGAACTGTGTGATAATGATACAGAGAAGTTTTAAAAAATAAGGAAAAATAGGCATAAAGATGAGAAAGAAGTATTGAGTATTACTATTTTAGACATTTTAAAATTTTGGTCACCTTAAAATATCTAACTGGAGAAATACACCACAAAAATTTAAATATTGGCCTATAATGCAAGTGTAGATATAGACTTCAAAGTTATCAGTATCAGTACATGAAACCACCGGAATAAATAAGATTCTCTAAGGACAACAAATACAATGATAAAAGTAGGTTTAGGGAAAGAGACTACAGAGAGCAATATTTAAAGAGCAAAGCTTATGCTTCTACTGGGAAATAAGACATGAAGTCTGAGGTACAATTTAAAACATTCCAGCAAAGAAAAATATAAAGCAAATGTGGTGAACTTTTGATTCTTGAATCTAGAGGACTAATACGAAAGAAGAGAATGAAAAAGTTGGCTTAAAGCTCAACATTCAGAAAACTAAGATCATGGCATCTGGTCCCATCACTTCATGGCAAATAGATGTGGAAACAGTCGAAGACTTTCTTTTTTGGGGCTCCAAAATCACTGCAGATGATAACTGTAGCCAAGAAACTAAATGACACTTACTCCTGGGAAGGAAAGTTATGACCAACCTAGACAGCATATTAAAAAGCAGAGAAATTACTTCGCCAACAAAGGTCTGTCTAGTCAAGGCTATGGTTTTTCCAGTAGTCACGTATGGATGTGAGAGTTGGACTATAAAGAAAGCTGAGCACCAAAGAATTGATGCTTTTGAACTGTGGTGTTGGAGAAGACTCTTGAGAGTTCCTTGGACTGTAAGGAGATCCAACCAGTCCATCCTAAAGGAGATCAGTCCTGGATGTTCATTGGAAGGACTGATGTTGAAGCTGAAACTCCAATACTTTGGCCACCTGATGCAAAGAACTGACTCATCTGAAAAGACCCTGATGCTGGGAAAGATTGAAGGCGGGAGGAAAAGGGGACGACAGAGGATGAGATGGTTGGATGGCATCATCGACTCAATGGACATGAGTTGGGGTAAACCACGGGAGTTGGTGATGGAGAGGGAGGGCTGGCATGCTGCAGTCCATGGGGTCACAAAGAGTCGCACACGACTGAGCGACTGAAGTGAACTGAACTGAACAGAGATCTCATTACAAATTTTCATAATACTAAAAAAAAAAAAAAAAGCTTAGGAGAAGAAAGGCAGACTACATATGATGTATAGAAGAGGTAGAGAAAAACAATGGTCACTGAGACAGCAAACAAAATCTTGAGTGAAGGCCTAAAGAATATCAAAGTTTCAAGAACAAATACAAGATTAATTTTTTAATTTGTAATTTATGCTCATTCCCTCTATTTACCAAAAGGGTAAAAAACGATTTACAAAATAACTCATAACAGAAAGTAATAAAAGAAAAACAAAGTCAGCGCAGGGGAAAAGAAAAAGGGAATTCATTGGACATGGCAACAATGAAGTCTTTGGTGAAAGTTCAAAGAGAGTTTCTAAGGAAGATGGGAGCAAAATCCAGACTTACTGTGGGCTAAAGAGAGAATGGAATCTGAAACAGCAAAGGCAAAAATACACAGAAGATAAAACATGAAGCATTAAAGGTGAAAATGCAGAGATTTTATCAAAAATCTTTATCAATTATCAAGAGAATTTTATCAAGTGGAAAAGGAAAGGAGAAAGAGAACAGTATGAGAAAAGTCAATCAATGTGTTAGCCTTGAAATGGAACAGATAATATTTGTGGAAAGATCAGATTTGACATAAAAGAAAATTAACTCTTTTGGTGAAAGAGAACCTATAGTATTGAGTTTCTAGTCACTGTGGTTAAGTTGTATGTGTGTGTCTGTCTGTGTGAATGAAATAGGAGTTACTACTTAATTTTCCATTGGGAGGATAGGTAACCTAAATACCCCAAAAAATTATGTGGTGTATGTGGGATTGGTATCTTACTTCTTTAACTGGATTCTTTCCTACATCTGAAGACAAAGAAGGGAAGGAAAGGTTACTTCTAGCCTGCTTATTACAGTACTGTACAGTTATGTCACTGGGGGGCTTGGAAGACAGCAACTTGCAGAGATTTCAAAATTCTAATTCTTATCCCTATATGCTCAACCATCATTCCTTTAAAAATGAGACATAATCATTAAATGTGAGATATAATCAAGAGAAAGTATTTGAAAATCCAAAGGATCTGAGTACATTTCATGAAAGAGCCAGTGGAGAGAGACTGGATAACCAGGCAAGAGGAATAACAGACAAAATGCAAAAGCAGAAAGAGATGGAATCTAATGTATAGACTAATATACTGATCTTACAAAGAATAGGAACTCTTCCACGTCTGAGATAAAAAAAGGCAAGTCAAGGACAGATGCAGATAACCTTGCAGGTGGCAAGAATGGAAGTTCAAATCCAGTGGTCTATGTTCACAATGCTTCCAACAGTCATTATTTCATTATAACATGCAGCTTGAAGGTCAAACTAGAAAGGAAATAGAACCAAGCTGCGCCTACACAAAAAGAGGCTCCATTCCAATGTAATGTTTTACAACAGAAGAGCAACCTCGAAGGAAAAAAAAAAAAGACTGTATTTTCTGGCAAGTGGCCTTAAAAGTATAGGCTCTAGAGTCAGAATGTTAGACACTATCTCCTTGCTCCATCATTTATTGGCTGGATGACCTTAGGCAAGTTATTTAATTTCTCTGTGTTTTAATTCAGTCACTTGGAAAATGAGAATACTAGTTGTGAGGGTTCGTTGAGAAAATCTATGAAAAGAGTTTAGGAAAAACTGAGCACATAAGAGCTCATGTAGTGGTGCACTTAAAAAAGAGATTTCAACAGCTCATAAATATGTTGTGGTCTTAAATTATACACCTTTCCTACTTCAGGGGACAGAAAGAAAAGAGGCAGAAGTACAAGTCAAATCTTACAATAGCAACTGACAATGTTCTTTCTCTACTATACATTTTCAGAGAAAAATTACTTCAATTCAGTAAAAATAACCCCAATTAACAATTATTTGAACTTAACTATGAAGTGCTGACCAACCATATTTCTCCCAACGAATGACTCTCTTTATAGTGTAAGACAAATATAAATTATATTTTTAAAGGGCTGTGAAGACTTACCATCCAGTTGCTTAGCACAGAAAGTGGGCAGATGATCAGTGTTGTTCTTGGTTTATCTTCAACATCAGTTTTCTTTGAACTCTCCACTGCAAATGCTCCTGAAAGAATGAATCAGCGACACATCCTTCAGCAGTTTAATTTTTTCTCAAACATACATGAAGTCAATAAAGATATGTCAAAAATGTGCCTCTATGAAGAGAAATTAGGAATAATTAAAAAGAAACAAAAAAACTTCTGTTTCTAGCCAGAAACAGGAACTTCTAGTAACAGGAACTAGATTTTACCTTGCCACTTTATACAACTAAAAATCTGAATAGTGATTATTTATGGGGGATGTAGAGGATGATGACTTAGAAAGGGCATAGGGAGGAAGTTTGGAATATCTCCTAATACTTGTTAGGTTATTCATAGTTATTAAAATTTGTTTTATGCAGTTTTCTGAATTTGTACTATAGTTAATGTGGTATCAGACTCCAAGATGGGCCCAAATGGTATCTATTTCCCCAAAGTCACAATCTTGTATAGCCCCCTTCCACATTCAACTAGACTTGGTGTATATAATCCCCTGGAGAAGGAAATGCCAACCCACTCCAGTATTCTTGCCTGGAAAATCCCATGGACAGAGGAGCCTGGTGTGCTACAGTCCATAGGGTCGCAAAGAGTCACACAAAACCTAGCAACTAAACAACAACAATATGACCAACAGGATATGGTAGAAATGATAGTGTATCACTTCTGAGATTGTTATAAAAGACAGAACTTCTGACTCAGATGCTCTCTCCCTCTGTCTAGTCAGCTTCTCTCTCTGATCACTCTCTGGGAGAGGCCAGCTGCCACGTGAGGACACTCAAGACAGCCTATGGAAGAACACACTACAATTTTATTTTCCACTTCCCTACTGGACAGTACTGACATTTTTTCTAATATGTTGCTAAAATAATGTGCTAAAACTATTTTTTCATATCTCCTAGTAGATATCAAGAGTTCTAAGTCATGTATCTTTGGGTTCATTGTATGGCTTACTTGTTCTCCAAGGTAATTTACACTTCCATACACTGTGTGTTCCTGTTCTTGCCTATAAACTGTGAGATTTTTGGGGGGGACAGGGCGGGGCAGGCTGTGCCCCACAGCTTCTGGGATCTTGGTTTCCTGACCAGGATCTAACCCTTGCTACCTGCATTAGAAGCACAGAGTCTTAACCACTGAACTGCCAGAGAAGTCCCACATTTCTTAAAATTTCTAAAGTTAGGGTTAAGAGTAATCTAAAAAGAATTTTCTATTTCTAATTTTCCGATTTTAGACAAAACTTAACTCTTTCTCATCATTCTTTGCTAGTTCAAATATCACCTTCTTAAACAGGTTGTTGTTGTTTAGCTGTGTTTAGTTGCTCAATTGTGTCCAACTCTTTGTGACCCCATGGACTGCAGCACACCAGGCTTCCCTATCCTTTACCATCTCCCAGAGTTTGCTCAAATTCATGTCCTTTGAGTCAGTGATACCATCCAACCATCTTGTCCTTGCTCATCCCCTTTCCCTCCTGCCTTCAATCTTTCCCAGCATCAGAGTCTTTTCCAATGAGTCAGCTCTTCGCATCAGGTGGCCAAACTACTGGAGTTTCAACTTCAGCATCAGTCCTTCCAATGAATATTCAGGACTGATTTCCTTTAGGATTAACTGGTTGGATCTCTTTGCAGTCCAAGGGACTCTCAGAGTCTTGTCCAACACCATAATTCGAAAACATCAATTCTTCAGTGTTCCACCTTCCTTATGGACCAACCCTCATATCCTGTACATGATGACTGGAAAAACCATAGCTTTGACTACATGGACCTTTATTGGCAAAGTAATATCTCTAATTTGTAATACACTGTCTAGGTTTGTCACAGCTTTTCATCCAAGGAGCAAGCGTCTTTTAATTTCATGGCTGCAGTCACCATGCGCAGTGATTTCCGAGCCAAGAAAATAGTCTTTCGCCGTTTCCATTGTTTCCCCATCTATTTCCCATGAAGTGATGGGACCAGATGCCATGATCTTTGTTTTTTGGATGCTGAGTTTTAAGCCAGCTTTTTCACTCTCCTCTTTCACCTTCATCAAAAGGGTCTTTAGTTCCTCTTCACTTTCTGCCATAAGGGTGGTGTCACCTGTGTATCTGAGCTTATTGATACTTCTCCGGAAATCTTGATTCCAGTTTGTGCTTCATCCAGCCTGGCGTTTTGCAGCGTGTAATCTGCATACAAGTTAAATAAGCAGGGTGATAATATACAGCCTTGATGTACTCCTTTCACAATTTTTAACCAGGAACCTTAGGTCAGTATTTATTTCACAATTTTTCTTTATTTTCTTCATGTCTGCTGCTCGCTAAGTCACTTCAGTCATGTCTGACTCTTTGCCACTCTATGGACTGTAGCCCACCAGGTTCCTCTGTCCATGGGATTCTCTAAGTAAGAATAATGGAGTGGATGGCCATACAGCCCTCCAGGGGATCTTCCTGACCAAGGGATCAAATCAGAGTCTCTGTGTCTCTTGCATTGCAGATGGATTCTTTACCGTCTGAGCTACCAGGGAAGCTCCATTTTTTAAGTCTTTATTGAATTTGTTAAAATAATGATTATGCTTTATATTATGGGTTTTTTGGCCCCAAAATATGTAGGATCTTAGCTCCCTGACCAGGGATTGACCTGAACCCCCTGAATTGGAAGGCAAAGTCTTAACCACTGCCCATAAGGAAAGTCCCACTCTGTGTCTTTTGACTGGAACATTTGGTCCATAATTATTGATATATATCTATCTTCTTCTTGCCATTTTGGTAGTTGTTTTGGATTTCCTTTTGTAGGTCTTTTTTCCCCTTCTTTTGTTCTCTTATTATTTGATGACTATCTTTAGTGTTATACTTGCACTCCTTTTTCTTTTTTGTATGTATATTATAGATTTTGGTTTGCAGTTACCATGAGGTTTTGTAAATCCTAAAGAAAATCAGTCCTGAATATTCTATGGAAGGACTGATGCTGAAGCTGAAGCCCCAATACTTGGCCACCTGATGCAAAGGACTGACGCAATGGAAAAGCCCCTGATGCTGGGAAAGATTGAAGGCAGGAGGAGAAGGGGACGGCAGAGGATGAGATGGTTGATGGCATCACCGACTCACTGGACTTGAGTTTGAGTAAGCTCTGGGAGTTGGTGATGGACAGGGAAGCCTGACATGCTGCAGTCTATGGGTCACAAAGAGTTGGACACAACTGAGTGACTGAACTGAACTAATGAGGTTTTTGTACAACAGTTTCTATACATACATGATTATTTTAAGTTGCTGATCTCTTAATTTCAAATGCATTTTAAAAACTCCCTTGTGATTACTATTTTTGAGATATTTCACATCTAATTGTTTGTGTATTCCTTAATTGCTTATTGTGGACACAGATGATTTTACTACTTTTGTCTTTTAACCTCTGTACTAGCTTTGTATGAGGATGATTTTCTACTTTAACCGTATGTTTGCCCTTTACTGGTGAGTTTTTTTCTTTCCGTAATTTTGTTCCTAGCTGTGGCCTTTCCTTTTTTGCCTAGAGAAGTTCCTTTAACAATTGTTGTAAACCTGATTTGGCAGTGCTGAACTCTTTCATCTTTTGCTTGTCTGTAAAGCTTTTATTTCTCCACCAAATCTTTAGGAGACTCTTGCTGGTAGAGTATTCTTGGTTGTAGGTTGTTCCCTTTCATTACTTTATCAAGCCACTCCCTTCTGGCCTGCCTAGTTTCTGCTGAAAAATCAACTGATATCCTTAAGGGAGTTTCCCTGTATGTTATTTGCTTCTTTTCCCTTGCTGCATTAAATATTTACTCTTTATCTTTAATTTTCGCCATTTTAATTACAATGTGTCTTAGCATGTTCCTCCCTGGATTCATCCTGTATGGAACTCAGCTGTTCCTCAATTTGGGTGACTGTTTCCCAGGTTAGTGGTTTTCAGCTATTACATTTCAGGCTTTTTCTTTTCTTCTTCTCCTTCTGGGATTCCTATAATGCAAATATTAGTGAGCTTGGTGCTTTCCCAGAAGTCTCTTAAAGTGTCCTCATTTCTTTTCATTCATTTTTTCTTTATTTTTCTTTTAATTATTTTTAATTGGAGTATAACTGCTTTACAACAGTATGCTGGTTTCTGCCACGGATCAACATGAACCAACCATAGGTATACATATGTCCCCTCCCTCTTGAAACTCCCTCCCACCCCATCCCACCCTTCTAGGTTGTCTCAGCACACCAGAATTGAGCTCCCTACGTCACACAGCAAACTCCCACTAGCTATCTAATTTTACATAAGGTAATGTACATGTTTCAATGCTACTCTCGCAATTTGTCCCACCCTCTCCTCCTCGCACTGTGTCCACAAATCTGTTCCCTATGTCTGCGTCCACACTGCTGTCCTGTAAATAGGTTCATTTTTTTTTCTTTTTTCTGTTTAGTAGCAGTGATTTTTACAGAGCTGGAGGAATCATGCTCTCTGACTTCAAATTACACCACAAAGCTACAGTAATCAAACAGTATGGCTGTGGCACATAGATCAATGGAACAGTACAGAGAGCTCAGAAATAAACCTACACACTTATTGTCAGTTAACCTACAACAAAAAAGACAAGAATATACAATGGAAAACAGCCTCTTCAATAAGCGGTGATGGGAAAACTGGACAGCTACATGTAAAAAAATGAAAGTAGAACATTCTCTAACACCACATATGAAAATAAACTCAAAATAGACTAAAGACCTAAATATAAGACCAGATACTATAAAACTCCTACAGGAAAACAGAACACTCTTTGATATGAATCACTGCAATATTTTTTGGATCCATCTCCTAAAGAAAATAGAAGCAACGATAAACAAATGGGACCTAATTAAAAGATTTTGCACAGCAAAGGAAACCATTGACAAAACAAATAAGCTAAATTGGAGGCCTACTAAATGGGAGGATATATTTGCAAATGATATGACTAATAAGGGATTAATATCCAACATATACAATCAGCTCATATAACTCAACATCAAAAACACAAACAACCCAATTAAAAAATGGGCAGAAGACCTGAATAGACATTGTTCCAAACAGGAAATGTAGATGGCCAACAGACACATGAAAATATGTTCAACATCACTAACCATCAGGGAAATGCAATCAAAACCACAATGAGGTATCAAACACCTCATACCTGTCAGAATGGCTATCATCAAAAAGAATGCAAATAACAAATGTTAGTGAGGCTGTAGAGAAAATGGAACCCTTATATACTGTTAGTGGAAATAAAAATTGGTACAGCAACTGAAAAACAGTAAGGTAGTTTCTCAAAGAACCATATGACCCAGCAATTCTACACTTGCTGCTGCTGCTGCTAAGTCATTTCAGTCGTGTCCGACTCTGTGCAACTCCATAGGCGGTAGCCCACCAGGCTCCCCTGTCCCTGGGATTCTCCAAGCAAGACACTGGAGTGGATTGCCATTTCCTTCTCCAATGCATGAAAGTGAAAAGTGAAAATGAAGTCGCTCAGTCGTGTCCGACCCTTCACGACCCCACGGACTGCAGCCTACCAGGCTCCTCCGTCCATGGGATTTTCCAGATAAGAGTACTGGAGTGGGGTGCTATTGCCTTCTCTGATTCTACACCTGGGTATATACAAAGATAAAAACATTAATTGTAAAAAAACACGCTCACCCCAATGTTCACAGCAGCGTGATTTATAACTGCCAAGATACAGAGCAACCTAAGTGTCCATCAGCAGATGAACAGAAAAAAAAGATGTCACACACACACACACACACACACACACACACACTGGAATATTACTCAGCCATTTAAAAAGAATGAAATCTGGGGAATTCACTGGTGGTCCAGTGGTTAGAACTCAGCACTTTCACTGCTAAGGCCCATGTTGAATCCCTGGTCTGGGAACTAAGATTTCACAAGCCATGTGGTACAGCCAGAAGAAAAAGTTAAAAACAAATAATGGCAGAGAGTGAAGAGGAACTAAAGAGCCTCTTGATAAAGGTGAAAGAGAAGAGTAAAAAAAATTCAACAATCAAAAAACTAAGATCATGGTATCCGGTCCCATCACTTCATGGCAAATAGATAGGGAAACAACAGAAATAGTGACAGACTGTTTTCTTGGGCTCCAAAATCATTGCAGATGGTGACCACAGCCACAAAATTAAAAGACTCTTGCTCCTGGGAAGAAAACCTATGAAAAACCTAGACAGCATAGTAAAAAGCAAAGATATCACTTTGCTGACAAAGGTCCATCTAGTCAGAGCTATGGTTTTTCCAGTAGTCATGTATGTGTGTGAGAGTTGGACCATAAAGAAGGCTGAGTACCCAAGATGGATGCTTGTGAACTGTGGTGTTCAAGAAGACTCTTGAGAGTTCCTTGGACAGCAAGGAGATCAAACTAGTCAATCCTAAAGGAAATTAACTCTGAATATTCATTGGAAGGACAGATGCTGAAGTTCCAGTACTTTGGCCACTTGATGCAAAGAGCTGACTCATCGGAAAAGACCCTGATGCTGGGAAAGACTATGGGCATGAGAAGAAGGGAACGACAGAGGATGAGATGGTTGGATTGCATCACCAACTCAATGGTCATGAGCTTGAGCAAACTCCAGGAGATAATGAAGGACAGGGAAGCCTGGCATGCTGTGGTCCATGGGGTCTCAAAGAATTGGACACAACTGAGTGACTGAACAACAACAAAAATAAATAAAACAAGTAATATTTTCAAAAAGAAAAATGAAATTTTACTATTTGAAACAACATGAATGGACTTGAAGAGCATTATGCTAAATGAAATAAGTCAGACAGAGAAGACAAATATTGTACGGTATCACTTATAAGGAGAATCTAAAAAACACAACAAACTAGTGAATATAACAAAAAAGCAGACTCACAGATATAGGGAACTAGTGGTCACCAGTGGGGAGAAGGAATAGGGGAGAGGCAAAAGAGAGGTAGAGAAGTAAGTACAAAATATTAGGTATAAGCTACAAGGATATATTGTACAACATGGGGAATATAGCCAATATTATATAATAACTGTAAGTGGAGTAGTACCTTTAAAACTGTATACCTGTAACATATAATACTGTAAAGCAACTACACGTAAATAAAAAATAAAAACATTTTAAATTATGTTTACATGTTTATGTTTCCACCTCATCATTAGACATAAGCCCCATGAAAATAGACTTGTCTGCTGCATCTTCAATATGTAAAATGGAAGATACCAAGGTACAGAGATAAAATAATTTGTTAGATCTCTTTAACCACAGTCCAATCTTTTTCCATTTCAAATATTTAGACTCTTAGGCAGTGTCATTTTCCTACGAATTACAAATTATAAAGTAATAATAAATATCACTCACATTTTTAATTGAAAAACAAATTCCTCTCATACCAATAATAAATATTTACAATTCTAATTAATTCAAATTAAACTAAGTTTTAAAGAAGACATAAATTGCTGTGCCTTTACTAGAAACAATATCTCTGCTACTCAGATGAATAAGAGACCTCTGTCCATCATATTTTTGACCTAACTTATATAAATAGAATAGGAAAATACATAAAATTGTACTTTTAGAAATGAGATTATCTTTTTTTCTCTACTTTTTTCTTGCAATATGATTTTATACTTTTGTCACTTAAAATTTTTTTATTTGAAAAACAGAAAAACCAAACAAAAGCAGATTTACTTACCCCTTTTCAACATTTTTTTTTTTGTTGCAGGGGTAGATGAAGTAAGTGCACATGCGAACTCTGCATCCTCTTGAACCTTAGAAGATCCTGCTGAAGTACAAACCACAGAATCATTAAGATATTTGAAAACTAATTCTCTCCTGTACTTACGTACAGATAACTTTCTAAGGATAGGAAACATAATACCACTTACACATTTCAAGAGTTTGTATTATTAAATAAATATAAACTAATTTCTAGTAACCAAAGCTGCCTCTTTTGACACTAAGCATCTTTGTAGCTCAGAGAAGAAACAGTCATTCATGATAAATTGAAGCTTCTCCTAAGGAAGAAATGTGAAAGTAGAAGCAGTCAAATGCAAAGTGATTCAGCTCCTAGGTGGAAGGATAATATTTTCAATGAGCATGAGACAAGGGCTCAGGGCCGGGGCAATGGGATGACCCAGAGGGATGGGATGGGGAGGGAGGTGGGTGGGGGGTCCAGGAAGGGGAACACATGTAAACCCATGGCTGATTCATGTCAATGTATGGCAAAAACTATTACAATATTGTAAAGTAATTAGCCCCCAACTAAAATAAATAAATTTAAAAAAAAAAAAATTTTTCAATGAAACAGGTGTTTAACTTTTAATGAAGATGCTGCCAAATTTTCAGATCAGTCAAATGGTGATAAGTTATTTTCCAAATGCAACACAATTTCTTAACTTAGGAATATAATACAACCAGATTAGGAGATAACCAAAGTAAAGTTATGTTTTAAAGACAAAGGAAAAAGTAAAGATACTTAACATTTGTAAATTTGTATAATGTTAAATAACAGCTGAGCTATATTGACAAAAAGGCAGTCCCACCCTACTTCTGTAACTACAATTTATACATATATAAAACAGGTTTTATTGAAGTCATTTTATAGGTTGTAGAAAGATTTTCATTTTGTCTAAGTTGGTTTAAATATTTTCTCTTAGATTTTAATTTGAAACTATTCTTTCAATATGCTTCATTCATTTAACACCCTTGGTAAGCTCCATAAATAGTTCAAATGTAAAAAGTAGTCAAGTTTAAGACCTATTACTAAAGAATTCCAAGCTAGACAGATAGAAATAATAAGCCTTTACTTTAATAATCTTTAAGTGTAGATAGGGGATATTGAGATGTATATACATACCTTTTACTCTGATTTTAGTCTCTGATTGTGTTCTTTTCAGTTTGCCTAAAAACAAAACCAAATATAACGTGGTCACACTAGGAAATTAAAATACAGGACACATTATCAAATCAAACTCATTTCATATCACCTTTCATTTTCTGTGGCAATTCACTTGGTTCAACTTCCTCCGAATCACTACTTTCAGTGTACTGTACAGCAGGCTTTCTCCTAAAATTAAGTATACACAATTTTTTTATCAACCCAAAACAAAATGGGATATAAATCTATGTTTAATAAATGTAATACAAATACTTTTGTCCTACCCTGGTTTACTTTTTGAGAAAATTCCAAGGGAAAAAAAATTTTATTTGATAAATGAAAGCCAAATTTGCTAAAAGCATTTTGCTTTCACAGCCAGATGCACTTAACTGTACAAAATGCAGTAACATGATTATTAAAATAAATGTGAGAAAGTAAACCATTCTAGAATAGTAATCTCTTCAACACTTTATTCAGTATTTGGTAATTCAATTAAAATACTTGTATAAAACTAGAACAAAAAAGAAGTGATTCTGATTATCAAAGAAAATCCTCCAATATAAAGTAAGCAGCTAAGAGGCAAAAATATAATTCTTTCACAATGGAAACTTTTATAAATTCTGTGTAGAAGTTGTACAGTACTATGTTTAAGTGCCTAGAAACAATGCACTGTGGAATGAGACTGCATAGATTCAAATCTCCGTTCCACCATTTATTTGCTATGTGACTTTTGGCAAATTACCTAATATTCTTCTAAGTTTCAGTTTCCTCATTCGGAAAATAGGAATAAAGATACAATTCACTCTGTACAGTAAAATGTGTTACCACATGTAAAGCCTCTAAAATAGTCCCTGCTGCACAGTAAGTATGTATCTATTTAATTTTAATTAACAGTTTAATTAATAGTTGGTGTGTTGGTTGTTGTTTATCCCATATCATCATTATTTCCACACCCTTGAACCTAATCTGGTCCAGCTGATAGTGCTCTGTTACCCAGACTCATGGTCAGTTCAGAGTTATATAAGATTTGAGATCTAGATAAAAGGGAAACTGATGAGTCCTGGTTTTATACTCAGTTCAGACAGGTGTTAAAGACAGAACAATTAACAAAGCCCCAGATTTGAAATCTCTATTTCAAATAGAATAGCTAAGAGGGACTCAGATTTGAGGTCACACCTGCAGGTATCGATGGTGAACAACAAAATACAAAAGCCAAGTATTTAGATCTACCTCAGAGAATAAATAAAATTTATGAACTTAACAATTCAAGTGGAAATCAGAGGAGCATTATGGGTTTTATTCAAATTCTCCTTCTAGTCTACATTAATATAATACTGTCCATAAACAACTTTATCATGTTTTATTTCTACTAAAGGTGAATTGAGAAACAATTCAGATGAGCAAAGAATGCTTTTGTCAAGTGGTCCAATAAATATACATCAGTTCTCAACTCCTTAAATTCACAAAGAAAACTCTTTTCTAAAGTCTCAATGAAAACAAAAAACCCAAGGGTGAGATCTCAGTTCCTACGTGAAAGAAATAGAAAAATGATAGAAAGATAGTGATTATTAAAAATTACCAGTTACTTCTTTTATATATTAATGTTACTTTTTAACCTATAAAATGAGAACAGTCTACCTCCCTAAGTCACAATGATTTTAGCAGTTTCAAATTAAAAAATGTATTTGAAAGAACTATGCTGTGGAGATAATGGTCATATCTTTCTTCTACATGTAAGAAAATAGAGAAAGAGTTTAAACATATTACATGAAATCAAACCATAATAGTTTACCTTTTGGGGCGGGAGCTAGAGAATTCTGACTTGGGATATTTATCCTTTCCCTTGACATCTGAAATACTGGGTTCTTCACTACATCTAGATCCTTCCATTTCAAAGAAAAAGATAAAGAGTATTAGCAAACTGTCTCAGATAAGAAGCATCTTTCTTAAAATGTTGGTTTTTCTAGCTCAATAGCTACAGTTTCCTAATCTAGTATTTTCTCACAAAGTACCTTCAATTTTTTTGTAACCTAGTCATTTCCCCTGTAGTCATCTAGTCAGTGCCCATACTGACTATATTTCCTGCTATACCAAGGCAGTTGAGAGCTGCTGCAGAAAAAAAATGAACAATAAACAAGTGGTATAATAAATGTATACTTCCCAATCTCAGTTGTCAACCTTGTATCACTTAGCAACTCTTCCACCTATCACAGAGCCTCCCTACCCATCACCTGGAATAGCTATACTATCATATAATGGATCCTCTGCCCAAATTTTAAACTCCTTTTACTCCCAGCAGATGACCTACTTCACTTTATAAAGAAAGTCAGATGTCATCTTCTATAAATTAATCAATTTTTCTTTTTTTAAATTTTTTAATTCTCTCAATTAACTATATTTTTCCTCAGCATTGCTTCCTTTCCTTCTAATGCTAACTCATCCACCTATTTTCTTGATCACATTTCCTCCCAAAGGTCAAATTATTCTTTCCATTACATACAAAATTTTTTCCTAAACCCTGCCCCCACCACGAAGCCCTCAATTCTGCCTCTCTCTCCAACTGTTTTGCCCGTCTCAAACACAGCAAAATTCGTAACAGAACACAGATGTTATTTCTATTTCTTCATCTACTAGTCTTATTTTAAAATATTTTCAGTCTTGCTCTGTTCTAACCAATCTTCAGAAATTAATTTTATGAAAGTCACTAACTGCTAAATGCATCCCTTTTCATTTCTCCTCTAATTTGGCTCTAACCTATCTATCTTAATCTGCTGCTATTCACACCTATTTATTCATATTCAGTTATTTATTTACATTATAATACCACAAACTATTCTGAGGTCCTAGAGCAAGATACTCTGTTTCGTTTTGCTTTTAGCTGCCCTTTCCTGGGGCTTTTTTTCTCAACCAAAAATGTTCTTCCTCAGCTTCTTTAATGTGCTACCACCCAATTTCATCATGGCCTCCTTCATGATATTTTTCTTGACTACCAGTTTTCATGAGATTCTTTATAAAAAAATATCTGAAATTTTTGTACAGTACTAAAGCCAGAGGTGGAATTACATCATTAAATTGGAAAAATCTATGGGGTCATGTTCAAAATTAAGGTTTACCTTTGATTAGTCCAGCTGCCTTTTCACTGGTATTGTTTCCTCCAAGTTCCATAGATTCATCATAAACATTACATTCCTAGATGAAAAGGCATATTTCTTACATAGTACTGCTGTCAGTTTAGAGTAAACTTAAAAATATATCCTATTTTATACTGCTTTACTTTACACAATAAAGACTACTTAAATGGCTACCCTATTCTGGAGCAATGTAAGGAGGTACATTAAGAGGAAAAATGTACAAACTGAAAAAAAATTTTAACAGGTATCTAAAAAAAGAAAACTAGTCTGTCTCAACCTTTTCAAAAGAAATACAAAAAGCAAACTTCAATTATAAATGGCATATTACTGTGAGAAACAGTCACAAATGGGATTTACTTCAGAATTAAAAGGAATTCTAACACTAGAAACTTTCAAACCAAGAGTCCCTTCTCAATAGATAACAGATCTATAATGAAGCTAAGCTGCCCTTGACATCCTTTTTTTCTCTGTAATTCTTAGAGTGGGTAGATTCAATAGTCAGGTATCAGAGTACCTTCTCCCTTGTTCTATCAGGGATTTTCCTGCCAACTCTTTGTTCTTTTCCCTTCCTGTTTCTTTGTTTCAAAAATGCATCTATGTGAGCACAAGAACTTCTATAAAAGCAAACTTTTATATATCTCTGTGAAAGTATTTTCAACTGAGTCTACTAGGGCAGGGTTCCTCCAATCTTAATTCTAGACTTGATTCTGTATGAAGGAATGACAAAATTGGGTTTAATTAAATTAATTCTTCCAGTTTAAAAAGAAAGGTAGGTATATTATGAAAGGAAGATCATTATTTTGATTCAAAACCTCAGAGTGGGTCCAAGATTGGATAGCAGGAGTACAATGTAATTTTTGCCTAGAATTAACGCCAGTAAAAAATATTTTATTTTAGTTTTTTAAAAGACAATTTTAAACATTTTATAAAATCCCACCAAAGTTTACATTTCTCTAAAATCCAAGATATACCATTTTTAGAACCATGTACCTAGAAATTAGATAATTAATTTTTAAAAGCATTAGCTCCAAGAAGCAGATGTTAAAAATGCCTTTAGTCAGACATCCTACCAAGTCTTCCTCAGTAATCAGCACAATCACTTACATTAAATAGCATGCAGAAATAATTTAAAAATTTATCTACAAAATAAAGGATGTCCTTTACATTATTCTTTTCACATTAAATTACTGCTCAACAAGCCTTTTATTCATGAAGTTCAAATAAAATGTACATATAAAGTCTAACGTATCAAATACTATGCTCCAATCTCATGGAATTTAACATTTCACTCTGTAAGTTTGCAATATCCAAATCTATTTGAAATAATGAAATTTCTATTGCAGTAAATGCCTGGCTGGAAATCACCTTTTCAGTCTCAATTTCAACTAATGTAGAAAACGAAATATCCTAAAGCCTTTCTAGTACATAACACGTTAAATGCATGGCTGATCTTAAGGGGAAAAAAGAATGCCTTACTGTTAAACTGGTAATTAACAATGAAGTTCTAAGTAGTCTTAGGTACTGTTTTTCAGTTTTAATAACTAAAATGTAGGAAAAACAAAAAACGTAAAAAGCACTGGAATATTCAGGGTAGGTGACTGAAATTTACATGTTAATAACATAGTTAAACTCCCAATAAAAGTACAAAGAAGGAAATCCAACTAAGCTTAGAAATTAAGAAAATGGAAACAGATATGCAGCATCTTTGAAAACTAAAAAATCAGAAGAATAGCAGCAGACAAAAGTTCAAAAAAAATATTTTGCATATACCTTGTACTTAAATTATTTCCTATTTTAAGTTCTTTGGACTTTCAGCTCAGAATGAAAATGACCATTTCATTCTAATAGAGCTTATTTTCCTTATAAAACTAATTCTTTATTAATTCTTCAGTTCAGTTCAGTCACTCAGTCGTGTCTGACTCTTTGCGACCCCATGAACCGCAGCACGCCAGGCTTCCCTGTCCAACACCAACTACCACAGTTTACCCAAACTCATGTCCATTGAGTTGGTGATGCCATCCAACCATCTCATCCTTTGTTGTCCTCTTCTCCTCCTGCCCTCAATCTTTCCCAGCATCAGTGTCTTTTCAAATGAGTCAGCTCTTCGCATTAGGTGGCCAAAGTACTGGAGTTTCAGCTTCAACATCTGTCCTTCCAATGAACACCCAGGATTGATCTCCTTTAGGATGGACTGGTTGGATCTCCTTGAAGTCCAAGGAACTCTCAAGAGTCTTCTCCAACACCATAGTTCAAAAGTATCGATTCTTCAGCACTCAACTTTCTTTATAGTCCAACTCTCACATCCATACATAACTACTGGAAAAACCATAGCCTTGACTAGACAGACCTTTGTTAGCAAAGTAATGTCTTTGCTTTTTAATATGCTGTCTAGGTTGGTCATAACTTTCTTTCCAAGGAGTAAGCGTCTTTTAATTTCACGGCTGCAATCACTATCTGCAGTGATTTTGGAGCCCAGAAAAATAAAGTCAGCCACTGTTTCCATTGTTTCCCCATCGATTTGCCATGAAGTGATGGGACCAGATGTCATGATCTTAGTTTTCTGAATGTTGGGCTTTAAGCCAACTTTTTCACTCTCCACTTTCACTTTCATCAAGAGGCTCTTTAATTCTTCTTCCCTTTCTGCCATAAGGGTGGTGTCATCTGCATATCTGAGGTTATTGATATTTCTCCTGGCAATCTTGATTTCAGCTTGTGTTTCATCCAGCCCAGCGTTTCTCATCATGTACTCTGCACATAAGTTAAATAGGCAGGGTGACAATATACAGCCTTGACGTACTCCTTTTCCTATTTGGAACCAGTCTATTGTTCCATGTCCAGTTCTAACTGTTGCTTCCTGACCTGCATACAGGTTTCTCAAGAGGCAGGTCAGGTGGTCTGGTATTACCATCTCTTTCAGAATTTTCCATAATTTATTGTGATCCACACAGTCAAAGGCTTTGGCATAGTCAATAAAGCAGAAATAGATAGTTTCTGGAACTATATTTTCTGGATTAGTTTTTCTGGAACTCTCTTGCTTTTTTGATGATACAGCGAATGTTGGCAATTTGATATCTGGTTCCTCTGCCTTTTTTAAAACCAGCTTGAATATGTCGAAGTTCACAGTTCATGAACTGTTGGAGCCTGGCTTGGAGAATTTTGAGAATTACTTTACTAGCATGTGAGATGAGTGCAATTGTGCGGTAGTTTGAGCATTCTTTGGCATTTCCTTTGGGATTAGAATGAAAACTGCCTTTTTCTAGTCCTGTGGCCACTGCTGAGTGTTCCATATTTGCTGGCATATTGAGTGCACCACTTTCACAGCATCATCTTTTAGGATCTGAAATAGCTCAACTGGAATTCCATCACCTCCACTAGCTTTGTTCGTAGTGATGCTTCCTAAGGCCCACTTGACTTCACATTCCAGGATGTCTGGCTCTAGGTGAGTGATCACACCATCGTGATTATCCGGGTCATGAAGATCTTTTTTTGTGTATTTCTTCTGTGTATTCTTGCCACCTCTTCTTAATATCTTCTGCTTCTGTTAGGTCCATACTATTTATGTCCTTTACTGAGCCCATCTTTGCATGAGATGTTCCCTTGGTATCTCTAATTTTCTTGAAGAGATCTCTAGTTTTTCCCATTCTGTTGTTTTCCTCTATTTCTTTGCATTGACTGCAGAGGAAGGCTTTCTTATCTCTTCTTGCTATTCTTTGGAACTCTGCATTCAAATGGGTGTATCTTTCCTTTTCTCCTTTGCTTTTTGCTTCTCTTCTTTTCACAGCTATTTGTAAGGCCTCCTCAGACAGCCATTTTGCTTTTTTGCATTTCTTTTTCTTGGGGATGGTCTTGCTCCCTGTCTCCTATACAATGTCATGAACCTCCATCCATAGTTCATCAGGCACTCTGTCTATCAGATCTAGTCCTTTAAATCTATTTCTCATTTCCACTGTATAATCATAAGGGATTTGATTTGGGTCACACCTGAATGGTCTAGTGGTTTTCCCCACTTTCTTCAATTTAAGTCTGAATTTGGCAATAAGGAGTTCATGATCTGAGCCACGGTCTTGTTTTTGCTGACTCTATAGAGCTTCTCCATCCTTGGCCGCAAAGAATATAATCCACCTGATTTCGGTGTTGACCATCTGGTGATGTCCATGCGCAGAGTCTTCTCTTGTGTTGTTGGAAGAGGGTGTTTGCTATGACCAGTGCGTTCTCTTGGCAAAACTCTATTAGCCTTTGCCCTGCTTCATTCTGTACTCCAAGGCCAAATTTGCCTGTCACTCCAGGTGTTTCTTGACTTACTACTTTTGCATTCCAGTCCCCTATAATGAAAAGGACATCTTTTTGGAGTGTTAGTTCTAGAACATCTTGTAGGTCTTCACAGAACCGTTCAGCTTCAGCTTCTTCAGTGTTACTGGTCGGGGCATAGACTTGGATTACTGTGATATTGAACAGTTTGCCTTGGAAACGAACAGAGATCATTCTGTCGTTTTTGAGACTGCATCCAAGTACTGCATTTTGGACTCTTTTGTTAACTATGATGGCTACTCCATTTCTTCTAAGGGATTCTTGCCCACTGCTGCTGCTAAGTCACTTCAGTCGTGTCCGACTCTGTGCGACCCCATAGACGGCAGCCCATCAGGCTCCGCCGTCCCTGGGATTCTCCAGGCAAGAATACTGGAGTGGATTGCCATTTTCTTCTCCAGTGCATGAAAGGGAAAAGTGAAAGTAAAGTCGCTCAATCATGTCCGACTCTTAGCGACCCCATGGACTGTAGCCTACCAGGCTCCTCCGTCCATGGGATTTTCCAGGCAAGAGTACTGGAGTGGGGTGCCATTGCCTTCTCCGTTCTTGCCCACAGTAGTAGATATAATGGTCATTTGAGTTAAATTCACCCATTCCAGTCCATCTTAGTTCACTGATTCCTAGAATGTCGACGTTCACTCTTGCCATCTCCTGTATGACCACTTCCAATTTGCCTTGATTCATGGACCTAACATACCAGGTTCCTATGCAATACTGCTCTTTACAGCATTGGACCTTGCTTCTATTACCAATCACATCCACAACTGGGTGTTGTTTTTGCTTTGGCTCCATCCCTTCATTCTTTCTGGAGTTATTTCTCCACTGATCTCCAGAAGCATACTGGGCACCTACCGACCGGGGGAGTTCATCTTTCAGTGTCTTATCTTTTTGGTTTTTCATACTGTTCATGGGGTTCTCAAGGCAAGAATACTGACGTGGTTCTGAATATAAATATATTATGTGTATATATACTATATATAAAAACATACATATGTTAAGTATCAAGAATAGTCACCCATACACTCATCAACAGGACAGAATTATCACTATTAACATTTTGGCACATACAGTATATGTGACTACACTTAAGACATATACAAATATGTATTTACAAATGAAGATTCAAATTCTATACAAGATGTACCTGGCCTCTTTTTTTTTAACTAAAAAAGATCATGAAAGTATGCTTCAAAAAAAGGATTTTATAGTTTGATAATAAGTTAACTATCATCTTATTGAAAGGTATTGCTTTTCTGCCTTTAAAATAATGCTGGGGCAATAAAGCTGTATTTTTCTCTTTGGAATAAATACATTTCTGATAACTGCTTCAGATAGTTTTTTTGAAATGGCATTATTGAGTCAATGATTATAAACGCTTTTAATGCTTCTGATACATATTACCAAACTGACTTCAAAATGTAGTATCACCTTTCACTCTCATCAGCAATATACAAGGCCATTCATCATACCTCTAAAAACTGGGTATTATCAACTTTTTTGATAGTTTAATGACAAAATTTAATGACAATAATTTAATGACAAAATTTAAGTTTTACAATAAACCAGAGAGTTTAGAAAAAACACGCTAATACTTTACCTTCTTCAGTTGATTTTTCTTAATTCTTTCAACAGGAAGAGACTTGCCATCATGGAAGTTGGTAAGAATCACTGCAATGGCTGTCAGAGTTTTGCCCTATAAAATGTTTCACAAAGAAAAACGGTCAGATTCTGAAACCCAGATGACCAGATAACATTTTAAAACCAATTTTTAAATAAACTAAGAAAATATCAAACAGTATTCAGGGCCACAGAAGTGTGCTGATGATTATACTAAATAATATACATATTAATGAAGTTATTTCACTGATTACATTAGGAAATGTCTTACCATGCTGTATTACTGGGAGTTATTAAATAATTTACTCTAAAATACTATAAGCGTCTTTGAGAAATGTTATTTTATTGAACAACTGCCATTTAAAATTTCACATTTAACCCTGAACTAATAACTTTACCATGAAACTACAACTATTTGCTTGCCATATAATTCAAAGCTAACTTAAAATGATTAGTAATCCCAGTATGAACATAAGGTCATTATTTTACTAAACTTAATTTAATTTCAAAACTTAAAGGTCACACCTTACCAATACAGCATAAAGGACAAGATACTTCATTTGTATTTTTTAAAAGTAGAAATATAAAAATTTTCATTATTTTCCATTATTTAGCTGAATTTATAATGAGCAACACAGAAATAAATCTCTCTCAAGTTGGAAGCAGTGTAAAGCAGCCGTTTTCAAAGTGTGGTCCACAGCTCTTAGAAGTTCTCCCTAGGACCCTTTCAGAAGTGTGTACAGTCAAAAATATTTTGATATTACTCAGACTTTATTTGTGTTGGATACCTGTAATTCCACAAAATGCAATGGTGGGCAAAGCTGCTGCTGCTGCCTTAGCATGAAACAAAGCAGTTGGCACTGTACTATACCAGTAGTCATTGTATTTCTAACTAACACATACAGTAAAAAGAAAAAAAATGTTTTACTTTAAGAATGCTCTTGATAAAGCAGTACACATTCATTTTACCAAATCTCACCTCTTAAGTATGGATCTTTTAACTCTTCTTATAACAAGATGGGAAGAACCCAAAATACTTCTTTTGCATACCAAAACATGAAGGTTATCTAGAGAAAAATCACTTGAGACTGAATAGCAAGCTCAACTAACTACCACACATCATCATTTTCAAGTATCACCATTTTAACTTGAAAGAATGGCTGACAACTAGTTATTTATGATTGAGCAGCAGACATTCTCTTGAAAAATGAATAAAGTGAGCCTATGAACAAAGTGAGCCTATCAATTCCAAAGGAAACAAGTGACGTTTGTGGTTAATGATAAAATTTGAGCTTTTAAGCAAAATTTACATTAGAAAACTTTTATCAACACCATAAGCACAGAAGCTTCCCAAATGTAAATGCCTTTCTAGTAAGATCAGCTGTAATAGCAATGAATGTAAAGTTCTTTATATTATACAATGAAATGCATCAACATTTGGCAGATCTGTGTAACTCAGTGAACCAATATATTACAAATGAGTGATACCTCATGTTACAAAATCATGCATGGATAAAATATCCATGCAATGTGCAAGCTACACCAATGAATTTTAACGGAACAGAGTATAAAAAGTTCACTGACATATTTAATTTTTACATTATCGCAATTTCCCTGGCAGTCTAGGGGTTAAGACTCCACACTCCCAGTGTAGCAAGCACAGGTTCAATCCCTGGTTGGGGAACTAAAATCCTGCATGCCACAGGCGTAGCCAAAAAGAAAAGTTCCACATTATAACTATTAACCTTTAATAGGGATTTTACTGGTGTTCTGGTGGTTAAGAATCCACTTTCCAATGCAGCGGATGTGGATTCTAGCCCTGGCTGAGGAACTAAGATCCCACATGCTCAGGGGGATCTAGGCCCATTCCCCACAACTACAGAGCCCATGTGCTCTGGAGCCCATGCCACAACTACCACTACTAGACAGACACTCATAAGCTGTAACACTGGAGCAGGTAGCCTATCCCTTCTCCAGTGGATCTCCCCGATTCAAGAATCGAACCGGGGTCTCCTGCATTGCACGCAGATTCTTTACAACTGAGCTATCAGAGAGGCCCTTTAATAAACTAACACCTGCTTAATTTTGATGTGATGTTTTGGCAAAGAAGATCTAGTTATCCAAAAAACTGCTAAAGTACATCTCTTTCAAATACGTATCTGTGTGAGGACTAACCTTCTCTGTATATCTCAATGAAAACAACAGAATGAACGAAAAAACAGGTATGAGACATCAGCTATCAACTATTAAGCTACACATTAAAGAGACCTGCAAAAATGTAAAACAATGCCAGTCTTCTCATCAAAACTGTTTTCGTTCTGGAGTGCACTTTTCACTGAAAAATATGCTAGTTCTGTTAGCAAGTAATGAGTTAAAATAAAAAATTTATTTTATTATCAAAACGAAAAAGTATAAAAACTGCTGATGTAACAAATCATATCTTTCCTTTAATAAAATCTATAAAAGATAAGCAATATTAGATTTCAAAAGAAATTGAGAAACATATTTATATCATTACTGCCAATTAATTTAATAATACCTTGGGCAAACAAGCCAAAAGAAAGAAAAAGAAGAAAAATTCAGCATTATTTTAAGTGAAAACCATAGGAAAAACTACATTCTACACTAATAGTGATATCTATTCCCAAACTGGCACCAATATATTCCCATCTCTATCTACTTTAAGATTACTTCATATACATCTTAAGTTACTGGACTTCCCTGGTGCCCAGAGAAGAGCCTGCCTGGAAATGCAGGGGACACAGGTTCAATTCCTAGACCAGAAAGATACCACATGCAGCAGGGCAGCTAAGCCTATTCTTCATAACTACTAAGTCTGTGCTCTGAAGTCCACAAGCTGCAACTACTTAGCCTGTGGGCCACAATTACTGAAGCCTGTGAGCTCTGGAGCCTGTGCTCCACTATAAGAGAAGCCATTCCAATGAGAAGCCTGCTCACTTCAACTGGAAAATAGCCCTTGCTCGCCACAAGACAAAGCCTGTATGCAGCAATCAAGACCCAGTGAAGTCAAATAAATAGAGTTTAAAAAAAATCTTAGTTAAAAAATAAAATGTTATTAACTTAATAAAAAATATAATTACCAAACCCATATCATCAGCTAAAATTCCTCCATGAACATTTTCTGGTCGGTCCTTTTCAGAAAAATTTGTTATTGTGTTATAGTATAAGTCACTTCGCTGTTCCCAGAATGGTGGAAGTTCTTCACTGTTTTCCCGTGAAACCATCCAAGCTAGAGCTTGTTTTTGATGTGGAAGCAATGGTGTTTCAACAGCCTATAAGAAATGTCATAAACAGAAATATAATAAGCCCTTTCTTATAATAAACCCCACAAAGAATCTGGAAAACAGTTGATCTTCTGATTAAAAAAAATGTATATATTAATGCTACATTTTAAAATTTCAAATAGTTTTAGATAAAAAATATTGCCTCAGTACCTCAGCTGGTTCCATTTCCTGAGTTTTATCATCTTCTTTTAAATCTTCAAACAATTTGTCAAACTCTGTCTTAAGCTACCATAAAGAGCAACAAGAAACATGGTGAAACAAACCAATTAATAACTGCACTTAATTCAGAGACTTCAAGTCATTTAACTAGAACAGTTGCATACCAAAAGGTACATAAAATATATTAATTCTTTGAGATACTACACTGCTCAATAAAAGTAGAATAGATCCTTTAGGAAACTGTTATAGTCGAAAAAATATAGGATGGAGTTTTAAGTCCTGGGTTTCAGTCTCAGCTCTGTCACAAATAAACCTCTATGTAACTTTGGGTAAGACTTAACTTACATGACCCTGTATCTTATTACTGCAAAACAAACAGAATAAATTAAATTTAGAGTGTATCTAAGGTTCCTTCTTCCATTGAAATTCTATGATTCTACTAGCTGTATTCAAACCATTTTAGCAGATCCTATCAGGTATATTTGACTTTTTCAAGTAAATGACCTTACATTGATTAATACTATAATCAGAAACTTGCTATGTGCAACAAAATATTACAATAATTTCAATCTTAGTGCTAATTCAGTTGGTTCTTTAAACTGATCTTGTCCAATTTTATAGTAACATATATGTGTTATAATTACTTGTGTAAATTAGCAAATAAATACAGAGCATCAGTCCAGAAGAAACCATGCCAAGTCTAAAAGTGAGGAGAAGTAATCTGGGGTTTACCCACCAGACACAAGCTCAAGCCCTTCTAACAATGAACAGGGAAAATACACTAACTACCTTAGAATATAAAAAGGCTAACACTGATGAGTAGAGACAAAAAAAAAATCATGTAATTTTTTTTTTATGTAATTGTGTAACTGGTAGATTGATTTCACTAATTTATTTTATATCCATTTTCCCCCAAACTAACCCAATTTGTAATAGTATCCTGGATCACAAAGTAGACAAAAGTAAGAAACAGACTAAGGCCAAAGATTTGGAACTAGTTTTTTTTTTGAGCATTGAATTTGCAATCTTACTGAAAGGAATAAGTTTCAAGCTTGAGTTTTTTAAAAATTATGGGCACTTTAAAATTTTCAAATAATACAAAAACATCAAAACATAATAAAATATTCCAGGTATATATAGCAATGTATGTTTCAATGTATGCATGAATATAAGTATGTAGATATATTCCTTATCACTGCTTTCTTTATACATAAATATTTACAATATATTTTATTGATTCTACATTTCATAACAATATAAAATCATTAACACTAGCACATGCATACTTATCTCATTTTTAAACATCAATCTTCAACATTTAAAATTCACTTTCAAATTACAAAATTTAAAAAAAGTACACCTGTTCAGTTGTCATCTGTACTGCAGCATGAACTGGCATACTATAGCTTGGTCCAGCTCTTCCAGAGCCCCAACCACTTTCCAAATTGAATCCTAAAGCTATAATTTACAAAATGAAAAGAATACAAAATTATCTTTTAGTAAATTGTTTTTAAAGCTTGTCTAATAAGCTGAATTAAAACTTTCCTTAATACATGTTTTAAACATTTTAAAGGTAGACTTCCTAGGTCATTCAAAAAATACATTAAAAGAATTCCACATTATTTGAACTTTTGAAACACAAATAATACATTTTCATTCTCTATTAGGAAATTCCTTTTGTCTATTATTTATTAAAAAGAAAGTTTAAAATCAGGGAGTTCCAGATATTATCACTGGGGGAAATATGGGGAGGGCCTTCCCTGTACATTTTTCTGTGTGTGTGTGCAACCTCCTATGAATCTATGGTTATTTCAAAATAAAGAAAAAAAATTCAGGGATGTCCTTAAAAATAGTCTTAAAAAAGAACTTGGAGGCTTCAGCACTAATTAATTTAGTCAACCAACTCAAAACTATCACTTAAGAGGATAAATGTTTTATAATTCTGGCATCTTACAATATCAAAATAATAGTATATTAAACCCTAAACTTACATTTTGGTGCAGGTCCCAATTTAAATCCATGTTTCTTTAACTCATCTGAAACTGCTTTTCTATTTTCTTCTTTTCCCCAAAATGTCATTTGCAGAGGCATGGTAAAAGTATTGTTTGCACCAAAAGGAACTACCCTATTATAATTAAGGGAAAAAAATGAGAAGTTAGTAGAGTTATTTTTTCACATTGATTTTAAGTCCCATTAAGAATCATGTTAAATAACTGTCACATTCAAATTTTGCACGGCAGTAAAACAGAAAGAGGTTGTGGAGGACAGAGAAGCCTGAAGTGCTACAGTCCACAGGGTTGCAAAGAGTCGGACACAAATTAGCAACTGAACAACAACAACAAAAAGGAACTAACTGGGCAGACTAGCAAGAAAAAGAACATGGCAGAAGACCAACAATGAGAAGGAAAGGGCAGTTTTTAGGATCAGAATGCCAGAAGAAACTAAGATGAGACAAAAGTGTTTAAATACATAAGATAACCTATTACCAACGTTGTAAGAAAAGTAAAATACTAAGTTTACTTCAGAAGGTAGAGCTTTCACCAATGGAACCACTGAGTGTAGCAACCCATTCTGAGAAAATGGGGAATGATTTCGAAGATTATTTCTGATTCAGGATTCACTGAAAGTCTACTCTCAACATCTGAAAAACCTGAGAAAGGAGATGAACTGAGAAAGGAGAAAACAAGTAAACAAGTGAGAAGACACTGCTAAGTATTTATCTTCCAAACTCACCTTTAAATATCCTAAACAATCTACATTAAAATTTAGATCACAGACACAAATGCATACAAAACATAACCAAGGAGACTGAGTTTTAAAAAAGGAACAGGTGGTAAAACTAAGAAGGGATATGCCTAATTAATGCAACAGCTGCTACCTAGCTCTAGTCAAACGATGTCACATGGAAATGAGTATCCTGAATTACCAGATTTTCCATTTATCAAGAGAAATCTTTGTAAATAATGTTTTATAAATAGGGAAAAAATAATATGCATAAAATGCAGAATGTCCAGATATTTTAATATTGGAAATAACTGAAAAAATTTAAACACTGTTAGGCAAAATCAAGGCTGTATATTGTCATCCTGCTTATTTAACTTACATGCAGAGTACATCACGAGAAACACTGGGCTGGAAGAAACACAAGCTGGAATCAAGATTGCCAGGAGAAATATCAATAACCTCAGATATGCAGATGACACCACCCTTATGGCAGAAAGTGAAGAAGAACTAAAGAGCCTCTTGATGAAAGTGAAAGAGGAGAGTGAAAAAGTTGGCTTAAAGCTCAACGTTCAGAAAACTAAGATCATGGCATCTGGTCCCATCACTTCATGGGAAATAGATGGGGAAACAGTGGAAACAGTGTCAGACTTTATTTTTGGGGGCTCCAAAATCACTGCTGATGGTGATTGCAGCCATGAAATTAAAAGACACTTACTCCTTGGAAGGAAGGTTATGGCCAACCTAGATAGCATATTTAAAAGCAGAGACATTACTTTGCCAACAAAAGTCCGTCTAGTCAAGGCAATGGTTTTTCCAGTGGTCACGTATGGATGTGAGAGTTGGACAGTGAAGAAAGCTGAGTGTCAAAGAACTGATGCTTTTGAAGTGTGGTGTTGGAGAAGACTTTTGAGAGTCCCTTGGACTGCAAGGAGATCCAACCAGTCCATCCTAAAGGAGATCAGTCCTGGGTGTTCACTGGAAGGAGTGATGCTGAAGCTGAAACTCCAATACTTTGGCCACCTCATGTGAAGAGTTGACTCATTGGAAAAGACCCTAATGCTGGGAAGGATTGGGGGCAGGAGGAGAAGGGGACGAGAGAGGATGAGATGGTTGGATGGCATCACTGACTCAATGAACATGGGTTTGGGTAAACTCCAGGAGTTGGTGATGCACAGGGAGGACTGGCGTGCTGCGATTCATGGGGTCGCAAAGAGTCGGACACAACTGAGCGACTGAACTGAACTGAGGCAAAATCAAACTCATCTGCAACTGATCATAGCCCATCAGCTTACAACCAGATTTAAACAAACATTGCCAAACTTCTAAAATCGACACACTAAAAAGGCTTTTTCTCCTCAAAAAAATTAGAGATACCAAGGGAACATTTCATGCAAAGATGGGCACAATAAAGAACAGAAATGGTATAGACCTAACAGAAGGAGAAAATATTAAGAAGAGGTGGCAAGAATACACAAAAGAACTATACAAAGAAGATGTTAATGACCCAGATAACCACAATGGTGTGATCACTCACCTAGAGCAAGACATTGTGGGCAAAGTCAGGTGGGCCTTAGGAAGTATCACTATGAACAAAGCTAGTGAAGATGATGGAATTCCAGCTGAGCTATTTCAAACCCTAAAAATGATGCTGTGAAAGTGCTGCACTCAATATGTCAGCAAATTTGGAAAACATAGCAGTGGCCACAGGACTGGAAAAGGTCAGTTTTCATTCCAATCCCAAAGGCGATGCCAAATAATGTTCAAACTACTGCACAATTAAACTCATTTCACACGCTAGCAAGGTCATGCTCAAAATCCTCCAAGCTAAGCTTCAACAGTACGTGAACTGAAAACTTCCAGATGTACAAGCTGGATTTAGAAAAGGCAGAGGAACCAGAGATCAAATTGCCAACATCCACTGGATCATAGAAAAAGCAAGAGAATTCCAGAAAAACATCTGCTTCATTGACTATGCTAAAGCCTGACTGTGTGGAGCACAACAAACTGGAAAATTCTTCAAGAGATGGGAATACCAGACCACCTTACCTGCCTCCTGAGAAATATGTACACAGGTCAAGAAACAACACTCAGAACCAGACATGAAACAACAGACTGGTTCCAAATTGGGAAAGGAGTACATCAAAGCTGTATACTGTCACCCTGCTTATTTAACTTATATGCAGAATACATCATGCAAAATGCTGGGCTGGATGAAGCACAAGCTAGAATCAAGATTGCCAGGAGAAACATGAATAACCTCAGATATGCAGATGACACCATCCTTATGGCAGAAAGTGAAGAGAAACAAAAGAGCCTCTTGATTAAAGTGAGAGGAGTGAAAAAGCTGGCTTAAAACTCAACATTCAAAAAACTAAGATCATGGTGGACAAAGGTCCATCTAGTCAAAGCTATGGGTTTTTCCAATAGTCACATATGGATGTGAAAGTTGGACCATAAAGAAGGCTGAGTGCTGAAGAACTGATGCTTTTGCACTGTGGTGTTGGAGAAGACTCTGGAGAGTCCCTTGGAGAGCAAGGAGATCAAACCAGTCAATCGTAAAGAAAATCAACCTTGAATATTCACTGGATGAACTGATGACAAAGCTGAAGCTCCAATACTTTAGCCAACTGATGCAAAGAGCCCACTCGTTGGAAAAGACCCTGATGCTTGGAAAGATAGAAGCCAGGAGGAGAAAGGAACAACAGAGGATGAGATGGTTGGATGGCATCACCGACTCAATGGACATGAGTTTGAGAAAGCTCTGGAAGGTGGTAAAGGACAGGGAAGCCTGGCGTGCTGCAGTACACGGGGTCACAAAGTCAGATACGACTGAGTGACTGAACAACAACAACAAAAAGGGTTTTTTCTTAAAAGATCGTGTGGACTTTCTAATATTTGAACCAAAGTCTCTTTTTCTCCATGGTAATAATTTACCAGGAAAGTGAGGGAATAGCTATTTGATGGCTAGGGTAGTGCAGGCAGATAATAAAATTAAAACATTTACTGAACACATATTAAAGGTATAGTGACAAAAGTTGTCAGGGCCAACTATACATATCCTGAAATTCCAAGATCACCACAATTCACAATTATTAAAACTCAACTCCAAAAGTGCATTACCCTTCAATTTGTGCCAATTTGTTGTCCATGATATAGGCCAAGGCAGCTGCAAGATCTTTCTTTATATGACCAACCTGATTTCCATTCACATTGTTTACTTTAATTGCATTCTTATCATAAGGGTTATTCGGCTCTCGTTGTAATGCAACCATTTCATTATTATTAACCTAATAAAAAATAAACAGATATGTTATAAATAACAAACACATGATAGATTTCTTCACTGTACTTTATCTGGGATTTCCACTCATTTTTTTAATGCGTACTGAATAACACCACGCCTAAGAAATGTACATTTTCTTAGACTCATATTTCTATAGAAATATTAGAGAATATATTTTATAATAATTCTTTTGCAGTATTTTCCTAATTTACATTAATTGGGAAGTTAACAAATCCTTGGTATATAAAAGGTACAATCAAAACTAACAGATACACATTATATAAAATTCCTAACATAACTTCAAAAACAGATAATCTCTTGAGTGCTTATTATATACCAAACTTGTTCTAAGTACCTTATATGGATTGACTTTAAAAATTGTCACAACCCTACTGGTAGGTCATTATCTCCATTTTGCAGATGAAGACACTAAAGCACAGGAAAGTTAAGTAACTTATCCAAGGTCATAAAGTTAAGCAGCAGCAGAGCTTAGAATTTGAATCCAGGTAGGCTGGTTCCTAAGCCTAAATTCTCCAGAATCTGAAAGGGGAAAAAGGTATTAATTTTAAGTCAGAATGGAAGTGGATCAAGAAAACACATCCAGCCTTCAACTCCTGCCATTATCTGATTCCACTTAATTAAAAACTGTCAATTTTCTAATTGAAAATGGAAGAGTAAAGATTTCCAAAAATTATCTCTTCCATAAAAGCAATAAAAAATCTGGCAAAAACTGAATCAACTTTTTCAGAACTCTGGAAACTAACCTAAGTGTCACAGAAACCTGGGGAGTCTTAATTCAAGAAAACAGCTGAATATCAATGCCCTAGTCTCATCTCCAGCTCTCAGTTCATGATAGCCTTTTAAAATAGAACAACCTACTGGAAGTCTCGGTACAGCCTAGTAAGCATACTGAAGTAGAATCTTTCGAAGATTCATTTCTATAGAATTGTCATTTGACCGGTATGGTGGTTCCCTAGAAGACTCCCACTTACAAAGCTGTTTCTGCTTGACCTCTGAACCTACCCAGTACATAATACTTCTCCCTTGGGTGGGTGTTTATAAATAATAATTTTACAGGGATCTCCCTGGTGGTCCAGTGGTTAAGACTCCACACTCCCAACACATGGGCTGAGGTTCAATCACTGGTTAGGGAACTAGATCCCATATGCCACAACTAAGAACTAGTACAGCCAAGTAAATAAATAAAAATATTTTTTAAAAAATTTACAAGCAATGGTTAATAGCTGAGGCAAACAAAACAATAAGCAGAGAGTTTAAAAGGAAAAAGTGGAAAATAAGATGTCCATAGGGGCTTTGAAAAGCTCCAGCATATTCCTGGAAATCTAGAAGGGCAACAGCAAGCACATGGCTATTTGCATGCCCAGGGTTGTGCACATGTTCAAGAAAGACCTGAGAGGCCCTAAACTCTTACCTCTGGCTGAACCTGATGACCTGAACAGGCAGAAAATAAAGGCTAAGGCACAGCTGTCGACTGCCAGGCTGAGTGTCGAAGGAGTGCCCCAAATGCACACAGGTCCTCTCACTAAAGACTGGGAAATTTACCGGTTCGAATTCAATCATTAGCTGACCACTAAGCTAACAAAATACAGCTATCAGTCGCCATACACAGCAAATACTTTCACAAGGTTAATTTAGAAAAGTTACTAAACAAACAACAATTACTAAAATCAACAACAACCAGCAACTATGGGGAGAAGAAAGAATATGATTTTGAGAGTTGCCACATTATTTTTTTGTTTGTTGTTCACATTCTTTTTTTTTTTTTTTTATATAAATTTATTTATTTTAGTTGGGGGCTAATTACTTTACAATATTGTAATAGTTTTTGCCATACATTGACATGAATCAGCCATGGGTTTACATGTGTTCCCCTTCCCGGACCCTCCACCCACCACCCTCCCCATCCCATCCTTCTGGATCATCCCATTGCCCCGGCCCTGAGCCCTTGTCACATGCATCGAACATGGAATGGTGCTCTGTTTCACATATGACAATACACATGTCTCAATGCCATTCTCCCAGAACGTCCCACCCTCACCTTCTCCCTCAGAGTCCATAAAATTGTTCTATGCATCTGTGTCTCTTATTCTGTCTCGCATATAGGGTTATCGTTACCATCTATGTGTTGTTCACATTCTTTATCTCACATAGATTATTCTTTTAATTGAAGTATAGTTGATTTACACTGCTGTGCTAGTTTCAGGTGTATAGCAGTGATTCAGTTATACATATATATTTGTGTATATATAGATATACATATACACATATTTATATGTACAAAATCTATTATTTTTCATATTCATTTCATTTAAAAGTCATTACAAAATATTGTGTACAGTTCCTTGTGCTATACAGTAGGTCTGTATTGGTTATATAGTAGTGTGTACATTTTAATCCCAAGCTCCTAATTTATCTCTCCCCCTACTTCCGCTTTGGGAACTATGTCTTTGGACCTATTTCTGTTTGTAAACAAGTTCATTTTTATCTTCTTTTTAGATTCCATGTATAAGTGATATCATATGATACTTGTCTTTCTCTGTCACATTTACTTCACTTAGTATGATAATCTCTAGGTCCATCCATGCTGCTGCAAATGGCATTATTTCAGTCTTTTTTATGGCTGGGTAAAATTTCATTGTATAGATATACTACATTTTCTTTATCCATCCAACTGCTGATGGACACTTAGGTTGCTTCCATGTCCTGGCTATTGAAAATACTGCTGCAATGAACATTAGGCTGCACAAATCTTTTCAAATTATAGTTTTCTTGAGATATATGCCCAGGAGTGGGACTGCACGATATGATTTAGAGTTGCCACATTATGCAAAACGTCTAATTTTCAACAACAAAAAAACATGACACATACAAAGAAATGAGAAAGTATGTCCACACATAGGAAAAATGCTATCAATTACCTATCCCTAAGGAAGCACAGATAACAACTAGAAAAAAACTTAAAAGTTTTAATTTTAAATATGTTCAAAGACCTAAAGCAAACCATTTCTAAAGAACTAAAGGAAAGCATGAGAACTATGTGTTGACATCCAGAAATCTGGAGTCAAAAAAGTACATAGTTAACTAACGTTTAAAATTCACTAGAGAGGACCAAACAGCAGATATGAGCAGGCAGAAGAAAGAATCAATGAAGCTGATGATAGGTCAACTGAGACTGTACTGTCTGAGGAAAAGTTAGAGGAACAGAAAGAAAAAGAAATGAAGAAACATGAACAGATCCTATGGGACAGCAGCAGCATTACCAACACACACAGAGTCTCAGAAGGAGGAAAAAAAAAAGGTAGAGGATACATGTGAAGAAGTCATAGCCAAAAACTCCCCAAATTTGAAGAGAAAAACATTAATCTACATATTTAAGAAACTGAACAAATTCCAAGTAAAAAACACTTAAGACTTCAAACCCAGACACATCATAATCAAACTGTGGAAAGAACACTGAAAACAATAGGAAGAAGCAACTCATCACATACAGGGGCTCCTCAAGAAGATTCACAACTGATTTCTCACCAGAAACCGTGGAGGCCAGAATCCAGTGGGATAACTTCTCAAAGTGCTAAAAGGAAAAAATTCAACCAAGAATTCTTTATCTGGCAAAACTATCCTTCAAAAATAAAGAAGAAATGAAGACTTCCCAGACAAACAAAAACTGAGAGAATCTATCACTTGCTGACCTGCTCCACAAAAAATATTAAAAGACCTTCAGGCTGAAATCAAAGCCACTAGACAGTAACATTTGTCAATCTATATGAAGAAATAAAAAGCACAAGTAAAGGTAATTACACAGGTAAATATAAAAGACAGTATGAAATTTCTGGTTGTAACTTTTTTTTCCTCACTGATTTAAAAGGACATATAACAATCATTTTAAACCTGTATTGATGAATATACAATGCATGTAAAGATTTAATTTGTATGATAACAGCACAGAAGAGTGGGGAGGAAGACAATGGAACTATTTTAAAGCAAAGTTTTTATAAACAATTAAAAGTAAGTTGGCACAAATCCAAACTTATGAATTAAGATAACTGCAATTCCCATGGGCATTAGTAGTTAGTAGTAGTTTCTTAGTAGTAGAAAACTCAAAATATAGAATAAAAGAAACAAGAAGGGAACTATTACATATTTAACACAAAAAAAGATAGTAATGGAGGCCAGACCCAAGGGTTACATATTGTATGATTCTTTTTATATGAAATGTCTAAAGTAAATCCATAGAAACAGAACATAAATTAATGGATGCCATGGGCTAAGAGAAGAGAGAAATAAGGAGTGATTACTTACAATAGTAATAGTATACTATAAAAGTAATAGTATAAGGTTTTTTGGAATGATGAAAATATTTTGGAACCAGACAGTGGGGATGGTTGTACAACCTTGTGAATATCTAAAAACCACTGAATTGTACACCTAAAAATGATGTTATGGTATGTGAATTACCTCAATTTTTTAAATTGCCTGAAAAATATGCAGGAAAGCTGCTTAAATCTCCCAGTATCTGTCTACTGACTCAAGAGACTACAGTCTGACTAACGAGATTATCAGACAAATGTTACTCCTTCAAGATATTCTGTGGGGCATAACTGTTTTCTACCAGCCCACCTTCCCCATGCCACTCTTAAAGCATGATCTTCTTTAAACCATATTAATGCAAATTCCAGGAAATATATAACCAAAAAGTAGGGCAAAATGTGGAGACTATAAAAACAAAGAAAATATGATCTAAGCACAAGACAAAAAATGATATATTAAAACAAGATTAAGACAACAACAAAAAGAATCAGGACTAATTACAACAGTATTTTTAGACAGGAAATAATCTACTTTATTATAAAGGCTTTGAAGGGTCAAGAAATAAAAAATGTAAACATAAGCAAATGGAAAACATTTTTAAAAAGTTAAAAATGTATAATGCCAATATTAAATAACAAAACCTAGGAGATACAGCCAATGCAGTACTTTGAAGAACATTTAAAAGATTAAAAGCTTTTATTATTAAGATTAAAATTAAGCATTCAAATCAAGAATCCAAAAATAAAATGAACCTAAGGAAAACAGGATAACAGAATATATAAATCAATGAACAAAGAAAGATGATAATCATTAAAAAAAATTCAAGATTACATGAAGATGAAACAGATAAATCTCTATTGAGGCTAACCAATAAAAAATAAGAATAGACACAAATACATAACACAAACAATGAAAACAGGAATACAACCATAAACATAGCCAAAATATTTTTAAGTATAAATTACTATTATCCACATTTTGTGGCAATAAATTTGAAAATATAAATGGATGCTTTTCGATAAAAATGTAAATTGCCAAAACTGACTCAAGAAGTATTTTAATTATGCTGAGTTTGAATGAAACCAGACTTAAAAAGTACATATTGTATGATTCAACGCATATGAAGCTCTTCAGAATTCCCTGGCAGCCTAGTGGTTAGGACTCCATGCTTCCACTGCAGGGGTCACAGGTTTGATCCCTGGGCATGGAACTAAGATCCCGCATGACTCAGGGAACACCAAAAAAACAAAAAATAAAACAATGTATATGAAGTTCTAGAACAGGCTAAACCATCTCCAGTGATAGAAATCAGACTGGTGGTTCTTAGGGCAAAGGCAGGGATGAATGACTGCAACAGAATACAAGAGAACTTTCAGAGGTAATGGAAATGATCTGTATGTTGATGGGGTAATGATTATTAGGTATATATCTTTGTTAAAATTCAGAATCATGTACTTACAATGTGTGCATTTAAAAATATATACATAAATCACATCTCAATAAAACATAAAAAAGTTGAAAATAATAAATAAAAAAAAGTATACAAAGATAAATACCTCAATTTTTATTTCAATATTTTTATCAGTGATCAACTCCAACATGTCCATCAACAAGAAAATAAAAGGTACAATAAACATTTATACTGACACGAAAAGACATTATTCCTAATATTTTACTTTAAAAAAGGTGATAATATATATAATACGATCCTCATTTTTGTTAATATATAATAAGATTGCAATTCATATGCATATGCTCTCAAGGTAAAGTGTGGAAGACATTACAAAGTAAGTTGTGGTTCTGGACTGAGGAAGACTTATTACTTTTTCTTTTAGCCATTTTAAAATAATAAATGTGTAGTACTAATAAAATAATACACATTTTATAAAATTAAAAAATTAAGCGATAATAAATTTTAGACAGCCCAAATCAGCCCATCACATTTTTAGTAGCTTACCAGTGTCACAGAAATTATTCTAAGATTAACAAATAGTGATTGTTCTATAATAAAAAACAACCATGATTTAATGGTTGTTTAAATTTAAAGTAATTTAAAAACAATATTTAGTTTGGAAAATTTTCACAAATCTAAAATAGGAAAGTTCTGAAATGAGTATGAGAGCTGGAGAAAAGATGGGATACATGAACTGAGAACTGACAGACTTCAGGAAAAAAACAGAAAAGAAAAACTACTACATAATTAAAGAATAGAGACTTTCCTGGTGGTTCAATGGTTATGACTCTGTGCTTCCATTGAAGGAGCACAAGTTCAAAGCCTGGTTGGGGAACTAAGATTCTACCTGTCACACAGTGCAGTCAAAAAAAAAAAAAAGTAGTATACAGAATTAAAGCATAAAGTAGAAAGAACATAAAAGTGAACAGATCTTGTTAAAAAAAATGGTAAGGGAAATAAATGATGAAAAGAGAAAAGTGAAAAAACATGATAAAAATGATCTCAGAGGAAGTAATTGGCATATGTATATGCACAGAAGATCTAATAGAGAGAGTAGAATGGAGTGTTCTGAAGAAAAAAAACAAGCTTTGAAACATTTAAAACTATAATTAGGACTTCCCTAGTGGCCTGGAGAATCCCAGGGATGGGGGAGCCTGGTGGGCTGCCGTCTATGGGGTCGCACAGAGTCGGACACGACAGAAGCGACTTAGCAGCAGCAGCAGTGGTCCAGTGGTTAAGAATTTGCCAATGCAGGGAACACAGTTTGACTTCTAGTCTGGGAAGATCCCACTTGTTGAGGGACAACTAAGCCTGTATGCCACAACTACTGAGACTGCACTATAGAGACTGTGCTCTGAAACAAGAAAAGACACCACAGTGAGAAGCCCAGGTACCACAGCTACAGAAAGTCCATGCACAGCAACAAAGATCCAGGGCAGCCAAAAAAAGAAAAACTATAATTAAAGTTTTCTGAAATAGAAGAAAACAAAGTTACAGAACCATCAACACTAAGACATTCCCTAATAAAAATTACGAGATTTCTAATTCACTTATATAGGAGAGAAATTATACTGGCATTTCACCAACAATATCTTATATAACATCAAGATATCATGGGCTTCCCTGGTGGCTCAGTGGTGAAGAGTCCACCTCCAATGCAGGAGACACAAGTTCGATCCTTGATATCACCAGGAGGATCCCACATGCCATGCAGCAGCTAAGCCCATTCGCCACAACTGCTAAGCCTGTGTGCTAAAGCCCAGGAACCACAACTACTGAGCACCTGCCCCAGCAATTGAAGCCCATGCATCCTAGAGCCCGTGGTCTGCAACAAGAGAAGCTACCACTATGAGAAACCTGCGCACCACAACTAAAGAGTTGCTCCCACTCTCTGCAACTAGAGAAACGTCCACGCAGCAACAAAGACCCTTCACAGGCAAAAAATAAATAAATTTTTTTTTAAAAAGATATCATGGAGAGAAAATATGAGTCAAGGATTTTATATTCAACCAAACTGTCCTTGAAGCGTATCACAATTACAAACATACAAAAACTCAGGAAATACAGTTGCTTCTTAAGGAATCTCCAAACAACACACTTCAACACATTTCAGACAACCACAAAATGATTTGAGAAGCTCTAATATTATAAAGAAAATACGAGAGGATAAAACACTAGACAAATGGAATTCTTCCCCAAGGACTGCAAAACATAGTTCACACAACCAAAAAATGATTTGAGAAGCTTCAACATAAGAAAAATATGGGAGAACGAAAGAACTGGTAAATCAAATTTCCATAGAACAATATAAGCAGCTTATGCAATAAATCAATGACATAAAACAAAGAGTAGGAAGATGATTTACATAACAACCAAAGATACTATTATTAACTTGTTTTGATCCTAATTAAAAAAAATTAATTATAAAAAGACATTTTAAACAATTAAGAAAACTGGTTATATACCAGCTATTGGATATAATAGGGAGTTATTATTAATTTTGCTAAGTACAACAATGATGTAAGAAAATGTCTGACATTTTTTACAGATACACACTTAGATGTGTAAAGTGATACAGTTGGAATTTTTAGTACCAAAGGAAAAAAGTGATGAAGCAAATGTGCAAAAAAATTGTTAACTACTGAATCTGGATCATGGGTATATGGAAGTTTACTGTATTATTCTACTTTTATGAATGTCTGAAATTTTTCAAAATTAAAAAAACTAGAGATATATCATCCGGATAACACAGAGGCATACTAGGCAACCATAACAAAGACAACTGCTTTCTCTGTCTTTGTCTCTGTTCTCTCTCTCTCTCACACACACACAATGCAGAGAAACACAGGAAGAAAGAAAAGGACCTAAAAACAGACAAGTCCCATATCTAGCATGAATTGATCTTCCTAACTTAAAAAAAAGTGTAGAAATGGGCTCAGGGACAGGAGAAGAGAAAGCAATTAACTGACTTAGAAGTAAGTCACTTTGCAAACAGTATCTGTGCTTTTTGGGCAAATCATTTAACCTTCCTGAGCTTTAGTTCTTCAGTTCCTGAAATGGGATAATAGGTGTTCCATCTACCACAGAGACACTGTAGTGATCAAATGAGACTACACAGGAAACAGTGCTTTGTATACTGTAACCATGATATAAAAGTAAAGGAACATTAATAATTAAGTATTTGTTATCTCTTGACCAGATATATTTCAATTATTTAAATATTTACTGCACATATCACCTAATTCTTATTTTCTAGGTTAATAACATCACATCACATTAATATCTAATGCTGTACTCACTACTCCTGTGTAATAGCGTAGTCCAACGACATGGCCTCTCAAAGTTCCAAATAAAACTGAATCTAACTCTTCATCACTTGTTAGGAAGTCATCTGGAGGAATAATATCTTGAAATTCAAAACGAGGAAAGAAAGTTGGATATGAGAGGCGTGGAAAATTTCCATGGACTCCATACTGGATAGTCTGCAAGTACTTCCAAACAGGATCTCTATTTAAAAAAAAAAAAAGCACAAAAATACAATATTTAACCAAACAGTCATCAAAGACCATACCATATTTAAAGGCCAATTGCTTTCTCACACTTTATTTCAACAAAATAAATCTAATACGGGAAGTGCTGTATAGAGATGAATCGCGTTCCTCTGGCTAAAGCAAGGATTGGAGTGAGTGGGGGAGGCTTCTAGAAACCCTACCTGTTCAATAATGCGTCTTCTACCCACAGGTATTCAAAGTGAAAACACCAATAATGGTTCACAAACCTTTCTTAGTCACAATCACTTACTTAAACTGAAAAATAATGTGATGTCTCTAACTAATTTTACACCAAAATTTCAATATTGAGCTAGAAGAAACTTGAAAATACATAACTATTTTTTACATGAAGCCACTTACAGCTTTACAAATAATACATTCAGCATCCATTTCTTTAATTCCCTTCGAAGAGAACCCTTCTTTTATTCAGGTATCTAAGCCGTGCCATCATGGGAAGCTTACCCTGAGCCTCCCACTTGGTTTAATGGTAACCTCAACCCCAAGATGGAGAACTGTTTCCGGAACGAATATGTAAACCAATTCGGACAATGAGAAGTAACAGGCAGTTAGCTGGGGCCTTCCAGGAAGCTTCCACTTTTCTGGAATGGATAGAAGCTATTTCCCCTGTGTTTTCCTCGAACGTCGCGCACACTGCTTTTTGCTCCTCTGCAGATAGATATTTGCACGTCTGTGCATACACATCAACTGCGAAGTGCTTAGGGACAGAGGCTGTCTTACCCGGCCCTTTCTGCCGAGCACAATGCCCAGCGCACAGTGGGTACCTGATAGGTGTTTCGTGGAATAAAGCACAGGTTGAGACCCCGGGTAAGGAGTGAGCTTCGAGCCCCAGGCTCCCCACATCCCTTGACAGATATTTCCCCAAAGCTCTAGCAGGAGACTCGCCCGAGGATCCTCCCCTCTGCATTTATTTCTCCCGCGGCTATACGAACCGCCAGCAGGACGAACAACAGCTGCACAGCTAGCACCCCGAACGCGAAGGAAAGGCTGGGAAGGTCAGGTTCATTTCAGAACTCCGCTAGACGGTTACCGCCGGCGCCCCACCCCCCCTCTCCGCCCCCTTCACCTCTTGAACATCCAGGACATGGCGCTGAATGCGTGACGAGCGGAACACTCAGACGCCCAGGGTCGTTCTCAAGCCGCCTAAATAAGCCTCCTTCCAGGCCCCGCGGCCGAAAAGCCGGTGACAAGTTCCGAGCGCCGGAGCGACAGCCCACTCCAGGAGAGTAAGACGCCGCGAATCTAGTCATACGTCTGCAGTACCGTCTGCTTCTAGCAACAATTTCAGTGACTAGCGACGCTTTGTGACTGGCATCCGGAAAGTCCAATCCCAAGGAGGGATCTACGGAGGCAAACCAATCAAAGAAAAGGAGGGAGGGTAACTCCGCCCCGCGCAGCGATTCAAAGACTGGGGGGTGGTCCCAGCTGCAGGGGTGGTTCCATCCGGGTTCTTCCCCGCCCCCAAGACAGGGCGCGGGAAAGCCACGCGGCCCCAGTAGCACGAGTGTGGTGTTCAAGGCGTCCGCGGTTCGTCCAATTACCCACCTCAAACAGAGGGCGACAACTCCCTTATCCGCTATTTCCCTCAAGCCGTAAACCTCGGTCGGCCCCATTTTTCAGCCTTACCTCATCCTCATCCTAATTTTCTCTTCATCTGATGTGACTCGTAGTAGGAACTTCCACTCAATAAGCTCCGCACTTTACGAACCCTACCAGCCAGATTCTTCACTTCGTTTTCTGTGATGAATCCGGGTAGTGGCCCTCAACATATGCCTTTTAAGCCCCACGAGCGAATCAATGAGACACACCGGGTTCAGAGAGTTTAATTTCAATTTAGATTTTTGGAGTTTACATTTCTCTCTCGCTATCGCATTTTTTTTTTCTTTTCTTTTAGGGAAAATGTTCATTTCTACTAGAGAAAAACCATAGAACGCGATGAGAGCGAAAGAAGCTCCTGGGTGACTGCTGGAAGTGTCCCGGCTTCCCTTGAAGGCACGTGACTATCCCTGCAGTACTAGAAGAAGCTGGTTTTCCTCAGGGAACTGTAGGGAGAGCTCCCTCGTGCCCAATAGCCAGCTTTTGAGAGTCTGAGAAGACTCGGTAGAATTCAGCTCTGAGTAGGTGGGCAAGTAGGCCGGTGCAGCTCAGGTACTGGCCCGGCTGGTCTCTGCACCTTGTCTCTGCACCTTGTCAGCCTTTTAACTGGTGCAGCAGCAGCACCAGGGTAAGAAGCTGGCCTGACCTGCCCTTCAGATTAGGTATAAATGCCAAGACAAGTGCAGGATCAAAGAGGAAAGGTATTTGAGAAAGTGATTACTATCGACCCTAACCCTTCAAAGAGTGCTCCATTTTACGCTTCCATCAGCAGAGTATTTGGAAGGAAATGGCAATCCACTCCGGTGTTCTTGCCTGGAGAATCTCATGGACAGAGGAGCACGGGAGGTCTTCAGTCCATGGGGTCGCAAAGAGTTGGACACGACTGAAGTAACTTAGCACGCACAGCAGAGTATTAGAGGTGGTCAGTGAAACAGGTTTTTAGGAGGCATTTGTGCATTATTTTAAACTATCACAATCTGTAAATATGAACCCAGTGTAGAATGAGAAGTAGCATTTGCAGCAACACAATACTTTATTTTACTGAACATGCAGGGCATGTGAGCTTCCCTGGTAGCTCAGTGAATAAAGAATCCACCTGCCAGTTCAGGGACGTGGGTTCAATCCCTGTGTCAGGAAGACCCCTGGAGGAAGACATTGGCAACCCACTCCAGTATTCTTGGCTGGAGAATACCAAGGACAGAGGAGCCTGGGGGACTACAGTCCATGGGGTTGCAGAGAGCTGGACACGACTGAGCGCACGCACGCATGCACACACACACGCACACGCAAGGCATGTGGAATCTTAGTTCCCCCCAAGGGATCCAACCTGTGTTCCTGCAGTGGAAGCACAGAGTCTTAACACTGGATGGCCAAGGAAGTCCCTCAAATTATTTCAGTTATTTACTTTCTTCTAGAAGTCTTAGGAGGCAAATGGCAGTATAGTTCAATTTGGGGTGTGCCAGATCTAAGTTCTTGGAAAATATGCCCAAAAATGCCCAAATTGAAGATGTTTTGTGTATAAAGTTAATGAGAAAGTTATGCTCGTCAGATTGAAAGATAAAATTTCAAATGTCACAATACAGGTAAACCCGATCCTCTCAAGACTTGAAACCTGTGAGCAGTGACCATACCATGGTTAAAGAATGTGGATTGAATGAAGTAAAAATTTGCTAAAGTCAATATTTTTGTCCATATTGTCACTATTTTACATCTCAGATCTAGCAGTTGAACTTCAACTTGAGCACTCTTTCACTTAATCATTATTATTTTAGTTTTTAAAAAGTGCAATGTGTACTAGTTTGATTAAAATGTTACTACACTTACAAATTCATAACTATCACATAAGATAACGTTTTCTGAAAAATGAACTTGTAGCTAAAAAATAGAATGGCAACTGTACAATGGCTTGTGTGTTGGACTGATGTGTAAGGAGGAGAGTGTCACAAAGAGGATAACAAGATAAGAGCCATGTGATATAGAAATTTAAGGTCTATGGTAGAGTTTATATTTTATTTTAAATGTAATAGAAAGCCATTAAATGTTTCATGCAGGAGAATGACAACCTAAATTGGGCTTAAAAAAATTCACTCTGGCAGCTCTGTGGAGAATGGATTATAGGAATGGAGAGACTGGTTAGTTAATCAGGAAATGATTGTGTCCAGGTAAGAAATGATAATACCTTGGAATGGGGAAGTGATGAAGCTACTCTGACCAGGAAAGTTTGCTAATAAATTTGGATATGGGTGCTGAGGGAGGAGAAGGCATAAAAAATTCCTCTAACCATCCACCTCCTAGTTACAAACATGCCTTCTCATCCTTTCCCCCTCTATGCAAATTAAACATGTCACTTCCCTGTTTGATGCTATGGGCATGAAATCAAACAATGGCATGTGTGGCTCTTTATAATCTGTCCCCTACTTCCCACTCCTATCACTTCCGAACCCACACGTTCTATAATGACCTTCGCATACATAACCACAAGGCCATTCTCGCACCCAACAAAATTAATAAATCAATCCTTGGTGTCTTCTAATAACTAGTTCATAATCCAATTTTCACAACTGCCATTTTCCTGCATAAAACATTTAATGCTGTTTCCTTCTCCAGGGGATCTTCCCAACCTAGGGATCGAACCCAGGTCTCCCACATTGCAGGTGGATTCTTTATTGTCTGAGCCACCAGGGAAGCATCTACATCATAAATAATGTGGCTTGGCAATATACATATTAGAGCCTTTCAGAGATTGCCAGAAATAAGGGTTTTCCTCTACACCCCAAACAAAAAGTAAGCTAAAAATGTTCTTTCACAGGTTCTTAACAAAATAGAATTTTGAAGCCCCTGGCAAAGAAGAGTCTGACTTTTCTAAAGCCTGGCTTCAATACAAAAACTTCTAAGTTTATGCAATTAACTAATGGGTTCCAGAAGAATATATGATGCTGGGACTTCCCTGGTGGTCCACTGGTTAAGGCTCTGTGCTTCTAATGCAGAAGGCACAGGAACTAAGATCCGGCATGCCACACAGTGTGACCAAAAGAAGAATATATGATGCTGTAAAAACTTACTTGTTTTTTCAATTCATTCATCCAAAAGAAGATGAAGACAAAAATTCAGTATAACAGAATTTTCAGGAATGATGTAGAAGAGTTCACAGAGCAAATCTCTGAGTTGCTCTTAGAGTCCAGCACAACAGAGGGCTTTCCAGGTGGTGTAGCGGTAAAGAATCTGCCTGCCAATGCAGGAGATGCCAGAGAGCGGATTCAATCCGTGAGCTGGGAAGATCCCCTGGAGGAGGAAATGGCAAGTCACAACAGTATTCTTGCTTGGAAAATTCCATGGACAGAAGGGCCTGGCAAGCTACAGTCCATGCGGTCACAAAGCACCACAGAAGGAGGGATGAAAAACAGCTTAGCAAAGTTCCTGAAACTATAAGAAAAGGAAACTCTGCCTTGTTTTCCAAACAGTAGCCTCAAGATTTTGCAGGTCTTAGAGAGAGCTTCAGAGGTCCGAAGTGTGCCACGGCAGTAAAGGAGTAAAGGCTAATGCTAATGAGGTGGCTCAGTTAAGGGGCCCAAAGGCAGTCCTGGAAATCCTACAGGAGTCTCTTGTGAGTCTCCAGGATCATGGTGATAGCAAGCAGAACAGCAGACTGGTGCCTAAAGATGAGGTGAGATAAGTTATACCACCAGTGGGTGGCTGCAGAAGACGAATGAATGAAGCCCAAAAATTAAGTCCCCTAAAGGGTGAAAGAAACAAGATTGAATTTTGAAACTTGAATTTAATTGGTATTAAGGATTCCCTGGTGGCTCAGCAGTAAAGGATCCGCCTGCAACACAGGAGATGTGTGTTCGATTCCTGGCTCGAGAAGATGCCCTGGAGAAGGAAATGGCAACCCATTCCAGTATTCTTGCCTGGAAAATCCCATGGACAAAGAAGCCTGGCAGGCTACAGTCCACTGGGTCACAAAAGAGTTAGACGTGACTTAGTGGCTAAACAACAACAAAGTCTTAAAATGACTGAAGTACCTGGAAGTGACTAAATCATTACCTCCCATTAGGCAAACTGAAGGGTAAGACAAATTAAGCTCAATAAAAAATTATAAAGTTTTGTCTTCGTTAACAGTCACTAATTGAAATTACTACATTCTATACATCCATATACACACACATCTCAATGAATTTACATCTAGGTATTTTTGGCAGATACTTCTACTTGGTTGAATTAGGGGATTTACATTTTCTTCTTTTTGCCTATATGCACGTAAAATATTCTCTATATTGAACATGTATTGCTTTTTTAATAAGAAAATAATAAAAGATATAAACTAAATTCTTGTAAAGAAATCAAATTTTTTAACTTGCTATTTTAATAACTTTAGACTTATAGAAAGTTGTGAAATGAGTACAAAAAGTTACCTCATATCTGTTACCCCATTTACTTTTACAACATACATAATCATAGTACAATTATCAAAATCAGGAAATTAATATTTGTACAGTAGTATTTCTGAACCATTTTTTCAAATAAGACAAGGCAGAGGAAATGATAGAAAATAGTCTTTTGTAACTTACTTTTTACAACCAATTTTCTTACACTTATTTGGGACCCCTATAGATTTTGGGGCAGATATGTGAGTACAACAAGAACTGATAGGGTAGAGGAAGTAAGGTAAAATGAATGCCAAGTAAAATTCTTCTTAATTAAATACTGCAATAAATATCAAGTGACTGCCTTGAAGTAAGCATTCAATAATTGCTCTTAAAAGCCCATTCTTATTACTGTTATTGTTGTAATAGAGTTATTATCTAATGAGTCTTCTAGCACTTAACAAGGAATATAGTTGATTGAGGATGATTTCCTGATGCTCGTCAGCAAGTTGTTCCTAAATAACAGAATAACACTGTTTCCAGAAGCCAGTGATTTTCCCAGGTGCAAGTCCTTGAAACAGACTGAAAAGTTTCATCAAGAACCAGGAGACACTCTTTTCCCAACTCCCACTCTGAGAAATCTGTGGTGTTCCAGATTACAGAGGCCTTTCCCAGGAGATAATTGTTTCCTCCTCCTTTAGGCCTTGGCTCAGTTTGTGCTCCTACGTCCCGGAAGACCAGAGTGCCTCCTGCCCAGGATCCTCATCTCAGGTTCAGGAAAGCATCACTCTGGTCTGTGAAAAAGAAAACCATAGTCCCCAAATGGTGTCACTCATGCTAAAACACCTATGATACCAAACCTAGTTTTAATACCCGATTTAACTGCAGTTTTAACCTCTCCCAGAATGTAATCTTAATCAACCAGTCTGGAAATTTCTGCTCAAGCACCACTAATCTGTCACCCTGGCCCTCTCAATCCTCCAGAGAAACAGGCAATCTGCATGATAAAACCCTTGTGGTTCCCTACCCACTCCACCCAACCCCACACCCAAGAAACATGGGCCTAAAAATAACCCTTTCTTTTCTTTTGCTAATAGCTCCATTGCTACCTCACCCTTCTTTCACCCCTCACGTTAAACACCATCCAAACCAAAAAAATAAAAGTCCACATCAGACTAAAAATCCTACCATTATACAACTGTATAGCTATGATACTATTATCCCAGTAGACTGAGTAGAGTCCGGGAGTTGGCGATGGACAGGGAGGCCTGGCGCGCTGTGATTCATGCGGTCGAAAAGAGTCAGACACGACTGAGCGACTGAACTGAACTGATTATCCCAGTAGGATTATATCATATACAAATAGCTACCTATTCACAAAATATCCCCCTTCAAAGAGGAAGGAAAGCATTACACATATTGCTGTTTCAGATTTCTATCCTTGAGGTGGTTGGGAGTCCCAAAACTAACAAAAAAATTACACATGTTTCTTCATCATCACTGAGGATTTATTATCCCAAAAGACCTATGGTCTAAATCCGCATTTCCTGATTCCCAGACTAGTGTAATGTTTTCCCCCAGATCATACAATTTAATCTAATAATTGAAAATATACACAGAGAGATAAAAAGTCACACAAGAATCCAAAGTTTTTAAAAATGCCCAAAAGGGGGGTGGGGAGGAGTGGATATGTGGCATCACACTACAGAACTAAACTTAAAGACACATAACTGTTTTTCTTAACTACAGGTATTTCAGAAAGTACTTGAGAAACGAACAGTTTATAAAAATGAGGTAAAAAATTTCAGGTGGGAGCAGAAAACTAAAACATGTCATACTTTGGCAAAGTCTTTAAAAATGTCACGTCCTTAAAGTGACGTTTTATGAGATTGTTCTGAGGCTGAATCATACATGAGATGATTTTCAAGCCATTTCACTTTGCTTTTTTCCTCATATTGGCTTCAAAGTTGTCCCTGTGTAACAGGAAGGAAAGGGGCAGGGCACAACCACATGGGTTCAAGTCTCAATCTGTGGTAAATCAGGTAAATCTGTTTCACCTGGGGGACAAAATTATTCTCAGTTAAGGATCATTGTCATGAATATGCATGTGTGCTCAGTTACTAAGTCATGTCCTACTCTTTGTGACCCATAGACTGCAGGCTGCCAGGTTTTCCAGACAAGAATACTGGAGTGGGTTGCCATTTCCTTCTCCAGGGGATCTTCCTGACCCAGCGATCAAACCCATGTCTCCTGCATTGGCAGGTAAGTTCTTTACTGCTGAGCTACCTGAGAACTATATGTATACTGATCACTCCCAACTGTGTATCTCTAATCCAACTTTTTCTCTGAGTTCCAGAATCATACGTAATGGACTTCTTAAATTTAAAAACCTGAAATACTGCTAAGTCACCTCAGTCGTGTCCGACTCTGTGTGACCCCATAGATGGCAGCCCGGCAGGCTCCGCCGTCCCTGGGATTCTCCAGGCAAGAACACTGGAGTGGGTTGCCATTTCCTTCTCCAATTCATGAAAGTGAAAAGTGAAAGTGAAGTCGCTCAGTCGTGTCCAACTCTTAGCGACCCCACGGACTGCAGCCTACCAGGCTCCTCTATCCATGGGATTTTCCAGGCAAGAGTACTGGAGTGGGGTGCCACTGGACTTCTCAAATTTACAAACCTGAAATAGGACTTCTCTTTTTTTTTTTTTTTTGGCTACGCCTCACAGCTTGTGGGATTTTAGCTCCCCAACCAGGGATTGAATCCAGGCCCTCAGCAGTGAAAGCACAGAGTCCTAACCAGTGGTTAGCCAGCAAATTCCCTGAAACAGGACTCTTAATTCCACCTCTCCCCTTCCGCAACATGCTTATTCTTCTGGTTTCCCCCATTTCAGTAAATAGCATGCCGAAAAAACTTGTCATGGATTCTTCTCTTGCTCTTACACCACACATTTTATCCCTCCTGTTAGATCAACTTCCAAAATATGACACAAATTTACCTAATTTTCTCCATCTTTATTATTATCACTGTGTCCAAGCCACTGTTTTCTCAGCTGTATTGCAATATTGCAAAGGTGTGTCTGAACTCCTTCCTATTTTCTGTTTTACTCATCTAACCCTACTCCTAGTTCCATTCTCCACTCAGAAGCCAGTGAGATCTTTTCATACTATCAATTATATCCCATCACCCACCTGCTAAAAATGCTCCAATAAATTATCTTTGCCTTAAAATGAAATCTAAATTCTTCCACAGTACATTATCTAGCCCTGCCTCTCTCTCTTTTATCTTATTTCATTCCACATTTTCCTGGGTTCCTGATGTTCTAGGAATACCTACCCTCTTTCCATTTATGGCATACATACTGCCAAGATTGTTCAGGCCTCCAGGCTTCTGAAATTCCTCTTTCCTTTGTGTGGACCCCCAGATCTTTCCCTGCTGGGTTCTTATGTTTCAGGTCTCAGCTCAAAACTACCTCCTCAGAAAGGCCTTCCTTGACTTTCTGATCTAAAGTACTCATTGCTCAGTTACTCTCTCTCCCAAGAGCCAGCAAACTTTTTCTGTAAAGGGCTATAGAGTAAATATGTTCACCTTTGTCTACATCACTCTGCTGCAGTACGAAACGCAACCATAGACAGTACTTAAATGAGTGGGAATGGCTGTCTCCCAATAAAATGTTATTTACAAAACAGCAGGACTTGATTTGCTTGTCCCTCCTCAATCACATTATCCTGCTGTGTCATCTTCAGAACTTACAACTAACTGGAATTACTTTGTTTTCTTGATTACTTTCTGTCTCGTTTCCCTAGATAAGCTCTACCAAAAAAGGGACTTTATCTTGTTCACAGTTTACATCCTGTAGTAACCAAAAGACAGTCTAGGTGCTCAGTAATTTTGCTGACTGAGTCTATATAGTAAATAAACTTTCCTTGCATTTGATATAATTTATGAAATCACTTTAAGGCAGGAGGAGAAGGGGACGACAGAGGATGAGATGGTTGGATGGCATCACTGACTCAATGGACATGAGTTTGGGCAGACTCCGGGAGATGGTGAAGGACAGCGATGCCTGGCGTGCTGCGGACACGACTGAGTGACTGAACAACAACAATGAAATCATTTAAAAATCAAATTCTATTATACATAAAAGACACATTCTCTGGGCTTCCCTGATGCCAATTCAGGAGACACAGGTTTGATCCCTAGTCCGGGAAGATCCTACTTGACAAGGAGCAACTAAGCCTGTGCACCACAACTTCTGAACTTGTGCTCTAGAGCCCAGGAGCCGCAGCTACTGAGGCCTGCGTGCCCTAGAGCCTGTGCTCTGCAACAAGAGAAGCCACAGCAATGAGAAGCCCACACACCTCAACTAAAGAGTAGCCCCCACTCTTGGCAACTAGAGAAAAGCCAGTGCAGCACTGAAGACCCAGAGCAGCCAAAAATAAATAAATAAATAATTTTTTTTTTAAAGGGTTGCTTTTTCTTGTAGATGCTTACTTACATTAATATAATTAAAAGAAAGTAATCGGTAATCCCCCCAAAACTACTCAGAAACTTATCTGAAACTTTTTTTAAAGATATTTCAGATAATTTATCCAAATTACTTCTGATTTCAGATATTTTGCTATTCTTTTATACAAAACACACCTATATTTTCATTTTAAAGAAAACAAAGTCTTACAAACCTGACAACCTCGACAAAAATTATATATCTAGAACAGAGTAAGGGAGGTCTCCTTCACCAGAGAATTTTTGAGATAAATCACATCCCCTTCTCACGCCATAACCAAATAGTCTCCCAGTTCACATCCTTTCCTTGTCCTCCTTCTGCCATTCCTTAAGCTCTGGCACTTAGAATGTGTACATTTCTGCACAGACCAACTACAATAAGCTTTCAGCTCAATCTGGACTTTTTATGGCAGGTGCTACTGATGCTTTTAAGTTTCTTGGGGGCATTTTTAGTCCTCCTCAAAATGTTCCTGGAATTAAATTGTTTACATAACATGGAAGTTTTGAATAGAAGATCCCTGTGTAACTAGCAGTAAGTGTTCTGACTTTAAAGTTTCACTTTATCTTTTTGGGGAGAGGAAGTTGTGAGGTGGTTTTTGGACTTTGGATCTAAAACTCATTCCACTTGCCTTTCAAATGAAAATTTTTAAGACTCTTAAAATAGGCATTGACTGCTACTACATTTTTATGTTCTGAAGCTGGAGGTAGGAAAACCTGAGAATACATGCTAACGGAGGAAGTAATAAATAAAGGCTACACTGAGACTACTCAAAAAATATTAAGTCAGTGGGCATAATGGATGGTGAAAGTGTGATTCATTCAGCATTTGTCAAAGTTAAGAGAGGTCTCTTCTCCCCAGGCAAGAACATACCTTCATTTCCCCCAGTTCAGTTCAGCTCAGTTCAGTTGCTCAGTCGTGTCTGACTCTTTGCGACCCCACAGACTGCAACACTCCAGGCTTCCCTGTCCATCAGCAACTCCCAAAGCTTGCTCAAACTCATGTCCATCAAGTAAGTGATGCCATCCAACCATCTCATCCTCTGTCTTCCCTTTCTCCTCCTGCCTTCAATCTTTCCCAGCATCAGGGTCTTTTCCATTGAGTCGGTTCTTTGCATCAGGTGGCCAGAGTATTGGAGTTTCAGCTTCAACATCAGTCCTTCCAATGAACACTCAGGACTGATCTCCTTTAGGATGGGCTGGTTAGATCTTGCAGTCCAAGGACTCTCCAGAGTCTTCTCCAACACCACGAGTCAAAAGCATCAATTCTTCAATGCTCAGCTTTTTTTATGGTCCAACTCTCACATCCATACATGACCACTGGAAAAACCATAACTTTGACTAGATGGGCCTTTGTCCGCCAAGTAATGTCTCTGCTTTTTAATATGCTGTCTAGGTTGGCCATAGGTTTTCTTCCAAGGAGCAAAAGCATCTTTTAATTTCCTGACTGCTGTCATCATCTGCAGTGATTTTGGAGCCCAAGAAAATAAAGTCTGTCACTGTTTCCATTGTCTCCCCATCTATTTGCCATGAAGTGATGGGACCGGATGCCATGATCTTAGTTTTTTGAATGCTGAGTTTTAAGCCAGCTTTTTCACTCTCCTCTCTTACTTTCATCAATAGACTCTTAGTTCTTCTTTGTTTTCTGTCAGAAGGGTGGTATCATCCGCATATCTGAAGGTATTGATATTTCTCCTGGCAATCTTGATTCCAGATTGTGCTCATCCAGCCTGGCATTTCACATGATGTACTCTGCATATAAGTTAAGTAAGCAGGGTGGCAATATACAGCCTTGATTCACTCCTTTACTGATTTAGCACCAGTCTGTTGTTCCACATCCAGTTCTAATTGTTGCTTCTTGACCTGCATACAGATTTCTCAGGAGGCAGGTCAGGTGGTCTGGTATTCCCTTTAAGAACTCTCTTGAAGAATTTTCCACGGCCTGTTGTGATCCACACAGTCAAAGGCTTTGGCGTAGTCAATGAAGCAGAAGTAGATGTTTTTCTGGAACTCTCTTACTTTTTTCTATGATCCAACGGATGTTGGCAATTTGATCTCTGGTTCCTCTGCCTTTTCTAAATCAGGCTTGAACATCTGCAAGTTCATGGTTCACGAACTGTTGAAGCCTGGCTTGGAGAATTCTGAGCATTACTTTACTAGCATGTGAAATGAGTGCAATTGTGTGGTAGTTTGGACATTCTCTGGCATTTCCTTTCTTTGGGATTGGAATGAAAACCGACATTTTCCAGTCCTCTGGCCACTGCTGAGTTTTCCAAATTTGCTGGCATATCGAGTGCAGCACTTTCACAGCATCATCTTTTAGGATTTGAAATAGCTCAACTGGAATTCCATCACCTTCACTAGCTTTGTTCGTAGTGATGCTTCCTCAGGCCCACTTGACTTCACATTCTAGGATATCTGGCTCTAGGTGAGTGATCACACCATCGTGGTTATCCGGGTCATGAAGGTCTTTTTTGTATAGGTCTTCTGTGTATTCTTGCCACCTCTTTTTAATATCCTCTGCTTCTCTTAGGTCCATCCCATCTGTCCTTTATTGTGCTCGTCTTTGCATGAAATGTCCCCTCGGTGTCTCTAGTTTTCTTGAAATTTTCATTTCCCCCCTCAGGCCTCTATTTTATTGCATGAGCTAAGATAGCAATGAATAATGTTTGTATTCAATTATTCATTCAGTTATTTGAAAAACAGTTACTGGTCACCTCCTGTGTGACAGAGTCTTCTACTAGATATAAGGTGTCAAGTAGCTGGCAACCTAGTTTATGTGTGGAGGCCACAGTGCTGTCAGACTGAATCAATTCTCATTTGTTTGTCAGAGGAAAACAGATTGGGCTGCCCTATTGATCCGTCACTGGGAAGAAGGACACTTTAGAAAAATAAATGTTTTAGGGGCTATAAGGGCCTCTCAAGCCTTAGCTAAATGGCACCCTCCACCCTCCACTGCGCACTGCAGCCTCAACGCATCCTTTCTCTAACACACCCGATACAACCTGAACCCCTGGATAGGTCTGAGACACTAGCCGTAAGGAAGGTCTTTTCTATTGGGGAAGATTCCTCTACGAGAGGAAATCCCTCAGGAACTTAAAAACCTCATACAGTTCCCAGAGAAAAACTATCCTTCTACCACCCTCTCCTCCAAGCCAAGATTTACCATGTTATAGGCTCCTTTTAGTTACCTCACATCTGGGAGCCAGCCCAGAGAGAGCTGGAGATGTAGGGCCTCTAAAATGGAAGCTCCCTCCTCTCTGTTCAACCTGAGGTCTCCTCTGTACTCTTCTCTATTTTTGATTGGAATAAAATCATTAGCCTAGTTTCACTTCTCTGTCCCCAAGGGTAAACTAGGTCTCTTCTATTTTCCTCCTGCCAAGGACGTGTGCTACTGGCCCTGTGGAGCCCTTCCTCAGCCTGGCCAACAAGAATCTGCCTGACTGGGTTCTTACTTCCACTGGCTCAGCCTAGCGTTGGCTGTGGCCCCATCCTGCCTCTGGGAGAGCCTGAGACGAGAAGAAAACTTTTTGGTTTCCCTGTCATTTCCAAGTTTGTCCCTCCACATCTACATCAGTTCTGTCCTTAGATGAAAACTGGGTTTGTTAATTTCATCACCACATTCTCCATCTGGTTAAATCACCGCAAGTGAATCCTGACCTCCCGACCTCACCCCCTCAAAAGTTGAAAGATGTGTTATCTCGACCCTTCTATCTGCTGCTGCTACTAAGTCGCTTCAGTCGTGTCCGACTCTGTGCGACCCCATAGACGGCAGCCACCAGGCTCCGCCATCCCTGGGATTCTCCAGGCAAAAATACTGGAGTGGGGTGCCATTGCCTTCTCCGACCCTTCTATCTACTTCTCCTTAAACTGACATGCTGAGTTCCTCTAACTAGCATCTCTGAGCTCCAGGTGCCATCAACCGTGAACAAACACGTTAGTGACTTTAGTATTTACAAGTCATGCTTAAAGTGTCACATCCTCATTACAAAGTCACTCTTTAAGCTATTGCCTTTTGGTAGCTAAACCAAGAGAGGTTTAAAACTAAACTCAAGAACACACAGAGAAAAGGAACAGACCCTGCTAAGTATAAGGGGAAGGGTGACGAGCTTAAATCCTAAAGCAAGGAACTGCTGCTGCTGCTGTTAAGTTGCTTCAGTCGTGTCCAACTCTGTGTGACCCCATAGACGGCAGCCCACCGGGCTCCCCCGTCCCTGGGATTCTCCAGGCAAGAATCCTGGAGTGGGTTGCCATTTCCTTCACCAGTGCACGGAAGGGAAAAGTGGAAGTGAAGTCACTCAGTAGTGTCCGACTCTTGGCGACACCATGGACTGTAGCCTACCAGGCTCCTCTGTCCATGGGATTCTCCAGGCAAGAGTACTGGAGTGGGGTGCCATTGCCTTCTCCGAGAGCAGGGAACTAGGTTTGATTCTTTGTGCCCTTCCTAGTCTAACACAACATGTGCATCTGTGTGAATGTTTGTTTGTTTATCAGGACATTGCAAATTATGAGTCCACATGCACATGTTCTATAAATGGCTAGGAACAGGTGGCTCGGTGATAAAGAATTCGCCTGCCTATGCCGGAGATCTGGGTTTGATCCTTGGGCTGGCAGGATCCCCCAGCGAAGGAAATGGCAACCCACTCCAGTATTCTTCCTGGGAAATCCCATGAACAGAGGAGCCTGGCAGGCTATACTCCATGCAGTTGCAAAAGAGTAGCACACGATTTAGCAACTAAACAACAACATTCTTCAGTATATTTTTACAATGAGATAATTTATAAATAAGGACATCATTGTATAAAAATGTTCAGGTATATGAAATGTTCAGGTATACGTGTGTGAATTTCCCTATCGTGAAATGGGCAGCTTCAGACCTTTGGAGGCACAAAGTAATTGATCATCCTTCACACATTAATACCCATTCTTTTTCTAGCCCATCTCCTATACATATCTTATTGCCATAATTTCATCTTCTATCTATTTCCATTGCTCCTACTCTAGCCCAGATCACTATCATTTCTTCCTACGAATCCCTCACTCCCAATTTCACCCCTCCAATCTGCTTCACGGTGGTGCCCAATTTTTCTAATATTTAATTCCGAACAGGTAAGGCCTCTGCCTCCATGCCGCGCTGCAGACAATGTTCAAGCTGCTCAATGCCACTTTACTCAGTCCTTCTCCCCTATGCCTCTCCCCTTAATTTCATCTCTCTCCCTACAAGACGGTGAAACTCTGTTGACTACCTTCGCTCTGGTCTCTGGACCTGTGGGTGATTCCTCCACCATGGACCCTGGCCCAGGCCATACGCTTTGCCAGCTTTTTGCCTACAGTTACTTCAGGTTTCCGCAAGAACCTCAACTGCTTCAGGAAACCTTCCCAACTCGTGCACTACCATCCAAAGCAGCAATTAAAACACGTGCCCTTACTTTCACTGTTTTGCCAGTTTGCTTGTTAGCTCTTTCCAAATTTTGAGCTTTGGGGGAAATAAGCTTATACTGTAGGAAGGGCAGATAAGGCCTCCATTAAGAGACAGAGAAAGGAGTAAGAACGCCACGTGCCTGCCATCCTTGGGCTGCACACATCCAAGTCTCAGGGAGCGACCTCACGTGCCTGCCTCTTGCGAGATCAAGCACCAGGCTTCAAAGCGCAGTGCGCACGCACCGAGTTGGATCTCTCTCTAGAGCTAAAAAACTACTATAGCCAGATGATTTTGCGAATGTATCTTCCTCATCCAGGACTATATTTCACAGAAGGCTCTGGCTTCACTCAGAGTTTGAAAGTTTTTCACGGCGGATGAAAATGGTAGGATCAACACGCATCTTTCCCTCTACCTTGGAAACCGAGGCAGTCCCCACCTTCTTGGGATGACGTTTATGAAGCCTCCTTTAGCCTTGTTACAGTTTGTTAGATCATGCTGGCATCATTAGAAGTTCCGAGAAATGGAAATTGGAGAGGGAGTAGAAGAGGGGAGGTTTGCCACAGCAGCTCCTGAAACTGCTTACGACCTAGTAGAGGCAGGTGCTACAAGAGTAGGGGGTCCTTCTCCAACTCACGCTGGCCTGAAAGGTCTCTTGGTTCCCAAGGGTCCTAGTTCCCTAGGCATTACACGTTGGTGGCCACTGGGCATCCGTTGCGGAAGGAGAGGTCAGGGTAGTGGCACCATCACTGGCTGTTCTCAGTCTCCAAAGAAACTACCTGAATGGAACTCCAGACTCTCATTCTCCCTTGCTCTTGATCTTCAGTCACAAATTCCATCCTATTTTGTTTTTAATTAAGAATTTATTTCTTTTTGGCTGTGTTGGTTCTTTGTTGCAAAAGCAGCCTTCTTAGTCGTGGCATGCTGGGTTAGTTGCCCTGGCATGTGGGATCTTAGTTCCCTGATCAGGGATGGAACCCACATCTGCTGGATTGGAAGACAGAGTCTTAACCACTGGACCAACAGGGAAGTCTGTCCACCGTATTTTTGCTTCAGGGATTCAACTCCACCAGTCTGGGTGTAAGGATCCACCCTACCCCCACCCTCCAGTCCCTAAATCTTCAGCCTCTACTGATATCCTAGCTTCTCTTTCAGACAGTTCGACTTCATACTTTGCCCTTGTACTCCAGCACCACTCCTCATTACTTTATATTGAGAATGCCACATCTCTCATGTCCCATTGGTGTTGGGGCTACAGATTTGCCAAGGGCTTTCAGAAGCCTGCCTGAAGAGGACAGTTCATGGGCCTAAATTTCCCCACTTGATATGAAGCGTACTGGAATCAAGACAGAGAGAAAGGGGTATGTTGAGATGGATGGTCTAGGTAATATTTCTCATTGAGCCTTATTCTCTTTATTTGCAAAATGGTTATCCTTAACCAGAAGGCCCAGTCCATCAGACTTCCCTTACCAGCCCTGCATCCTTTGCCTCCTACTCCACAGGAGAAATCAAAACCGTAGGGCGTAGAAGAGAGAGCGCGTCACTCCAGGCACTTCTGGCTCATATCAGTTATGTGACTGTGCTTGGCATTTGCAAGAATCAAGGTCATGCTTACAGGCTAGAAATAGGATTTGGAAGCTACTGATGCACTCTGGTGGTGCTCATACTGGGAAGTCGTAAAGATGAGATCATTCTGAGGGAGAATGCCCTTGAGAGGATGGGGAAGTTGAAGGACCAGTCAAGTTTCAGTTCCACAGCTATCAATGATTCTTGTGTGCTCTTGGGTCAACATACTCTCTAGGCCTCGATTTTCCTTTCTAGATAATATGTGTATGTCATAGAGGGGCATGGAGTAGTGGAGAGTGGTCACTGACACCTTTTCTCTGTGTTAAGAGTATTCCTACTTTGTCCTTTGCCTACAAAGGTCTGTATAGTCAAAGCTATGGTTTTTCCAGTGGTCATGTAGGGATGTGATAGCTGGACAATAAAAAAGGCTGAGTGCCAAAGAACTGATGCCTTAGAACTGTAGTGCTGGAGAAAACTCTGGAGAGTCCCTTGGACAGCACAGCTATCAAACCAGTCAATCCTAAAGGAAATCAACCCTGAATATTCATTGGAAGGACTGGTACTGAAGTTGAGGCTCCAATATTTTGGCCACCTGATGTGAAGAGCTGACTCGCTAGAAAAGACCCTGATACTGGGAAAGATTGAAGGCAGGAGGAGAAGGGGATAACAGAGAATGAGGTGGGTGGATGGCATCACTGGCTCAATGGAAATGAATTTGAGTGGACTCCGGGAGATGGTGAGGGACAGGGTGGCCTGGCATGCTGCAGTCCGTGGGGTTGCAAAGAGTCAGAGAGGACTGAGTGACTGAACAAAGAACAAAAAAGTATTCCGGTAGGAACAAAATTAGATTGTTATTTTAGGTTCTCATCACACCACCAGAGGTCACTATTGACTATTTGTCTGAAGAGCAGTTAGTCACAATTTGAAAACAGCCCTGTTACTTTCAGTAGTTTACTACATATCACTTAGAAAAATCAAACAATGCCTTAGGTAAAGGTTTCGATTTATACAGTACCCTTAATCACAAAAGACAAAGAAGTCTGTTAAGATAGTGGTTCCCAAACGTTGTTGCACATTGGAATCTTTAAAAATACTGAGGCATGTGAAAAGATGCTCAACGTCACTAATTCAAGAAATTCAAATCAAAATTACAATGAGGTGCCACCTAATACAGGTCAGAATGGCCATCATCAAAAAGTCTACAAATCATAGATGCCAGAGAGGGTGTGGAGGAAAGAAAACCCTCCTATACTGTTGGTGAGAATTTAAACCTAGTGCAGCTGCTATGAAATATGGAAGTTCCTTAAAAGCCTAAAAATAGATCCACCATATGATCCAGCAATACCACTCCTGGGCATATATCCAGAAAATATGAAAACTGTAATTCCAAAGATACATGCATCCCAATGTTCGCAGCAGCACTATTTATAAAAGTCAGGACATGGAAGCAAGCTAAATGTCCATCAACAGATGGATGAATAAAGAAGATGCAATATGTGTGTGTGTGTTGCGTGGGTGTGTGTGTAGTGAAATATTACTCAGCCATAAAAAGGAACGAAACAATGCCATTTGCAGAAATGTGGATTGACCTGGAGATTATCATACTAAATAAATCAGACAGAGAAAGACAAATATCTTATGAGATCACTTATATGTGGAATCTAAAATATGATACAAATGAATTTACTTATAAAACAGAAATAGACATACTGACATAGAAAACAAACTTATGGTTACCAAAGGAGAAAAGGGAGAGGGACAAGTTTGGAATTGGGGATTAATAGATTTGTTGTTGTTGTGAAAGTTGCTCAGTCATGTCTGACTCTTTGTGACCCCACGGACTATAGCCTGCCAGGCTCCTGTGTCCATGGAATTCTCCAGGCAAGAATACTAGAGTGGGTTGCCATTCCTTTTTCCAGGGGATCTTCCCGACCCTGGAATCAAACACGGGTCTCCTGCATTGCAGGCTGATTCTTTACCATCTGAGCCACCAGGAAGTCCATTAACAGATACACATTGTTATATATAAAACAGTGAATTGGGCATGGTGTGATTTTGAGAGCAACTCTCCATTTCTGTAGAAGCCATCAAGCTGATCTAAACACTAAGAGTAGTAAGACTTACTTGAGTAACAGATTAATATCTTATGTAACCTTATTGTCCAGGTGCCAACCTCTGAATGCCCTAGCTTTGCCCATTCCGGTGTCTAAGTGCCATATCATCAGTGGAGGTAAAGAATGCCCAGTGAGTCCCTAGCAATCTTCCAAGATCTCTACAGCTGAAACTCACTCCTGCTTAAGGCTTCTAAAATTCCTAACAATAGCAAAGGTTCTATTAAGATAATACGTGTCCTAAGGTTTCAGCTGAGATTACTGCTCTTGCGTTCAGCAAACCCATAGAGAAGAAAAGTTAGACTATATGGTCTTCAGGCTTCCATCCACTGAGATGTTTGTTTTCCCCATTGATTTTCCACAGTCAGTCCTCTCCCTGTGGGTGCGAGGTTTTTCTGATGCTGTCTCCATCCTTATTTCCTTTCCCTCTAGTCCAGGACTGTGGGAAACCAGAGGGGCTGAGTATGGCCTCCATTACCTCCCCACTATCCTTGGTGGCCTGGAGTACACAGAGAGGCACGAGGCTGCTCAGACCCCATTGTCTGTCTATGCACCTCAGTACCACTTCTGCAGGGCCTTAGGCATCTCTGCCTGCCACTTCTTTATTTTGTTGTTGTTTTCTAGTCCTTAGCTCTTAGATTCTTTAAGTCTCAGATTTTTGTCATTTCATCCTCTCCTGGGCCCCTCTTGTGTGATGGTGCAGAACGTGGGTTTGGGTAGAGCCAATATCCCTTCAAAGGGAGACATACCTGCTTTTAACTCCTTTTTCCCTTCAAACCCTCTCTTTCACCTCAGTTTAGCACACTTTGAACAGTCAGAGTGGTTTGAGAGGCAACTGGTCCCACCTGATGGCATAATTTCGCAAATCCTTTTGTACTATAAATCCATCTAAAATTTTAAAACTTAAAAGATATGAATTAGATTCTCTGGTTCTTCTTTCATTCTTTCCCTGAGCACAGTGAGTATATAATTCCCTCGTTTCTGCTGCCTAAATTGGGGGAAAGAGTCTTGGTCACAGAATAATATCAGAAATAACAGTTAAGACACCAACATGCAACACGCAAAAGTAACGTGTGAGACATCTACCACATGCCGAGCACAGAACCAAATATCCACTGAATGCAGACCTCCAAATAGCAAGGAGAGATCAGAAAGCCTTCCTAAGTGATCAATGCAAAGAAATAGAGGAAAACAATAGAATGGGAAAGACTAGAGATTTCTTCAAGAAAATTAGAGATACCAAGAGAACATTTCATGCAAAGATGAGCACAATAAAGGACAGAAACAATATAGATCTAACAGAAGCAGAAGATATTAAGAAGAGGTGGCAAGAATACACAGAAGAACTATACAAAAAAGATCTTCATGACTCAGATAACCACAATGGTGTGATCACTCACCTAGAGCCAGACATTCTGGAGTGTGAAGTCAAGTGGGTCTTAGGAAGCATCACTGTGAACAAAGCTAGAGGAGGTGATGGAATTCCAGGTGAGCTATTTCAAATCCTAAAAGACGATGCTGTGAAAGAGCTGCACTCAATATGCCAGCAAATTTGGAAAACCCAGCAGTGGTCACAGGCCTGGAAAAGGTCAGTTTTCATTCCAATCCCAAAGAAAGGCAATGCCAAAGAATGTTCAAACTACCCCACAATTGCACTCATTTCACATGCTAGCAAAGTAATGCTCAAAATTCTCCAAGCTAGGCTGTAACAGTATATGAACCGAGAACTTCCAGTTGTTTAAGCTGGACTTAGAAAAGACAGAGGAACCAGAGATCAAATTGCCAACATCCGTTGGATCATAGAAAAAAGCAAGAGAATTCCAGAAAACATCTACTTCTGCTTCATTGACTATGCTAAAGCCTTTGTGTGGATCACAACAAACTGGAAAATTCTTCAAGAGATGGGAATACCAGACCACCTTACCTACCTCCTGAGAAATATGTATGCAGGTCAAGAAGCAACACTTAGAACGACATGGACAATGGGCTAGCTCCAAGTTGGGAAAGGAGTACGTCAAGACTATATATTGTTACCCTGCTTATTTAACTTATACGCAGGGTACATCATGCAAAATGCTGAGCTGGATGAAGCACAAGCTGGAATCAAGATTACCAGGAGAAATATCAATAATCTCAGATATGCAGATGACACCATCCTTATGGCAGAAAGCGAAGAGGAACTGAAGAGCCTCTTGATGAAAGTAAAAGAGGAGAGTGAAGAAGCTGGCTTAAAACTCAACATTCATCATGGCATCCGGTTCCATCACTTCATGGCAAATAGAGAGGGAGACAATGGAAACAGTGACAGACTTTATTTTCTTGGGCTCCAAAATCACTGCAGATGGTGACTGCAGCCATGAAATTAAAAGATGCTTTTGCTCCTCAAAAGAAAAGCTATGACCAACCTAGACAGCATATTAAAAAGCAGAGACATTACTTTGCTGACAAAGGCCCATCTAGTCAAAGTTATGGTTTTTCCAGTAGTCTTGTATGGATGTGAGAGTTGGACTATAATGAAAGCTGAGCACCAAAGAATTGATGCTTTCGAACTGTGGTGTTGCAGAATACTCTTGAGAGTCCCTTGGACAGCAAGGAGATCAAACCAGTCAATCCTAAGGGAAATCAACCCTGAATATTCATTAGAAGGATTGATGCTGACACTTAACTAAGGCCACCTGATCCAATGAAGTAACTCATTGGAAATGCCCCTGATGCTGGGAAAGACTGAAGGCAGGAGGAGAAGGGGATGACAGAGGATGAGATGGTTGGATGGCATCACTGACTCAATGGACATGAGTTTGAGCAAGCTTTGGGAGTTGGTGATGGACAGTGAAGCCTGGAGCGTTGCAGTCCATGGGGTCACAAAAAGTCAGACACAACTGAGCGACTGAAATGAACTGATTTATCTGATGATGGATAATTGTTTTTTTTTCATGTTTGACTATTGCATATAATGTTAATATGTGTATGAAAATGTGAGTACAAGTGATTTTAAGGATATATGCCTTCAGTTCTTTTGGGTAAACACCTAGGAGTAAAATGGTTGGATCATATGGTAGGTACATGTCTAGCTTTCTAAGAGACTGTCAAACTGTTTCAAAAGCTATTGTACCATTTGACACCCACACCAATTTCTCTATATCCTCATCAATGCTTATTATGATGGATCTTTTTAATTTTAGTCTATAATAAATGTATCATGGTCTCTGATGGTGTTTTTTTGGTGTATTTCTCTAAAGACTAATGATGCTGAGCAACATACAGAAATCCTATAAGCTGTTAGTTGCTCAGTCCTGTCTGACTCTTTACAACCCCATGGACTATAGCCTGCCAGGCTCCTCTATTCATGGAATTCTCCAGACAAGGTTTCTGGAGAGTGGGTCGCAGATTCTGATTAGTGCTCTTATAAAAGAGATCCTACAGCACTCCCTAGCCCTTTCCAGCTAGAGAGTACAGGGCAAGGAGTCAGCAGTCTGTAAACCGAAGAGGACTCTCACCCATTTATGCTGGTACCTTGATCTTGGACTTCCCCAGCCTCCAGAACTGTGAGAAATTTCTGTTGTTATAAGCTGCCCAATCTGTGGTATTTTGTTATCACAGCCCGATGGATTAAGACAGTGGCCATCTGTACGTTGAGAGAGACCTTCAGAAAAACCAGTACTGCGGAAACCTTGATCTTGGACTTCAGGCCTCCAGAATTGTGAAAAAAAATTTTTTGTTGTTGTTTAAGCCATTCATTCTGTGGTTATTCTGTTATGACTGCCCTAGCAGACTAACCTAGCCTCGAACGAGGACATGATGGCATGCCCACTGTTGTCTCTGCATTTGTTACAAGAGGTCAAATAGGCAGCTCTTGTTTAGAGCTATGGACAAATGTGGAAACCAGGCACACTGCCACCTTCCCTTTGTTAGCATGTCTGATCTCTAAGAATCTTAGATGAGCCAGACACAGGTGTAAGGGAGAAGTGGCTGTCTCTGGAAGGGACTGGAGTTCCAGGCTTTGTGCAAATTTCACTTCTTTACCCAAAATAAACATTTTTTAAATATTTATTTTTAACTGAAGGATAATTGCTTTACAATATCGTATTGGTTTCTATCATACATCAGCATGAATCAACCATAAGTATACGTATGTCCCCTCCCCTAAGTAAACATTTTAATGTAGGTGAAATTACAACAAAATTGTAATTTTAGTCTCAAAATTTTAATTTAGCACTAAAATTGTCATTTTCAGCCTTACAGGAGAAAGTCAAAAAAGGATCATAAGACAAATATTTGTGAAGGAGTATGCATGAGTGTTGTATCTAAAAGAATGAGTTGTGGGCTGTGTTAAGCTGATTATTTTCTATGAGAGCCTTTCATGAGTTTTCAGCCCTAGCTGGCTGACCAGAGCAAACCTCTCTGTTCACTTCCTGGTCTCACTGAGTTTGGTGAACTGTTATCTCACCGAGTCCCTAGTGGTTGGGTGAAGCAGAGTTTATTACTGAGGACAACTTTATTCATCAACAGGGTTTAGGAAATGGAGGTATAATTTAATTCATTTTAGTCCAATTGCACCTAATTTGTAAATTCTTAGAAGAAAAAAGGTCATGAGGGTGACAAAAGGAAATTTTGCTTTTTCTTTTCAGTCCTGTCCCTGTGTGCCAAAAGTAAGACAGCATCCCTCAATCCATACTTAGATTTTTTTTTTTCCTGGATGAATTGGAAAGAGTAGCTCCAATACCTGCTTCATCTAAATCGCGTTGTTGTTTTCTTAATGAGAATTTGCAACCATGAGCTCCACACTGAGATGTCAGGAATAGATACAGAATACAGATTAGATAGAATCCACAGAAGAACTATACAAAAAAGATCTTCACAACCCAGATAATTACGATGGTATCATCACTCACCTAGAGCCAGACATCTTGGAGTGCAAAGTCGAGTGGGCCTTAGGAAGCATCACCACAAACAAAGCTAGTGGAGGTGATGGAATTCCAGTTGAGCTATTTCAAATCCTAAAAGATGATGCTGTGAAAGTGCTGCACTCAATATGCCAACAAATTTGGAAAACTCAGCAGTGGCTACAGGCCTGGAAAAGGTCAGTTTTCATTCCAATCCCAAAGAAAGGCAATGCCAAAGAATGTTCAAACTACCACACAATTCCACTCATCTCACATGCTAGTAAAGTAATGCTCAAAATTCTCCAAGCCAGGTTTCAACAGTTCGTGAACCATGAACTTGCAGATGTTCAAGCCTGTTTTAGAAAAGGCAGAGGAACCAGAGATCAAATTGTCAACATCTGTTGGATCATCGAAAAAGCAAGAGTTCCACAAAAACATCTACTTCTGCTTTATTGACTATACCAAAGCCTTTGATTGCGTGGATCACAACAAACTGTGGAAAATTCTTTAAGAGATGGGAATACTAGACCATCAGACCTGTCTCTTGAGAAATCTGTATGCAGGTCAGGAAGCAACAGTTAGAACTGGACATGGAACAACAGACTGGTTCCAAATAGGGAAAGGAGTACATCAAGGCTGCATATTGTTACCCTGCTTATTTAACTTCTATGCAGAGTACATCATGAGAAATGCTGGGCTGGATGAGCACAAGCTGGAATCAAGATTGCCGGGATAAATATCAATAACCTCAGATATGCAGATGACACCACCCTTCTGGCAGAAAACAAAGAACTAAAGAACCTCTTGATGAAAGTGAAAGAGGAGAGTGAAAAAGCTGGCTTAAAACTCAACATCTAGAAAACTAAGATTTGGCATCTGGTCCCATCACTTCATGGCAAATAGATGGGGAAGCAATGGAAACAGTGACAGACTTTATTTTTGGGGGCTCCAAAATTATTGCAGATGGTGACTGCAGCCATGAAATCAAAAGACACTTGCTCCTTGGAAGAAAAATTATGACCAATCTAGATAGCATATTAAAAAGCAGAGACATTACTTTGCTGACAAAGGTTCATCTAGTCAAAGCTATGGTTTTTCCAGTAGCCATGTTTGGATAAGAGAGTTGGGCTATAAAGAAAGCTGAGCACCGAAGAATTGATGCTTTTGAACTGTGGTGTTAGAGAAGACTCCTTGGACTGCAAAGAGATCCAACCAGTCCATCCTAAAGGAAATCAGTCTTGAATATTCATAGGAAGGACTGATGCTGAAGCTGAAGCTCCAATACTTTGGCCACCTGATGCGAAGAACTGACTCATTGGAAAACACCCTGATACTGGGAAAGATTGGAGGCGGGAGGAGAAGGGGACGACAGAGGATGAGATGGTCGTATGGCATCACCAACTCAATGGACATGAGTCTGAGTCAACTCCGGGAGTTGGAGATGGACAGGGAGGCCTGGCGTCGTGCAGTCCGTGGGGTCGCAAAGAGTCAGACACGACTGAGCGACTGAACCGAACTGAACTGAGTCTTGGGCGCACTGGAGTGAGAACCAGTGGGTTCCATCCTTAGTCCTTCTATCCTTTGGGCTCAAACTAATCTTTTTCAAATATTTGGAGTTCATTAGATGATATCCACGCTTCTTCAGCAAATATTTTTTTATTTTGCCAAGCACGTTCTAGGAGCTCCTCTTTCCAACTAAAACATTCTGAAACGTCCAGTGCTTCTGAGCAACTCTTCCCTTTAGCCCGAAGTTGAGCTGTGAGCACTCCACTCCAGTTTTTGCAGTCTTGTTCTCCAGAAGCTCAGAGGCTGCAGAAAGTAGCAAAGGGTACAACAGATGATCAAGTATTTAAACGGCCTCAAGGGCCTAAACATCTCGCCTGGCCCAAAGCCGTATCATGAAAACATGAAGGGAAAAACATACTGGTTCCAGTGCCCGCTAACTCTTGGGCGCGGAGGCGCGGCCCGAGGTCCAGCGAGGCGCGGCCGCTGGCGGGCGCGTCCTCACCTCCGGCTCCACCCTCACGGTGTAGCTGCCTCTTTAAGAATCGGCGCCGCAGGCTGGTCCGCCTGGTGCTCACATGACTCGGCTCCGTGCAATCGCTCGCGGAAGTGGTCCAGCCTCCGCGGCCCTCGCGGGGTCTCCCGGTGCCCAGAGGGGCTGGCAGGCCGGAGCGGGCACCGCCGGGCGGCCCGCAGCCGGTCGCCAGGATGGTGCAGTTATATAACCTGCACCCGTTTGGCTCGCAGCAGGTGGTGCCCTGCAAGCTGGAGCCCGAGCGCTTCTGCGGCGGGGGACGCGATACCCTATTCGTGGCGGCTGGCTGCAAGGTGGAGGCGTTCACCGTGGTCGGCCAGGAGCTGTGCCAGCCGAGGTGCGTCTTCTCCACGCTGGGCAGGGTGCTGCGCCTGGCCTACAGCGAGGCCGGTAAGTAGTGGCGGGGGAAGGGGCGCCTCGGCTCCGCGTTGGGGCCTCCTTAGAGGACCGAGTGACGCCAGCAGCTCTGGGGAGGGAAGGACTTCCTGCTTGTAGGATGGTCTCGCCCGGTCCGGCGGCTAAAGGAAGATGAGAGCTGTGCAGTTGTCCTGGCAACCACAGGTGAGAGCAGGCCTCTGGTGGGCTCTGGGAATGCTGGTTGTTTTTGCTCTTCTGGAGTCCTCGCTGGAAACGCCCTTGGTTGGGTGACTGGATTCCCCTCAACTCAGACACTTGAAACCAAAACAAACCAAGTAAGACTCTTTTATTATAGAAAACAAGTACATACAAAAGTAGGGAGAATGATATCCTGAACCCCCGGTTAATCCCATCTTCAACAATTATGCCAACTCATGGCCAGTGCTTTATCTATTTCCTGTCGATTTTTGAAAGCTCACATGACCTGCTAATTTTTAAATCTGTGTAAGTAGAACTCGGGTCTTAGGCCCCTTTCCCCCCAGAAAAGTAGCATCCACTACTCCTTTTCCACTAAAAATGTGAAGCGGTACCAAGGGGATACTGAGTGGGCATATCCCTGTTTAGAAGTATCCAATATTAAAAATAGGTACTTTGGGACTTTCCTGGTGGTCCAGTGGTTAAGACTCTTCACTTCCACTGCAGGGGGCATGGATTGATCCCTGGTGGGGAACTAAGATCCTGCATGCCAAGTGCAAGCCCGCCTCCCCCACCCCCGGCAAAAGATGCAAATAGGCAGAAATAGGTACTTAAGTTTACAGGAGAATTCACCGTAGGATTCTTAACTGTCTAATAATACACTTAAAATTTGAATTCTGCTTTTCAGTAGGGGTGTAAATTGCAGTATTTAAGATGGAAAAGCCTGTGACTGAGGTATTTACTAATAAAGTGAAAAGCATGAACCTGGAGGATTGTAGAGCTCTGTATAAACTTTACTCTGTTCACAACTGACTATGTGTGAGTTTATAGAAACTTTTGGGTCTCCATTTGTGTTAAAAAAAAGAAAGCGAAAAACCAGATCAGTGATTTCCAGACCTTGGAATTTTGTGGATCAGCAAAAAAACTGCGGGGCTACCATACACAGTATCTGACTGTTCGTTTTATCGAGTAAAGATACATGTTAAAAAAAATGAAAAGCCCTATTATTTACTGTCATTATTTATATAAAAACACCTAGCTCCAAATGTTGGATGCCTTTGCTTTATGAGCAACTTCTTATATTGTTACTACTTTTTCTTTTTGAATAGTTTAGACATCAATAGGGGCCTTCAGGTCTACAGACCAGTTTGAAAAACACTTACTAGATCTGTAAATTCTCTGTCAGCAGAAGGCTCTGATTTTGGTATTTTTAATGGTGTTGCTCTCCTAATCATTTCACAATATTAGTAGTTTTCCCCACCTCCTTTTTAGACCTATGAATTCTTACCTTCAAGAGCTCTGTTAAGTGGCAGGCTCACCAGTTTCAACATGAGTATGTGTGTGTGTGCTGGTGGGGGGCAGATAACCACTATTTACATGATTGGCCCCATTCTTCCAAATGGACATTTAGTGTAGAATTGTAAGTGACCGGCACTGTGTGAACCTCTAGCTTTCTTGCCTGTCACTAGTGGTGATTCTGGGGAATCCTTTGATGCCTTTACTGGTGTTTAAGAATCACCTAGGGTAGCTTAAAAAGATTCCTGGACCTCAGAGAAACGGTACCAGTTTCCTGGGGTGTGGCCCAGCATTGGGTGAGTCTCCTGTGTAGTCAGGATTGAGAATCACTGACCTAGAGCCATATTGACTCCTGTAGGCAGTGAGTAGCATGGTGGTACTGATGCCTTGAAGTTAACAAAGATGTTTTTGTAAGTCCATTGACTGTCTTAAAAAAAGTTCACGAGTCATGTGGTATGGTGTTAGCATAAGTCAGATAGCTCAAGGGTAACTTTCAGCTTGAACTTAATGCTTGGGTGCAGCTTCTGCCAAAACGTAGGTAGAGGACTGCTAGATATGCTGATATCCAGATAACTCCTCTTACGCATCTCAGCTTTTTCCTTTTGGCCTCTTTCCTCTCACTAACACTGGCTTGGACTTGGGGATTCCTGCTCTAAGCCCAGTGTCTCTCCTAGTCTCACCCCATCAAAAACAAAGTGAATCTTAGATCAGCAATTTCTATTCACTATATATGCTTTGCAGATTCTTACACAAGAAGAAGACATTTTCAATTTCTTTTTGTCTCTAATTAGCAAGATGCTAGGCTCCTTTCATAAAGATTGGAGGTGGTAGAATGTAGGTTGAAATTTTGAAGTATGGGCCCCTAATATCATCATCAGTAATTCAAATTATTTTAAGTTTTGTGTGTGAAGGGAGAAAGAAGAGATTTGGGACCTCACTGCTCTCAAAGGAGAAAGATTTCTGTGGCCAGAGTTGAGTGCTGTGTAGGGACTTCTGGTGCTGGACACTTGTTTATGGGATGTCTGGAGGTGTGGGGCAGAGAGGACAAGACCACATAGCACAAGTGCATGAAAGAGCCCTAGAATGTCTATTATCTCCCCCTACTGTGGATGGAGATGGTTAGATAGCATCACTGATTCCATGAATGTGAGTTTGAGCCAACTCCGGAAGATAGTGAAGGACAGGGAAGCTTGGCATGCTACAGTCCATGGGATCACAAAGGGTTGGACCAGATAGGACTTAGCGACTGAACAACAAAGACCTACCCTCCCTCAACTTTTTAAGTCGTAAAACATATTTTGATTCATCGTATATTATTACTGCCTTCTGATAATTGTGTTGTCATAGGAGCGCAGCCTTTTAATTTAGGGATTAGTGTTAACCAGGCTTATGATCTTGCCGCATAAAAGGAAAAGTTTACTTATTATTTTTTTAAATCAGTGACTCTCAGCTTGAGAATAAATAGAAAAATGATTTTTAAATTTGCTTAATAAAGACAAAAGCTGTCATAAAATAAGTAAAATAAAACCCTGAGCACACAATGCTTTGAAAAGTTTAATTCCTTTCTCTTATGAAGGGCTAGAATCCTCTAGACTTATATCTCCTTTCTAACATTTTGAGAGATGCATGGAATGACCATTGACCTTGGAGCTAACCAGAACCAGATTTAAGCCCAAGTGCCATCATTTGTTGGCTGTGTTGCCTAAGCAAGATACTTAGCTTATTTGAAGGCTTCCCCTGTGGCTCAGCTGGTAAATAATCTGCCTGCAATGTGGGAGACCTGGGTTTGATCCCTGGGTTGGGAAGATCTCCTGGAGAAAGGGAAGGCTACCGACTCCAGTATTCTGGCCTGGAGAATTCCATGGACTATATAGTCCATGGGATTGCAAAGAGTCAGACATGACTGAGTGACTTGACTTCACTTAGCATATTTGAGTCTCAGATTCCTAATCTATAAAATGGAGAAGGGGATCTTGCCTTGAAGGATTGTGAGGATTAACTGAGAGAACTCTAAAGGTCTGTTTATAAGGCTTATCAGGAAGACACACTTAGCAAGTTCTAGTTCATTGTTTATAAAACAAGTTATTAACTTGAAAACATAAGACAGCATAGGTTCTATCTGTAGTTTGCAAATTACATATAAACAGTTGAGATATAGACTTTACCAATAATAAGCATATATTTGTAGATGTATGAAAAAAAGCTTATATTTTTCTAAGATAAAATGTATAAAACCTTTTATTATAACTAAACAAATATTCTTAGTTTTAAAGTTCATTAAGTAACTAGTAACTTGAATATGACACCAAAGCACTGACAACAAAGAAAAAATGGAAAAGTTGGCTGTCATCAAAATTAAAAAATTTTGTGTATCAAAGGACACTATCAACTGATTTGAAAAAGTAGTCTACAGAAAAGGGAGAAAATATTTGCAAAGCATATACCCAATAAGGAATTAGTATTCAGAAGAACTCTTATAACTCAGCAAACAACAAAACAACCCAATTTGAAAATTGGCAGAGTTTGAATAGATACTTATCTAAGTTGCCGACAAGCACAGGACAAGATGCTCAACATCACTAATCATAATGGAAACGCAAATCAAAACCACAAAGAGGTACTATTTCATACTCATTAGGATGGTCGTTATCAAAACAAATAGAAATAATAAGTATTGATGAGGATGTGGAGAAATTGTAACCTTTGTACATTGCTGGTGGGAGAGTAAAATGATAGAGCTGCTGTAGAAAACAGTATGATGGTTCCTGAAAAAATTCATAGAATTTCCACATGTGAAAGTTGCTCAGTTGTGTCTGACTTTTGGCAACTCCATGGACTGTAGCCTGGCAGGCTCCTCGGTCCATGGAATTCTCCAGGCCAGGATACTGGAGTGGGTAGCCATTCCCTTCTCCAGGAGTTTCACTTCTGGAGAAAGTGAAAGATTAACTGAAAACAGGGGCTTGTGCACACATTTGTACACCAGTATACACAGGAATTTTCACTAGAGCCAAGAGTTGGAAGCAGCCCAAGTATTCATCGACAGATAAGCAAAATGCAGTGTATCCATACAGCCTTAAAAAGGGATGAAATTCTAATATGTGTACAACACAAATGAACCTTGAAGACATTACACTAAGTGAAATAAACCTGACACAAAAGGACAAATATTGTATGATTCCACTTATGAGGTACCTTAGAATAGTCAGATTCATAGAGACAGAAGTGGAATGGTGGTTGCTAGAGTCTGTGTTCACGAGGCACGACTTCTGATGTACCACAGTGTTCAGTCCTGGTTTTCAGTTTTACTCTACACACATTTAGTTTTGCTTTCAATTTTATGTACCTCAGTTTTGAGTTAGATCTGAAGATGTGTACAAATAGTTGATATTTATGTATTTGCACATAATCCATGCTCTTCAGCATTGATGCTTTATTGTATTATGTAAATAGTAAAAGACATATATGTACAGAGGGTGGGAATGGGGAGTTATTGTTAGTGGATTCAGAGTTTGGGGGAAGATGAAAAAGTTTTCAAGATGGTGGTAATGGCTGCATAACAATGTGAATGTATCTGATGCCATGGATTGTACACTGAAAAATAGTGAAAGTGGTAAATTTTATGTTATGTGTATTTTACCACAATAAAAAATTTTTTCTTTAATGTATTTACTGAGAGAGTTTAAGGAAGATGGAGGCCACATGGTATCTTCTGCTCTCAACTCCATCAGACCTTCTCTGGAACAGAGTGAGCCAATGTATGGAACCCACAGGGTATAGTTAGGTATTCCACCTAGATTTCTTGAAGAAGAAAATAGCAACCCACTCCAGTATTCTTGGCTGGGGAAATCCCATGGACAGAGGAGCACACCGTCCATGGGATCTCAAAAGGGTCGGACACAACTTAGTGACTAAACAACAACCAAGATCTCTGGGGAGAAAACAGATGCAGGATGTCTGTGGCATCAAAGGAACCAGCACGGGAGAAGGTTTGCCTGTCTTGAAGCCTGGCTCAGTCCAGAGGAGAGGGGGCCTGGCCAGCCCACTGAGTGTCTTCAGAAAAGGGCTGCCCCGGCTTGCTTGCTGCACCTGTATGTGGGAAGAAGTTGTGCTGACCACAGCATTTCAATGTCAATTCATTGGAGACTGGCTTGTTTACCTAATAATGTCTAACATTTAGTGAATTCTCTATTTGAAAGAACCCTGACTTCTCCCCTCCAACCCAGAAAGTTCTAAAGATTAAAATTTTAATTTACCACCCCTCCCCAAAATAGAATATATAAGAGTGTGTTTGTGTAATTTGACAGATGCAAGAGATTGGTTAAACAAGTCAGGAAACACAGAAGCCACGGAAAAGATACATATCTGGTTCTATATGGTAAAAGATGTCATACAAAGTCAAACCATAGCAAAGTCAAAAATCAAACTACCGACTACCAAAAGTGATTTGCTTTTCATGGCTGGCAAAGGATTAATATGTCTTTTACCCACAGAGCTGCTATTCCTTGATAAGAAAAACAAACCAATATAATAATAAAAAAAAAAAGTGGCTAACTTGTAGAAGAGAAACTGCACATGGCTGCATAAACATATAACAGCTTTATAAGTGGTCTGGAAAATATAAATGATATTTATGTCCATGACAGTCCCTGTTTCCTCCATCATATTGAGTCAGTGCTGGTGAGGATGTGGGGGAACAGGCCTGTTTAAACAGTGCTTGTGGCAATTTGAATCTGTAATATGTAATTGTGATTGTAATCTGGCAATATCTATTAAATTTAAAAATGTACTGGCCCTTTGACTGATAGTCTTACTGTTGAAAATCTACACCATTGAAATGAACACCCCAGTATTCTTCGGTTTCACTTGTAGCTCAGCTGGTAAAAAATCCACCTGCAATGCAGGAGACCCGGGTTCTATCCCTGGGTTGGGAAGATCCCCTGGAGAAGGGAAAGGCTACCTACTCCAGTATTCTGGCCTAGAGAATTCCATGGACTTTATACTATAGTCCATGAGGTTGCAAAGAGTCGAACATGACTGAGTGACTTTCACTTTCAAGTAAATATGTAGGTATAGGCCTATTTATTACAGCATAAACTATAACTTCCAGATGTTCAAGCTGGTTTTAGAAAAGGCAGAGGAACCAGAGATCAAATTGCCAACATCCGCTGGATCATCGAAAAAGCAAAAGAGTTCCAGAAAAATATCTATTTCTGCTTTATTGACCATGCCAAAGCCTTTGATTGTGTGGATGACAATAAACTGTGGAAAATTCTGAAAGAGATGGGAATACCAGACCATCTGACTTGTCTCTTGAGAAACCTGTATGCAGGTCAGGAAGCAACAGTTAGAACTGGACATGGAACAACAGACTGGTTCCAAATAGGAAAAGGAGTATGTCAAGGCTGTATATTGTCACCCTGCTTATTTAACTTCTATGCAGAGTACATCATGAGAAACGCTGGGCTGGAAGAAGCACAAGCTGGAATCAAGATTGCCGGGAGAAATATCAATAACCTCAGATATGCAGATGACACCACCCTTATGGCAGAAAGTGAAGAAGAACTAAAAAGCCTCTTGATGAAAGTGAGGAGAGTGAAAAAGTTGGCTTAAAGCTCAACATTCAGAAAACTAAGATCATGGCATCTGGTCCCATCACTTCATGGGAAATAGATGGGGAAACAGTGGAAACAGTGTCAGACTTTATTTTTTGAGGCTCCAAAATCACTGCAGATGGTGATTGCAGCCATGAAATTAAAAGATGCGTACTCCTTGGAAGGAAAATTATGGCCAACCTAGATAGCATATTAAAAAGCAGAGACATTACTTTGCCAACAAAGGTCCATCTAGTCAAGGCTATGGTTTTTCCAATAGTCATGCATGGATGTGAGAGTTGGACGGTGAAGCAAGCTGATCGCCGGAGAATTGATGTTTTTGAACTGTGGTGTTGGAGAAGGCTCTTGAGAGTCCTGTGGACTGCAAGGAGATCCAACCAGTCCATCCGAAAGGAGATCAGTCCTGGGTGTTCATTGGAAGGACTGATGTTGAAGCTGAAACTCCAATACTTTGGCCACCTCATGCGAAGAGTTGGCTCATTGGAGAAGACTCTGATGCTGGGAAGGATTGGGGGCAGGAGGAGAAGGGGACGACAGAGGATGAGATGGCTGGATGGCATCACCGACTTGATGGACATGAGTTTGGGTAAACTCCGGGATTTGGTGATGGATAGGGAGGCCTGGCGTGCTGCGATTCATGGGGTCGCAGAGAGTCGGACACGACTGAGCAACTGAACTGAACTGAACTGAAACTATAGTGGCAAAAACAAAAAAGCTGGAAATTTGGGGTTGGCCAAAAACGTCATTCGGGTTTTTCTCTAAGACAGTACAGAAAAACCCGAACAAAGTTTTTGGTCAACCCAGTACTTAAATGTAGTATATCAGTAGGGGGACTGCTGAATAAATTATGACACAGGTATATACAAGATATTTTGCAGATATTGAAAAGGACTTTAGATATCCATGTATCTACCCTGGAGGGAAAAATATAGTGGAAATCTTGGTAATAAATTGGTAATTTTTAAAAATTGTTTTACTATTTTTTATTCTTATTTTTTTAATCTTTACAATGTCGTATTGCTTTCTGCTGTGTAACAATGCAAATCAGCTATAATTATACATATATCTCCTCCCTCTTGTGGTAATTTTTTTAAATTGCAAATTGTTAAGTATATTTAATGTGATTCCATTTTGTTAAAAGCAAGAATGACAAACTACCACTCTGTGATCTATGTTTCTATGAAAGAAAGGTTTAGAAGGACACATAGCAAGCTGTGTGTATTAACACTGGCTCCTCATGGATTGGACTGCAGGGGAGAGATCATTCTGCTTTTCATTTTGTATCTCTTCATCACTTTGACTTCTCACAACAAACAACAATTCCAAAATTACTTTGGAATTTAGAAAATCCAAGAAAATCAACAATTAAGGGAAAACTGACTTGAATTGAAATTTTGCTTGGTATGTGTGGCTTTATGCTATTTCTCAGAGATGACATGAAAATATGACTTGGGGGGAGTGGAGAGGTAGCAGTATATATTCCACTGATCTCTTCAGAGTTCCTTCTACCTAATTTTAGCATCACTCTTAATATCAAACACTTTATGTCAGGAGAACTTTGTTAGAGTTGTAGATTCAGAGCTACAATAACATGTAGAGCTATCATAGAAATAAATCATAGAATTTCTCTGTAAGCTACATGAATATTTAATAGGTCGTCTTAAGATATTAACTGCTTCACAGGTGGCTCAGTGGTAAAGAATCCCCCTGCAATGCAGGAGACATAGGTTTGATAGCTGGGTGGGGAAGGTCCCCTGGAGAAGAAAATGGCAACCCACTCTAGTATTCTTGTCTGGGAAATCCCATGGACAGAGGAGCCTAGTGGGGTACAGTCTGTGGGGTCGCAAAGGAGTTGGGCATGACTTAGCAAGTAAATAAGAAGACGTTAAAATGGGGTAAGATTGTGTTTCAGGACCTAAATGCCTATTGTCCGTTAAAAATACACCTAAGATCCTGTTACTTAAGAGTTCGGTTCTGTTGTTGTTCAGTCAGCACGTTGTGTCTGACTCGGCAACTCCATGGACCGCAGCACGCCAGGCTTCCCTGTCCTTCACCATCTCCCAGAGTTTGCTTAAACTCCTGTCCATTGAATCGATGATGCCATCCAACCATCTCATCCTGAGTCGCCCCCTTCTCCTCCTACCCTCAGTCTTTCCCAGCATCAGGGACTTTTCCAGTAGGTCAGCTTTACGCATCAAGTGGCCAAAGTGTTGGAGCTTTTAGTTCTAGTCAGTCTTTAATTCAACCATTCACATTAGGATTCTGTTTTAGTTCCTTTTCATGATGCAAGGTAAGTTGTGGTTTCTAATTAGAAATTCTAAGTGTAATCTTATTTCCTTCTCAGGAGATTATTTGGTAGCAATTGAAGAGAAAAACAAAGCTACGTTCCTGCGTGCTTATGTGAACTGGAGAAGTAAAAGGACTGAAAACTCCCGAGTGTGTATCCGGATGGTTGGACATGACGTGGAGGCACCCTTCAACGAAACCTTCAGAGACCAGATGTCTATTGTGGAAATGCCACTTTCTGAGGCCCCCCTGTGCATTTCCTGCTGCCCTGTGAAAGGAGACCTTCTTGTTGGCTGCACCAGTAATTTAGTCTTATTTAGTTTGAAGTATCAGATCATTAATGAAGAATTCTCAATTTTGGACTTTGAACGTTCTTTAGTTATCCACATAGATAACATCACCCCTACTGAAATTTCTTTTTGTGTTGGATATGTTGCCGTCATGTCAGAGTTAGAAGTCTTGATCTTAAAACTGGAGTCAGACCCCAAAAACAGAGAGAGTGTTAACCACCATCCACATAAGACCACCAATCCCATGAAACAGACAGAAGGTAAATAATGAATTTAGCTTACTTTCTTGTTGGGGGTATAGAGAAAAACTCTTATTTCTAGCAATCTCTGAAAGGCTCTAGTATGTGTATTGCCAAGCCACATTATTTATGATGTGGTTGCTTCCCTGATGGCTCAGACGGTAAAGAATCCACCTGCAATGCGGGTGACCTGGGTTCGATCCCTGGGTTGGGAAGATCCCTGGAGAAGGAAATGGCAACCCAATCCAGGATTTTGGCCTGGAGAATTCCATGGACAGAGGAGCGTGGCAGCTACAGTCCATGGGGTCGCAAAGAGTTGGACACGACTGAGCGACTTTCACACACATAGATGTTCCTAATACTTGGGACTTGGGTTTATGATCTGGCTGTCCATATCTTATCGTGTAGCATGTGATGTATTCTGTAGCATATAAATGTATTTCAACATATATTTGTCATTAAAAATAATGAAACATCTACTACTAGAGGAGCAGTTTCTAGTTCCAGTCCTCATACTTACTAGTCGAATGACCTTGGGTTAGGAATACCATCTCTGAGTTTTTGTTTCCTTATGTATAAAGTGGAGATGATGGTCATGTCCTGTTTCACTCTGTCAGTTGTGAGGAAGGAATGAGCAAGTGCTAAGACATTTCAAAACCATAGCGCCTTATAAATACATGGGATGTGTCTGTACAAATACTATATTTAATTGGTGGGGGGATGTGGTGAAATCTAATTGGCATTTGAAAATTACTTGGAGTTACTACATAATTTTCTTCAATTTTATTTTTTAAGGCATAAGTAATGAAACTTCACAGCTTGAGTCAGATGATTTTGTTATCTGCCAAAAGCCCATGGAACTTCTTGGTGAAAAAAGCAAACAGTCGGGAGTATCTGTTACATTGGAGTCAACGGGATTAGCTGATGAAAAAATAAAATATTTCCATGTTCGGCACCTGCTCTATAGGTACTAGATAGCTTTTTATTCACCAGCAGTTAATACATATTTACCTGCTTAATGCAATGGAAATTAGATCTCCTCTCCTTTCTCTCTCTTTAAATTTACAGACGTTTCACTCCTGATATTTCTTCCTGTCTCTTGTCTGATGACATCAGGTTGCATTCACTTCAGCTTCTACCCATTTACCAAACAGGTAAGTATGAGAGTGCTACAGTACAGTGAGCTGGAAAGGCACTGGGTGGAGTGGGGAGTCCGATGTGAGTAATAGGTTAGGTTTTCTGAGTTTCCCTGTGGCCTTAGACAGATTCCTTAGCAAATAACAGTGAGCCCACAAAACAGAAATCATGTCTGCTAGGAGAAGCCATAGAGAGGAAATGACTGACAAAACCCATTTCTCTTTTTGACATGGTCAGTAGGCCCCCAAAAGAAAATCAGGGCCCTGTTATAGCTGAGGTTCATCTGGGTTCCAGCTGGGTCATTTGGCAGAGCTGCTAATGATGGCCTTGTGAGCCAGATGGGAAAATGTGGGCTGGATGGAAATTCACTTAAGAGCAGTGGTTTTCAGCCTTGCTGCACATTGGCCTTACTTGGATGCTTTTTAAAATACTCATGCCCAGTCTCAACATACTGGAGAGTCTTTTTTTTTTTAGACCATGCTGTACAGCATATGGGAATCTTAGTTCCCCAATCAGGGATCAAACCCATGCCTCCTTCCTTGGGAGCGTAGAGTCTTAACCACTGGATGGCCAGGGAACTCCCCATGCTGGAGATTCTGACTTAATTGGTCAACTGATGCCTGAGCATAAGTATGTATATTTTTTTAACTTTTAAAAAGATAGTTTAATTTAAAATTAAATTTTAAATCCCACTGCATGGCATGTGGGATCTTAGTTCCCTGACTATGGATTGAACCTTTGCCCCCTGCAGTGGAAGCACAGAGTCTTAACCATTGGACCACCAGGAAAGTCCCAGGGCATCACTATTTTTTAAAACCTCCCCAGAAATATAATGGGCAACCCAGACTAAGAATCATTATTGAATTCTGTACTTAGTGCTGGCCTGCTTCACATCTTTAGGTGTTGGCTAGGGAAAGGTATAAATATTACTCTTATTTAACTTATTCATTTATTTTTTTTCTTTCTTGTAGTGAACATACATTGAGTACCTACTATGCTGGGTCTTGTGCTGAATACTAGGGCTCCTGTAATGAGCAAAAGTAGGCAAAGTGCTTGACCTCATGCAGCTTATTGTCTTGTGGGTGGAAGCAGGCATGAATGGAATGAGTATTAGAAGGAGTATACAATTACACACTGATGGGAGTGCTCTGTGAGAGAAGAATCCTGCCTTGAGCATGTATAACAAAGGATCCTGACCTCACTGGGGGTTGGGGAAGGCTTCCTGAGAAAGAGGATCTGTAGAATGAAGGGGGCTGATTGGTCGACAGGTTTGGTTCTGGCCAATGGAGAGTGTTTGCTTGAGGAGCTGAAAGAAGCCAGGGAGAGGGAGGTGTAACACAAGGCAGAAGACCAGAGGGCCCACAGCCACCTTAGAGGGTTAGCTCTTATCCAGGGGCTTCCTGCAGCACCTGGAACAAAAACCCGAATCCTTTCCATGGCCTGCGTTACCCTGACCCTGAGCTCTTTTTGTCCCACTCACCCTCTTACATTTCTCCATCCATGTGGCTTTTCTCTGCTGCTAGGTCACACCAAGCTCACTCTTGTCTAAGATCTATTGGTTATTCTCCAGTGCTCAGAACATACTGCTTCCCTCAGAGCTGGTGAGACCAGTGTCTTCAGCTCACAGCTCAAGGATAACCTCTCTGCAGAGGACTTTCCAGACTTCTCAGTTTAAACTGCTCCCTCCCTGCACGCTGCAGAGTTGATTCTCCACCCCAGTCCCCCTCACTAGAATGAATGCAGTTACTCTGTCTTGTGCACTGTGGTATCCCTGTACCCAGAACAGTGGCATGTTGTAGGTGCCTGATGGATGTTTACTTAGTGGACAGATGAGGGGTTGGGCAGTGCCCATGTGAGCTGGGCCCTGCTGGATGACTAAATTTTTAGAAGATGAAAAACAAAAATTTTTTTTTAGAAGATGGAGATTCTGGTAAGATACTACCTCAGGGAAACCAACATGTGCAACGTGAAAGATCATCATGCATGTTTGGAGATAGGCTAGCGGCTCTGTATGATTAGAGCACAGATGTGTGTAGGAAAGAAGAGGAAGTAGAAACTGGATCAGTTGTTTTAGGCCAATTGTGGAGAGTGTAGTAATTGAATTTTCTTCTTTTTTTTTTGTAGGTTCTCATTAGTTATCTCTTTGATACATTCTTCTGTTATTAATGTGTCCTTGAAGGGCATCAATCAGAACTATATTTTTTTAAAAAAACTTTGATTGTGAAAAGTTTCAGGCACACAGATATAGAAAAATAGTACAGTGACCCCCGAGGTCCCCATCACACAGCTTCAACAGTGTTGCGTCGTAATCACTCCCTGCCCTGTGCCAGATTGTTTTGATGCAAATCCCAGAGTTTATACCTTTTCATTTATAAATATTTCAGCATATGTTTCTAAAGGAAAGGGATTCTTTTATTTAAACAAAAACCCCAAATGTCATTTCACATTTTTAAGAAATGACTTGATATCATCCAATACCCATCAGTTACTCAAAGTTCCCTGATTGTCTAAATATTTTTTTCTGCAATTTATCAGGTTCCAAGTAAGGTTCTATACCTGCAATTGGCTCCTATGCCTTTTATGTCTCTCTGCTATATAGGTTCTGCCTTCCTGTCTCTTTTCTCTTTGCGGTTTAGTTAGCAGGAAACTGGACTAAGCTGGACTATTTAGTTAGCAGGAAACTGGACAGAATTTCCGACAATCTGAATTTTGCTGATTGACTCTCCACAGTGTCATTTAACATGTTCCTGTATCCCCTATATTTCCCTGTGATCTAAAGCTGTACTGTTCAGTGTGGTATCCATTTGTTAATGTTGCTATTGAGCACCTTGAAGTGTGACTAGTCTAAATTAAGATATGCTTTAAGTGTAAAATTCACACTAGGTCTTAAAGACTTAGTACAACAAAAAAGAATATAAACTGTCTCATTAATTTTTAATTGATTGTGTGTCAAAATGTTAATATTTTGGATATGTTGGGTTAATATATTTTAAAAATCTTGCCTGTTTTTATTTTTTAAAGAGCAATTACTAAAAAACTTTGCACCACATATATGGCTCACATTTTATTTCTATTGACAGTGCTGATCTAAGGCTTGATCAGATGATGGTGATGATCTTTTTTTTTTGGAAATGCAAATAGTTTTGAGTTCTCTTGGAAGTACGTTGTATCAAGTTGGTTCTTTTTTGTGATGTTAACAACTATTGATGATGATTACCTAGATCTGTTAATTTATTAGGGGTTTCAAAATGGTGATATTCTAATTATATCACTCTTTTTTCATTTTTTTACTGGCATTCTTATCTAGGCACCTAAGCAACTCTTTGGTTATCTGTTTATAGATGTTTTTGCATAAAAAAGTCAAAATATTGGTTCCTTTTTTTTTTACTGGTTTCATGGTTTGTTTGTTGTTTTTTTTTTTGCATGCAGGGTCTCTTACTTCTGATAGAAAAAATTCATCTCAGGAAAAAGTGTTGCTGAGTCTCTTTTGTTTTTTCTCATTACCTCATGTGGGCTACCTGTACATGATTGTCAAATCTGTTGAATTAATGTCGGTCTACCAGTATCCCGAGAAATCTCAGCAGGCGGTGCTTACCCCACAGTTTCTGCATGTCATCACAAGGTATGTTCCAGTCCCTTGCTGGCTTTTGAGTCACTTATTTCTCTGTAAATTCCTGAGGTGCTTCCTAAATCTTTAAATGAAAATTATATGAACCAGTGGATAGCACTATAAATTAATGATATACACCTGGGGTTTATTGTGTTTGTTTTTTTTTTAAATAATGGCTCATAACTACCTTTTGAACATCAGAGATTTAAATTCTGGTTTTGCTTTTGTTTTGTTTTCTTAAACTGGATGGGGATCTTTCTAAGAACGGGTAAGGTTCTCCATGAGGGAAGATGTTCATAGGGAATTCTAATGAAAAGTCTGAGGGCTCTTGACAACAGTCAGTTGTCTGTCATCTCTTCAGTTTTAGATTTCCTAAATTTTTTTTTTTCACTGCTGTCATATCTTTTCTTTGTGAGTTGAGTTCATTGATATGGTTTAGGACTGTAAAGGGTCCAGAAAGCCTGCCTGATTCTACCCTCTGAGTAGTGTAGATGGGGAGAGAGTCCAGAGGTTGGGGTTGGTCAGGGTCACGTGGCTGATCGGTGGTGGATGTCTTCTGAGTTGCCTTACCCTCCTAGTAAGCTGGCATGTAAACTGGGTTCCTGAATTTAATCTCATTTCCTTTTATCTCAGCAGCAAGTAATACTTGTGGTTTTATTTCCTGTTTTTTTGAGTTTAGGTTCTAGGCAAGGGACTGCATTGAGCCCTCTGGCCAACCAACCATGAATAAGGCCCAGCCTCTGCTTTATGCAAACAGCAACGTAAGAGAGGATGAGAGACACGTACAAGGGACACAAACACTAGGAGATTTGTGACAAATGTCTTAAGACTACATGAAAGTGTCGTAGGCTGTGGGAAGAGGGAAATTATTTCCAGCCAAGTCACATGGGCAAGGTTTCTGTGTTGAAAATGAGGCCCGAAAGCTAGTTAGATTTGACAGATAGAGACTGAAAGTGAAGGGCCTTCCAGATAGAGGGGAAGCTACAAGCAAAGCTATGTCCAGGTTTGTTGGAGTTTCTGATAAATAATTGCATAGGACAGTGGTTTTTTTTTTTGTTTTTCCCAGTTGAGTGGTAATATCAGAATCTCCAGCAGGTGCTGGGGTGTATTTCACACAGCACAGGACCCACCTGAAGATTCTGACACCCACTCTCAGTGGGGGTGCTCCCCTCTCTTCCTACTCTCTGGCATGGGGAACAGTGTAGAGGTCTCTGGTCTCTTCAGTTTCCAAAGGGTTGTGTAGTAATGTCCTTTAAATGTAAAGTTGCTGAAACAGAGAAAAGTGGGGAAAATAGTGCCTGAGAGGGAACTTGGGGCTTTGGAAAGTAAGGAATTTTTTTAGATTTTGATCAAAGAAAAGGATGTGAATAGAGCCTTACTTTGGGAACATGGATGGTGGCCACAGTGGAGGATGACTTGAACATAGCTAATGAGCTATTGGGATAGTTCAATGAGGATGGTGAGGGGTTGTATTTGGGCAGAGCAGTAGCAGTGAAAAGAGAAGGAAGCACGGAGAGGAGAGAATTACAGGACTTGATGTCTGGTGGAATACTGAGGAAGGAGGAGACATGAGAAAACTCATCAGTTTTGAGCCTGCTCTTTTTTTTTTTAGACTTTTTTGGGGGGGGCAGGGGGGATGTGTATCATTTTTAAAGTCTTTATTGAATTTGTTACAGTATTGCTTCTGTTTATGTTTTGGTTTTTTTGGCTACAAGGCTTGTGAGATCTTAGCTCCCTGACCAGGGATTGAACCTGCAACCCCTGCATTGAAAGGTGCCAGTCTTAATCACTGGCTGCCCAGGGACGTCCCGAGCCTGCTTTTCTGAAAGAATGGAGGCTGGTGTGGTGTGGGACAAAAGAAAAGTTTGGTTTAGATATTGGAGTTTGAGGTGCTTAGGGAATATCAGGAGGAAACCTATCAAGTTTTTTGGACACAGGCACTTACTGTGAAGTCTCCAGGTTGCTTTGCTGTGCAGAATGTAGCCTGGAGTTGTGAAAAGAGGTGTGTGAAGAATGAGGAGACCTGGGTCTGATTTGACTCCTTTCTACAAAGGGGACTTGGACCAACCGTGTACTTTGCAGGCTCTAGTCTTTAAAAACAAGCTGCTGGACTATATGATTATGAAGGTTCCTTCAGAGGGTTTGCCTAATCTAAGTGTGTTGCCCAGCACAACCCAGGCTCCATTTCATCCTGAGATAATAATAATCGGGAAACTTGGTTTCTAACCTTGGCTTTGATAGTCACCTGTCTGAACTTTGGGCAGGTCCCCGAACCATCATTTTGTAAATAAAATAAAGGTGTTGACCCAGATCCATGGTTCTTCTCCCTGGGAAAGGAAATGGCAACCCACTTCAGTACTTCTGCCTGGGAAATCCCGTGGACAGAGGAGCCTGGTGGGCTATAGTTCAGGGGGTCACAAAGAGTCGGACACGACTGAGTGACTGTGCACTGTGCACATGGTTTTTAACTAGGAGTGTGTGTCACACCAGGAGCTTTGTAGAAATATACATGTCTAGATTCAGCCCCCGTGGACTTCCTTGGTGGCTCAGATGGAAAGGAATCCACTTACAGAGCAGGAGACCTGGGTTGGGAAGATCCCCTGGAGGAGGGCATGGCAACCCACTCCAGTTTTCTTGCCTGGAGAATTCCATGGACAGAGGAGCCTGGTGGGCTACTGTCCGTGGGGTTGCAAAGAGTCTGTGCAACTGAGAGACTAAGTACGACACAGATTCAGCCCCCAGAGATTGTGATTCGGTAGGGGTGCAGTGGGGACCGGTTATGTGTTTAAAAAAAAGTATGCCATAGGATTTCTGAGGTCATCTCCTTGTTCAGAAGCAGCCTAACTTGTCAGCGTTTGATGAGTACTGGGGTGTTCCCCCATCCCCCTCATTGCTCTGTGCTCCTGTGACATCCTCCCAGCAGTGGGCATGTTGTTTCCTGGCCTCCGCTTTGCTCAGTGGCCTTTCTCCTCTTCCTCAGTAACAACCTGCAGTGTTATACCGTGCGGTGCAGTGCAGCGGCTGCGAGGGAGGAGGACCCATATGTGGACACCACCCTGAAGGTCAGAGCTGGCTAATGACAGTGCAACCTAAACATCAAACATGAGTGCTTGCAAATTGACGCTCTTTGCGTCTAAGCTGGGCGGATATTAAAGTCTTGTTTGTTCATTTAGAGCTTTGGGATGTAAAATGGTAAGCATTTTGCAATTTGTGGTTTAGATGGTAATTTTTAAGATTACTTTGAACATGTCATTCAGAATTTAGATATAATGCATGTTTTTAAAATTTGGTAAAGAATATGTATAGTGTAACTTCAGAGAGGGCACATCACAACTGTAGTATACTACAGATTTATTCATTTTGATCAGAAGTATTGGTGGCAGGTGTATAGAGCTATTAAAACAGTTCAGAAATCTGTATATCTAAGAGCACAGAAGTGAGTGAAGTGCATTCAGATGATTTATTTATACCATTATCGGATATACTGATAATTCTTTTGTCATTTTACAAAGCCTTCAACAAGTGTTCTGTATTTCCATAGTTTTGATCTAGTGTTAATTGATATTCTAGATCAGTATTTAGAAGTAATCTGCTTAGTCTCTGAAAAGCTTTTGACCACCAAATAAACAGACAATTTTATGATGAAATTCTCTATTTTATGACCTTGAATTTCTGTTCTTAGAAATACACGGATGATTTGCATCATGTTCATCATGTGCAATTTCACCTCGAAATGGGTATGTGTTATGCATATCCATGCTTCAGGGAACCCCTAAATCATGATGGCCTCTGTTAACACATTATTGTCCATCTGGCACCCGGAACACCTTTTTCTGGAAAAATGAGTGTCCAGTGATGATGGTGTATAGTGCTTAATGTGTCTGAGACACTTTTCCACTATCACTGTCACCCAGATTGTGGGTGACAAAGATTTTCTTTTTCTGGAAATCACATCCAAGTTCTCTTTTCTTCTGAGGGCTGCCTGTCACTTTCTGCTGCTGACAGGTTTACTGCCTACCTTTAGCCTCTTGGGAAACCAGAATCACAGCTTTCCCATGACCTTCTGTCTGTGTTTTAAGATACACGCATAGCCTTTTCAAGAGATTATTTTAAAAATAATGGTCATGTCCCTAGTACCCATGGCAAGGTAACAGACTCTTTGTCTCTTGCTTCCTCTCTCTCCACCCCATCTTGCCTTGTGTTTTGTTTTAAACCTCGGGAAGACTGAGGCTTGTGTAGGCAGTGATGGTGGAGTAAGCGGTACATAACAGACTGAGGCAGCATCAATCTGCATTTGAAAATAAATCTCAATTCCAGGCCTTCTCACAGTCTCATAAAACCAGTGGGAAGAAACACAGAAGAGAGAAAGGGAGAAAAGAAGGGAGATGGGCAGCTAGTAGAGGACGCTGTCCCTGAGGCGAGTCCTTGAAGGTGGCAGAGGGAAGGACAGTGATGGTCACACCTCCTGGCTCCCCCTTCCCTGCATTCCACCACCCTGAAATCCTAGATGCCCCTGAACGAGCACACCGTCATTTTGCTCCCTTGCTGACTCAGGCTTTGGAAGCTGTGGTGTCTGAGAAAGGTTTCACAACCTCAGAGAGAGGGCCATAATGCACGCTATCTTTAAATAAAGATACCTTTCCTCTGAGACTCTGGCTCAGCATCACCCAGGCCACCTTAACTATTCATAGGAGTGACAAAAATAGATGGAGGATTATCCCCATACACTTTGTACAAAAGGGACAAGGAAGATGACTTCGGAATCGAAACACCATTAGTGGAGGAGACAGGGAGACCTGGCAGCCTCATTTTGTGAGTCCCAGAAGGAGCTCCTTAGTTGCTTTCTTATCCATTCTACTTGGGTGAATGTTTCCTTACAAGGACAGGAGCCCGTCTGCTGGTCCAGGGTTTCCTCCAGTTTGCCTGGCAAACTCCAGCCTGTTAGCCATTCCAGGCAGTGTTCCTACCTACAGAGCTAACAGGAGCCATCTGAATGTGCCCGCATTTCTACACACTCATCCACTAAGAAACCTTTTTATATATTTTAAGAGCAGCAGAATGCCCTTTTATAGTGTCTGATTTTTGACTAAAAGCCCATTTGAAGGTACCACCTGAGCCAGCCCACTGTTAGCGGGGAATTTCCTGGGTGGCAGTAATCAGCTCGGGGCAGGGCTCCTGGAGGCTCTCTGCTTTCATCAAGTCAATGTCAACACATACTAAGGAGCTCTTTGGCGGACACATGAATGAGATATTCGGTTATATAGTTTAGATAAGATAACCTCTTGCTCTGATAGGAATAGGAATTTGGATTATTTGAGTAGCGGGGAGAGACGGGAAAGGAGAGATTGTATCCAATAGATTGATTTTTGAAGTTTTTGAAGTTCATGTACTTCATTCCTTGGCTAAATTTGTGAATTTTTCCTTATTAGGCTTGCCCACCTATCAGTTTGGATGTCTGTGCTTTAAGAATACAGCTTTTCATAGGCTTGAAAGCCATCTGTCACTTTAAAAACCACGTTGTACTTCTGACCAAGGCAGACCCTGAAACCGTTCCAGAAAGAAGAGAGTCACCCAAGAGGTTTCTGTAAGCATGCCCATCACCCCCAGACATCCTTGCCAAAGTTTCTGGAATGAATTGTGTTACTGGTATATTTTGTGTACATGTTCACTAATCTTTTTTTAAATCAAAACTTTGAGTAATCAGATGGGTTTTCTAGGTGTTCCATTTCCAGAGTAAGAAAGGAAAGTTTTAATATTCTCTATAATATGCTTTGTAATAGACTGTGAGCTTTTAGAAGAAAATAAATTATAAAACTGTTTCAGTAAAAATCTGCTGTATTGTATAATAAGAATTTAAAGGACATGTTTTTCTGTGTAATTAATGAGGGAGATCGAGCCTCTTAGGCTAATCCAAACTACAAGGCTCTTTATTATTTTTCTTCCTTGACCTTTCAGTGGCTATATTTTTATCCAAAGTTTTTTTTTCTGGTATTTCAACTTGAAAAGAAATTAACTAATGCATTTCTTACCTGAAAGAACATTCGTGATGTATAAATTATATGTTAATCTACCTTAAAATAAAAGTGCATTCTTCTGATCTCAGGTTAATTCTAACTTCAGTTTTCTGCTTTCACATTGTTTGGGATAAAATGGTTAATTCCAAAGTGGTTATGCTTCTAGTCGATGTTTCCTATACTGTGAACTTAGTGGTAGGGAATGCAATCTAATTTGAACATTCCTCTATGGAAAATTTAAATAGGAGAGAAATCTGTTGGGGGCAGGGGGCGAGGAACATAGAGTGTATTTCAAGTCAAACACTGTAGTTTTTGCATTTTTGAATTATTTGTGTCTGTGCTTTGTTCCACCAGCAGGAATAACCAGGTTGCCATGGGTAGCTGGTCACTTAAAGTGTGCACAAAGTGGTCTAAAATGGACTGATCCTAAAAGCTTTCTGGCAAGAAGAAAAATAACTTGTGATCTTATACATTTGATGTCTTAAAAGTATTATATTTTTTTAAATGGTTTAAAAATTTTATTTGAAAATTCATTTGGCCAAAACTCTTCTTTTTAAAAAATCCTGCATACTACAGAAAATGCTTCATATAGTGAAAACAGGAAATAAGATAGTGCTTTAAGTTGACTTACAGTTCTGTGTTTTACATTTTCCCAGCAGCCCTGGCCTCATGAAGGCCACATGCTGGAGAGAGCCAGGTCGCAGGGATTTTCACAGCCAAGTCTCTGTTCTTTTTGAGAGGTTTTGCCTGTTCTTTGAGCTTATTGCCCATTTAAGAATACTTGTGGAATGAATTGAAAGTGAGTGGTTGACCAGTCTACGAAAGTGTAGTATATTAACTGCTGTTAGGCCTACATAGTGTTGTACACTGCTGCTGCTGCTGCTACTAAGTCGCTTCAGTCGTGTCTGACTCTGTGCGACCCAATAGACGGCGGCCCAGCAGGCTCCCCCGTCCCTGGGATTCTCCAGGCAAGAACACTGGAGTGGGTTGCCATTTCCTTCTCCAGTGCATGAAAGGGAAAAGTGAAAGTGAAGTCGCTCAGTCGTGTCCGACTGTTAGCGACCCCATGGACTGCAGCCTACCAGGCTCCTCCATCCATGGGATTCTCCAGGCAAGAGTACCGGAGTGGGGTGCCATTGCCCTCTCCGATGTTTTACACTAATGTTCTCTAAAAATCTACTGTGTAGTTAAATCACCAAAGAAAATACTAAATGAAAATGGTATCATAGTTACAATATTTTAGGTATCTGGCATTTACCATTTAAAATTGCCGTTTATTAATAATATGTCTTGTCTTTTGTTTTGCTTTTAGTTCTAGAAAAGGTACCAGTGTTAATCCCAAAACACCTCCTGTAGCTGAAGCTGGGTGGAATTTGTATATTGTGAATACGATCTCACCAGTGCAACTGTACAAAGAAATGGTACTCCTTTCAGACTTCTTATTTGTAGAAATTTAGAATCTAATTGATTGCTAGAAATTGATTCTAAGTATCGTACATTCAGAATGCCACAACCAGCCAGCTTCAAGGCTCTTACAGAGGACTATATATCTTCACCTTCTTGTTTTCACAGCTCGTGACATTTGAGGATCCAAGAGAAATTCCCATCACTAAAATAAGACTCCCTTATTCATACCCACTCTCCTATGGCAATTGATTAGCCAGTCTAAACATAAATGGCCTTCGACCTTTACTTTGAACCCTGGCAAGAGAATCATGAAATGGAGCGGAAAGAAATCTCAGATCATATGTCTGTGTCTCACACTTCTTTGAAATATTAACAAATGGTCCTAGCGCACCACAGCACTTGTAGTATTGTCCCTTGGGTATCCTTATTCCTTTTTTAAGAGTGACAGCTGTCTACTTATCCCCGATGATTTTTATAAACTATTTTGAAATAATTTCAAACTACAGAAAAGTTGTAAGAATAAGAATAGTACAAATAAAATCAGTATATTCCCCACCTAGATTTACCCATAGTCAACATTATACCCCTTACGCTTCTGTCTCTCTCTCTTTTTTTGTTTTGTTTTTGATGTCTGATCTTATTTATTTGTGACTCTTAGAACATCTCATTTTTGACTGGATTCAGACTCAGAAGTAAAAGTTCCCAGAGAGGACAGCCTCCATCTCTTTCTCTCTCTCTTGTCAAATATTTTTATTTATTTATTTTTATTTTTGGGTGTGCTGGGTCTTCGATGCTGCACGGGCTTTTCTCTGGTTGCGGCGAGCAGGGGCGGCTCTCTAGTTGGGGTGCGAGGGCTTCTCATTGCGGTGGCCTCTCTTGTTGTGGGGCACGGGCTCTCGGGCGTGCGGGCCTCAGTACTTGTGGTATGTGGGCTCAGTAGTTAGCGGCATGTGAGCTCAGTGGTTGCGGAACATGGGCTCAAGAGCACAGGCTCAGAAGTTCTTGTGCACAGGCTTAGTTGTCCCACAGCATGTGGGATCTTCCCGGATCAGGAATCAAACCCATATCTCCCGTGTTGGCAACTGGATTCTTTTCCACTGAGCCACCTGGGAAGCCCAGCCTCTGTCTCTTGACAGTCTGTTGCTGGTGTTTTTCTTTGGCCTCCTTCACTCTCTTGGCCAAAAGCTTAGGATATTCTGCAGCTTCTTCCTTATATTTCTTAGTACACTGTTTCTCTAGAGCAGCACATGCACGTTTGTGCTGCAGAACACATGCAGTAACAGGATAATGAATCTTGAGTACTCTGGTCCTAGGTTCCTTACCTTCTTTGTGTAGGGGCTTTCTTACAACATACTGGTGGACTTCATTTTCTTAGGAAAGATTGAAAAGTTTTAGAGCTCTTCTGGCTCTTTTGGTCCCCAGGCGATGAGGCACAATAGTATCAGGGAGTCCAAGAATATCCTTTCCCCCTTTTTTTCCACAATGACCTAATTGAGAACACTCAGGTTCGTGTCTACCATGCAACCCCATCAGATTTGCGCTTTCTTTCTCCAGTCCTCCTTGGTCTGTAACAGAAATGCCCCTTACTCAGTAGCAGGCAGACTTGGCCATGGGTCAAGACACCTTGCTTCATGGAGAAACCCTGTTTATCGTTCCCAGCACTGACTGGGACCCCATAGCCCTTCCATTCTTCACCCAGGGCCTCATCAGCAACTTCTGTGGCCATAAGCTTCTCATAGAAGGTACAAAGCTTTTGTTTATCATCCACTTCAATGAGCTTCTGGAAACCAGTGACCGGAAAGAGATGTTCAACTTCGTTTTGAAGCCTCTCTCTCTGTTTTTGCACTCTTGTACTTTCTAAGTGCACAAACATGCCTGCATATGTTCTTCTGATCCATTGGAACGTATATTGCATACATCCTAGCCCAATGCCCCTAAATATTTCAATGCATGCTTCCTAAGAATTTATATACTTGTTTATACAATTACGGCACACTCATGTGTTTCAGTAAATTTAACAATGACACAATACTTTATCTAGTCTATGGTTCATATTCCATTTTTGTCAACTGATTCAGTAATGGCCTAGTAGCATTTCCCCATCCTCTGGCCCAGGATCCAGTTAGGAATCAAGTAATGTATTTAACTGTCATGTCTCTTTGCTGCTGCTGCTGCTAAGTCGCTTCAGTCGTGTCCGACTCTGTGCGACCCCATAAACGGCAGCCCACCAGGCTCCGCCGTCCCTGGGATTCTCCAGGCAAGAACACTGGAGTGGGTTGCCATTTCCTTCTCCAACGCATGAAAGGGAAAAGTGAACGTGAAGTCGCTCAGTCGTGTCCAACTCTTAGCGACCCCATGGACTGCAGCCCACCAGGCTCCTCCGTCCATGGAATTTTCCAGGCAAGAGCACTGGAGTGGGGTGCCATTGCCTTCTCTTTAGCCTCCTTTAAGTAAAAATATGTTCATAGCCTTTGTTTTATTAAAAAAAACTTTTCTTGTTTTCTTTTTGTTGTTGAAGTATAGTTAATGTCCAATATTATAAGTTACAGGTATAAACATAATGATTCACAATTTTAAAGGTTATAGCCTATTTATAATTATTATAAAATATTGGCCCTATTCCCTGTGTAGTCCAGTATATTCTTGTAGCTTATTTATTTTATATGTAGTAGTTTGTACCTCTTATTCTTACACCTTTATCTTTTCCTTCCCCCACTGGTAAACACCAGTTTGTTCTCTGTATCTATAAGACTGTTTCTTTTTTTTTTTTTTCACTATCTTGTTGCATTTTTAGATTTCACTCTTTGTTTTATAACAGATAGTTTTGAAAAATATTTCTCCTCCTCCACCTTTTAAACATTTATTTTTTCATTTCATTTCATTTTGTTTTGTTTCTTTTCTCATGATTAGATTGAGGTTATGTGTTCTTGGCTGGGTTCCCTCGTGACTCGGACAGTAAAGAATCTGCCTGCCATGCAGGAGACCCAGGTTTGATTCTTAGGTCAGAGGTGTCCCCTGGAGAAGGGAATGGTTACCTCCTCCAATATTCTTGCCTGGAGAATTCCATGGGTAGAGGAGCCGGGCGGGCTGCAGTCCATGGGTCACAAAGAGTCAGGCCAGAACTCTATGTAGATGACATTGTATCTTTCTCAGAGTTTCACATGGGGAGGTGCAGAATATGCATTTGTCCTTCACTGGTAATATTCATTTTGGTCATCAGGTGAAGGTTTTGCCTGATTTGTCCCTGGCATTTTAATGCTGATAATTTTATCAGCTTTGTCCTGTGTTTTCACTCTTGTTTAATTGAAAGTCTTAGACATCATCCAGATGATTTGCCTATTGTAGTCTAAAAATACTGATTGACTCAGATTAGCTAGTGAAAATTTTTATAAGCTCACTGTGAGTTATAGAAATTGATGTATAAGAACCTAAATTCACCAGTTGAAACTAAGATAAAGGAAGGATGCTCAATCTGAATTTGAGAAATATTTAAATCATAGAACTTTAAAAATAATTGTTTTTCAGATATGTTCATTAGCTGTATCGAGTTGTGATCAAATTATTGCTGAGTTAACAGTATCATTAGTATTATAGTACTAATTGTGCTTTCTCTGATGATTAGCATTGTTTAACAGGAGAGTATTTACAATCATGTATGTGATAAAATGGCTCATAGATTGCGGGGGGAAAGAAAGCCACTTTAGCTAAGCCTTATCAGAATGATAAATAACCACTTTTTATTTCTTAGGATTTAATGTGTTCAGATAGTAACTTTATAAACAACTTCTAGACCTGGGAAACTTGGGGGTGATGTTTTCAGCATCATGAACTGTTTGCCTTCTTTGTGTGTTAGGTAGACTACAGTAACACCTACAAGACTACAAAAACCCAGAGCTGCATCCACCTTCTCAGCGAGGCTCACCTGTTAGTGAGAGCGGCCCTGATGGATGCCAGCCAGCTGGAACCGGGAGAAAAGGCAGAGCTTTTAGAAGCATTTAAAGAAAGCTGTGGGCACCTTGGCGACTGCTATAGCAGGTTGGTGATGCTGCTTCGAAGCTCCTTAAAGGAGCCACCTGAGCTTCAGGTGTAGCTTACCAACTTTTCCACCTCCGGCAGTTACCTGACGGATGGGAGGACACCTGAGGGGCTGTGACTTATTTATTCATTTATTCCACAGCACTTGTTGAGCACATCCTGTGTGCCAGGTACTGTGCTAAGCTTAGAGGGATGAACATGACCTGTTCCTACTCAAGGACTTACAGTTTATTAGATGAACAGTGTTTGTGTCTTCCATCAGTTAATTTAGAAATTTGAAGTTTCTTTTCAAGCCTTTGGGTGGTGGTGGGGCATGACCATTGAAAATACCTGAGATAACCGTATTACTCATCTATTGCCTATTAGCTTTAAGGGAGAGATCCTAGTTGAACAGTCTGTGATTTTAATCTTAGTAATCAATGGTTTTATAATGTCAGAAAAGGACACTAGGAAGAATAATGATTCCTATGTTTGAGAATGATCTTTACAATTTTTTTTTAAATATAATTGTTTTAAAGGCTTACTTGACCCACGGGAGTCATTATAAATTAATGAAAGACTCTTCCTACTTATGGTCTTCCCCTGGTGGCTCAGATGGTAAGGAATCTGCCTGCAGTGTAGGAGACCCAGGTTCAATCCCTGGGTCAGGAAGATGCCCTGGAGAAGGGAATGGCTACCCGCTCCAGTATTCTTGCCTGGAGAATCCCATGGACAGAGGAGCCTGGCGGGCTACAGTCCATGAGGTTGCGCAGAGTCGGACATGACTGAGCAACTAACACCTTCCTGCTTATAAACACCATTATTGTAGAGCAGCATTATGAATATTAAAATTCACTTGTTTCTCTGATTTTATTATGAGCAAGCAAAAAGAAGCTACACTAATTAGAATGATTTTGCAGAACAAATCTTAGGAATTTGTTCCAGCTCCTACTGGCCACAGAAAAGTATTTGTGTCTTCTGGAAAGCATGATCTGGTTTATTATCAAATGTGTTAGACATCCAAACTTAAAATTGACAAATCTGAGGGGTTTTTTTTTTCCCACTTTCTTCCCTTTAGGCTTGAAACCCAGCATTCCCACCTCGCCTTGCCATACTATAAGATGTCTGGTTTGTCTATGGCTGAAGTTTTGGCCCGAGTGGACTGGGCAGTAGAGGATGGATCACAGAAATATGAGCGGGGATTAATCTTCTACCTTAATCATTCACTTTGTGAAAACCTGGATGAAGAATTAAGTGAAGTGAATATAGCTTCCTGCTTAGTTAGATCTAATATTTTTAACTTTTCACTTTAGCTGTTTATGCAATTCTGTTTAAAAAATTAACTATTTTCATTAGTAGTATAGTCTTTTTTTCTAAAAAAAGGTAACTAGGGTGCACTTTTCTTCATTAATAATACTCATCGAGTTACAGCTTGAAAAAGAACTTAGAATCCTCTTCTCATAAGTATGAGACGTTACACAGACGGGGAGATGTGTTCTGCTGTGGCTGAGTGAGCTGTCCAGTGCGACAGTGGCTTGTCTTTCTAGAATGGCAGAGAACCCGGGCCTTGCCTGCCTTCTTCTCATCCGCAGCCCTTTTCAAAACCGTAGTTGCCCCACTCTCCCCCAAGTGTCTAAAACTTTCTTATAAAATCCTGGCCCAGCGACCTTCAGACATTTTTAAGGATTGTTTTTAGCCCCTCGTGTATTTTTTTAGTTTTCGATTGTTCTGGGTCTTCGTTCCTGTTCAGGCTTTCTCTCATTACCTTGTGCATGGGCTACCCTTTGTTGTGGTACATGGCCTTCTCACTGTGGCCTTTCTCTTGCGGAGCATACGCTCTTGGGTGGCTGGGCTTCAGTAGTTGTGGTTTGAGGGCTCAGTAGTTGCAGCTCTTGGGCTCCAGAGCATGGGCTCTAGTAGTTGTGGTGCATGGGCTTTTAGTTGCTCCACAGCATGTAGTATCTTCCCAGACCAGGGGTTGAACCTGTGTCCCCTGAGTTGGCAGGTGGATTCTTATCTGCTGTACCACCAGGGAAGTCCTCCCCTTCGTGTATTTTTAAATAGTTGAATGCAAATATGCAGAGTTGGGTATTGTGATTCCAAGTATTTTAAGGTTTTAAGAGAAATGAAATTTTCTTCTATAAATATTAAGTATATTTTGTATGTTAAATGTAAGTATATTTTGTACTAAGTAGTAATATTTTATAATGGACTTTTGAGTGGAATTTAATCCAGTATTTGTTTTCTTCTTCTGAACACCTGTTAGTATTAGAAATACTGGCCACAACTTGGTACAAAGAGATCACTTAAAGTGATCACCTCAGATCTCCCATGCTATCATCATCAACTCTCTTTTTAAATCAAAACATAGTACAAAATTTTATATTGATTGGAATGTTGTATCTTGCTTTTTTATCCTTGTTTTTGTGCTGATTTTGTTGCTTTCTATTGGCTGACTGACCTTTTATTTCTCGTTTTGATCACCAAAGGAATTGTCAGCAAAAGTAGTTCAGATGTTTTATGTGGCTGAGCCGAAGCAACTGCCACATATTCTCTGTAGTCCTTCTATGAAGAATATTGATCCTTTAACTGCCATAAGATATTTAAGGAAGCTGGATACTTCTGGATTTTCATCAGTTTTAGTGACATTGGCCAAGGCAGCAATGGCTTTGAAAATGGGAGATCTTGACATGCACAGGAATGAAATGGAAAGCCGTTCAGAGGTATGGTGCCGTACGTAGTATTAATAGCCAGCTAACGTAGGACCCGGTGGTCCTGAGGTGTTGAGCTTTTTTCTGGCTTCTGTGTAGCTCATTTTTCCTTAGTGGTAAAGGAAAATAGACTTAATATTATATTAAAAGGAAGTGACTCAAAGTAGGAGTGCTTGGGCTTTGGATTTGGAAATGAAAAGGAATAATAAATGATAAATGGTAGCTAGGGGTATCCAAAGACTTTTAAACTTAGTGTCAGATATATTCAGAGCACAGTGCTTGGTACTGAGGAGCATATAGGCTCTGCCCTAAGCTGACAGTGTAACCTGGCTTGAGGAGGTGTGGGATGTGTCCCTAAAAACAGAACAGTGATGTATATTCAAGTACAGCAAGTGGGATGTTAACCTTGAGCCTTAGGCGTTTGGCAGTTGCAAAAATATCCTGCCCTTGGGAAGATCATAAATGACTGTGAAAGATTGGGCATTTGAATGATGTATCAAAGAGAAGGTGGCTTCCCCCTGGAAGAGTGGCCATGTAGGGACCTGAGCCAAAGAAGTTAATCAGTCGAGGAAGAAATGAAGAAGTGACATTAGTTGAGTACTTATCTTTCAGGTGTAACCAAGAAGAGCAGGAGTTCTTTATTGCTGTACAAATGGCACATTTGTTATGATGAGGAGAGCAAGTCAACACTGAGATGTCCTCTACTTTAAAGAGTAGAATTCTAGGAAGATGAATTTTCATAATTTTGAAGAATCCTAGATAGACCTAAAGGAGAAGGCAGTGGCACCCCACTCTGGTACTCTTGCCTGGAGAATCCCATGGACGGAGGAGCCTGGTAGGCTGCAGCCCATGGGGTCGCTAGGAGTCTGACACAACTGAGTGACTGCACTTTCACTTTTCACTTTCATGCATTGGAGAAGGAAATGGTAACCCACTCCAGTGTTCTTGCCTGGAGAATCCCAGGGACAGTGGAGCCTGGTGGGCTGCCGTCTACGGAGTCGCACAGAGTCGGACACGACTGAAGTGACTTAGCAGCAGCAGCAGATAGACCTAAATTTAAAGCTGTCTATAATGTATGACACTTTGATGCTTAACTATGTAATAATAACTTTTAGGAAGACAGTTATTAATGATGTCCTTATTATTGTCTTTGTAATTAAATTAAAAATTGAGATTACAATAAATTGTTAATGGCTTATCAGTGATTCTTGAATGCAGTAGCATGTATTTCCAAGATGAACGCAATGTATATTCTGTTTCTAAATTTTGTTTTTTTAATCTGAAGATGAAGTTGGTATGTGGCTTCATTCTGGAACCTCGGTTATTGATTCAGCAGAGGAAAGGGCAGATTGTTCCAACTGAGTTTGCAGTTCACTTGAAGGAGACTCAGCCTGGATTGCTTGTGGCTTCAGTCCTGGCCTTACAGAAGAACAACAAAATTGCAATTGAAGAAGCAGATTCCTTTTTTAAGGTTTGTCACTTTGAACATGTTATTTTGGATTGCCTGATGAAGTTGGTGGGAGTGAGGAGTAGAATAAGAGAAGCAAGTTTTCATTTGTTTATTGAAATATCAGACTTACACATAACCACTTAAAAAAGTACAGGTTAAAAAAATGTTTCTTGAAAAATTCTGTTCATGCAACCTGGAGTATGTTGAAATGTTTCAATTAGCTTTTTCCATGGCACTAATGCTAGTGGGATAAACCGTTGAATACATGGCCCACATGATGGAGTGCTTTTCAGACCAGCTGTAGCTTGATCAGTACTATATTTATCTGAGCCATAGGGGCTTGTTTCACTGTTCTCAAGGTGCTTTGTGGTAAAGATGGAGACACGATCCCTCAGCTCTTAGTGGACTTTTGGGAAGCTCAGCTGGTAGCCTGTCTCCCAGATGTGGTGCTTCAGGAACTGTTTTTCAAGCTCACATCACAGTACATCTGGAGATTATCGAAGAGGCAGCCTCCTGACACCACACCATTGAGAACATCAGAGGACCTGGTAAGATAATGAAATAGTACAGTGAACCAAACCTTATGTACTTTATACATTATGATAATGACACTTATTTTTAACAGTATAACATCAAGCGTTATATTACCAGATTTTTAAATTTAATTATTTAATTTTATTTTTGGTTACACTGGATCTTCATTGCTGTGTGCATACTTGCTCTAACTGCAGAAAGCAGGGACTACTTTCTCATTGCAGTATGGGGGATTCTCACTGCAGTGGCATCTCTTGTTGTGGAGCACATGCTCTAGAGCACAGGCTCAGCAGTTGTGGTTCATGGACTTAGTCGCTCCATGACATGTGGAATCCTCCTGGACCAGGGATCGAACCCATGTCTGCCGCATTGGCAGGCTGATCCTTATCCACTATACAACCAGGGAAGTCCTACCAGATTCTTTCTTTAAGCAGGAGTTAAAAACACACCTATAACTTGCCTGTGAGTGACATCCACATTTGAAATTTTATATTCTAAAGAGCACCTCCTACCACTCCTTTATTACTTCCTTGTAGTGGTACCTCAGTAGCCAAAGTGTGGGGAATAGGGCTTTCCCCCAAACTCATCTGCGCTCCCTTAGGTGATGGTCATGAAGAAGAACATGAGAGGAGAGACACCTGCAGACCTCCCTGCTGGGAGAGGACCTGCAGAAAGCCTGTGGGAGAGACACTTCCTCCCTAGACTTCCACTTCCTGTTGGCTGCACAGTCTAGAGCTCTCTTGCAGTCTGAGCTGCTCTGACACTCTGCTCTTGCACTTCCTGTTCTCCTCACCCCAGACAGCCCCTTTACCCCTTACAGATGCAAGGCTAACGTGGATTTTCTTGAATAAGGGAGTCTTCATGGGAATTCTCTTCAGAACTTATGGAAGAGGTTTTGCCTCCCAAGGAAAGTAGAAATAAAAATTATTTTCAATGTTACTGTTAACTTTTTCTCTTTTTTTGGCCACACTGCATGGCATGCAGAACTTGCCTGATCACGGATTGAACCCGTGCCCCCTGCAGTGGCAGCATGGAGTCTTAACCACTGGACCACCACGGCAGTCCCTTATTAACTTTTTTTTAATGTAATTAGCTTAAAAGAAGTATTACCCTTTTTGTTAGGAACTGCCTCTTTGCACCCTTTTGAAAGTTAAAATATTAGGAAATATTTAGTAAAGATTTGTTCAGTGAGAAGCAGCAAGGCTGAAACATTTTCCAGGGGAATACATTCTAAGACTTTCTTCCCATTCCCAAGAAAATGTGCAACTAATTTTGGGACAGAGCAGAAAGTTGGAGACTACTTGCTTTTTGTGGGATGGATGAAGAAAACCTTGTTTTATTGTACTTTGTTTACAATAAATTTCTTTTACATTTTAGATAAACACCTGTAGTCATTATGGCTTAATCAATCCCTGGGTTAATGTCTTAATCTCATCCGAATCCTTAGTCGACAAAAATTATATGGAAGACCTTTCAAAATTACAGGTAAATAAAGATGCCTCTTTTCTTATGAATTTGTATATTATAATATAGCATAGGACTTAAATTCGGTAAGCTCCCGGTTGTCCTGTTAACTGAGAGTGTATAATTTGGGCGACAGAATCTATAGTGAGGCATCCTCAGCAGCTCTGCAGGGAATTCCTGCTGCTTCTGCCTGAAACTGCTGACGGGAAGGCTGGTTTTGTTGCTGGTGGGTCGGTGAGTGAGCGTCACTGAGTCCTGTGACAGTCTTGCCTCATTTTCAGGACATGCTTGAAAATGCTTTGTGAAATGAAAGTACAGCAAATGCTTCATGATGTTTTCATTGTGATCAACTTTTTTTTTTTTAATTTAATTAATTATTTTTTTAAATTTTAGCATTCACTCATATGGTTTAGGCCTCTAGCCCAAGCCAAGCGCTCCTATCTGTCTTATAGGAAATAGGTTAAAGTGGCCAGCTTATCTGGTTCCTTAAAGGATTTTTTTTCCCCAAATATTTATTAATTTATATATTGGGCTACATGGGTCTTAGTTGCAGCACGTGGTATCTTCAGTCTTTCTTGTGGCATGTGGGATCTAGTTCCCTAACCAGGGGTTGAACTCGGGCCCCTGCACTGGGAGCTTGGAGCTTAGCCACTGGACCACCAGGGAAGTCCCAGATTTTTTTTTTTCAATTTATTTATTTATTTATTTTATTTTATTGTCACCTTGCTTATTTTTTTTTAATTAGTTTATTTTCTATTTTTTAACTTTACAATATTGTATTTGTTTTGCCATACATTGACATGAATCCACCATGGTTGTACATGTTTTCCCCTTCCAGACCCCCCCTTCCACCTCCCTCCCCATGCCATCCCTCTGGGTCACCCCGGTGCACCAGCCCCGAGCACCCTGTATCATGCATTGAACCTGGACTGGCGACTTGTTTCGCATATGATAATTTACATGCTTCAGTGCCATTCTCCCATATCATCCTGCCCTTGCCCTCTCCCATAGAGTCCAAAATACTGTTCTATACATCTGTGTCTCTTCTGATGTCTCGCATACAGGGTTATCTTTACCGATTGACTAAATACCATATATATGTGTTAGTATACTATATCGGTGTTTTTCTTTCTGGCTTACTTCACTCTGTATAACAGGCTCCAGTTTCATCCATCTCATCAGGACAGTCACTTCACAACCCTGTGGTGGCCCCTGCCACACATCAACACAGATCAGCCACGTGTGCTGATAGAAAATATGTGCCCCATATTTTTTTTTTAAAGTTAGATATATGATCAAGAGAAGGTAGCCCATCCTGCAAGAATTCTGACCTCAACAGTGTTTTGACTGAAAGTGAGAAATGACGTCCACATTTGACTTGGTGGATGGGGCTGGGCTGCATGTGAATGTGATCTTATTTGATGGAGTCAGTGGCCTGAGGACTGAATATATGCTCACATCTGTTGTGTGTGGTCTACCCAGTGTAACTGCTAACATGTGAAAGTTGAGATTTCAAATGAAGAAGTTTTGAGTTTCAAGTTTCTCTTTGAAAAACTCAGCAGAACTTGCATCCAGCTGTATTCCTGGGCCCTCACTGCCTGAGACTGTGGGTTGGAGCCCCCTCGTGGTTTCCCTCCGTATGCAGGGCTCATGCAGTCCTGTCGGCCAGGCTCATCTCCAGTCTCCCTGGTCCAGAGGCAGAGTGTCTGAGGTCCATTTTCCTTATACCCAGCTGCCTCTTAACATTTTTGTCATCTGGTTTGGCCTCGTTAGGCTTTTTGCAACCCCTGATTTATGCTGGGAACTTGGTGTAAATGTAGTTACTGCTTTTTAGAAACCAAAATGTAAAATTGGGAGT